>NC_080405.1:10040937-10679375 GCF_030265065.1 Corythoichthys intestinalis
TGTTGCCTTTCTATCAGCTCGAACCAGTCTGGCCAATCTCCTCTGACCTCTGGGATCAACAAGGCATTTCCGCCCACAGAACTGCCGCTCACTGGATATTTTTTCTTTTTTGGACCATTCTCTGTAAACACTAGAGATGGTTGTGCGTGGAAATCCCAGTAGATCAGCAGTTTCTGAAATACTCAGACCAGCCCTATATATTAGGGCTGTCAAAATTATCGCGTTTGTCTGTTTGGATCTGGAAGTCCCACAGGATCTTGGCTCGGTTGTTCTCGACCACCTTCAGAGGTGTCGCCCACCTTGACTCTGGGGTCTCCAGTCCGTACTCGGCACAGATGTTCCTGTACACTATGCCTGGTACCTGGTTATGTCGTTCCATGTATGCCTTGCCTGCTAGCATCTTACACCCTGCTGTGATGTGCTGGACTGTCTCAGGGGCCTCTTTGCATAGCCTGCACCTGGGGTCCTGTCTGGTGTGATAGACCCCAGCCTCTATTGCTCTTGTGTTAAGGGCCTGTTCTTGTGCTGCCATGATCAGTGCCTCCGTGTTGTCTTTCAGTCCGGCCTTTTCCAGCCACTGGTATGTTTTTCCCATGTCAGCTACCTCCTCGATTTGTCGGTGGTACCATGGTACACCATGCAGGGGCTTGTCCATCCATGATAGCTCCTCAGGGTCCTCCTCCTTATTGGGCTTCTGTTGCCTGAGGCATTCACCGAGCAGGTCATCACTGGGTACCAATTTCATGATGTACTCTTGGAGGGATGTAGTTTCCTCCTGGATCGTGGCTCTGATGCTCACTAATTCTCGGCCTCCCTCTTTCCGCTTTGTGTAGAATCTCAGGATGCTGGATTTATGGTGAAACCCTCCGTGCATTGTAAGGAGCTTCCTTGTCTTGATGTCGGTAGCCTGCATCTCTTCCAGTGGCCAGGATACGATGCCAGCAGGGTAACTGATTACTAGTAGGGCATAGCTGTTAATGGCCTGGATCTCATTCTTGCCATTCAGCTGACTCTTGAGGACCTGCCTCACTCTCTGTAGGTGTTTGGTTGTGGCAGACCTTCTAGTTGCTTCCTCATGGTTTCCATTTGCCTGTAGGATCCCCAGGTATTTGTAGCTGTCCTGCACATCTGTTATGTTGCCTTCAGGTAGTTCAGCCCCTTCAGTTGAGATCACCTTCCCTCTTCTGGATACCATTCGCCCACACTTATCTAGTCCGAATGACATCCCGATGTCATTGCTGTATATTCTCGTGAGGTCTCTCTCGTCTCTCACCTGGCAGTGTATCAAATACTTGTTCTCCCCACTGTATATATTTATATGTCCTGCACAACATAACAGATGTGCAGGTTGGACATTTTTATCATCATGGACTGGTCAATGCACCCCAAGGGGGGTTGTTGGTGTGTGTACGTGTGTGTGAGGGGGAGAGGGGCAAAGCACTACATGACGGCAAAAGGAAATGATAACATAGATGCGGCCAGGAAACGAAGAGCACCGTCTCCAGCAAGCCTATTTACTGGACTATAGTCCCAAGCACGAATGCATTTATTTTTCATTCTTGTACAAGAAAGCTGCAACTTTTCTTATTTCAAGGAGAAGGAGGGCTTGATTATAACAGCTGTGAAAAGGGCTTTACTAGTTCGGCGAGAACATGGAAGTGTGAAAACCACTTTTTGAGTGTCCAAAAGCTCGGAAACTTTAACATTTATGGAACGTCCCCTCACATAAGTGTTGGAGGAAGTATTCACTTTTTTATTATTCACAAAGTATTAGTTTAGTAGAATAGTATTCACAAAGTACTAAGGTAAAAGTACAGAAGTGCTTGCTTTAATTTTACTTTACAAGTAAACAGTAAAAGTATATTCTCTCAAAGCAAAAATGTAAAATAGTTTCTATGTATATATACAGTGGGGCAAATAAGTATTTAGTCAACCACTAATTGTGCATGTTCTCCCACTTGAAAATATTAGAGAGGCCTGTAATTCTCAGCATGTGTAAACCTCAACCATGAGAGACAGAATGTGGAAAAAAACCCCAGAAAATCACATTGTTTGATTTTTAAAGAATTTATTTGCAAATCATGGTGGAAAATAAGTATTTGGTCAATACCAAAAGTTCACCTCAATTCTTTGTTATGTACCCTTTGTTAGCAATAACGGAGGCCAAATGTTTTCTGTAACTCTTCACGAACTTTTCACAAACTTTTGCTTTTATTTTGGCCCATTCGCCATGCAGATCTCCTCTAGAGCAGTGATGTTTTGGGGCTGTCATTGGGCAACAGCCAAAATGGCTGCAGAAAAATGTTGCTGCACCAGGGAGAGGCGTGTGAGCCTTTTTGGGGTCTCAAAAGGTTCTCATTCACCTGTGGATATTGGCCAAAACAAGCCCTACTACTGTGGGACCATTGGACTTACGAGGAAATGAGTAAACATCGTGTTTTGCATTATGTCAAATACTGGGATCATTTTAATACGTAGGTGGCTTGCATTTTGTGGCTGACATGCTCCTTGTCCACTCGGCCGACGACCAGTGGTTTGTCACACATCCCACTGCCGAGAAAGCACTATACTCGGTTTATTGCCCTCTTCATGTGCCCGGTGTTCTGCCAAATTTTCCACCCGATCAGAAATTGCAACTTTGTGTTAAAAATGGCCGTGAATACAGCGATTACAAAGTAAACACTACAAACCTTCTTTAAATAAAGGACTATTTACTTACGTTTGAGCATGGATGGACATGTAGAAAAGCTCACTGCCGGACACATTCTGTCATGTTAGCTGCGCAACAACTGCAGCCACTATCCTATGACTCTCTCACTGTTTACGTCTTCGCCGTGTAGTAAAGCATTATTTTGCCATATTCGTGTTGACAATTTGGCAGCTACGCTCTCTTCCGACGTCGACCAGTTTGTCCGGAGGTCATTGTCCAGCTGCTTCCCCGCAAACGAGCTCTTTGCCCTAAGCAGTGGAACGACGAGCTGTAACTTGCTGCCTGGCGGTGGGGTTGCCGATCGACGAAGACAATCGACAACCCCGCCGCCGTGTGAAATCATGCTGGGCTAGTTATGTGTGATTTTCCGCTTCGAAGACTTTGAAACATCACTCGATTCGGGTTAGCATGTCGGCTAGCTGTCATGCCTCTTGATTTGTTTACATTCTCCGAAGCCGGCAGGGAAATGACAAAAGCCCGACTAACTACGGTGGCATAAAATATTGTTCGGGAAGTGCGACAGTAAAGGTGAAGTCAAAGCGTTTTGACTGTTATGGAGTAATTTTGCCATGTTGTACTGAATTAATGCATTTTTATTATTTCATATTCCATTTAGCACAAGACTGTTATTTGTCATGACCATTCCATTTATTTAGCTATTGGGGAAAAATACTTGGATAAAAAGAATGTCCTGTAAAAATATTGGAGTAGAGAGACTGGAACAATGACATTTTACAGCTCTCTTCGTCGCATTTTCCTCGTTCTGAATAATTCCCCCCTCAATGGGATGAATAGTAAAATAGATGAAACTATTCTCCTGCCGACTTCATCCACCTGTTGGGGACGCTAGAGCCCTATAATGGTAGGCGTGGCTAACCGGCAGATTTAAAGACTAATTTCTCGTCATCTGCGCTTTGCCAAACTGTTGTATATAGTCGAATTGTCTCAAAATATGATTCTAATTCACATAATAATGCTATATAAGACTTTTTTTTTATCCTGTCGTACGCACTGTAATCAGATAATTTTTCTTAAATCTAGTCAAATAATTTTCTCCACCTTGTTTTGAGTGTTAAAGGCTAGTTAACAGATTGATGCGTCAGATTCTTCCACTTACTTTAAGTAAATATTACTATTTGTTCGTATGAGCCCATACATCTATAAAAGTCAGTCATTTTTCACTTAAGAAAAAATTTCTTTCAAATATTGTTTTGAACAATATCTATTCTTGAATTAAGAACATTTCTGACGAACAAGTTTTTCTTTTAAGATTAAATATACAAACTTTTTGCTTAAAATAAGTCTGTTAAACTTATTTTCAGCTAGCTTTCTTATTTCAAGAAATCTAATTGAGTAAAATTGACTTGATGAACTGTAGCAGTAGCAAAATTAGTGGTTTGTCCCCACTTCCACAACATTGACGTCTTTTTACATTACTTACAGTGGCTAATGCTGGCGGGGGAAAAAAAACTTATATATATTATATATATATTATATCCCTCGTCTTCGAAGGGGGCGGGGGAGGTGGCATTTGGTATTTCTGTCGGGCTGTGAATGCGTGTTTGTGTGTGTGTGTGTGGGGGGGGGGGGTTGAAGTCATCAGCCAATCAAACGTGCGTTTGAGGGGAAAAAATGGACTAGCACATTCAGAGAATGAAAAGGGGGTCAATGTAAGTCTGAACATACTGAAAGTACTGTAATTCACTTAATAATGATAGGATCAATTCTATCTTTACAACATATAGGAAGACAGTCTAAATGACCTCTATAACTGAAGTAATTATATAATGCAAATAAGGTTGCTTAAATGTTGATGGGGATAATTTGAGCATCCTGAAAAGTTGGTAGTGTTTCTACCGTCCCGATGGAAACCTACGCCCTTGGTTTGAAGGTCGTCAAACCGTGTATTTGTTTTCATTTTTCGTTACTTTTTGGGAGTTTATCGGTTATCCCTCACCCTGGGGAAACACATAGAGAGCGGTCACTAGTGGACAACTTGAGGGCTTGGGTGCAGACACTAAATAAAGTACTATGAACGTGAAATTTTGTGTACTTGTTATTGTAGCAGACTGTTGTGGCTGTTGACTCATTGAAACTGTGTTTGCTGAGTTTTATTGTTGCTATTGTCACACTTAAAAAGTTGATGTCTGTGCTGTCAGTCTGTGGGAAGGAGCGAAAAGCTTCCAGTGCGAGTCAGCCGGCTGGCTGCGGTTTTCTCTTCCTTAACTCTTGTTTAGACTACTATATTCATAGGTGGAGCACTGCCTGGCCCAGTCTTGTGGCCACCATAAGGAGGATTGATGCAATCATAGGCTAGGTTTCTAAACAACGCTGACCTGCTTTTTTCCCGGTTACTGTGGAAGTGTCTCGTCTTTCATTCATGCATGTGTATCCTGGGTACAAATATGCATGGATGCAGTGATCCCTTTGGGATGTGGCCTCATGGCATTTTTCATTTCATTCCCCGCCATTAAAGAATGCACCTGATCGGGGCCGAGGTCTCCTCCACAGCCTATTTAACATGCAGAGACAGACCCAAGGAATGTTCTTTAATCAAACTTAATTATAGTTTCCCTGACGCGGCCGCTCGCAGGTCCTTGTTAATCCAGGCTTTTGGTTCAAAAGTTCACTAAGGTTTGTTCAGACACTGAGGGTTGCGGGGGGCGTGGACCTCCTGCACAATACTAACTAACTGTCGGTGATGCAACATTCATTACGGGCTTCTTGTCTCCACTCCCACATGTCGATGTTCTGCCAGCAGGGTACCTCTAATGTGGCACTGAAACAGTGGTTGGAAGTAATGAAGTACAAATAATAACTAAAATTTTAGCAGTATTCTAAACAAGCATATTTTCTTCATCAGAAATGATCATGTTTGTTATGTTCTTATTCTACGAGGGCAATAATAAATTATAGGATGCATGAGCGTTGCTAGACGTATTTCACTGGGGCACGTGCCCGAGTATAAATGTCACCAGTTTAAAAAAAAACTTTTAGTTTTAAGTAGGGCTGTCAAACGATTAAAATTTATAATCGAGTTAATTACAGCTTAAAAATTAATTAATCGTAACTAATTGCAATTCAAACCATCTATAAAATATGCCATATTTTTCTGTAAATTATTGTTGGAATGGAAAGATAAGACACAAGATGGATATATACAGTACATTCAACATACGGTACATAAGTACTGTATTTGTTTATTATAACAATAAATCAACAAGATGGCATTAACATTATTAACATTCTGTTAAAGTCCTCCATGCTTAGACTTGTAGTTCTTAAAAGATAAATGTTAGTACAAGTTATAGAAATTTTATATTAAAACCCCTCTTAATGTTTTCGTATTAATAAAATTTGTAAAATTTTCAATCAAAAAAATAAACTAGTTGCTCGCCATTGTTGATGTCAATAATTACACAATGCTCATGTGGTGCTGGAACCCATAAAATCAGTCGCACCCAAGCGCCAGCAGAGAGTGACAAAACACCAAAAACAGGCATGAAAATGGGTCAGGTGTGGTGAGAAGGGTGTGGAGGAAATATGTTCCGGCGTTCTGCCAAAATGTCCTCCGTCGGCGAAACATGAGGCGAATTTGACAATTTTAATTTTTCACATAAGGCTTAATATTCAAATTAGCAGGGGTTTAATTAGTTGAAGGAGTTGATTTCAACCACCATTGACTCGCGCTCTCACTCCGAAGCCCTGAAACTATCAAATAACTGGCAAACTGCACAGAATTTGTTCAAATCAACTCCAGCGACTAATTGAACCCAGGCTAACTCAAAGATTAAGCCTAATGTAAAAAATTCTGAACTTCCCCTTTAAAGTATAGACCATTGAATATGACCATTAAAATGTTGTCTATAAAAGTTTTAGAGCAATAAAACAACAAAAATGAATGAAATGAATAAGAATCCTTCAAAGTATTTCATAATGGGTCCAAATTATTTTTCGAACAGATCCTGTGACTATAGCACCTGAGAGACAGCCGTTTGCTTTGCTTAGCCAAAACTACAGCTGAGGAGGCAAGATGGATATTTAGAATTTCTTTAAACCTAAGCTTTCAAAACCCTCAACAACAACTGAGCTTGAACAGAGGATTGAGCATGAGCAGCATCAAAAAGTCCTGGCTGTATTGTTACCTGTTGTGCTGTAATTCCAGGTGGTGCTTGAATTGGATGCTTTAGCGGTCAACAGTCTTTTAGAGCCAGCGCAAGGAGATATTTTTGTCATCTTGACTGGACAAAAATGTGAAGTAATGGCTATGTTTCCAGTGTGCAAATGCAGCCGTTTGTAGTATATCTCCTGCCTATTTAATTGCATCCTGGCGAGATAGTAAGGCTATGTTGTTTTGACCGCAAATTCCCAGCGCTCACGGCTCACGCATCATGGTAAAACACGTCACCTGTTTTTTTTCCATACCCGATTAGAAAATGTGACACGTGCTGTCACTCCCATGACTACAGTATTCTTCATTATACATACATTATGGGGCAATAACAAAATAGTAACGCACAGGCATCAAGGAAAGTAACTTTAATCAGATTACGGATTTAGAAAAATGAACGCGTTAGATTGCTCTTTACTGAAAGAAAGTAATCAGATTACTGTTACGCATTACTCACATAACGCGTTACTGACAACACTGCTTTTATATTACCATTAAATACACAAGCTTGACGCTAACTTAACGGGAGCTATTTTTTTCACCAGAGATTTGGCTAGCTCTGGCAGTATTCAATGCAAGCTGGAACGAACGGCAGTAACTTGTCATAACGCAAAATATGAAAACGATTGAAACCATTACTCACCAAATTCAATATGCTGGCAACTGCATTCATCTAAAAAAAATTGGGAGTGAGACCTCACCTCTTCCAGCGAACATGATTTTGTACTTAGAACAAGATCATCTGTCGCAATTAATGATCTTTGACGCTCTTTTCTCCCCCTGCATTCAAACTTGTTTCTCTCTCAGCGGCTGTGATTAACCTCAATGAAGTTGCTCTCCTTGCTAAGCCTTGCCTATCATTCTGCTTTGTAAGTTTTTAGTAACTTTGTGTATTGAATTTGAAAGGAAAATGTGTGAGGGGTTTTTTGGCGAACTTTTTCATGAAGCTAAACTGTTGAAGCTACTCACACTTGGAAAAATACGATTGTACAACATTTTAAATGTATTCATTTGGTATATTTCAGTTGCCACGATGTGAGAGATCAATAAATTGCAGAGAAGTACGCCTTGCGTTTAGAGTGCTTGTTTTTGGGTTTGCTGGAATAGCGTCACTGGCACACGCAGCATCAAACAGGGGAAAGGGTAAGCGCTGCCGCGCCAAGCTGTCACGTCTCTGAGGTCTTAACGTTTTGTGTAGATTCATGTCAGATCCTTTTATTTTATTTTTGGTACTGGTGTGCCTTCATGAGTTAACTTTACTTCCTGCCCTTGCCAATCAGGCTGACCATGTCCACCTGTGACCCTCTGTATAAATAGCCTGCTTCTAACCTTGCCCAGTGTCGGTTTGTCTGCTATCCTGCCACGTCCTACGCCACGTCCTTGTGTAAGCCCCTTTTTGAGAACGATTCATGTTTTTGAACCAATGCCTTTTTTGTTTCTAGTGAAATCTACTCAGTTGATTGATGTCCAGCTGTTGCTGTGAATTTTTGTTGATTAATGTCCAGCCATTGCTGTGAATTTTTGTTAACTTCCGTTTTTTGAACTTTATGAACTGGAAAATAAATCTTTGTTTGGATTGAACTGTCGAGCATTTGGGTCCTTTAGTGCATCCTTGTCAGTACAAACCGACCAGTATGGACCCAGCCGATTCTGAGCAGCTCCAGGCCACATTGCGGCATCAAGGAGGTCGTTTGAAACAACATGACGAACAGCTGTCTGTTGTTAACCAAGGAATCAGGGAGCTTCACAGCCAACAAAGTGAATTCCAGACTTCGATAACCCAGCAACTAAAGCTTTTTACAGACAGACTCCAACAGTTTTTGACCCCCGAGAGTGGCCCACCTCCCGGTTCGTCCCCCACTGCTGCCACCTGTTCGTCAAGAGGTGTACCTGAAAATCCAGTGTCAGTCCGTCTGGCGGCTCCGGAAAAGTTCTCTGGGGTTTCTGGTGACTGCAGGCCTTTTTTGGTACAATGTGATCTGCATTTTAGTCACCAACCTGTCATGTACCAGACTGAACAATCCAAAGTGGCATTCATGATTTCACATATGACCGGCAGAGCAGCAGCCTGGGCCACTGCTGAGTGGGCACGTAAGTCAGAGATTTGCAACTCGTCTCTGCTCTTCAGTCAGACACTGAAGAAAAATTTTGACCACACCACCCCAGGGAGGGAGGCGGCTCGGGCATTAGTTGGAATGAAGCAAGGCCAACGCAGAGTTTCTGACTATGCTATTGAGTTCCGGACGCTAGCGGCTGATAGCGGTTGGAACGAAATGGCCCTCCTAGATGCCTTTCTGCATGGGCTTTCAGACTCCAAGGACCAGCTGGCTCCTCTGGACCTTCCCTCAGACCTGGACTCTGTCATCGCCATGGCCTCCCGAATTGACAGCAGAATCCGTGACAGAATCGGAGACAAAAAACAGACCGCACAGTTGCCGAGTCCCCCATGGGGGCACTCCTACGTTCAGCTGACAAGAGTTCCGCCTGTTTCAGCTCTCCCTCCCGCAAGAACAACACCCTCGAGCGATCCCGGTGAACCTATGCAACTGGGGGGGACAAAGCTGACTCCACAGGAACGCCATCGTCGCTTCATGGAGAGACGCTGTTTTTACTGCGGCGAACTGGGACATGTCCTGGCAGCCTGCTCCGCAAAAGCAGATCGATCTAGCAGAAGGAGGAAGGCGCCGGTGAGTTCTTTACGGGTGACTGTCCCCCCTTCACGCACCTTGACTCAAGCAATGTTACAATTCCAGGGGCGTAACAAATCTGTTGGTGTGATGATTGATTCAGGGGCTGATGAAAGCCTAATGGATTGGACTTTAGCTAAAAAATGGGGCCTACGAAGTGAGGCCTTAGACCAACCCCTAAACGCTAGAGCGCTTGATGGCAAGCACTTGTTCAGTGTGACCCATGTTTCTGAATCCGTAGTCTTGACGATGGCGGAGGGACATTCGGAAGAAATCCGGTTCCATCTTTTCCAATCTGCTCAATACCCCCTCATCCTGGGTTTTCCCTGGCTCGTCAAACATAGCCCTCACCTTGACTGGAGACGGGGAACTGTATTGCAGTGGGGGAATCAGTGCAGGAAAGATTGTTTCAAGAATGATAAAGAACCACCCAAGAATGATAAAGAGCCACCTGATATCAAAAGTCAAGAACTTTATCCAGATCTTTCCAAAGTACCCGAATGCTACCTTGATTTGAAAGAAGTGTTTAACAAGGCCAAGGCCACTTCTCTTCCTCCCCACAGACCCAGTGACTGCGCTATCGAACTCCAGCCAGGGGCGGTCATCCCAAAAGGGCGCATCTACTCCATCTCCGGACCGGAGAGGGAGGCTATGAACGAGTATATCACGGCATCTCTAAAGGCAGGACTCATCAGGCCCTCTTCTTCACCAGCAGGGGCAGGTTTCTTCTTCGTGCAGAAGAAAGATGGAACACTACGTCCGTGCATTGACTACAGTCACTTGAACAACATTACAATAAAAAACCGGTATCCCCTTCCGCTCATGAATGAAGCCTTCGATCTGTTACAGGGTGCCAAGATTTTCACAAAGTTGGACTTGCGCAATGCCTACCACCTGGTGCGGATACGTGAGGGGGATGAATGGAAAACTGGGTTCAACACACCTACAGGGCACTATGAGTACCTCGTTATGCCTTTTGGGCTGACAAATGCTCCAGCAGTATTTCAGGGATTAGTCAATGATGTCTTGAGGGACTTCCTGAACATTTTTGTCTTTGTGTATCTGGATGATATTCTGATATTTTCCCCAGACGAGAAGACGCACATTCAACACGTTAGATTAGTTTTGCAGAGGCTGTTGAAAAATAAACTATTTGTCAAGGCCGAGAAGTGCGATTTCCACGTCACCACCATCTCCTTCCTTGGTTTCATCATCGAACCAGACCAGACAAAGATGGACCCCGCTAAGATCAGTGCAGTGCTTAATTGGCCAATACCTACTAGCAGAAAGCAGGTCCAACAATTCCTGGGCTTCGCAAATTGCTACAGGCGTTTCATCAGGAATTTCAGCTCTGTGGCTGCACCGCTCCATGCCCTGACCTCAGCTAAAGTCCGCTTTGATTGGAATCCCCAAGCAGACATTGCGTTCCAACGGCTCAAAGGCCTGTTCACGTCTGCCCCTATCCTCACTGTTCCAGACCCACAGCGCCAGTTCATTGTGGAAGTAGATGCGTCCAATGAGGGTTTAGGAGCCATCTTGTCACAACGCTCTGCGGGCACAGACAGGCTTCATCCATGTGCCTTTTTATCACGCAAATTCTCGTCTGCTGAGCGCAACTACGACGTCGGTGACCGTGAGCTCCTTGCTGTCAAAGCTGCGCTAGAAGAGTGGAGACACTGGTTGGAGGGGGCTAAACACCCGTTCATTGTGTGGACAGACCACAAAAACTTAGAGTATATTAGAAAGGCTAAGAGACTAAGTGCACGTCAGGCCAGGTGGACATTGTTTTTTAACAGATTCAACTTTATACTGTCTTATCGACCCGGTTCCAAGAATGGTAAACCTGATGCCTTGTCTACACTGTTTCCAATTACAGGCAATCCCAAAGAGCCCGAGCACATCCTGCCGTCAGATCGTGTGGTCGGAGCCGTCACGTGGCAGATTGAGTCTGTTGTCAAGCAGGCCAACAGTGGATGCCCAACACCTAGTGGATGCCCATCGGATCGCCTGTTTGTGCCGGAGAGTGTGAGGTCCCAAGTCATTCATTGGGCTCACACGTCTCTACTTACGTGTCATCCAGGGGTGAAGCGCACGATGTTTGTCATCAAACGGAGGTTCTGGTGGCGCTCCATGGAAAAAGAGGTGGGGGATTACGTGGCAGCCTGCACTGTCTGTTGCAGGAACAAGCCTTCCTCCAGAGCACCTAAGGGACTCCTGCATCCGCTCCCCATTCCCAAAAGACCCTGGTCGGACATCTCCCTGGACTTCGTCACAGGACTTCCACCTTCACAAGGTAACACTGCCGTCCTGACGGTAGTGGATCGTTTTTCCAAAATGGTTCACTTCATTGCGTTGCCCAAGCTACCGTCTGCCAAACAGACAGCAGAGGTCATGATGAACCATGTGTTTCGCATCCATGGGTTCCCGAAAGACATTGTCTCAGACCGCGGCCCACAATTCATATCACGTTTCTGGAAAGAATTCTGCTCCCTCATTGGTGCTTCTGCAAGCCTTTCTTCAGGATATCACCCACAGTCCAATGGGCAGACGGAACGGCTCAACCAGGAGCTCGAGACAGGCCTGCGGTGTCTCGTGACCCAGAACCCGGCCTCATGGAGCACTCACCTTACCTGGGTGGAGTTCGCACACAATACCCTTCCCACAGCAGCAACGGGACTGTCTCCTTTCCACTGTGTCTATGGCTACCAGCCTCCTCTGTTTCCTGTGGGGGAAAGGGCAGTGGTGGTTCCGTCAGCTCATGCCCTGGTTCGACGCTGCCATCGGGTCTGGGCTGCAACACGGAAGGTCCTCATCCGCAGCGCTGCGCGTATGAAGAGAGTAGCAGATCGTCGTCGTTGTCAAGCTCCAGACTACAAGCCCGGGCAAAAAGTCTGGTTGTGTGCTAAGGACCTGCCCCTTCGGGTGGCCTCCAGGAAGTTGGCACCTCGATTTGTGGGCCCTTACCCGATTGCCAAAGTAATTAACCCTGTTTCTGTGCGCCTCCGTCTTCCCAGGTTCCTCCGGGTTCACCCCACCTTCCACGTCTCCAGGATTAAGCCGGTTAAGGAGAGTTCCCTCGTCCCACCTGTTAAGCCGCCGCCTCCGCCTCGCATGCTGGATGGGGGTCTGGTCTATACGGTCCGGCGGCTTCTGGATGTGCGGAAACGTGGGCCTGGTCGACAGTATCTGGTGGACTGGGAGGGGTATGGCCCGGAGGAGAGGTCGTGGATTCCCGCGAGTTTCATTGAGGACAAGGACCTTATTAAGGACTTTGAGGCACAGCGGTCTCGTGGGTCGTCTGGAGCCGCCCCTAGAAGGGGGGGTACTGTCACGTCTCTGAGGTCTTAACGTTTTGTGTAGATTCATGTCAGATCCTTTTATTTTATTTTTGGTACTGGTGTGCCTTCATGAGTTAACTTTACTTCCTGCCCTTGCCAATCAGGCTGATCATGTCCACCTGTGACCCTCTGTATAAATAGCCTGCTTCTAACCTTGCCCAGTGTCGGTTTGTCTGCTATCCTGCCACGTCCTACGCCACGTCCTTGTGTAAGCCCCTTTTTGAGAACGATTCATGTTTTTGAACCAATGCCTTTTTTGTTTCTAGTGAAATCTACTCAGTTGATTGATGTCCAGCTGTTGCTGTGAATTTTTGTTGATTAATGTCCAGCCATTGCTGTGAATTTTTGTTAACTTCCGTTTTTTTGAACTTTATGAACTGGAAAATAAATCTTTGTTTGGATTGAACTGTCGAGCATTTGGGTCCTTTAGTGCATCCTTGTCACAAGCCACTTCTGGCTGCATTTTTGACACATGAAAAATAACGATTACGTACTACTGTATGACGAAAAATTTTAGTGGTTTTGTAACCGCGACGTTTTAATAGCATGATAAACCGTGAAGGTAACCGGCACATGCCTACACCCGACCCCCCCCCCCCCCCCCCCCTAAAAATTTTCTCCTCGGATCTACAGGATTCACGTAGGTCATCCTTTTTTACTTCAAAATGGCGAATTTCGCCGAAAGGTGAGAGATTTTCATGCCTGCAAAAAACACAAGGAACAAGTGGACGTTACACTGTGCTGTCACTATAATCTGTTTGAGCGGGGCATAAATGTGTCAAATATTTTAACGTGATTGAGGAATAAGCGGCATGGAAAATGAATGAATGAATGATTTAAAAAAATAATTACCGCCCGTTAACGCGATAATTTTGACAGCCCTAGTTTTAAGCATAATCTATGGAATGCGCCTATTTAATATGGTCATATTACTCTATTCACTGCATCAGCACATAGCTCCTTAATATGGTAATTTATTCATGTAACTTTGGCTGCGATAGGCATATGAGTTGACACTTCCGTGAAGCACCTTTGGGAGATGCTGCGTTCATGTGTATAAGGAAATCTGAGTTCTAAAGTTGACAAATCGTTCTGATCTGTTGTCAAGTCGTAATGTGAGATAAAAACATGGTGGCTGCAAAGACGAGTAGCCTATTTTATTGCTCCAACTATGTAACAAAAGTTTTGTGACTGTTTGGCGCTTTTTATCGAGACCATGTAATAGAGAATCATTTTTTTCGATAACTCCAATAACACATGAATGCAGCGTCACCATTACGGTGTTTGTGCCAATCAGACAGTCGACGGTGGAAATGACATCTTCCCACCTGCTTTATGGGTTAGTGTCAGATAAACTGCCCAATTTTGTTGTCCATTTTCACCTCTGTGTTGATGTTTGTTACATTTGAGTGAATTTCGGATCCATGCGGGTTCCAGTGGGTCTCCTGCAATATTTACAGCGACTGTGGTGTAATTCAATGGAAGATTCATCTGAAAAATCCACCTTTTACCACAAAACAGTGAAGTTTGGTGGTGGCAAAATCATGGTCTGGGGTTACATCCAGTATGGGGCTGTGCGAGAGATCTGCAGGGTGGAAGGCAACATAAATAGTCTGAAATATCAACAAATCTTAGATCTCTCTTATATTCCTAACCATAAAAAGAGACAAATTCTGCAGCAGGATGGTGCTCCATCGCATACTTCAATCTCTACCTCAAAGTTCCTCAAGGCAAAGAAGATCAAGATCGTCCAGGACTGGCCAGCCCAGTCACCAGACATGAACACGATGAAAGAGGAAGCATGGAAGACGAAACCCAAGAATGTTGATGAACTCTGGGAGGCATGCAAGACTGTTTTCTTTGATGTTCCTGATGACTTCATCAATAAATTGTATGAATCCTTGCCGAACCGCATGGATGCAGTCCTTCAAGCCCATGGAAGTCATACAAAATATTACATTTGGATCTCACAGCACCACTACTTAATTCGCCTATGTTATGTAACATATTTTTGTATTTGAACCACATTTTTTGTTCAATTTTTATACTACTTTCTGTAGGCGACAAAACTTTTGTCTTGCCAAAATTGGACCTTTATGTCTTCATTAAATGATAAATCTTTTTTCAGTGAAACAAATATATTTTTGTACATTCAACATTATTTGGAGGGTCTTAGCTTTCATGTGAGCCATTTCTGAAACCAATTGAATAATTAAAAGTCAGGTTATTAGCAATTGTTTCTACAAAATGGATAAGCGACAAGACTTCTGTCAGGGACTGTGTATTTTTAACTATTTGTGATATCTTTTTCCACTTATGCTTTTACTGTGTTGAACATGACTGTCGGAATCCTGGGGGGAAAAAGCAGATTTTCTAGTTTGTTTTCATGTTTTAGGCTTGCAGCTGCTTGAGGAGAATGAAAACAGTGATATGTGTCTATGCTAAATTGACTCATATCTGAAAGAGACTGATGTCTTTGTTGTGTTGACCTCACGTAAACTAAGATTTCTGGGGTTGCTCCAACGCAAAGGAATATGGAGAACTCATTGAGTGAAGCCTGAAAAATAATTCAGGCCACATCAGGATAAACACAAGACACATGTGGAGCGCGGATGTTGTGTGCATAGTTTGGAACAGCGGCTGACACGTTTTCGAAACACTGTGCGGTGCTTGAAAGCTTGCTGGATGGGTCACTGGAGTTTGACAGGAGAAAAACACTCCATTGTCAGCTGCGCACAACTTATCGTGTCTGACTCCCACCTCTAGAGGACCTCTGTTTATTGACACATTTGGATTTTGACAAAAAATGAGAAGTGAAGTAAGATGCTACGGAATATCTGGCAAATTAAAAATAACGAGACAGCCCTGCAACAGCTCATTTCCAAGTTCTCTCTAAATAACTTTGAGTTACTGACACAAATTGTATAAATAGAACTGCTACAGTGCCTATCATAGGTATTCACCCCCTTGGATGTTTCCCCTTTTATTGCATTTATAAATCAATTATGATCAAAACAATTTGGCATTTTTAACAAAAAAAAGTAATGGATTTTTTTTTATTTTTTTATGGCTGCCACCATCATGTTTCACAGTGGGGATGGTGTGTTTTTGGTGATGTGCAAACGCCAAATGTAACGTCACTATTGAAAGACTAGAGTTTGCCAAAAAGCATGTGAAAGACTTCTTGGTTAAGTGGAAGAAGATTATTTGGTCTGATGAGACTCAAATAGAGCTTTTTGGCCAACAGACAACATTCGGTTATGTTTGGCGGAAACCAAACATTGCATGTGATTATTGTCGCGACTTCTCCATGGTGAAACGGGTGGAGCCACTGTGGGAATCTCTGTCAAAAACAAAGTCAAATCTAATAAGTAGAATAAATAGGAAACATGTAACTACTCTAATGTAGGCCAAAGTAGCGGAGTAAGCAAGGGCTTAGGTTTGGGCTCAACCCAGATAGCAAAATATAACTGGAGCGGACATGTGCCAGATGTACTGCAAATTCTGGCCCAACTTTGTAAAGTGGATCCGCCCCAGTGTCTTTTTGAACAATGGCCCAAACTCAGTAAGGAGTCACTTGCCGGATGAGCAATAGTTTTGGGCCAGAACTGGTCCAAAGTAGCAGACACTACATTAATGTATGGCCCGAATATGGCACACGTTAGCCAATCTGGGCCAGATTTGTATCAAACCTGTTGTCATTATTAAATTTTGGCTCCATTTTGTTCAATGTATCATACTTTAATGTGTTGATATTGGAAATTAAATTTGTTTATTAAAACCAATAATGACAACAATTTTTCATGCCATATATTAATGCTAACATATTAATGCGACATACAACAACAATACAACATTATTTTTTTCACAAAATTATTTAACTGGAACAAGCAACTCTACATTAAAGATGACCCATTTTTAGACTGTAAACAACATATTGTATTGTTAGGGTTCTGGGGTAACGTGGGACCTAATTCATTGACAATAAGAGGGAGTGGTAGCTAGTTTCCGAAGAATCCGGTAAGCAGTTTGGTGATAGAACATGTGAACGGGCAGGCAGGCGTTTTGCCAGGCAAGCAGTATAGGATCTAGGGGGGAAAAAACAAAAATGAGCTTAGTGTCAGGATTACAAGATTCTTTGTTAGCTGAAAGTCACATACCTGTGGGTGAGTTGTTGATCTAGCGATGATGTGAGGCCAAGGACCAGTTTAAGTATGCTGCTCATGATGATCTCGTCCCAGGCTCACCCATCTGTGCAATGAAGGTGACAATTACAAACACAAGGAGGAGGGGCTGACTTTGAATGATACTATTCAAACATTGAAACATTTACAGCAACACAGAATCAATGCTTTCTCCCACCGTGTTTTTATGCAACAAATTTTGAATTACTTGCAGACATGGCAGATCACTTGAATACACCGGCCATTTAATTAACGCTCGATTGAATAACTTTGAATAAAGCACTTACCATACAAATTTTCCCCCTGCTGATGTATCACGACTCCTGTGTGCTCTTCTGTTTAGTTGCCTTTCAAGTGCGCGCTAACAGTGATTTCACATGTCAATTGTTAAATTTCAGCATTTGAGTGTGTCCGGTTTGCACGGAACAGTGCATAACCGATCATTTGGACTGTCATTGTGCTGATCCTGGCTGCATCTGGCGCACTGCCATAAGCGAGTGTGATTGCTATGCAAATCTAGCGAGCTGACGCCGGATCTGGCAGGCAGTCGCCTGCTATTGGAGAACATTGGTAAGGTCGATATAACAGCATAACCTGCACGAACACTTTTTGCTTGGGACGGGACATTAATAACACCAAACCAATTGGCTAAATGATCAAGGCAAAATAAATCTGTATTGACTTGTACAAACTTTCATATGTATTGGTTCAGGTGATACACGGTTCAATTCAAATCCACTAAAGAGACATTTTGAAAACTTCCAGTATAAATAGCTAGATTTTATGAGCAAATTTAAATTGCGATATTTGAATATCACCTAAATTATGACATTTATTACAAACTAGCTAATAATCTCTTAACTATCCAGGAATGCAAAAAAAAAAAAACATTTGTCTTAAGACCACTCAACATTGTCTGTCAAAATAAAGAAATTAAATATCACTGAAAAACGGTAAAATACCACTTCTTTTGTCCACAAGCACAGCCAAACTCAACAAAAAAATGAAAGCTTCTTTGGACTGCTTTAAGACCACATAAATAAAATAAAAATAAAAATTGGGGAGAATGGGGTAAACCTCGCTTCACTAAATTTCTCACAATTTATTTATTGTTAACAGTAGAAAACACATACAGTGGGACGCGTCTCTCTAAGGAGCTTCCTACTCAAATTTTTGTAGGTTAGCAAATTCACGAATTTTAATGTTATGCTAACTCTGATGCAGGTCGGACTTTCAGTAGCAAAATTAGTGGTGTGTTCCCCACCTCCATAACATTGATGTCTTTTCATATTACTTACAGTGGCTACTGCAGCTGCTGGCCCCCAAAAAACCTTCCAATACCCCTCCTCTTCGAAGGGGGCGAAGGAGGCGGCATGTTGTTGATATATTGCATTTCTGTCGGGGCTGTGAGTGCGTGTGTTGGGGGGGTCAAGTCATCAGCCAATTTAACGTGAGTTTGTGGACAAATAAAATGGACTGGCTGTTATGGTGGCAAGACGGTGTGACACAAAAGCACAGCAAAGAGAAGTTAGAAAGTCCAAGATGTGTTTATTAAACAAAGGAAAATTGGTGAGAAGTGGTGGCTCTGCAGTTTTCTTGAATGTGCTGGAAGGCTGGATTGGCTCAGTATTGCTGTTGAGGAAAAATAAGCACAGATGAGTTGCAAGGTGAGCAAAAGGAAGGCCTGTACTTTTACCATGCGCGGTGAGGTGAAGCTCTGGCGCCAAATGTTGTGCAGACCGGTCTCTTATAGTGGCAGGTGGTTGATTGTGGAGTGGAGGCAGGTGTGGTGATTGGTGACAGGTGTGCAGAGCAGAGTCAGTGGGGAGAATGTGAAGGTGAGGAGGAGTGAGCCGTAACAGTACCCCGCCTCCGAGGGGCGCCTCTTGGCGGCTGACCAGGGGCATCAGGGTTTGCCTCGTAGAATTCTCGAAGAAGAGAGGGACACATGATGAGGCGCTTCGAGATCCAGCAACGTTCCTCTGGGCCGTAACCCTCCCAGTCTGCCAGGTACTGAAAGCCGCGGCCACGGCGACGGACCTTCAGTAGACGCCGGACCTTCCATTGGGGATGCCCATCAACCAACTGGGGCGGCGGAGGAGCTGGGGCAGCGGGCATGAGAGGGCTCGAAGAGACAGGCTTGATCTTGGAGACGTGGAACACCGGATGCACGTGCTTCATGGCGGCAGGGAGTTTGAGGCGAACAGCTGTGGTACTCAGAACACTGTCAATTGTGAAGGGACCGACATACCTTGGAGCTAACTTCTTAGATGACACTTGTAGCGGCAGGTCGGCGGAGGAGAGGTAGACCTCTTGTCCGGTCCGGTATACTGGGGCAGGGGTACGGCGACGGTTGGCCCCACGGCAGGAGCGCACGTTGGCACGTAGTAGGGCGGAGTGGACCTCCCCCCACACCCGTTGGCAACGCCGAAGATGGGCCTGGACATAGGGGACAGAGGCTTCGGACTCCTGGACTGAGAACAAAGGGGGTTGGTATCCCAGAGAGGCCTCGAACGGAGACCTGCCGGTGGCGGAAAAGGTCAGGGTATTGAGAGAATATTCCACCCATGGCAGATCCTTGCTCCAGGAGGTTGGGTGAAGAGCTGACACACAGCGGAGGGCTGACTCAAGGCTCTGGTTCGTGCGTTTAGCCTGTCCGTTAGTTTGGGGGTGATACCCAGAGGAAAGGCTAACGGCGGCACCAATACCTTTGCAGAAGGCACGCCAGACCTGAGACGTGAATTGGGGTCCCCGGTCGGAAACAATGTCGCAGGGAAACCCGTGGAGCCGGAACACATGCTGGGTAAGCAGATCAGCCATCTCAGCAGAGGTGGGGAGTTTTGGCAGCGCCACCAGATGCACCGCCTTTGAAAATCGATCCACCACAGTGAGAATGACGGTATTGCCCTGTGAAGGAGGAAAACCTGAAACAAAGTCCACAGCAATGTGAGACCAAGGGCGATTGGGCACTGGAAGAGGGCACAGAAGGCCAGCTGGTGGCTGATGAGATGCTTTGGCTCTGGAACAGGTGTCGCAGGCAGCGACGAACTCCCTTACATCCGCCCTCATGGTCGGCCACCAAAACCTCCGGCTCAGGAAGGTGAGGGTACGTTGGTATTCAGGATGGCAGGCAAACCGACTGGAATGGCCCCACAGAAGCACCCGGGATCGCATCGAGTCTGGTACGAAGAGCCGGTTGGGAGGACAGTTGCCAGGGCCGGGCTCAGCCTGTTGGGCCTGTTCGACCTCGGCTTCTATGTCCAGGGTCACCATCCCTACAATCCGGGAAGCAGGAACAATGGGCGTTGGTTCGGCAGAGGACTCCTCAGATGCATGGAGTCGTGACAGGGCATCAGCCTTGGTATTGCTGGAACCAGGTCGGTAGGTAAGAGTGTAATTGAACCTGTCCAGGAACTGTGCCCACCGTGCCTGGCGGGAGCTGAGGCGTTTGGCGGCCCGGATGAAGGCCAGATTCCGGTGATCTGACCAGACGACAATAGGTTCCTTGGCGCCCTCCAGCCAGTGGCGCCATTCTTCAAAAGCGGCTACCACAGCAAGCAGCTCCCTGTTAGCGATGTCATAATTCACCTCCGCCGCCTGTAACCGGCGGGAGAAGAAGGCACAGGGGTGTAGCTTCCGGTCCTCCACGGAACGTTGGGACAAGACAGCCCCAATACCTATGTCCGAAGCGTCGACTTCCACTATAAATGGTCTGGAGGGGTCAGGATGGAGAAGGACCGGGGCAGTAGTGAAATGTTTCTTGAGGACTGCAAAGGCGGCGGTGGCTGCCGGCGACCAGACATAGGGACGCAGAGTGGAGGTAAGTTGAGTGAGGGGCGCAGCTAAGCGGCTATAGTTCCGTATGAAACGGCGATAAAAATTTGCAAAGCCTAGGAACCCCTGGAGCTGTTTGCGGGTAGTCGGTCTGGGCCAGTCAAGGATGGCTTTAATCTTGCGGGGGTCAGGACGGATGCAGCCGTCCTCCACGATATGACCGAGGAATTCGACAGAGCGAGAGTGAAAGACGCACTTCTCAGCCTTGATATATAGCCTATTCTCCAAAAGGCGCTGGATTACCAAGCGGACGTGTTGGACATGCTCCTCAAGGCTACGGGAGAATACCAGGATGTCGTCCAGGTAAAGGACTACAAAAACATCTAACATGTCCCTGATTATGTCATTCATGAGTGCCTGGAAGACAGCAGGGGCATTGGTGAGGCCAAAGGGCATAACAAGGTACTCGTAGTGTCCACGGGGGGTCTTGAAGGCCGTTTTCCACCCGTCCCCCTCCCGGATACGGACAAGGTGGTATGCATTTCGGAGGTCCAGCTTTGTAAAGACTGTAGCACCGATGAGTGGTTCAAAATTTGAGCTCATGAGGGGGAGCGGATACTTTTGATAGTGATGCTGTTGAGCTATCTGTAATCGATGCATGGTCTCAGGTCTACACCCTTCTTCTTGACGAAAAAGAAGCCAGCAGCCACCGGAGATGTGGACGGGCGTATGAGACCTTCAGCCAGGCACTCATTGATGTAACTGTCCATCGCCGCCTTCTCGGGGGGGAGATGTTATAGAGGCGACTGGCTGGAAGTTCAGCTCCAGGACGGAGCTCAATGGCGCAGTCGTAGGGTCTGTGCGGAGGAAGGCTACAAGCGCGCTCCTTACTGAAAGCCTCTCCCAGGCCGTGGTACACAGCAGGAACCTTGGTGAGGTCAGGTGGATCGGCACTGGGTCGTTCAGCCAAGGATGGTGTCGGAGCGGACCGAAGGCAGCGGGCGTGGCAAGGGATACTCCAGCTGAGAATGCGGCCAGAACGCCAACAGACATGCGGTGTGTGGAGTTCCAGCCAAGGTCTGCCTAGGATGAAGGGTGTGTCAGGTGAGGCAATAACGTAGGGACGGATCATCTCCACGTGGTTACCCGAGACTGTGAAGGTGAGAGCCTCACACCGATGAGTGATGGGACCCATGGGGTGACCATCCAACGCAAACGCTGAGAGCGACCCCTCCAGGGGCGTGATGGGGAGTCCAACCTTTAGGGCATAAGAGCGGTCGACAAAAGATTCATCAGCACCAGAGTCAATCATTGCTGGGACAGTAAGTTTCCGCTCCAGCCAGGCGAGAGTGACAAGGAACCTGGCTCTGCTGGAGTGGGGATTGGACAAGCGGCTTACACGGAACGTCCCGACCGAGTGAGCCGTGTCTTTAGGGGTTCGAACTGAGGGAGCTCTTGAAGACAGGCTTGGACAAGAGCCAACAGAGTGTGCGGAGCTAGCACAATACAAGCAGAGCCCCCATAGTCTCCGGTGTTCACGTTTGGCTGGAGTCAAACGGGCCCCTCCCAACCGCATGGGCTCCCCCTCACCAGTAGGTATCAAGGAAGCAGGGGAGAGCTGAGAAAGCTGGTTGCGACTCACCGGAGGTGAAGGAAGTCGTCTGGTCGCAGCATGACACTGGTGAGCCCTCTCTCGCTTGCGCTCACGGCGTCGCTCGTCAAGGGATATAGAGAGTGTGATGAGCTGGTTCAAAGAAGTAGGCCTCTCTATACCCACTAAGGCGTCCTGTATGGGCTCCGCCAGACCTCGTCGGAACGCACTGAACAGAGCAGGCTCATTCCATTGAGAGCGAGCCGCGACGATACGAAATTCAGTGGCATACTCAGCTACTGAAAGAGAACCCTGCTGGAGGGTTGAAAGGGCAGTGTCAGCGTCCTGCCCAGGGGCCTCATGATCGAAAACCATCCTGAATTCCTTGACAAATGCTGTGTAATCATGCATGTAAGGTGCAGAGCCCTCTCGGCTAGCCATAACCCACCGACGGGCCTGCCCTGTGGTGAGGTTAGCGGTGTAGGCTATACGAGCGGCGGTAGTAGAATACATGCTTGGTTGTAGTTCAAATATGTACTCACACTGCATGAGGAATTCACGGCAGAGCGAAAAAGAGCCGTCATACAGGGCCGGAGCAACAAGGTGGGGCTCCTGGGCAGAGGGTGCGTCTGGCAGAGGGACTGTGGCAGGAGGACCCGGAGGGGAAGAAATTTGTGCGCTGAGAGCAGCGACTCGGTCAGTGAGAGCTTGAACCAGAAGTGTGAGTTGGCTGACCTGGGACTGTTGTTCAGATGCCTGGGCCTGCTGGAGATCCGACACCGCCCGGACCTCCTCCCTCAATCCAGAGAAGAGAGCAGCAGCCTCCGAAAGCTGGTGAGAATGTTGTGCCAACAGTTGGTCCTGGGGCCGACGTGGATTCGGAGCCGTGGGCCTCTCTGACTGCGACATACTGGCTGGGTCCCTTGGCCAGAGCTTACTGTTATGGTGGCAAGACGGTGTGACCCAAAAGCACAGCAAAGAGAAGTTAGAAATCCAAAGTCCAAGATGTGTTTATGAAACAAAGGAAAATTGGTGAGAAGTGGTGGCTCTGCAGTTTTCTTGAATGTGCTGGAAGGCTGGATTGGCTCAGTATTGCTGTTGAGGAAAAATAAGCACAGATGAGTTGCAAGGTGAGCAAAAGGAAGGCCTGTACTTTTACCATGCGTGGTGAGGTGAAGCTCTGGCGCCAAATGTTGTGCAGACCGGTCTCTTATAGTGGCAGGTTGTTGATTGTGGAGTGGAAGCAGGTGTGGTGATTGGTGACAGGTGTGCAGAGCAGAGTCAGTGGGGAGAATGTGAAGGTGACGAGGAGTGAGCCGTAACACTGGCGTGTTCAGCAAGTGAAAAGTGGTAAATGTAAGTCTGAACATAATGAAAATAATTCACTTAATAGTGTTACAGTCAATTCTATCCTTACAACATATGGGAAGACAATCTAAATGCTCTATATAACTGAAGTCATTATATAATGCAAATAAGGTTGCTTAAAAGGTGGTGGGGACAAGATGAGCATCCTGAAAACTTGGTTGAGTTATGTCCCTACCGTCTTGATGTAAACCTACGCCCTTGGGAGTAAGAGTAGCGTTTCTTCTTCAAAAAAACTACCACTCAAGTATAGGTATAAAGTATAGTGTGGTTAACTAATCTTAGAAATACATTTTTCTCAAAAAGTCACGTAAGCAGTGTTCGGCACGTTACCTTAAAAAAGTAATTAGTTATAGTTACTCACTACTTCTTCCAAAAAGTGAGTTAGTAACTGAATTACTCTATAGTAAAAGCAACTAGTTACCAGGGAAAGTAGCTATTTCGTTACTGTAAAAAGAAGTTGTATGTCAAAGAATTTGAAATTTTATGAGCAGTATTCGAGTCAGTTGAATAGAGAAGAACAGACAGTTAGTTGTGTTATAGAATCTTGTAATATTTATTGCACCTCACCAGCAACAGATTTATCCTACACTTGAAGTGCAACGAAAATAGACAGATTTGAATTGCTTACCACAGATTTCGACAAAAGCTATGCCCCGGGACATAAATTGCACTTTACATGCACATTATTTCCTTTAATTTCGACCAACTTGAAATAGTGTTTATACTGTATCTCCTCCTCGTAAAGGACAAATTTTCCTCTGAATGCTCTGCCATCATATCCCTCTGCATCTGTTTTGCATGTGTGTGTTTGCCGCACGCGCCCTTATCCGGTTTGTGTGTGAAAACACTGGCTCTGAAGTACGTGCTCTATTAGGCTCGAGCGTTTACGTCACAGAATGGGGGATCACGTGAGATTTGACAACAACGCAGCCATGTTGGAAACAGGTCTGGCTCGCGGGACATTAACTTGCCAGTTCAATAAAGAGACAAACTCGTTACTAAGGTGAAGAACAGATATGTGATCAAACTTAAGGATGTGAACAATGTTGACCCTTACGAGCAAGCCGAAGACAAATGGAGTAAAGATGTCGACGGGCTTCCACAATTACGCGAAATGGACATTCTGCTGTATTTATTGTTTGGTGTATGTTACTAAACTCATCAGCGATTCCGAAATTACAAATCGCTACAAAGCTTCAAACAGTTTTGCTGCGGATGGGTGCAGGACCTACACATTATGACCATATCAAATAGCAACTCCATCATTCTTGCAAAGGTGGGCTATGTGTGTTTACTATTTTCATTGCCATGAACCTGAACGCACCCAAGTCTTGGATGACAAATAAACAGAGCAGAGTAGACTCGCTACGGCTGGTAGTTTTTTTCAATTTATTCAAAGTAAGTAACGCACCGCATTTGACTGTCAGTAACTATAACGGCGTTGTAATGTCGGAAAAAATAATTAGTTAGATTACCCCGTTACTGAAAAAATAACGCCGTTATGTAACTGCGTTATTCATGACGGCGTTATTCCCAACACTGCACATAAGTATATGTAATATGTAAGAAACCATTTCAGGAAACAACAACTCACAATTACACATATGAGGAATAGTCTTAAAGTAACCCTTTAGTTTGCAAAGTTAATACAAAGAACCAAGGTTCAAACTCCAAATGCCAGACTTGCCTAACTTTCATGCATGCTCAATTCTCAGTGACAGTCAATACTGTAGCTGTCTGACTCCAAATAAGTGTGGGCCAGCAAAGCTTTTGCTGACTCACAAGGATCTCATTGGAAAATCTGAACTCTTAGTATTTCCAAATTATGTTGATTAATTCCAGTCGATTGTACTGTAGTGTTTCTCTTGGCTGCACTGCTTACAGTTGTGTGGTGGATGTTAGACTTTATTTTTTTTGTCTAGTCAGATATAATTAGATCTATGCTGCAGAATTTGCTCCTTCGGCGGCGTTACAAATGGTCAATTCTTGTAATTTCATTTTGGCGGCCTTCGTGGGCCCCTTTATTGGCCGGGGCCCGAAGCAATTACCTGACTTTCCTGTCCGCTAGCCCTGCCTCTGGTTGTGTGCTGTGTTTTGGTATACCATTGATGGTTTAAACAATTGTGAAAAGTTAAAAATTAAATGGTGTATTAAATTGGGTAAAATGTCTCTGTAGGCTTTAGTTAACCGGGGACCATTTATTCATACTAGGATTATTTCCCAGCACCCACCGCCCCTTTGCTGGACAAGGCCAGTTTGGTTTTAACCCACTAGCTAAAAAGACAACAATGTACAGTTACCTTTAATTTCTGTTTACTGTATTGTTTACCTCTACCTTTATCTTTCTTTCTTGTATGCCAGTATTTTTCAAGTGGTGTGCCGTGAATTTTTGCTTTTTTCTTTACGTCGTCGGGCGGAGTTGCAGAAAGAAGGAAGGACTAGGTAGAAGGATTAGGTTGTGTGCAAATGAGGGAGGTATTGCTCGTGTCGCGTTCAAGAATTGCTCGGATTTCTAGCCACCTTGCTGTCCACGACAATCTGGACTGCAGCACGTCTACTGTACGTCACTGGATTAGACTCATCAAGTGTCGATATACACGAAAGTGTTCTTTCTATTTTATCCATATGTGACGAGCGTCAATCCTCCCATTGTGTTTTATTCTAACACATTGTCGAGGACAGCAAGGTAGCCGCTGGCTAGGAAACAGAGCAGTTCTTGAATGCGACACGGGCAGCTATCCAATAGCGCCGTGGTGCCAAACAAGCTTAAACGAAACACCCATCGCTTCAAAACAAGTCGATGGACTATTTTGTTCGCCTTTGTGAAAACACAACTGAAACAGGCAACTTTTTTGAGAAAACTACGAAGGTAAATGAGAAAGCCCTCAAAGCCAATTTCCTTGTTGCTCAACTTGTCGCTAAATTCAAAAAGAGAAATTAATACTACCTGCCTGCAAAGTAATTGTCAGCATGAGTGGATTATAAGGGGGGGCCGGGGACGCCAGGCCCCCCATGGTGGCCGAAAAGTGTCATTGCATGTAATTGACTTTGTTATATATATACTGTATATATATATATGTTGTAAAGCAATAAAACTGCAACAAAAATGAATGAAATAAACAAAAAAACATTTTTATAATGGGTCAAAATTATTTTTCGAGCACCTTAGACAGTCATTTGCTTTGCATATATATATATAATAGAGAAAAAAATACTTTTAAAAAGGATTTTTTTTCTTTGATTGAAAATTTTTTTTTTTTTTGATTGAAGAAACTTTTTGGGGAATTGAATGATTTAGATACAAATGTCGTAAGCATAATATGGCCCAAACACAAAAAGGATTGCTTCAATCAAAGAAAACTTTTTCAATGAAAATTTAAGTGTTCATATGCAAATTTTTCAATCTCAAATATTTTTTCGCATTCAAAAACTTTTTTCTATGATTGAAATGTTTCTTTTTTTTTTTTGATTGAAGTGATTTTTTTTTTTGAAATTATATTTTTTTGAAGCAACTTATTTTTTAATTGAATACTAAAGAGAAAAATGTCCTAGCCAAAATGTGGCCCAAACACAAATCAACATTACCTCAATCAAAAAGAACTTGACTTCAATCAAAATAAAAAAAGAGTTTCAAGTTTATTTTTGCATTCAAACACATTTTTTTTTTTTTTTTTTATTAAAGCAACATTTTTTGGTCGAATATATATATTTTGATTGAAGCAACTTTTTTTTGATTGAATAACAAAGACACAAATCTACCTCCATATGGCTCCGTCCAGGGGATGTAATTTTTGACTGGGGTAACTACATTGGCACGACACCAGCGCGCGTACCAAATTCCATGGATGATGATCTTTGCGAAAAGTATTGCCGAAGCAGCCTGATTTAGAATTCCCCTCAAGAAAGACGGAAAACAAAAAACGCTCATTGTCAACTTATTATTTTAAATATTCTTGTAAGTTAATTTTATTGCTGGCACTGCGTTTTGGGGTCATCAACATGTTGTGACCCCCCCCGCCCCAAAAGTCAAACTCCGCCTATGATTGTCAGCGAGATGCTCGGCCCTGATGCATTAAAGACATTGCTAAAATCCACCTGTCTGATAAGTCTGAGCTTTTCAAGCCTAACTGCGATAAAAAAATAAAAATAAAAACAGAGACAAAGAGCTGTTGAAGAAGAGCTTCGTGTGCGTCTTTCTTCAATTCCAGCCAGGATATCGGCTTTGTGTTCATCTAAACAGGCTCAAATCACACTGAGTTAGAATAAATATTGAGAAATTATTGGATAATTAAATATACTGTACAGGAAGTAATTTTGGAACTTTTTTGGTTTGTGGTGTGTCGTGACATTTTTTTCCTATGTAAAAATGTGCCGTGACTCAGGAAAAGTTGAAAAACACTGCTGTATGCGACGGGTCCTGTCCGTGGGGAATGGGGCAGTCTGCTTCTTGGCGGGATATAGTCCAACTTTCTATGACCTTGAACAGGATAAGAAGTAGGCCAACAGAAAATGGAGGATGGGGGGGTGAACAAAAAGATGTATTTGAAGCGCAAAAGTAGCAATTGGATCCGTGTGGACGAAATGTGGCCTAGCCTGCAAGAATATACTTGTACATTGCAGACGGACACATACATATATATACATAGTATATATACATATATTTTGTTTGTTTGCATACAGAGCAAGCTAATGAGAGCTCATCAGCGGTCAGAGGACACGCAGCCAGAGATTCATTCATTCTCATGCCAGGTGCGAAGCCCCTGTCCGTACGCCCACAGATCATCCGGGAAGAATTTTAATGTCGGGTCCGAACAGGGCCGCGGAGACTAAGGGAGTGTTTCGGAATATCGATCTCGATTGAGCGCAGCCATCTTAGAGGCGCGCTAATGACAGCTGCTGGTCGCTGCTTCCATTTCTTCCATTTCATTATGCAGTCTGCGGTGCTTTATTCGCATCCCACTCGGCTCATTATGTCCTGCAGCAGTCCTTAAGGCAAGTAAGCGTATGTGTGCGTGCCTGCCTCACCTCTGTGCAGGAAAGGCTTTGTATTTGGGAACTGCAAAATCCAACAGATGGCGCTCTAAGAAAAAAATAGACCTTTCAAATTATATTTTAACTATTATTTATTGAATACAGAGTACAGTTTTTTTTACAAACTTAATTTTGAATTTAACAATATAGATTTTAATCATTTTTGGTGTTGTCTCGACTCCACAGAGCAGAAGTTCGCAAATTGCGCTTGTGGGGCTCCTTAAGAGAGTAGCATTTTTCAATCAAATCCTATGTTAGAACTGTAAAACTAAACACTGATTTTTTAATTGTATAACCGTACAAACCTTCACCTGAGCTAAGTAATAGTCGGTTTGTGTCCTCTTCACTACAAGACTAGGAACATCTTGCGTACAGTTTATTAGCTGCATATTGTTGTGCTTGATATACTGCATCAACATCTTAAACCAACTTCGCCGAGTGGGGAATCAACAAATAATGTGCTGAGAGGGAAAGCTATTGTGTGAAACGGGAAAAGAGCTGAGAGGTGAGAATAGATAATGATGCAGCTGGCGTGCGAGCCTCCAAGGATTCTGGGAAAAGCGTCTTCGCGTCCTGTGGCACATATCACATGACGGCTCTGTTGTCATGAGACCACGCTGCAGAGTCTCGGCAAATATTGATGAGATTTCAACTTTACAGTGTACTGTCAATCGTCTTAGAAACAACATGCACACAGTTGTAATGACTATGTACGGTGCTAGAACAGGTTAGTCGGGCAACCTCTGTATATCCAAAGGAGTATAGTCAGATGTTGGCAAGTTGGATTCTGAGTTTCTTGTTACTACACACTTGTGAGGCCATATGCGTAAGTATTTCAATGTAGGTTGCAAGCAAGGGCGTAGGTTTGGTCTCAAAATTGGTAGGGATGATTAAACAGCATAACCTGCATGTACACTTTTTGCTCAGGATGGGACATTAATAAGACCAAACAGATTAGGTGAACGGGGGTCAGGGCTCCATTTCTCACGAATATGAACCTAAATATATGACATGCTAAATCAGGCATGCTCATTAAGTCAATCACGATCGAACAGTCGATCGCAATGTTAGTGTGGATAGCTTGCGGCATCCCAAAAAAACGTTTTTTTTTTTTTTTTAATGTACATAGTTAATTATAATTATTTTGTGTGTATGTTGTGTTGTGTGAGCAACATATGAGGTTATGCAGCACCCGCCTCTCTCTAAGCAGCTTCTTGCTCACGATTTTCTGGTTCTATAGTTTCCAGCATAGTTCACTACATTTCTCACCCTTTAATAAATGTTAACAGTAGAAAACACAAACAGAGGGACATTGCTTTCCAAGCAGCTTCCTACTTGAGTTTTGCAGGTTAGCAAATTCACACAGTTTAATGTTATGCTAACTGATGTAGGTCGGACTTCCAAAAGCAAAATTTGTAGTGTGTTCCCCACCTCCACTACATTGATATCATTTTACATTACTTACAGTGGCTGCTATTGCTGGGCGAAAAAAAAAAAAAAAAAAACTTATAATATCCCTCCTTTTCAAGAGGGGGCGGAGGAAGCAGCATGTTGTCGACATGTATTTCTGTCAGGGTGGGCCTGCGTGTGTCGGGGGTGGGTTAAGTCAGCTAATCAAACGTGCGTTTGGGGTGGGGAGGAATGGACCGGCGCATTCAGCATGTGAAAAGGGGGAAATGTAAGTTTGAATAATGGTAGGGTCAAGTCTATTCTTACAACATGGGAAGACAATCTAAATTATTGTATAACTGAACTCATTATACAGGGTGATTCAAAAAGAATGCACCGAAACCAGTGCGGTATATTTAAAAAAAAAAAATTAAAAAAACGACTATAAACTAGCTGGACACAAGTATTGTATTAAATTTTGTGTAACTTTGAATGCAACATGTAATTTTTTATTTGATGCTTTACCAAATACTCAATGTCCACCAGCAGCAGCACGGAAAACATCAAGCCGATATGACTTTCAATTTGTTAAAAAGACTTTTAATTCTTATTAAATTATTAATTCATTTTAATTAATTTAATCAATCAATTAATTGATTAATAATTCAGTCTATTTCAATGATTTTAAAATGAATACATGCGTGATGATTTTAGCACGTTCTTTTGGAATCACCCTGTATAATGCATACAAGGTTGGTGGGGACAATTTGAGCATCCTGAAAAGTTGGTGGTGATATGTCCCTACCGTCCCTATGCAAACCTACACCCTTGGTTGCAAGTCATTATTAATGCTATTTTCATTGTTGCTTTAACACAAAAACTACCAAGGGTGGATCAGGTGATACAAATCACTTTTGTAACCAGAGAACGATCATTAGACCCAAATCAGAATATCTTTTGTGAGCACTATGGTCCTCATTAGTCATTTCCATTCACACTCGCAAAACCACAGGGTTGGATTGCTCCAATTAGCATCTTGAGTGTTTGTGGGTGAAGGCTGCCTTGGCTTTGTTGGACAGTTGACCGCTCAGGCAGGCAATCGGGCGGACAACCTTTTTACATATTCCAAAAGCTGCAGGTTGCCAACAGTATAAGGAACGGTGCAGTAAAAAAACAAAATATTTTTTATGTAGTGACATATGACACTATGCCCTTTTCCCGGGGCTAGGTGTTGGAGTTTGTTGCCGAAGCAAATTTTCCTTCTCCGCCTTCTTCGTGCCCACATGAGATTGAGCCAATTCCTTTGCAAGACCCACCAAGAAGTCCACCCGTCTCTCTTATATTTAAGTTGCTATTTGCAGCTATCCAGAGTGAAACCCCCCCCTTCACACCTAGGCAGTGACTCCTCAGGAGTGTGTAGGGGGGTGGCCTGCTTGATTGCTTCTTTGAATGGTCTATTGTTTGACAAAGCCCAGTAGTCAGTTCGGTATTGGGGTCATTTGACGCCTTTCTAGTATTCCTTTATAGGCAAAAAAAAACCCCAGGACTTCCAGTGATAAGCAGCTCAATCAAGGACAAATTACCAGTAATCAACACGATGATGGCAAAAGACGGACCAGACGAAGAGTGGCGACTCCAGCAAGCCTAGCTACTGTACTATAATCCCAAGCACGAATCCATTTATTTTTCATTTTTGCACAAGAAAGCTGCATATCATTTAAAGGAGGAGGACAAGATTATAACAGCTATGAAAATAGCTATGCATTGGTATCTCTACTTATGAACGTCTCTACAAATTTTCAGGTTATGACACGTTTAATCGGGAAAATATCACCTCTTGTTAAGAAAGAAATTTCAGGTTACGAGAGGACTGACTGGTGGTTTCCGCCAAGGTTGCCCTTTGTTACCTTTGTCAAAGTTCTGTTCATAACTTTTATGGACAGAACTTCTAGGCACAGCGGAAGTGTTTGGGGGGTCCGGTTTGGTGGCCTCAGCATTGCATCTCTGCTTTTTGCAGATGGTATGGTGCTGCGGGCTTCATCAAGCCGTGATCACCAACTCGAACTGAAGCGGTTCGCAGCCGAGTGTGAGGCGGTTGGGATGAAGATGAGCACCTCCAAATCCGAGACCATGATCCTCAGTCGGAAAAGGGTGGCGTGCTCTCTCCGGGTTGGTGATGAGATCCTGCCCCAAGTGGAGGAGTTCAAGTATCTTGGGATCTTGTTCACGAGTGAGGGTAGGAAGGAGCGGGAAATTGACAGGCGGATCGGTGCAACGTCTGCAGTGATGCAGACTCTGTACCAGCCGTTGTGGTGAAGAAGGAACTGAGCCAAAAGGCGAAGCTCTCGATTTACCAGTAGATCTACGTTCCTACCCTCACTTCTGGTCACAAGCTGTGGGCCGTGACCGAAAGAACTACATCCCGGATACAAGCGACACGAAATGAGTTTTCTCTGCAGGGTATCCGGATTCTCCCTTAGAGATAGGCAGAGAAGCTTGGCCATCTGGGAGGGACTCAGGGTCAATCCGCTACTTCTCCGTGTTGAGGGGAGCCAGCTGAGGTGGTTCGGGCATCTGATTCGGATGCCTCCTGGACGCCTCTCTGTAGATGGAGGCCCCGGGGACGACCAAGTACAAACTGGATAAAACATCAATCTTCCCTGTCGCCTGCAGATGGATTAGACAACATTTCGGTTTCCAGCGGTTGTGTAAAGGATGAAAAGTAAGAAGGTAATGAATCCAGTTGTGGCTTAACAATAGCATCTGATGGTTAGCGGTTGGCTTAGTGTGGCTAAGCCCCCCACTCCACCCGAACTCGTCAGCGCTGACAAGTTCGGTTGAGTGGGAGGGGGGTTTGTTCAACTCCAGCGAATAGAAGCCAGGCCAATGTTTATTCCGTATATCCTGGTAGCCTTCCTTTTTTTTCCTCCTCAGACAAAACTTTTTGTCTCTTTTGTTGCTCTGCCATCTCTACAGAATTCGTGCAAAGGCGTTCGCATCGACTTCCGTCTTCATATCAAATGGGGAAAGTGGGAGTGGCATATGCCGTAAAGAAGACAGCACATTTGTAGTGTTTTTTTGTGACAAGGTTCCTGCCACCCTCCTCAAAATTAATTTGTGTCAGTGAAAGCGATAAATCCTCCTCAAGATATAAAAGAGGTGTCATCCAACTAGTTGTCAGTTGACATATTATCACAAATTTTATGAAAATATTTTATAAAGTTTTAAAAGTTACCTATTGTTATTTTAACTGAAATACATCAAGTTAGGCATGTTTTCCAGACCCAAATTACTACTTACGTATTAAAATTAGGGTTAATGACAGATTGATAAAAATTGAGTTTGGTTCACTTATCATATTTAATCAAGTTGTACAGTATATTAACATTTACAGTGAGATAGACAGACTCTACATGGACATCAGTTCAGTGTAGACATCACAGCTCTTCTCAGCTTGTCTCAGCTCCTTACAGAGGACCAAGAATTTATGATATGTGTATTTTATTATTATCATTTTTTAAACTGGATTGCTTAATGTGGTGATTTTGATTTTTTTGTTCTAATATCGGTTACGTTGTATTGTGGTCATACACTTACAATTATGTTTAGCATATTAGCTTAAGCTATTAGAAAGGCTAAGGTTAATTTTAATACAGTTTCTTCATTTTGACCTTAAATTTAAACTAAGAGACATTTAATAGCTTAAAGATTCATTTCTGAGGAACTGCACACTATTTAGTCAAATTGTGCTCATTGTGAATTGAGTTACAGTATACGTATCTCTTTATAGCTAAAGTATATGAATTGAATCACTACGTTCTCTGATGATATTGCATTCAACTCAAGTCTTCCTTTGTCTTTGTGTGAGTTACTTTTATGGCAGCTGTTGAAAAGTTTGCATTTGTTTGGACTTCTTTGAAGGCTGCAGACGCAGATGGACACTTAATGGCTTCCTTGGGAAGTTATGCCAATTTTAAAATGGACCTCAACTGTCCCCAGTGTCAGTTGTTGTTTTAGCTGGTTGCACTTTTGGTGGAATGGACTTCAACAACTAGCATATATAATTCGCTCTAAGGTGAACGCTGCACATGGCCAGCGGAAAGAAAGGTCTGAGTTGTCTTCCCAAACCAAACGTTTCCATGCATCAATGACAGTCAATGACTATAAACACCTCTTTTGTGTCACACAACCACCGTAGCCCCTTCGCTTTCCTTCCAGCCTTGACTTCAAGCCCTGGGCTTATGACGCTTGAGCATTTGTGTGAAGGCTATGAGTCTGACCCCATGCTCCAGTTCTGACAGAAATGAATCATTTTCCTTTCATGTGGTAGACTCCACAGTGGAGTAAAACGGCACAACAGCTGCCAAAATGTTGAAATGTTGCCGAGTGACCTGTCAAGGCATAAAATGATAAACAGTTTTGGTTAAATCATATGTTTGTCAAGCATCTTCTCCTGCAACGCAGTGTGACAGCACTCTATACGTAAGAGTTTTGAGTAGAGATGCACCGAAATGAAAGTTCTTGGCCGAAATTGAATATGTAAAAAACTGAGTCTGAACACCATTTCCGAGATATAATTATATTAAAAACACAGTTCAGCTAACTGTGATGAAGATTTCAACTTTTTTGTGTTATTTATTGTTCTTTTTTTTTTTTTTTTTTTTTTTTTTAATTTAAGCTGGGTGAGTTATTTAACTCGCATATTATTTATCACAGTTAATTGTTTCAAGTGCACATTAACTCATTGGGAGGTAAAATAGATTAATATTTTAACATGACTGTACAAGGTGTGCTAAATACTACTTTTGAATTCATTATCACACAGAATTGGAATAGACGCAGTTAATCTCACAATTAATTATTTTCATTGCACATTAGCTGATCCTCTCCCAATGAATGATCACCAGTTTGTCACCTGTAGAAGTCCAGTCCATTTGAACTGGAAGGGCTTCATTTGCTGCCAACCCTCCCACTTTAAATCGTTTGGCTATCGCTGTCAATGGCAGTTTTTAAAGATTTTATTTAATTAGAAAGGCAGTACATTAAAAAATAACTACTTTTGGAATACTATTATACAGCACTTGAGTAATCAAAATTAATCCCACGCAATTAATCATGATTAAAATAGTTGCCTCGCCCTATTTAAATCTTGAATTTTTAAAGCTTAGAATTACAAAAATATTTACTTGATAACATTTTTTTGGTCCTGACAGTTCAACAATGCACAACATAATATAAAAGATTAAACATAAAATTAAATGTAATGTAAAACATAATGTAAAATCAAAACCCTCCACAGAAAATAACAATAATTATTGATAAAAACAATGATATTGGTTCAGAGACACCCATTTTGTAGTTTTTTTTGTTGTTGTTTTTTTGTTTTTTTTTTTTGTAACAGGTGTATGTAAAAAAGACACAAACTGAAATGTATCTGACACAAAAGTTTTTTTCATATTGATCTGAAAAATTTAAGTCAGATGTGTGCCAATCACTTATGAGTGGTTTAAATTGCCCTGCCCACTATAAAACACACACCTGGTAAGAATTGTCTAGTTGAGAAGCATTGTATAATGTGCATCATGGCTCGGTCAAAACAGATGTCAGCATTCAAGGATCGTTGATTTGTATAAAGCTGGGAGAGGATACAAAACCATCTCTAAAATTCATCAATCGACAGTCAGAGAAGCTGTCTACAAACGGAGAGAGTTTGGCACTGTTGCTTCCCTCCCAAGGAGTGGCCGTCCACCAAAGATGACGCCAAGAGTTCAGCCCAGAATACTCAGAGAGGTAAAATAGAACCCTAGAGTGTCTGCTAAAGACTTACAGAAATCACTGGCACATTCCAATATCTCTGTGCACACATCAACTAAATGTAAAACTCTGGCCAAGAATGGTGTTGAAGGGAGGACTCCACGGGTGAAGCCAGTGCTGTCGAAAAAATAATTTTTGCTCATTTAATGTTCGCAAAAGGCACTTGGAGACTCCACAGAAATTTTGGCAAAATATTTTGTGGACTGATGAAACCAAAGTTGAATTGTTTGGGAGTAACACACAACGCCATGTGTGGAGGAAAAATGGAACAGCTCACTGTAACCCAATGGATAATTGAGTAAATATTTTCAATTGAATAACTTGATGGAACTTAATATTTTAAATTTTATATTTGCATCTCAATTATTTTAGTTTAAAAAATGATCTAATTCACAAAATGTGAATTATAGATGAAACGGGTCTCCACCCCTATGCTGTAGCACAGGGCCAGTGGAAAATTACCAGCAACGCGATGAGACCAACCCCTTTTTTTTTTCAATTGACCGCGTGTGAGCTGCTCCAGCAGAGGTGCTGCATAGGAGAGCCACTGAACGAATTTATTCGATATTTTATGGTTAAAATCCCTCCAAAAAGCGAGTTACCCTTTTGTAGCACTTCCTTATCAGCGTGGGCTGAGTTGGAGACGGTGTGCGTGAGGCAAAAGGGCAGTTTACTCGTCCTTGGTAAGTTTAGCCTATCGAGCTAATCGGCGCTAACACTAGCATTAGCTGGCCAGTATGGCCGTTAATAAGAATATGACGACTCATTGTTGACTAAAGTTAGTAAAATAATTGTCATCCCATATGTTGACGAATAGAGAAGGGAGTGGAACCGGAGTTCCTTGAGCCTGGAGTTTGTGGAGCTCTTTGAAAGCATCTTGGTGAGTTACTTCAAATGTGCGAACTACAGTCAAGTGCTATAATGTAGTCACAGCAGTTGAACCATATGCACTCCTATTGTCTGTGATACTAAATTGCTGACAATGGCAACATTTATTTTTCTTTTCAATGTTTAATGTGATTTCTGTATTTGTTTAAATGAGAACAGACTCAACCCAATTATCAAATTGAGTTGAACTGCAGTTAATGTTAAAAATAACATTGGCTGGGAATTAGAAAAATAATTAGATTTTAATAGCCTTGTTTTATACAGGCTAGGTTTTTTGAGGACCTTGAATTAAATTGGATTTGGATTCTGGATTCTCCCTGAAGAGGGGGATGGCGAGCTAACCCTTGATTGACGGACCTGGCTGCTTCCTTTTCCCAAGGAGCACAATCTTCACTTCCTACCTCTCCAGTGTGGTAGGATTGCGAACTGCTTCTGCAGTGGATAGGATAAAAAACTGAACAGTGCACTTTTATTTTCATACAAATTGAGACACTCTTCACTTATTTTGAAGGGACACTTTATTATTTTTCTGGCACCAATCTGAACTGTTGTATATTAGAGAGCCGGCTCTAATAGGCAGTCATTGTGAATATATTGTAAATATTTGTACATAGTTTTCTCTTTTAATTATAATTTTGAATTTTAACCCTTTCGTGGCTCCAGTTATTTATTGTGTTCGAAATTCTTCTTGTTACACCAAAATTTTCCTTCAAGAGACGAACCTAAGCGCACGTGCCCAATTGGAAAAATTCCTGTAGACTCTACAGGGGTTACATCACCAACATCAAGACCTCATCCCCAACGTGAAGCATGGTGGAGGGAGCATCATGATTTGGGGCTGTTTTGCTGCCTCAGGGCCTGGACAACTTGCAATCATTAATGGAAGAATGAATTCAAAAGTTTATCAGGATGTTTTGCAGGAAAACCTGAGTCCGTCTGTCAGACAGTTGAAGCTAAAAACAAGATGGATGCTCCAACAAGACAATGATCCAAAACACAGAAGTAAATCAACTTCAGAATGGTTTCAGAAGAACAAAATACACGTTCTGGAGTGGCTAGTTAGTTAAAGCAGACACTGTTTTTTCAACTGTGTGATTTCGACAAAGATCAGATCACATTTGATGGTGATTTTATGCAGAAATGTGATATTAAAAAAATATATGGTATAAATTCCGAAAGGTTCAGATACTTTTTCATACCACTGTAAGTACTCGCCGCTTTTAACCAATGAGCGCATGTGTTAGACGTCTCGCTGTGTAGAAGGAATTGCAGTAATACGGTGGTATTCGTCGAGTGGTGACAATCTACGTACGTCAGGGGTCCCCAAACTTTTTCCTGTAAGGGCCACATAACTTTTCCCTTCTCTGATGTGGGCCCGGGGTCAGTTTGTAACAGAAAAAGTGTGACGACTGCAGGAGTGCCTAAATGTAAGCATTTATTGTTTTTCAGAAAGCCACAATCAAATAACCCTTTCTGGATTCTTCACGGAACAAAAGTAAAAAAAAAAAAAAAATGGCAACATTTTATGTGTTTCTAACAACGTATTTTAGTAAAAGAGGACAACTTTGGTTTATTAGAGCCTACAAGTCCGAGGGCACAAGCAACAACAACTGGATTAAACTCGCAAAAGACCTCTTGTTAACAGTTGCACTGACAACAGAAAATGACGAATCGTTGGCCTACAAGTTGATAGCATATCAGATGTTGAGGTAAAATAGCACTTTCCTAAGTGCTTATCATTGCCTACCTGTAGACGCTCTTAATGCAGTGAGCAGACATGAACACATTGACGTGTGTTGTGTTCAGGTCCAACTACAAACAGGAGGTCAAATAAGTGTACGGACAAGGCATTTATAAATGGAGGACTGACACACACATCACGGATCTTAAGAAATGTGCTTTCTTGGAAGTCGGGGATTTTTGAAAAATGGGTCTCGCAGCTCCAATTGCTGAGCTAAATGAGAGGTCGATGGTAAATGGTGTTACACTTGTTTAGAACCCTGCCACGATATCATCATCTACCTACTGGTGACGCAGCACCAGGAGCACTGTTGGGTTCAGTATCTTGCGCAACAGGAGCGCAACTACCCATTCTTTTTAGGTTATGAAAAACTAAAAATTGCACCCACCCGCACGTCCCAACTGGCCCTAACCCCAGCAGGCACATACATACACTTTTTTTGTGTGGCATCTTTGCTGCTTTTTTAGTATGTTAGCGATAGGGCTGCAACTAATGATTATATTTATAATGGATTAATTGGACGATTAATCAGATAAATGTCACTTTTTTCAATTACCTTCACAATTTCACTTGAAGTTGTTGTAAGCATGTTGTAAGCCATGTTGTAAGTAACAATGAAGACAAAATGGATGACAAGTTCCTTCCAAACTAAAAACGTGTGAGTAGTTAAGAAAAGGTTCTGAGTAAACATAAAAATAGTTTCTCATTACGATAACCAGACAATATTCCTTTTCACTCAAATAATAAAAAAAAAGTGCAGCTGATTGACTTTTTTTACTTGTAGGCAAATAACTGATAAGAATTGTGTCAATGACTCGTTTTTCTTCCTTGAACAAATTAAACAACAAAATCGAATAAGGAGGAGGCAGACTGTAATGAACAGCTGTCCATAAGTAGGCTACAATCCAAACCCAATTTCAAAGCACACTCTCATTTGACAATTTACAGTTTGAATGGGACTTTGTGTGACTTTGAACTGTTATATGAATGGGGTTATGTGTGTGGTTTTATAAAAAGAAATTAGACAACTTCACGATCTAACAATAACTAAAGTGCTAATATGCTTCTCCAGAACACAACGCAAACGGACACTAAAGACACTGATTAGCTTAGTGCTCCTGAATCTGACACCAAACACGACTCAAGACAATCGAACTCTTGCATAAATATTATTGATTCAGCAACTACACCTGACTGTTGCAGTGAACTCTCTCTCGCTCCAATCACAGGTGCGCGCGCAGCCTCACATTAAACACAAACAAAGACCCAAACGTGACTGCTCATGGCTGCCGGCAAAAATCGACTATCAAATTTTTTGACAAAAATCCATTGACATTCCTAATAAACAATTTAAAGGTGTAAGAAAAGGTGGGAGTAATTTTGACTACGAATTCCTTGTGACGGCGCTCCTTGTCCGCTCATGCCCATATGTGGTGAATTCGCTGCTCAGCGTGTAGTTGTGCCACTGTACAGGACGTATGCCCAACAACCAATACGGGCTTATATTTATACCACTGTCTTCATGTTATGAATGACCAGGCATTCAAAAATACTACGATATACGATGCATTCAGATATTCTAAAATATTTAATATATATTTAAATTTCCCATAATGTAATAAGCGGCATGGAAAATGAATGAATGAATGTTACTTGCGATCCTCTTCTTCCCTACACTCTTTAGCCTGCTTACTTTGTTCATAAATAATTACTTGCAGGGCGAGCCGCGCCCCCTGTGGCCTCTGAGAAGACCTTTAGCTGAGGAGAGATAGCTATACGCCTGTAATATAAATTAAGAGCAGGCATGCAGGAGAAGAGAGAGGATGGACACCTGAACCTCTTTCATGAGGCAGTTTCTGATCTGCACGCTGTCTTTCCTGGCTGGTGATTTGTTGCACCAGATTCAAATTCTACAAGCTTAAATCCTCTTGTGGTAACCATTAGAGACTACTTTTAAAACTGTCAATTTTATATTACAAGAATAGCAGTAAATCTACATAATCGCGGAATGCATCAATTCCTTTGATAGAATTGTGCTTCTGTCATGGGGTTGATGGCTCCCAATGTGGATCAAAAGGCCTGGGGAAAACTTTTGCTCTGATACCTTTTTTGGACATTATGGGCATACATTTGGGGTTAAGGTTTTGGATTACGGTTAAGATTTGCTTTTGTTGTTGGGTTATATACGGCTTGAGGATAGACACTATATTCAAGCACGGTATTTTTCGTACTGTAAGTCGCACCTGAGTGCAGTTGTACGTCTACTTACAACGTAATTTTTGTTCTGTAAGTGGTCATGTAACCCAAAAATTCCGTAAATAGAGACACGTTTTACATGTAAATGCCCTAATCCGTTCCAAGCACTATTGACACGCCACATTAAATTTTATAACTACTGTAAAACCGGAATGAAACAACAGCCAAACACATTTCAATCATTCCATATACAGTGCTGGCCAAAAGTATTGGCACCCCTGCAATTCTGTCAGGTAATGCTCAATTTATCCCATAAAATGTTTGCAATTACAAATGCTTTGGTAGTAATAGCTTCATTTATTTTGCTTGCAATGAAAAAACACATAAGAGAATAAAAAAAATTAAAAAAATAAAAAAAAAGGTATTATCATTTTTACACAAAACTCCCAAAAGTTTCCCCAGACAAAAGTATTGGCACCCTCAGCCTAATACTTAGTAGCACAAGCTTTAGACAAAATAACTGCGAACAACAGCAAACTGCTTCCGGTATACATCAATGAGTTCCTTACAATGTTCTGCTGGTATTTTAGACCATTGTTATTTGGCCAACTGCTCCAGGTCTCTGAGATTTGAAGGGTGCCTTCTCCAAACTGCCATTATCAGATCTCTTCACAGGTGTACTATGGGATTCAGGTCTGGACCCATTGCTGGTCACTTTAGAAGTCTCCAGTGCTTTCTCTCAAACCATTGTCTAGTGCTTTTTGAAATGTGTTTTGGGTCATTGTCCTGCTGGAAGACCCATGACCTCTGAGGGAGACCCAGCTTTCTCACACTGGGTCCTACATTATGCTGCAAAATTTGTTGGTAGTCTTCAGACTCCATAATGCCATGCACACGGTCAAGTAGTTTTGTGTAAAAATGATAATGATTTTTTTTTTTATTCTCTTTTTTTGTTTTTTCATTGCAAGCAAAATAAATGAAGCTATTACTACCAACGCATTTGTAATTGCAATCATTTTCTTGGATAAATTGAGCATTACCTGACAGAATTGCAGGGGTGTCAATACTTTTGGCCAGCAGTGTACCTAACCCATCCATCCATCCATCCATCCATCCATCCATCCATCCATCCATCCATCCATCCATCCATCCATCCATCCATCCATCCATCCATCCATCCATCCATCCATCCATCCATCCATCCATCCATCCTTCCATTATCTACCGCTTAAACCGGGGTCGGGTCGTGGGGGCAGCAGCTTTAGCAGGGAAGGCCAGACTTCCCTCTCCCCAGCCACTTCAACCAGCTCCTCTGGCGGGATCCCAAGACGTTCCCCGGCCAGCCGAGAGACATAGTCTCTCCAGCGTGTCCTGGGTCGTCCCCGGGGTCAGCCGCCGGTGGAACATGCCCGGAACACCTCTCCTGGGAGGCTTCCAGGAGGCATCCGAACCAGATGTCTGAGCCACCTCAACTGGCTCTTCTCAACGCAGGAGTAGCGGCTCGACACAGAGTCCCTCCCGGATGACCGGACTTCTTACCCTATCTCTAACGGAAAGCACGGGCACCCTGTGGAAGAAACTCATTTCAGCCGCTTGTATCTGGGCTCTTGTTCTTTCGGCCACGACCCACAGCTCGTGACCATAGGTGAGGGTAGGAATGTAGATCGACCGGTAAATCGAGAGCTTCGCCTTTTGGCTCAGCTCCTTCACCACAACGGACCAATGCAGAGTCTGCATCACTGCAGACGCTGCACCGATCCGCCTGTCAATCTCCAGCTCCCTCCTACCCTCACTTGTGAACAAGACCCAAGATACTTGAACTCCTCCACTTGGGGCAGGATCTCATCTCCGACCCGGCGAAGGCACGCCACCCTTTTCCGGCTGAGGACCACGGTCTCGGATTTGGAGGTGCTGATCTTCATCCCAACCGCTTCACACTCGGCTGCGAACCGCTCCAGTGAGAGTTGGAGGTCGCGGCTTGATGAGGCTAGCAGCACCACATCATCTGCAAAGGGCAGATATGCAATGCTGAGGCCACCAAACCGGAACCCCTCACCGCTTCAGCTGCGCCTAGAAATTCTGTCCATAAAAATTATGAACAGAATCGGTGGCAAAGGGCAGCCTTGGCGGAGTCCAACCCTCATTGGGAACGGATTTGACTTTCTGCCGGCAATGCAGACCAGACTCTGACACCGGTCGTACAAAGACCGAACAGCCCTTACCAAGGGGCTCGGTACCTCGTACTCCCGGAGCACCCTCCACAGGACTCCCGTAGGCACACAGTCGAACGCCTTCTCCAAATCCACAAAACACATGTAGACTGGTTGAGCGAACTCCGATGCACCCTCGAGGATCCTGCCAAGGGTGTAGAGCTGGTACACTGTTCCACGACCTGGACGAAAACCACACTTCTCCTGAATCTGAGATTCGACTTCCCGACGGATCCTCCTCTCCAGCACCCCTGAATGGACTTTACCGGGGAGGCTGAGGAGTGTGATTCCCGTATAATTGGAACACACCCTTCCTCTCCGCAGACGCAGGATGGTGGACCAGAATTTGCTCGAAGCCATCCGGAAGTCATTTTCCATTGCCTCGCCAAACTCCTCCCATGCCCGAATTTATGCCTCGGCAACCGCTGTAGCTGCAGTCCGCTTGGCCAGCTGGTACCTGTCAGCTGCCTCCGGAGTCCCACAGGCCAGAAAGGCCCAGTAGGCCTCCTTCTTCAGCTTGACGGCATCCCTTACCGCTGGTGTCCACCGGCCACAGCTCCGATCGGCCGCCTCAACAATGGAGGTGTGGAACATGGTTCACTCGGACTCAATGTCCCCACCTCTTCCGGGACAAGGGAGAAGTTCTGCCGGAGTTGGGTGTTGAAGCTCTTTCTGACAGGGGATTCTGGCAGACGTTCCCAGCAGACCCTCATAATACGTTTGTGCCTGCCAGGTCTGTCCAGCATCTTCCCCGCCATCGAAGCCACCACACCACTAGGTGGTGATCAGTTGACAGCTCCGCCCCCTCTTCACCCGAGTGTCCAAAACATGTGGCCGCAAGTCCGATGACACGATTACAAAGTCGATCATCGAACTGCGACCTAGGGTGTCCTGGTGCCAAGTGCACATATGGACACCCCTATGTTTGAACATGGTGTTCTTTATGGACAATCCGTGATGAGCACAGATGTCCAATAACAGAACACCACTTGGGTTCTGATCGGGGGGAGCCGTTCCTCCCTATCACGCCCCTCCAGGTCTCACTATTATTACCCACATGAGCATTGAAGTCCCCCAGCAGAACGAGGGAGTCCCCAGAGGGGGCGCTTTTCACCACACCCTCCAAGGACTCCAAAAAGGGTGGGTACTCTGAATTGCTGTTTGGTGCGTAAGCACAAACGACAGTCAGGACCCGTCCCCCCACCCGAAGACGGAGGGAGGCTACCCTCTTGTCTACTGGGGTAAACCCCAGCGTACAGGCGCCAAGCCGGGGGGCAATAAGTATGCCCACACCTGCTCGGCGCCTGGCCAACTCCGAGTGGAATAGAGTCCAACCCCTCTCTAGAGGACTGGTACCAGAACCCAAACTGTGTGTGGAGGCGAGTCCAACTATATCTAGTCGGAACTTCTCTGCCTCACACACCAGCTCGGGCTCCTTGCCCGCCAGAGAGGTGACATTCCATGTCCCAAAAGTTAGCTTCTGTAGCCGGGGGTCGATCCGCCAAGGCCCCCACCTTTGGCTGCCGCCCAAATCACTATGCACCCGACCCAGTGCTTCTCAATTATTTTCTGTTACGCACCACCATCCAGGAAAACGTAAATGTTTCGCGCCCCCCAACTCTCTCCCGCCACTGTAAATAGTTTCATTTGAATGTAATATTATTATTATTATAAGTACACTTCTGCATAAGATTGTGTCCTTTTTAATATCAAGGGGAAAAAAGTAATAAGGTATAACTATTAACATTATTATGTTTGGAACAGAAAAGACTTAAAGCGCATCAATTTTCCTGAATTAAAAAAAAAAAAAAAGTCCCATCCAAGCTGTAAACAAGGTAATTTTTTTGAACATTTGATACTGAAAAATAAATTATATAAAATCAATAAATAATAATAAATTCAAATTGATTAGCAACACTAACTCATGAGGACAATATGCCAAACAATTCGACCGAAAAAACAATATTGACAATGTTTGGCACATTTACACTGGAAAAAAAAAAAAAAAAAAAATCAAGCAGTTTTCTCACTGTATTAACAGTCAAAGCTAAAAGCCAAACGCTACATAAGCTTCATCATATTTCCTTGTCTTAGCTCGTCATATCTCCAATGATCTTTGCTGTGTGCTGCTGTTTGGTTCAAAAATACTGTGCTCACTCCGAAAATGAGAGTGCAACTGCCACCCACTGAGTGTATGTGTAATTACACTTTATTCTAGTACGGCAAAAAAGTATGTTCTCTGAGGTCACATGCAACACCCCCGGCATCACTCTGCAGCCCCCCTGGAGGATACTATTCGATACTATTGGAGAAGTACTAACCTAACCTAACCTAACCTAACCTAACCTAACCTAACCTAACCTAACCTAACCTAACCTAACCTAACCTAACCTAACCTAACCTAACCTAACCTAACCTAACCTAACCTAACCTAACCTAACCTAACCTAACCTAACCTAACCTAACCTAACCTAACCTAACCTAACCTAACCTAACCTAACCTAACCTAACCTAACCGTTAATAGCTGTAATGAAGTAGATAATCGAACAAAATGCAAACAGAAAAAAAGTTAAATATACAGTATATCTTACCTTTTGAGTGAGGCAATGTTTTCCTCTTTCATGAGATTGATGGTGCCTATCGCTTATCTCACTCTTTGTGACACAAAATTGCAAGGAGACCTATGCTCAAATGTGTTACTAATATAATACTGTAAACCGTAAGTGGGCTTAAAAAAAAAACTCTTCGTGAGACAAAAACACAAAGCCCCTTGTGCTCATTTGGCTCAGACGTTGACCCGGTATATCAACAATAACACCGTCGTACCTGTGTACTATATGGCGGAAATCACATACAAGACTGAAAAAGCAGTTTCTTTAAAAGAAACTGCTGTATTTGAAGCCAAAACAACTATTGTGTTTGATAGAACAACATGTCTATATGCTGCCATAGCAGATTCATGGCGCATTAAGCCCCCGAACTATTTTTAATTTGTCCGTTTTACCCTGAAAACCCCCGTTTGCAGACGTCGCGCAACCGCTTTTGTTTCAACCCAGCCATAAAAAGATAATTATATTTATTATTCAAAATGTCATTCGTTTTTAGCTTAGAATCATTAATTGATGTCTCATATTCCGTTTAGAAAAAGAAAAAAAAACGACTTTAAAAAATTATTCACTCATATATTTTAAACTTTTAAACAAATTATGCCATAATGAAAAAAAATGGCGTCTGTAAAAAAGTCATGGATATCTACCTCATAACTATCGCTTTATTGTATTTTTTTTTTGTTACTGTCGAATTTTCCCCGATATGTTAGATGATAAATAATTGACCCAAACAAAAAAAAAATTGAAAAAAAAAAGTTTAAAAGGGTAAATATATGAAAAAGAAACTCTCGACCACTCCTTGATGTCTGCGATTTCTGCATCATGACCCGTGGTAAATTACCATGTTACACCCATAAAATCCCCCAAAAATCCAGCTGTAGCCATTCACAGCTGTGTCTTGACACTCAGTGATACATGCTACATGGAGTTTTTGGATCGAAACAAGGTAAGTACGCGATAATATCTCGTTAAAGTCGTGGCATCTGTAATTCTGCTCTCGCGTGCTCTCACCTCCAGATAGGGTTTTGCTGTTTAAAAAACTTTTTTTTTTTTTTTAAATACCCTCCTGTTCAAAATTTTTCTTCCTCCAGAAAATTGAGATTTTAAGCTTTCCATTGATGTATCACAAATGCACATAGGACAGTTTTGAAATTTGGCCAAATTGAGGCTCTCAGAACGGAACTTCAAGTCACCTGAGTGTTTTACGCCATATACATACTATACTTCGACACCCAAATTAAAATGTCATCAACAATAGGCCAATAGGAGAGCAGAATCCTTTTACGGAGGCATGATGGGAAAGATTATGACCAATACAGCAGGAGGATCTTATGATGCGACATTTAAAAGCATAAAGCAGGAAGCACATGTGTATCTTTTACAGTATTGTATAGTATTATTGCCCCCGAAACAATCCATCCATCCATCCATCCATCCATCCATCCATCCATCCATCCATCCATCCATCCATCCATCCATCCATCCATCCATCCATCCATCCATCCATCCATCCATCCATCCATCCATCCATCCATCCATCCATCTGCTTAATCTGGGTTCGGGTACCGGGGGCAGCAGCTTTAAAAGCAGAAAATAGATATGTATATTTTAAAATAATGTATATAGTATATTTGCCTCTCATAACCTGAAATTTCTTTCTTAAAAACAGCCAATATTTTCCTATTCAAACATGCCTGAAATTTACGTTTGTTGAGACATCCATAAGTAGAGATACCACTGTATATGTCGCACTAGCCAAAAAATGTCTAATGAAGAGGATAAAAAAACATATATAAGTCGCTCCACACTATAAATTGCATTTTTTGGGAATTTTATTTGATAAAATCCAACACCAAGAACAGACACGACATCTTGAAAGGCAATTTAAAATAAAAATAGAATAGAGAACAGGCTAAATAAGTGTACGGTGTGCTAACGTTACATGACGCATAAACAACAAACTGAGAACGTGCCCGTAACGTTACCGTGAGGCTACGTCTACACAAGGACGGATAATGGCCTTTAACGTATAATTAGTTAGACTATGTGGCATGTCGGCTACAGTAATGTACTACCTTTTATGCGTGTAAGTCCTTGCACGGAGTAGTTAGGAAGCTAGTATTACTCGCCGCTTAATATAGACGAGTGTCTCCGTACAACAGCGGAAACAAATGAAGTGATGTCATTGAGCATGCCATCGCTTATTTTAGTGGGGCATGATGGCTTTGTAAACAATGGAGGCGGACGATCAAGACATGGCATTATTGCTCCTCTTTTCTTTTCCACAGCCATTGTTTACAGCTTTTCCTATAAAGTGTAGAACATGTGTCAGGAACTTATCTCTCAGAGTCATAATTGGCTTTTGATGAGTGCATCTGCATCCCTGACATCGTGGAATTTTAAATTTGGTACCGGCCGGATCATTCGACATGAATTAGCTGTGATGAACTGATTGCATTGATGCATTCACACATTTTTCTTGAACCTTTCAACGTACGTCACAATAATACGCTTCAAGTCATTGCCCATTGGTGCTCCTCCCATCGCGGATTACACGGAGATGAGTGTTACAGAGCTCGTCTCGCGAGTTAAGTCTCCGATCAGCCATCAGTGGTGCACAACTTGGCGACTGCTCGTAAAAGCCGTGTGTGTCCTCCCTTCACTTTCGCTCCCCCTTGATGTGTTCAATTGTCTTCAGGAAAAAAACAGTGTTCACAAAATGGAGTATCCCACCCTTAGTCTAGAAGGTGTAGTAATTTCGAAATTTCCCGCCGGCGAGTAATAAGTTTCCGGTTCAGAGGTAAACCGTGAGAACAATGATGTAACACATGAGGCTGCTCCTTATTACGCATGGGTAGTTTGGGCAAATGCAGCCGTACCTTGCAGAAGCGTGGGGCCCTAAACGTAGTGCGTACAGGTATAAAAATAGTCGGCAAAATACCCAGGTGAAAATTATCTGTCCAAGTGTAGACTGAAGGAATCTGACCTTTTAGCCAGATTGCCGGAATCACGCCAGCCGAACCGCCAGAACCACACTAGCACAATTCCAACAACCCGGGCCAGTGGAATTCCGACAACCTGGCCAAAATGCCAAACCCAGCGCGTTCACCGTAGTCTTAACACCTTGTACTGACTCCATTTTGAAATCTGGAAAAAGGCTTCGAAAAACAAGTTGACAATTTATTCAGGGAGGTTTTGCCCGCCTCAGCGTCAATAGGGCACTTGGAGTCTTATCAGTCGTGTTATCAGTTGAATATCAGGTGTTATCCTGTGTTCCTTGTGGTAAGACAGGTTGACCCGCCATTTGTTCTGGACTGTCCTGCAGAGCTGATTGCGGGATTTGGTGTTGCAGGCGTGGGCTTGGAGATGTCTTGCCTATCACCTGCTTGTCAGCGTCAATCTCGCTCAATCAGCTGCATGACGCACGCATTGGGCTCCTGTGGGTCAGAAGGCGTCCGGTATCTCTTATGCCCTATTCCAAATATCTTCTTCTTGTTTTGATATACGTATATGCTATTGATTTTTTTATTAGGTGTGTTAGAGTAATACAAACAAACAGTAAATAGGAGAAAAGATACTATTCCCTGATTGATTATAATAAGTGTGTTAGATTAATGCAAACAGAAAATACGAGAAAATATATTATTTCCTTTAGAGTAAATGTAACCCCCGCATTTCGCCAGTCCCTTACAAGTTTCTTGCTAACTCCAAACTTTCTGCCCTTCTCAGTTGTTTTTATAAGTTACCACCAACGTTGAAACACAGGTCTTAAGCGCCCTCTTGTGGCTCAGTTTGAAAATAACATGTGCAATAATATAATAATGTGTTAATAATTTCAACACATACATTGGGGTAAAGAAGTATTTAGTCAACCACTAATTGTGCAAGTTCTCCCACTTGAAAATATTAGAGAGGCCTGTAATTGTCAACATGGGTAAACCTCAGCCATGAGAGACAGAATGTGGAAAAAAACCCAGAAAATCACATTGTTTGATTTTTAAAGAATTTATTTGCAAATCATGGTGGAAAATAAGTATTTGGTCATTACCAAAAGTTCATCTCAATACTTTGTTATGTACCCTTTGTTGGCAATAACGGAGGCCAAACGTTTTCTGTAACTCTTTACAAGCTTTTTACACACTGTTGCTGGTGTTTTGGCCCTTTCCTCCATGCAGATCTCCTCTAGAGCAGTGATGTTTTGGGGCAGTCGTTGGGCAACACAGATTTTCAACTCCCTCCTCACCCTGTGGCGTCAAAATGATAACAAGAACGGTGAGCAAAAATCCCAGAACCACAAAGGGGGACCTCGTGAATGACCTACAGAGAGCTGGGACCACAGAAACAAAGGCTACTATCAGTAACGCAATGCACCGCCAGGGACTCAAGTCCTGCACTGCCAAATGTGTCCCCCTGCTGAAGAAAGTACATCTCCAGGCCAGTCTGCGGTTCGCTCGAGAGCATTCGGATGATCCAGAAGAGGACTGGGAGAATGTGTTATGGTCAGATGAAACCAAAATAGAACTTTTTAGTAGAAACACAGGTTCACGTGTTTGGAGGAAAAAGAATACTGAATTGCACCATACTCACTGTGAAGCATGGGGGTGGAAACATCATGCTTTAGGGCTGCTTTTCTGCAAAGGGATCCGGACAACTGATCTGTGTAAAGGAAAAAATGAATGGGGCCATGTATCGAGAGATTTTGAGTGAAAATCTCCTTCCATCAGCAAGGGCAATGACGATAAGACGTGGCTGGGTCTTTCAGCATGACAATGATCCCAAACACACAGCCAGGACAACAAAGGAGTTGCTTCGTAAGAAGCATTTCAAGGTCCTGGAGTGGCCTAGCCAGTCTCCAGATCTCAACCCCGTAGAAAATCTGTGGAGGGAGTTGAAAGTCCGTGTTTTTCAACGACAGCCCCAAAACATCACTGCTCTAGAGGACTTCTGCATGGAGGAATGGGTCAAAATACCAGCAACAGTGTGTGAAAAGCTTATGAAGAGTTACAGAAAACATTTGGCCTCTGTTATTGCCAACAAAAGGTACATAACAAAGTACTGAGATAAACTTTTGGTATTGACCAAATACTTATTTTCCACCATGATTTGCAAATAAATTCTTTAAAAATCAAACAATGTGATTTTCTGTTTTTTTTTTTTCCACATTCTGTCTCTCATGGTTGAGATTTACCCATGTTGACAATTACAGGCCTCTCTAATATTTTCAAGTGGGAGAACTTGCACAATTAGTGGTTGACTAAATACTTATTTGACCCACTGTAAGTCGCTTCAGAGTATAACTTGCACCCCTGGCCAAACTATGAAAAAAACTGCGATTTACAGTCTGAAAAACACGGTAATGATTATATGTGGAAGTAGCTTCGGATTTAAATGGAGTTCAGATTTTGTTCGATTTTGGTTACGGATATGAGTTGATTCAGGCTTTGTGATCATCAAGTTTGTGTTTTTTGGTTGTTCAGATTTTTTGTGTACAGTCAGGTTTTATCGGACTTTGTTTGCAGATAGAATTATTGTCTAGATAAGATTCAGATTTGGGTTAGAATGAAAGGTTTTTGAAAGGATTAGATCTGTGTGAAGATATAATTGCATCTAACAATCTAAAGTGTGCTTTACACACACTTAATATAGTGCCCGCTGGGTGTGCATCACATTTCCCGCTGTAATTTGCATTTATGTTTCAAGATTCTGGCACCACAGTTTTATAGTTACACCCACGTGGGCTGACTTAAAAATGATTTGTTCCTTTATATTGCCTCTCCCGCCTTATAATTTCCCAAGATGACATATAGCAATACGCCATTGAATTTAAGTCGCCTAATTTCATTACTTGCAGTACCAAAGCTTTAAAAATAAAAATCACAGGGACATGTTTCATGTAATTGTTTTCTGTCTGGCAGGACATCATATCTGAAATATATGCTCATCAGTTACAGATGACCATGACTCATTTCCTCCATCTACTAATTCTTAAAAGAAGCTCAAAAGGAGGATTCTGTGTGCGTGAGATTGTTCTTATTTGTTGGATTTCACCTCTTACCGACTTTGCACATACAACTTCCCAGAGCTTCACTCGCTTACACATTCATCATCCCAAAGTGCATGTTATGAAAATCAAACTAAATAAACTAGTCATGAGTCATGACCTTGTGAGTTCTGTCGGCCTGCTGTTGGCGTCGGCTGTTCAGGAAATCTGGAAGCATCAGCAGACCCGATTAAAAAATCATGAATCAATTTGAGCCGGTTCGAAATTTCAAACAGAGCATCCATTAAAAATTCACAGTAACCTCACTTCTGTCGCATGTAAATGCATATTTGGTATTGCAGAAGCTGATTTAGGCTCCTTATATGCTTGGTATTTGACATTGGTGTTAAATACTTAGTTGCTTAAAGTTCTCCTCAGGGAGGCTGACCATAGAACACACACGTATTACTCAGATATTGCTTGACATATTTTAACCCATTTAAAACAACAACAAAAAAAGCACCTTTAAACTGATGTATCTCATCCTCGCACATTTATACACGTATGCACACACATCTACACACACACATACACTTGCAAAACCTCCCTGGTTTCCATGGATACCAGCGGTGGAGTAACAGAGATCTCAAGGACAGGTATGTTTGCCAATGAAAGATCTTTCGGATTATAAGTCCTTTGTGTCATTATCATTACTGATGTCATCTCCACAACATATAGTATATAACACTGCTGGCGATGAATAAATAAGTCAATTTGAAATGTTTTTAATCCGTCAAAAATAATAAGGTGCACTACACTGACTGAAATGGTAAAGATGACCGTGTCTCTTTAAGTATTTCATGTATTAAAACTGAAATTAATTTACAGTTGTACTGACAGTTGAATTGAATTTGTTCCATTTACATTGCTAGTTCAAGCAGGATTTACACGGTCATTTTATGCAAAACACAGTCACAACATCACTGTCAAGAGTGTTATATTATAGGTCTACATGTGTTGCTGCTCTATTTGTGTTCTAGCATATGTAGCTTCAAGGGTTTAAATAACTGATGCACCGGCAGGTGGGCCGATCCGGCCCGAAATGGTGGTATCGGTATCGGCGAGTACCAACAAACAGGGTGCCAATACCATTTACCGGTCGGGTAACACTCAGCGCAGCCTTTTTACTCCTGACCCTCACTACACTCTGTGTTGTGTGTCAAGGTAAGATCGGGCCTAATATATATACTATATATACAGTATATGGGTGCAAAAAACCAGGTGGCCGGCTTATCAATCTACACCTCACCTTAACATAGGTTGCACACGTTATAATTTTGTCGACGAATTATCAACAACGTGATAACAACAAACATACAATCTTTTAGGAAGAGCCTTAGGTTTAAAGCACTTCCTTAACTTATTGTTTGCAACTGGTGTTGATTTAAGGCGTACGTCAAGGTAAATCTACATTTGCGCATTGTAGCTACTAGCTGGTCTCGGATCAAAACATTCCACTTCCAACCATATATATAGGCGCTTACACGAGTTCACGCACAGCTCAGAAAGTCTCGAAGTCTCATCTACGTCCTGCTGAATCCATTTTTGGAGATTCCGTGGGTTCTTCTGGTTTGATTTTGCAGTTTTTACTTTGTCAACACACACTTCAACCGCACTTCATGTTGTTCTGTTTAAACCGGAAGTTCGGAGCATAAATTATCAAAAATGACTCCACCCATGTAGCACAGCCACTAAGATGATAATGTTTTTTTTCAGTTAGGGCTTACTTCAAAGGTGACCTTGCGAGGAATTCCATTTTTATTGCAAAATGGACCTGAACGTGTGCTACGTTTGCGCCAGTTGTTCGGATACCTCTCTGTTATTGGTACGGTAGTTGGTACGCGCCGTCAGCCGCGGGAGTTGGATACGGAAAAGCTGTGAATGATGTCATCACTCAAACTTAATAATTCAATATCTATAAAACGGTAGCAGCACAAACGAGCACAAACCTAAAACAAACAAATGGCACCATTGCGGTTCCGTTCTGCCATAGATGGGAGCCAGCGTGAGTCATCAATCGAAATTAATATCTCAGTATCTCAATATCTCAAAAACGATAGCAGCACAAATGAAAATTTTTACCGCACAAACAATTGACACCATTTTTAATCATAATGGGGCTGCTAGTTGACCTCAGATTGACCTATAAAAAAAATTGTAAATATCTTAAAAACGATAGCAGCACAAACGATTAACATCATTTTATATAAATTTGCGTCCTATAAGGGGCCAACTTTGCGGAAGTAATTTATACTAGTGACGGGATCTGTCGTTCACTTGAGTAAACGAATCCATTCCTGTTCGTTCAGTAGAAAGATTCGTTCAAACAAATCGTTCAACGAATCGTTCGCCCCCCTCATTTCCCTCCCCGCCCAAATGAATCGTTCGGTTAGTGAACGGGAAGTGACGTTGCTGAACGAATCACCAAAGACCGCTTCGCAGTATAACTGAACGGGAAGTGACATTGCTTGGTCCCTCCCTCTCTCTTGCACACAGGCTCCTCATTGGACGCTCGTCGTAGTTTCAGAAATGAGTGACAGGCAATATCATTCTGCTTTCACAGCCTCGTCTCCGTCCCGCTGCTGCAAAAAGCGAGGGAGAACTTCTGCGTCGTCTGTCCTAGTTCTATGGGCTCAAAGTCATGGCTCGTGATTGCATTTCGATTTAGGACACGATTAAACATTTTCCTTTCGTGGGGGGAGTGGGGGTTTGGGGTCGGGGGCGCACGGACTTTCTTTAGCATGTTCTTGATCACATATACAATGCTGCTGCTACCAGCCAACGCAGCATGCTTGCTGTCACGAAAATAAAAATAAATCGAAAGTTTAATTTCTAAATATGGAACGACCAACACATCATATTTACCTCTCGCTCTGTTGTATTTTTGTTTTTATGCTCATCACTATTATTTTTGGTCACTATTGTTAAAACTATAAGTGTAAATAGCTAGTTGTCAAATGTGCTGCTCTGAAATAAAAACAATACTACATTTTGATATTTGACAGTTTAATTGCACATCAGTATTAAGATGATCGTATTGAATTTTTGCACTGGTATTAATAAATAAAATAATCCGGTCAACTCCCCTGTCGTCCCCGCATCTCAGATCGTCAAATGCTGACGAGAAATAATTGTTTGCTCTTTACAATGTCGCCTTTATACTCTCATTAGTCTGTTGAGAAAAATGTAGACATATTGCGACATCTCCCGTGTCCGCGTGCGTTGTTTTTGGGCGCTTGAGTAGCACATGATGAACGGATTGACATAATTTGTCAAACCAACCAACACCCGACACGCTCTGACACGAAAAAAAAAAAAAAAATACACTCGGAAAAAAATTGACATGTATATACAGTTTCATTGCAAATCCGCATTATGGTTATCGTATTGAATTTTTGCACTGGTATTAATAAATAAAATAATCCGGTCAGCTCCCCTGTCGTCCCCGCATCTCAGATCGTCAAATGCTGACGAGAAATAATTGTTTGCTCTTTACGATGTCGCCTATCTACTCTCATTAGTCTGTTAAGAAAAAGGTAGACATATTGCGACATCTCCCGTGTCCGTGTGCGTTGTTTTTGGGCGCTCAAGTAGCACATGATGGACGGATTGACATAATTTGTCAAACCAACCAACACCCGACACGCTCTGACACGAAAAAAAATAAAACACTCGGAAAAAATTGGCATGTACATACAGTTTCATTGCAAATCAGTATTATGGTGATCATACTAAATATTTTTTTTTTCTGTGCACATATGAGGTAAATATCGCTGCCATGAAGCCTCCATATAGTGACAGTTCTCTGCCCCCTTCACTGTTGTCACGCGACCGCAGCTCAGCCTTTGCTTGCCTCGTTGCTACCCGTGTTTTAAATTACTGTAATTTTGATAGTATGTCGTCATAGATAGTCCCGAGTCTGTTGAGAAAAGTAGTACACTAAACCATGCTCGCTAGATTTGTGTGGTGTTTTTGTCTGTTTGAGCAGCATTTGATAGGCTCCACGTTAACAAATATGTGACAAAGTCCTTTCCTTTCATTTTTTAATTCATTCACCGCATAGTCATTACTGGAAAGTCAAGTTAGCAGCAAGCTAGGTCAGGAACCGGAGGACCGAATCACTGAACGGGAAGTGACAAAACTCAGTCTTGCCCCCCCTGCCTGCACGCTAGCTGCTTATTGGCCACACGAGGAAGTGAGTGACAGACGCGCTGATTCTGTTTCCGCTCCCTCCCCTGCCCGCGATGAGGCTGGCGTCTGATTGGTCGTGTGCGATGTCAGAAGACGCTGCCGCTTGCTCAACGCCCTCCCACGCAGCGAACAAGCACCAACTTCATAGAACGAATTAGTGCAGATGGTGATTAGTTCGGTCTCGTTCACCCAAACAATTCGTTCAAAAAGAACGACTCGTTCGCGACCGATACAACACTAAATGATACATGGTCAATGTAGCATTAATGATGGTCTCATCTGATGGCCTAAAATTTCACGCTAGGGTAAATTCATTGCGTGCAATCAAAATAGACATAATATAAAAGTAGACTGACAAATACAATTTAGCCAGAGTTACAAAACTACAATAAAACATTTTTTAATATTGTGTTTTTTAACAGATGTTAGAGATGCCCTCAACCAGCTGCTTTTATAACCACTTTTTTCTACTTCCATTTAGGATGAGATTATCAGGCACCCAGTCCACACAAAGAGAGTTTTCAGACTTCAACAAGTGATATAATCCCTCTGGTCGTTGACTACCAGTTGACATGACCGGAACACCTTCAGTGGGAGGCACGCAGAAGTCAGCAAATGCCCTAACCACCTCAAATGATTCCTCTTGATGCCAAGGCTCTACTTTGAGCTCCTTCCCCAGCTATCTTAACTACTCACCCTTTATGGCCGAGGCCTACCAATCCTTAAATGAGACAAACTAATTTCAGCATCCAAATTATGATTCAGTTTTGTTTGAGGTGGGTAGAGTAGCCAAAAATTTTAGTTTACTTAAGTATGAGTAGCGTTACTTCAAAATAATATTACTTAAGTAAAAGTTGTCATTCAAAAAAAAAATACTGAAGTACAAGTAACAAAGTATTCGGCGAAAAGAATATTAAAGTACTGAGTAACATTCAGTAACTCCATAAACTGCAAATTTATGTCTTAATCAGATAAATTTTTTCTTAAATCAAATTTTCTCCATCTAATACTGAGTGTTAAGGACTAGTTAGCAGATTAAGGTGTCAGATTATTACATTTACTTTAAGTACATATTAAAATTCGTTCTTATTAAGCCCATGCATCTAAAAGCTGGACATTTTTCCCCCAAGGCAAGAAAAAGGCGCTTTCAAATAATATTTTGAAGGTTTTTAAAGATTGACTATACGAATTTAATTGCTTAAAATAAGTCTTTTAAGCTTATTTTCAGCTAGCTGTTTTTCTTATTTCAAGAAATCTGAATAAAATGTACTTGAAGCGCTGGCAGATAATTTAACTTATTTCTAGTAGATTTACACTGAAGACAAGGAAATTTAACTAGTTTTAAGGAGGTGTGTTTTTGCTGCGTACAATGTCATGATTTTTTTAAAAACAATGATATGTTTTTTTTCTCAGAACAATTTCATCTATATCCGGTGTCCTCAATTAGCAGACTGCGGTCCACAACCGGACCACGGCACACCTCTCTGCGGACCCAGAGCAAATGGCACTTTAAAAAAAAAAGACTTTTTTAAACATATATTATTTGTATGAATCGCCGATCTATCGCGATGCGATAGTATTCTATCGCTAAATTCTGTTTCATTTTTCGTCAAGTATCTTCCATGTTCCCACTTCTGTTTTCATCTCTACGACAACGATGCACTGATTGGTTGAGAGAGCCTGCATGAATGCGCTGATTGGCTGAGAGAGCGTGCATGGATGCGCTGATTGGTTGAGAGAGCCTGCATGCTGCTAGCGAGCCAGAGTGGACGGACCGCAGCAGGGTGAAACATGAGTAGCACCCGGCACTTTGCAATCTGTTTGTTTTCTGTTTACCACCAGTAGAAGACCGAATCTGACAAAATGGCATGCTCAAAGTAGACCAAGAGAATAAAAGTGGACAATGAAAATCGCAGTTTCAGTGAGGAATGGACTGACAAATATGCGTCCATTTTACCAACGGCAAGTACCAAACCTATGTGCTTAATATGCTTCAAGACAGTTGCTCTGATAAAAAGTGAAAATGTGAAACGCCATTATTTTAAAGAGCACAGCTGTTTTGAAGTGGTTTCCACCTAAATCAGAATTGAGAAAGCAAGAAATTAACAAGTTGAAGCACTCATATCAAGATTCAAGGAAGGTTATAGTTAAATCTATGACACAACAACAAATTGCAACAGAGTGCTCATTAAGAGTGTCATGGGTGTTGGCCAAACATAAGAGGCCATTCTCTGATGGAGAACTAATAAAAGACTGTATGCCTGAAGTGATGGCAGCTTTGCTCAAAGAAAAAGAAAAGGACGAAATGACAACAAAATTCAAATCTCACTCTCAGATTCATCTACCACAAGACACATTGAAGTACGAGCTGATGATGTGAGTAAACAGCTTGTGTGGCAGCTTATCATTAAAAATTTTTTTTTTTTTTAACATGGCATTTTGACAGTTGCCGTCGTATTTTCCGAATCAAAGCAACGTGTACCTGAACAGCATTCCGGCCCTGAATCTTATACCGGAACTGCGTTCTGGCCCTGAATCTTATACCGGAACTGTGTTCCTGACCGTTCTGGCCCACTTTCACCCCTGCTCATTGAGCAGTGTTTTACAGTTAAAGTTACTGTCAATAAATATCATGTTTGCACCTTAATGACAGAGCTTGTTATTTATGTTCTGTACATGTGAACATGTACTGTACAAATTGCACATTTTCTTTTTTTGTCCAGCAGTGTTTTACAGTTACAAAATGTACTGTCAATAGTTATTGTTTGCACCTTACTGACAGATCTTGTCAATTATTTAGTGTACATGCGTTAACAATTTACTTGCATCTTTTTTTTTTAAATTTTTTTGTATTTTTATTTTAAGTCAAGAAAATGCTTTGTAAATTTATTTTTATTTAAACAGAATGTGCACTGTATTTTTGTTTGATCAAAAGAAAACCACCTTTACCACCTTCGACCTGCCTTATACTTGACCGACATTAATAAATGGACCCATGCTTGTATGAAAAAAAATAATTGTGGACCTTCAAGATTTGTATTTGAGGACCCCTGCTCTATATGAACTGTTACTATTACATTGTACTATATAACCTATTATCTATGTCCATATCAGGCACCAAAAAAAGAAATGAAACATTACCCGTCCAAAAAGCATGAGTGCCCTCTAGTGGAGAAAACTTATTTCCAAGAAATAAAAACGATCATATCTACGGTTTTCTGTGGACTATCGGTGCCAAATAAAAAAACTGGGAGAAAGGTTGAACTGCGTTTTATATGAAATAGTTCATTCTTCACAGTGTTTTAAGGCTTTACAACGACAAGCTTGTGTGTGGTCATGTGACTATATTGTTACTTCTAATATGTATTATGGAGTCATGTGATTATTGTTGCAACATCTCATTGGTTAAATTGTTAGAGCCACTGTAAGCATCTCTGGCAAAAATAAGCAAAATCTAATATGTTAAATTCATTCATTCATTTTCCGAGCTACTTATAAAGAGGAAAAATGTAACTGTCACGTTCTGCTGCTGGTTGGATTGTGTTTTTGTTGCAGACTTGGTCGTGTTGGGCGTGTCCGACGTCTCACCTGAATCCAATGCCGGCTCATCAACACGGCATTTAAGCGCTGGTGATCTCTGAGAAGGCTGCCGAGATATTATTCTTGCTGGTCGCCATTTGACATCCTTGCATTTCGAGTAACTTGCTTTTGGTAATTTCGCCCCCTCCGTGGGTTTTGGTCGCCTGTCACTTTAGTTTTGTATGCCTCTACCTTGTGCAGGTATGTGAGTGTATTTTAGTTGTTTTATTGGCTCTGTCTAGCACCTTCGTTTACCTTCGCGTTTGTATATTGATCCCCGTCGACCTCCTGTCACGGACCCGTTTTGTTATTTCCCCTTTTTGCCGCGATCGCGTGTTTTTTGTTTTGTATTTAATAAACCCTTGTACGCTTCCTTCAGTCGTTTGTTGTCTGTTGTGAGGTCCAACCTTGTTTCCGCGTTCGCGGACCCTAACAGTAACGACTGTAGTGTAGCACAAAGTAGCAGTGTAAGATTAGTGTTTCTTCTTCACAAATCTACTCATATAAAAGTAAAAAGTATTACATGGTAAAACTTCTCTTCAAAGCACATTTTCCTCAAAAAGTTACTCAATTAAATATAACGGAATAAATGTAAAGCATCACTGACCCATCCCCGAGTGAAGTACCATTTTGTGTGAAACATGGAGAACTGAATACACTGTACCACTAAGAGTTTTTCTTATCCATAATCTCCGCATGGGTGTGCACAGCTAATGTGCTTGTTCGCAATTAAGTACACAACTCCAAGCATGGGCATGCTGAACAGGCTGTTCGGCCCCCTATAGCACTTCAAACCATATGTCAACCCCACGGAAAGACTTAGCTGTGCTGTCGCATTACAGAGTAGGTTTCACAATATTGTGTTAAAACATTATGATGTATAATACTACTTTACAATACATTCAAGCTTAACATTCAACAGTTAATTCATTAAATATATGATATAATCAAAGAGAAATTTAAAAATTCTACTGTTTGTCTGTTATTAATGACACGTCTGCAGTGTGTGTGACTTGATCACCAGGGACAATACAGTAAATACAGCCATGCAGACTCATAGAAAGAAAGGACAAAGAGAAAATTAAGTTGTGCATAGACAGTATGATGTGTTTATGTGCATTGCTGAACAGTTCGTGTACAAAACACTGACACTATTCATTAGCTCAAGTTTTGCATTGTTTAGCACGAAGCTAAATGCAGGGGCGTCACTAGAGCGAATACAATACAATACTTTAAAGTCAGAAATAGCACTTTAAACTATATACAGTATAATCAAGCCAAAATAGTTAAAAAGTTGACGTTTTTTGTTTTTGTTTTTCAGCCATCAGTATTCAAAATCAAAATTGAGACATCCCATGTTGATAGTCACTTTACCTCTGCTCATGCTCACCAACTTCCATCTGTCCTTCGACCCTACCTACACTCATCGTTGCTCTACTTTGTCTGGACATAAATGGGGATGTATCACTGTAACTGTTATGTAATTAGTGTTTCTCATCTGGTAGTTTGTGACCTAAAAGTGGTTGAAGTTGCCTTGGTGGGTTACCTAGCTTACCTCGCTCATTCAAGAGAGTACCGTAATTTCTGGACTATTATGCACCCCTGATTACAAGCCTCACCCAGTACATTTTTAAAGGAAAAACCATTTTGTACATACATAAGCCTCTCCTGCCTATAAGCCGCGTGTGCCCACTTAGTAACATGAAATATTGACAAAGAAATACACACAGAGTTTTCAAAATTTTAATAACACAACTTAAGTTTTCATTCCAAACAGCGCCAGCAAACACGGCAGTTATATAGCGGCGGCACGGAAGTTATATAGCATCAACACGGCGGTAACAGTACTAAGTGGGCTGGTTATTAAAAACATAAAAGTCTTTGTTAGCTATCTTCATCCTCCTCTTCCTCCTGTGCACTCAAACCATGGAAGTCTTCACCCTCATTGTCGGATATGAAGACGCTCAGATACACTTCGCCACGCACCTACTCAGTCTCTCCTTCATTGTCGCCTTCAATGTCTCCCATAATGAGGCAAATTCACTCCTGAGCCCGTGCCATCATCCTCGTCACACAGCAGACTGGCCCATCGAAACCTGTTGGTGATGGCGGACTTTCACAGTACACTGCTTCACGCTGCCAGGCTCCCTCGGCATACCTGTGCAAAAGCTGTTCTTCGCATGCGGCGAGTCTTGGCGAACGATCTCTCGCCGCTAGGCATCTAAGCTTCCATACAACTCAGATGGCCAATTTAATTTCTTCTAGCATTTTCCATGATGCGGGTCTGCCAATTCTACTCATGCACAAAGACGAAGGTCGGCCACCTCTATTCATGCACAACGCACAAAGTTAAACCACCGGTAATAGTGCAAACTAGCGTCTTCCTCGACGCATATATTCCACGTGTCTCACTCCCACATTCCATGCTCGAGCGCCCCTGGCGGCCATCAGAAAAATGCACAAATTGGCCGCATCATTGCACACGCCGCAGGACCCAAAATGAGGGAAAAAAGTAGCGGCTTGTAGTCCGGAAATTACGGTAATGCTGTTTGAGTCAAATAGAAATAAAAAATAAGACATCTTGTTTGTAAGTTGTTTGCTTGTAAGTTACAGGGACTGCAGTAACAAAATGCTTATAAAACGGCTGGAAATTATGATACACACATACAAAACTGTTAGAGGTTATATCCCAAAGAAAATTAATTCATACATATTGATTCTATTTATTTTGGTAATACAAACAAATAGCACTAAATAGCATCAGTATTGATACAGATCAGATTAACACAATATTAGACAAAGCTTTCGAGTGACAGTCTCTCACTCAAATCACATTTAATGGTGTACCACATGCAACGTCACTTTTGCTCATTAATATTCATGACGTTGGCAAGTGTTGCTAGGCGGGCCAACTTCCCGTTTGTCCCTAATAGTAATTGCATGGAAATAGTGTACGAACGAGATGTTTACTGAGATTAACCTAACAATTTTGTTCGAAAATGATGTCCTTGGTGCCAAATTCACTGGTAAAGATGTGGAAGAACATACAAATGTTCAAATCAAGAGATGGCTTGAGTGTCGAGGGCTGAAAAAGACGGGCAAAAGAGCCTACCTGATCCAGAGGTAGCTTTCTTATCGACACCTTGTTTTTGTGTGCGTTGCCTTACGCCACTGACAATGAAATTCTATCCTCAACAGTCTTCAATCTATCCTAAACAGTTTGCTGAAGACGTCAACAAAGCACATGGATTATTGGAACCACATCCTATGGTCTAATGAGACGGGCGGGCTTTCTGTGTACTGTCTTCAGAAGAGGCTTCGTCCAGGGGTCACAGCCATGCACACCAATTGGATGAAGAGTGCGGCGTATGGTCTGAGCACTAACAGGCTGACCCCCCACCTCTTCAATCTCTTCAGCAATGCTGACAGCACTCCTGTAATGAGTCACATGACCTTTTGGAGGGAAAATGACAAGCAGTACTCAATTTAGACATTTAGGGATGTATGTAGGTTCTAAGGGGTGTACTAACTTTTGTTGCCAGGGGTTTAGATATTAATGGCTATATTTTAAGTTATTTTGAGGGGAAAATAAATTAATTCTATGATATAAGCTGCACACAGACAACTTTTCATTGTGTCAAAGTGTCATTTTGTCAGTGTTGTACCATGAAAAGAGCAACTTAAATATCTGCAGAAATGCGAGGGGTGTACTCACTTTTGTGATACACTGTAAATAGATACAGATTTATTTTGGATTAATCATTTTTCCTGTCAATTAATTAGGTTCATATTGGTGAGAAATGTAGCCCTGACCCCCGTTCACTCAATCTGTTTGGTCTTATTAATATCCCGTCCCCGGAACGTGTACAAGCAGGTTATGCTGTTATATCGTCCCTACCAATATTGAGACCAAACCTACGCCCTTGAATATGACCATATTAAATAAGCACATTCTGTAGATTATGCTATGTAGACTTAAAACTCCAAGGTATTTTATCAATTTTTTTTCCTGGTGAAATTTATACTGGGGCACTGCAGATCAATACTGGTGCATGGACCCCAGTGAAATACTGTATGTCTGATGACGTCCATGGCTAAACGGGCTTCCATCCCACTTTAACATAACAGTGTATCTAAATTTAAAAAAAAAAAAAAAAAAATTTTAAATCACTGCATACTCCGTTTCTCCACCAGCCTCCAGCTTGCCTGCGAGCCTAAAGATAGCTAGAGACAGCTCATTTTGTGTTTGTTTACAGGTTGCATTTGTCTGTACAACTCTCTGCAGAGAAAAGCATTAAACATCTGTTATTAGTAAGTCATTCCTTGCTATTTTTATCCTGTGGATTAATCAATTAATGAATAATTCCACGACAGAATGGATGCACTGAAATATGTTTTAAATAGTGTGTTCATCTTTCCTCTTTAATCAAGGTTGTGGTATAACAAGGTAGCTGTTGTGTGGATAATGGCCTGATCAGCAGCTGTGTTCTCATGCCACCACTAATGTCCGCATTGTTATTCGTCTTCTACTTTAAAATGACAGCAACACCTTCAGTGCATTTTGGCAGACACAAAGAGTCTCAAGTCTCCCGCTACTGGCGCCAGCAGCAAAATCTCACTGTGAACTCCAAAACTTGAGAGCACTACAAATATATTCATTTTATGATGGAAATACAGTACATACTGTATACTACAAAATGACTTTTACAAGAAAAATAGTCATAGAACAGAAAATTGTATATAATACAAACAGTGGCATTGCTATGGTCTCTTAGGGTTCCAAGTGTATGCCTAGATGGTACAGCGCCACCAATTATTTGTCAGTTCTGGGTTACCCACCTTTAAAGCGCTATTAAGAAATGTGATGTATAGGTTTATGTGTTGATTAAATGAGCCTGAAAATAGTATTTTAATGAAAATAACGGACCCTATAAATAGTTATAGATTTAGGTCAATCATGTGGCGCCATTGGCGTAAAAGCCTGTTTGTTGTGCACAAATAATTTGTGCCCTTTTAATGTTCTTTCTTTTCTAGTTTCTGTTCCTGTTTTCTTATATATTTTTCTGTTGGTTTGTGTGCTATGGACACCTTGTGTGACTCCTGAATAAAGATCTTATATAAATCCCTGAGGCCTCCTTCATTGCATGCTGCAAAAACTTGTTTTTTGCACACATGAATATGAATGTATATACTTAGTGCTGTCAAGCGATTTTTAATTGCAGATACCCGGCAATTGCGTTTTTGCATAGTTACGTTAACTATGTTAAGTTAAATTATGTTAGGTTTTGTGTTTGTTTTCTCCTAGTGTGACTTGTCCCTGTGATTGCCCATTGATTTCACCTGATGTGCCTTCTCCTAGTCTATCCTCCTGTGCTCACCTGTTCCTTGTTGTCTCGTTACCCCTTGTCTGCTTGTGTGTATATAAGCTCCCATTTTCTGTTCACTCCTTGTTGCGTCATTGTCTACGTCTCTGTCTACGTCAATTTCAAGTCCGGTCCAAGCCCTCGTGTACCAGTCCCTCCGATTTAAGTAAGTTTTGTTTGAATCTTGCCCTTTTGATCCTCAGTGCTTTCAGTTGTACTTTGTGTTTTTGTTAGAGATCATTAAACGTTTTTTGAGTTCACCTGCCTTGCCGGTTTTGTTTCCCTGCAATTGGGTCCACACAACCTGCCTGCCTGCCCGCGTCCCTGACAAATTACTTTTTTTTAAAAAAAAAAATAAAAATCCTTGATTTCTGTCCCGTTATTTTATCAAATTTTAATAGTAGTGCTATCAAGCAATTAAAAGATCAATCGCATGCAGTCTATAGTCAATTCACGATTAATCGCATTTTGCTTTCGTTGTTTTTATACATTTTTTTTTTTTTTTTAAATGCATAAAAGATTATGTAATTGAAATTTTAAACTAGCACAGGACCGAAGTGCTTACGTTACATAATTCAAATTTAAGCCTCAATACAAAAAGCGATTTGGGCAACTTTAAATTTGTAAGGATAAATATCCAGTTTTCCCTAAATAATTTCAAATAAAACCATGTCCGCTCACAGTTCTGAGATCAAAAGTTCAAAGCACAGATCCTGCGCAAAGTTTCCATTTTATTTTTCGGTACAATCTATAACACTTATGAGGTATTTCATTTGATATATCTTTATTTATTATTTTTTTTATAATTTACATTAGAGATGTCCCGATCCGATATTTGGATCGGATCGGACGCAGATATGGGCAAAAAAATGCACATCGGTATCGGAACACGGGAAAAATTCCGATCCAGACTTCCGATCGTTTTTTTTAATCCGGTCTGGGTTTTCCAGCACACCGGTTTACATAATCCATTCCAGTTTTTTCTTCGGTTTCCCAAAAATCTGGTCCGCATTTTACGGCACACCTTCAACACACTACATTACCGTTTCCCAATTTACCGAGAGACTTTATGGGTAAAAATGTCAGCTGTGTGGGATCATTTCACCTTAAAGGACGACAAAGACGAAGAGGTAGGGAGCAACATATGCCACAATAAAGGCAAGCGTAGTGGTAAAGCTGTAAGAAGTTTTAATACAACCAACCTAATCAAGCATTTAGCGAAATACCACCACAAACAATATGAGGAGTATGTTAAGAAAACCGAAGACAAAAAGAAAGGTCCTATGCAACTAAGACTGGCAGAAACTTTTGCTATGCGTGACAAACTGGCACTCGACAGTCCCAAAGCCCAGGGAATAACAGGAGTCATTGCCGAAGAATTCATTCTGGATGTCGAGCCATTATCTCACGTGAGTAAAGACGCACCATCCATCACTCGATTCGGCCGTGGAAGATTCGAGAACGATTCACAAACATCCAAATTCCGATTATTGAAATATGTCAAGTAAAGCGGGATGCAATGAGAAACTGACCGCATTGCGTCCCGAAAGTAAACATAACTTAGACCCGGGTAATGCCAATGCTCAACTCACGGCTTTAGCTCAACTCATGCCGCTGGATAAATAACACAAGAATACCTGACTGCTGCTGATAGCCACTACAAACTACGTCAACGTCGTTTTACTGGAGATAATAGATATCATATGTATATAGAACAAGATGCTACACGACAGACTGGACTGCGTTAGCAACATTGAAGTATTGAAAACCAGATGCGTTAGTAAACAGCCGCCATCTTAAAGCAGAAGACTTCCCTTGTTGGCTGTTGTGAACCTTCCAAGCGAACCTAATTAACTTTTTATCTAAAATACTCCTAAATCGGCAAAATCTTGACTTGAATCTATCTTCAAAACAGTTTTAAAACTTTCACATGTCGAAAGTAGACAGAAGGGAAATTATGGAATAACGGGAGCAATTTTAACAACTTTAACAGTTGATTCGCAAAATTAAATGAATTGAATGTAGTTTAAAGCTGCTGATACAGAATGGGGACTTGAGTATTTTATTTACTGTTTTAAAATGTTAACTTGATACTGAAACAGTCGTTTATTTAAACCTGAGAGGCTTTTTATACAATTTTTGTAACTAATGCACGAAACATTAAAAGCATCTAATAGCTTGGGGGATTTGTGGGATTTTCCACTTAGGTTGTTGGTGTGTTTTGCTTTTTTAAGACAGTTTACAATATTATTTGCACGTTTTACTGACTGACTATGCCATTTCCGTTTGTTATTTATAATGTTTTGTGTTTGTCACTGAATAAACATGTCAGTTTCTTGTTACCAACCGTTGTGTGTTATTCAAACTCACCTAATTCAGCTCGCTAGTTGTTATCAAGAGTACTAAAACCTTTTTCAACATGAGTCTGACAACTAAGTAAGGAGGCTAAATAACTTTAAACTTTAACACATGCTCAGAAAGGTCGGTATCGGTATCGGCCAGTATCGGTATCAGATCGGAAGTGCAAAACAATATCGGTATCGGATCGGAAGTGCAAAAACCTGGATCGGGACATCCCTAATTTACATTTCTATATACCATATGAGATATACATATCATATGGGATTTTTCATTATTTACACTGCGGTTCAAAAGTTTGGGGTCGCTTATCTAAATACGACGATTTAAGACAGCATCGCAATTTCATTGTTGTCCTGCAAGACGGATGCACAGCAGATTTTCTAGTGAGAGAAATCAACGTGTGTCCAAAGAAAGTTAGGGAAGGGGGTGAAAAAAGATAAAATGTTATGCTAACCATTGAAATTAGAAGGTGGCCAAAGAAGAATGGTCTAAATTTCCAGCAGAGCATTGTAAGAAACTCATTGATGGATACCGGAAGCGGTTGTTCGCAGTTATTTTGTCTAAGGGTTGTGCTACCAATTATTAGGCTAAGGGTGCCAATACTTTTGTCTGGCCCATTTTTGGGGTTTTGTGTAAAATGATAAAGATTTCATTTTTTTCCCATTCTGTTTTTTTTCTTTTTTTTTTTTCTTTTTTTTCATTGCAAGGGCAATAAATAAAGATATGACTACCAAATCATTTGTATTTGCAATCATTGTCTGGGAGATATAGAGCATTATTTGACAGAATTTCAGAGGTGCCAATACTTTTGGCCAGCAGTGTAGAAACCAGGTCCTGGAACGAATTGAATTCGTATGTAGAGGTACCACTGTATTTCCATAAAACATGTTTCTTTAATGTCTAATAAAAGAATAATAATAGAATAAGTGAAGTGCAAATCCGACACTAAGCACCTTCAAACGACGTATTGCAATCATTAATTCAGTTTCCTAAAAAACATTTATATTGAATTAACTCATCGGGTTTGTACATTACAAAAGTTTGTCTTTCTTTTGTTTTCAATTGGAAAGTTTAAGGTCAAGCAGCCTCCTGGAATCGACGACTATTGAGTTCCAAGAATCCACGGTAGAATTTTTTCCAGTGACTTGCATGTATATTCCTGGAAGGCCGTGCAGTAACTCTGAAGGAAAAAAAATCAAAACAACAGAAAACGTTACGCTTGCAACACTGTATACAGTAACACTATACTTTTGAAACACTAAAAGGTGAATATTTTCATTTAATTTGAATGGTATCAGAATAAAAAAAAATATATATATATATATATATATGTATATATATATATAATTTCAAATGACCAGCTTTGCCAAAAGCTTTCTGCTTATTACAATATATTTGGTTGAGTGACAACTCCGGCGCCCAGACAGGTCTAATAAATCCAAATATTTGTCACAGAAGTGTGCTTAAGCTGGCAGCACACAGCAATGACTATCTACAAGTGAATAATGAAGAGCCAACAGAATGAGAGGAAAACATCTAACAGCAGGTAGGGGAGATGGAGACATGCAGCAGCAGTTTGGTGCTTCATCACTCTGGGCTTTCCTGTTTATGACTGCCTCCGTCTGCCTAAGTCAACAGTCAGAAAGGAAAAACAGGTCCTGGTATGTGTTCTCTTTTCCAACATATCACTCCATGATTTCAAATTAATTAGATGTCCTTTTTCTGCACATGTCTGCACTCCCTATTTTTCTTATTTGCTCCTCTTTTGCCACGGTAGCTTGTCTCTGCCGCTTCCTGCAGAGACACGTGTCGGGTCTTGGCAGAGTGGCACGCTTCCATATGGAAGTGTTCAGGAGATGATATATAACATATGTGACCCGAGCTCACTGGCTCTGCACTCACAGGAGATCTCACAGTGTCATTAGTGGTGGCGAGAACACCAATGCTGCAGTGCGAGGGAGGAGAGAGAAAGATGAAGATGGATATAATTACAGTCGGTTAAGTAAGAGGAAAAGGGTGGAAGAGAGGCGGCACAGGCAAAAGATGGTGTGGAGCTCGGGCGTGTGTTTTGTGGCCTCGGAGTTGTGATGTAAGGCAAAGTGAGACACATTCACGCTGTTTGCAACTGCCTGGATATGTTTTCACAATGTTGATGGCCGGGCTTATGTTATGAGTAAAATGAATAAAATGTACACTTTCAAACATCAGTGTTTCGTGTTCCTCCATACAGCCAAAAGATAGCAGAAAAACCACTTGTCAAGATGACTGATGTCTCATGAGATTGGCATGAAAACTTTTTGTTTGACGTCATAGGCGGAGATTGAGAGTGGGCAGTGCCCCCCTGTGCCCTAATGTCATTGCATGTAATTGAATTTCCTATGAATGAATTTAAAGGGGAAGCAAAGAATTTTTGACATAAGGCATAATCTTCCAGTTAGCGGTGGAGCTGATTTCAAGAAATTCCGTGCAGTTTGATAGTTATTTATTAGCTTCAGGGCTCCGGAGTGGCAAAGCTAGCGCGAGTCAATGAAGCCTGCTTAGCATACCAGTAAAAAACAACAAAAGCACGGATGAGCATCACCGATGAACCATGCAATCAATAGAGTTGGCTATGTTTTCAGGATAAAGTTATTATAACTTACCATTGCATGCCAATAATTGCAGAATGAACGGCAACATTTGTATCCCAGCAGCTCCGTAGGGAACAGGCTGTCTAGGCATGATCTTTTAATATATTTCATATAAAGACTGCTGGCCAAACGTATTGGCACCCCTGCAATGCTATCAGATAATACTCAATTTGATTGCAATTACAAATGCTTTGGTTGTAATATCTTCATTTATTTTTAATTAAATCATTATCATTTTAGACAAAACTCCAAAAATGAGCCGGACAAAAGTATTGGCACCATTTGAAAAATCATGTGATGCTTCTCTAATTTGTATAACTAACAGCACCTGTTACTTACCTGTTGCACATACAGTAACAGGTGGTGGTAATAACTAAATCACACTTGCAGCCAGTTAAAATGGATTAAAGTTGATTCAACACCTGTCCCTTTGTCTTTGTGTGTACCACATTAAGCATGGATAAAAGAAAGAAGACCAAAGAACTGTTTGAGGACTTGAGAAGCAAAACTGTGAGAAAGCATGGGCAATCTCAAGACTAGTCCATCTCCAAAGACCTGAATGTTCCTGTGTCTACCGTACGCAGTGTGTAAAGCCCATGGCACTGTGGCTAACCTCCTTAGATGTGGACAGAAAAGAAAAATTCACCAAAGATTTCAATGAAAGACGGCGGATGGTGGATACAGAACCTTGACTAACATCCAAACAAGTTCAAGCTGTCCTGCTGTCCGAGGGTACAACAGTGTCAACCCGTATTATCTGTCGGCGTCTGTATGAAAAGGGACTCTGTGGTAGGATACCCAGGAAGACCCCACTGCTGACCCAGTGACTTAAAAAACCCAGGCTGGAGTTTTCCAAAACTTACCTGAGAAAGCCAAAAACGTTTTGGAAGAATGTTCTCTGGTCAGATGACACAAAAGTAGAGCTTTTAAGAAAATGCATCAACTTAGAGTTTACAGGAAAAAAACGAGGCCTTCCAAGAAAAGAACACGTCCCCACAGTCAAACATTGTGGAGGTTCCCTGATGTTTTGGGGTTTCTTTGCTGCCTCTGGCACTGTACTGCTTGACTGTGTGAATGGCATGATGAAGTCTGAAGACTACCAACAATTTTTGCAGCATAATGTAGGACCCAGTGTGAGAAAGCTGGGTCTCCCTCAGAGGTCATGGGTCTTCCAGCAGGACAATGACCCAAAACACACTTCAAAAAGCACTTAAAATGGTTTGAGAGAAAGCACTGGAGACTTCTAAAGTTGCCAGCAATGAGTCCAGACTTGAATCCCACAGAACACCTGTGGAGAGATCTGAAAATGGTAGTTTAGAGAAGACACTCTTCAAATCTCAGAGACCTAGAGCAATTGACCAAAGAAGAATGGTCTAAAATTCCAGCAGAGCAATGTATGAAACTCACTGATGGATACCGGGAGCGGTTGTTCGGAGTTATTTTGTCTAAAGGTTGTGCAACCAAGTATTAGGCTGAGGGTGCCAATACTTTTGTCTGGCCCATTTTTGGAGCTATGTGTAATATGGTAATGATTTTTTTCCCATTCTGTTTTGTGTTTTTTATTGCAAGCAAAATAAATGAAGATATTACAACCAAAGCATTTGTAATTGCAATCATTTTCTGGGAGAAATTGAGCCCTATCTGACAGAATTGCAGGGGTGCCAATACTTTTAGCCAGCAGTGTATATAAACATGGTGAGGAAAATAAGTATTTGAACACCCTGCGATTTTGCAAGTTTGAAATTTTCATGGTAGGTGCTTCTCCGCAATGAGAGATAATCTAAGGAGAAAAAAATCCAGAAATCACAGTGTAGGATTTAAAAAAATAATTTACATGTATTATACTCCCGCAAATAAGTACACCTGTTAGTTGCCTTTAAAAAGTCCAATGAATAAGTGAAGTGGAAATGGACTTTTTTAGTTTTTTGACCTGTTTGAGGCGGTTGGCTGCATATAAACACCTTTCACCTCATACAATTAGAAAAAATCCAATTACTAACATGGTCAAGACCAAATAGCTGTCCAAAGATACCAGAGACAGAACTGTGGACCTTTACAAGACTGGAAAGGGTTATGGGGAAATTGCCAAAGAACTTAGTGATATAAGATCCACCATTTTAGCAATTACTAGAAAATGGAAGAAGCCAAACATGACTGTCAGTCTGTCTTGGACTGGAGCTCCATGCAAGATCTACCTCGTAGGGTCTCAGTGATCCTAAGAATGGTGAGGAATCAGCCAAGAACTGCACAGGTGGTGCTGGTCAATGACCTGAAAGGAGCTGGGACCACCATTTCCAAGGTTACTGTTGGTAGTACACTAAGACGTCAGGGTTTAAAATCATGCAAGGAATGGAAGGTTCTCCTGCTTAAACAAGCACAGGTCCTGGCCTGTTTTAAGTTTGCCAGGGACCATTTGGATGATCTACAGTAGTCATGGGAGAAAGTCATCTGAACATATGATATTAAAATGGAACTTTTTGTCCACTCATAGTGTTTGGAGGAAGAAGAATGATGAGTACAATCCCAAGAACACCATCCCTACTGTGAAGCATAAGGGTGGTAGCAACATGCTTTGGGGGTGTTTTTCTGCACATGGGACTGGACAACTGTATTATGGAGAGGATGACCAGGGCCATTTATTCTGACATTTTGGGGAATAACCTACTTCCCTCAGTTAGAGCATTGAAAATGGGTCGTGACTGGTTCTTTCAACATGACAATGGCTTGAAGCAGACAGCCAGAATTACCCAGGTGTGGCTTCATAAAAAGCATATCAAGGTTCTGGAGGGGCCCAGCTAGTCACTAGACACAAACCCAATAGAAAATCTTTGGAGGAAGCTCAAACTCCATGATACTCAGTGACAGACCAGAAACCTGACTGATGTAGAGAAGATCTGTGTGTAGCAGTAGTGCAAAATCCCTGCTGTAGTCTGTGCAATCCTGGAGAAAAGTTACAGGAAACATTTGACCTCTGTAATTGTAATCAAAGGCTACTGTACAGAATCTTAACATTGAGTTTCTCAGGTGTTGGACGTTTGAGACACATTCATCCCCTTCCATTTAAAAGTTTCTTCGTAGAGTTTCTTCGTAGCCTCTACTGTGAGTTACAAATCCAAATCAAATTTATTAAGAAGAAATTTGGAACGAAAAATAGTGCTAATTTTACCATCAAAGTGCATGATAGCAGTCAAATGGACTTTGTGACTTAGAGATGGCAGGTCAGTGGGCGCAGAGGAATGATCTAACAGAGAGAGAGTCAGAGAGAGGGAGATGGGATCTGAGAGACAGACAGAGCTTGTTTGCTCGGGCATTGATTCAGGGCCCCTCGACGCTGCGTCTTCCATTTACCAATTTGTGTCGTTCCCTCGCTCATCCTCACCTCCGCCCATCTTCCCTGTCTCTTGCAGATCATTCGTCAGGAACAAACAGTGCCGCTCTGGAACACCGGACCCTTGGTTGCCGAGCAACCACACACTGACTTGATGGAGTGGATGCAACTTCAGAGGCCTGTGTGAGAACAGTATCATAGTCGTTATTAGACCTAAGTCCCGATAATGCCGACACACATCAAGAAGACATGCGATGGGAGTTTGAATTCAACCTAATCAGGTTCTGGGCTTTGGTTTTGTCTCATTGACCTCGTTTTCTTCCCTGAGTTTCTTGTTCCTGTCTTGATGTTGTGATTGCAAATTTGTAACTTGTTATCATCCTGCTCCTTGTATGTTAACTAATGACCGTCCTCTCGGGTCTTGCCCAGGTGTTGCTCATTGTCTCCTCACTTTGTTTGTGTATATAGTTTCCCTTTATATTGCTGTCATTTCTTGTCCTTTTTCAAAACCGAAAGAAGCACAAAAGACTACATATCCCAACAGTTGTTGTGATGTCAAGAAGGACGAACCGAATGTGGACATTTGTTGAAAAAATAAAATAATAATAAAGTTCCGAGCGAGGCGCCATCTAAGGAAAAGGAGGCATGCTGAAGCAAACAACGGCCAGTTTGAGCGAGCGACTTTGAAACGTGCAGAATGAATCTAAAACTAAATTTAGCGCAAGCTAATGCATTATTTCATTAACTCAAAGAAGAAGATGAGCTGTATTTGCCGTTGTTTTCCTGGGATGAGTCAGCGTTTCTACGAGTAGAAGTGACAGGCTGACAGCAGCGCGCAAACGGGACGGAGTAGGCTGTGTGACGTTGTATGTGACGCAGCTCCGTGACCTGTTCATGCAGAAGCTTTATTGATTTCGCAAAAAAAAAAAAAAAAAAACTTTATTGGGTCGTATGCCAGAAAAATTTGAATTGAACTGAACTACTTATCAATATTTTTTTAAATACTTTTTTTCAATGTTATATATATTTTTCTTCAAGAAAATTTTATAAAGATGAGTGTTCGAGAAGCTTGGTTGCATGTACGTAAATACTTTAGATAAGGTGATGGGTATAATACCTAACTTCACAAAGAGATATCCTACAAACCCTTTTTGTGTTAGATGATATATATATATTTTTTTCTCTCACTATTTTGCACTGTATATAACCCGTTTTGACCATAGTATGTGTAAAGGCCAAAAACGCCTATGACCATACTTGCTGTTTGTGTTGAATTGTCAAACATAAAACTATTCAATCTTATTTTTTTCTATTGAATGTTTATCCTAACAAGTAGAATAAATATTATCAGGCTTCAAAACGTTTGGTCGAGCATATTTGGTTGTCAATGGGACATCAACATTACAAATTTTGAAAAAAATATTTTGGGATTTTTTGTTTTTTTGGGTCCAAAATGTGGATTATAATTGGTCAGTGAAGAAAACAACAGTTTGGACATGAAGTTCAAGGTGTCCTTAAAAAAGGGACCCAACTTGGCCATTGTGAACAATTTTTTCTTTGAAATATAAAGGCAACATCAAATGCATGCAAATTCGGCCAAAATAGGCCTAGGTGTTAAAGGGTTAACCCAAATAAATCAATAAATAAGTCTCACTGGACTATAAACTGCAGGATTAAAAATGAAGGACAAAGTAGCGGCTTTTGTCCGAAAATTACGGTAATGAAGATGAAAATATATTTATTCTACTTTGGATACAAATTGGCAATTGTCACAGACTGCCTCTACCACGGCGTCAACTGTCAATTCTCATTCACACACAAACTTCGTCACGACAGATGCTCAGCTGCTAACGGTAAGTAGACTTGCCAAACTTACTTTTCGGCAACTATTGACTTCCGTCAGAGTTTTGTACTGGTGTGATCTGTAAAATCCCGTTTGGTGTCGCATCAGTGCACAGCCAATGATTGTAAACTTTTATAGCAATGTTTGATCTTGCCTCGGCTACTAGTGCTCATTAAAAAGGTAACTGAGCTGAACCGTGCCAGGCCATATGGGAAATGTAGTTTTAAACTGATAGGTTTGGAAACATGCTGGTTGAATCGTTTGTCAATTTTCCTCTGTTTTTGTTTGTCATAGATGGTTGATAGTAATTTATAAAAATGTTCAGTTGGCACATAGCCTACTGTGTGTGTGTATTGACTGGACTGCATTTCCATTATATTATTATTATTATAATAATTTATCATTATTCAATTAAATTTATTTATTTATTTTTGTTTTTTTTTGTTTTTACTGTTCGGTTGTTTTTTTTGTTTTTGTTTTTTCAGAATAATACAGCCTGTTGAGTAACCTCTGAGAATTTGAATTTGTGTCTTTGGTTATATAATATATGGCTAGGAATTCAAATAAAATCCAAGTATCTCGAAGCCGGGCCCAGTGTCCTCTTTTTTGGAAATCAAAATATGATCAGCCTAAGTTATGCCATTCTATTAACAACAAGTTGGTCTTTACATGAAAAACCTGCCTTCTAACAATCGTTTTTAAAATGCTAAGGCTGCATTTTCTTTGGAACGTACATGAATTTAGGAGGGTTTTTACAATTTATCATGATCGTGCCAGGCCATAGAGCGCAATTTAAATGATTTTTGCCTTTTTTTAGTGATAAAACATGAGGCTTCCCCCCACCCCCATTAAAAAAACAAAGCAAACAAAAAAAAAAAAAACTGGAGCAGAAAAAAGTAGCGGCTATAGTCTTAAAATTATGTTATATAAATATGTATATATAGTCTATTTATATACTATTCTGCTTCTTCTACTACAAAGAAACACATGCATGCACCTTCTCATCAAATGTACTGTAGTTACTGGAATTCAAGGTTGTGCCAGAATGTATTGGCTGACATGCTATTGAGCCTCTGTCCTGTATTTTAGTCAATTTAAATAAAGACGTCAAACTGACGTCTTTCACCACGCTCAGTTTTAGTTATTTTATATTTTTATTTTTTATGAGTGAAGCAGAACATACTGTATTTGCTTGCTCCTCCCTACTAAAGTGTGGCTTTGATAATAACAGAGACTATTAATTAAAGGGGGGATTGAACCCACCATGACGCTCTTTAATTCAGCACTACACTATATGTAAGGTACCACAAGACTAACATGTGGAAAAGGAAAACGTATGTGCTGGCAGGGGACTGCATTTTCCACTGATTTAGACCATTTAAAATCATGACAACCATGATACAGTCTTCTAATTGGCAAAAAAAACTGAAATATGTACGGACAACATTTAACTTCTTCTCACCATTGGCTCCCTGTGCACCAGAGGGAATGCCATTAATTTTCACTGAATATTCTCTATATACCCATTGGGAAAAGGTGGTGAGTTAAGGTAAGTAGGATTCCCTTTAAAATTAGCCTTTGAAAAGACATGCTAATGGAACTTTTACTGTCAAAGGAAAATTCTTAAAGGTGACCTCCATGACAGGGTCTCTGCAGGTTTCAACAAGCCAGATTTAGGACCTTTTTAAGACCATAATAAACACAATTTAAGACCCATTTTACTTCAATACCAGATAAAAGTACAAAAGAGTTGAAGGAAAATTGGAGGCCCTTAATTACATGCAACGTATATGAATTTATTTCTCTTTATTTCTGTAATTTCTTTGTTTGGAATCAAGACTTCTAAATGCCACTTATGCATTGATAGGTTTTCTCCGCTGCTATACCAACTAAGCTGTCAACACACTACTGCGTGTGCACGCACTTCAAATTTACGTCTTAATCAGATTGTTTTTTCTTAAATCTAGTGAAGTCATTTTCCCCATCCCCAGTTAAAGACAAGTTAACAGATTAATGTGTCAGATTATTCAATTTACTTTTTTTTTTTATTTTTTTAACCTTGATTAAGAAAAATTTGCTTTCAAATGTTTTCAACAATATCCTTTAATTAAAACCCTTTCTGACATTTCATAACTTTTTTATACGATTAAATATAGTAATTTATTGCTTAAAATTAAGGCTGTCAAACGATTAAAATTTTTAATCGAGTTAATTACAGCTTAAAAATTTATTAATCGTAATTAATCGCAATTCAAACCATGTAAAATATGCCATATTTTTCTGTAAATTATTGTTGGAATGGAAAGATAAGACACAAGACGGATATATAAATTCAACATACGGTACATAAGTACTGTATTTGTTTATTATAACAATAAATCAACAAGATGGCATTAACATTATTAAGGTTCTCTTAAAGCGATCCATGGATAGAAAGACTTGCAATTCTTAAAAGATAAATGTTAGTACAAGTTATAGAAATTTTATATTAAAACCCCCTCTTAATGTTTTTGTTTTATTAAAATTTGTAAAATTTTTGATCAAAAAATAAACTAGTAGCTCGCCATTGTTGATGTCAATAATTACACCATGCTCACTCATGGTACTAACCCATAAAATCAGTTGGACCCAAGCGCCAGCAGAGGACGCCAAACACCAAAAAACAAGTAACAAGCGGACATTACATTGTACTGTCATTTTAATCTGTTTGAGCGGGGCATGTGCGTTAATTGCTTTAAATATTTTAACGTGATTAATTTAAAAAATTAATTACCGCCCGTTAACGCGATAATTTTGACAGCCCTACTTAAAATAAGTCTTCAGCATATTTTCAGCTAGCTATTTTTCTTATTTTGACAAATCTGAATAAAATTTACTTGAAGCGTTGGCAGATAATTTCACATATTTTGAGAAGATTAAAACTGAAAACAAGGGAATGTAAGTAGTTTTAAAGTGCGTATGACAGGATAAAAAAGTCTTAAATAGCATTATTATGTGAATCAGAATCATATTTTGAGACGATTCGATTATATACAACAATTTGGCAAAGCGCATATGACAAGAAATTATTCTTTTAATTAGCTGTTTAGCCATGCCTACCATTATTGGGGTCTAGCGTTCCCAACAGTAGGATGACGTCGGCAGGGTCATGGTTTCATCTGATTTAGAATTCTGCCCATTTAGGGGGAATTATTCAGAATGAGGAAAATACGTTGAAGAGAGCCCCAAAATGTCATTGTTTCAGTCTCTCTACTCCAATATTTTTCAGGATATTCTTTTTATCGAAGTATTTGTTCCCAATTGCTAAATAATGGTATGGTCATGACAATTAACAGTCTTGTGCTAAATGAAATATGAAATATTAAAAATGCATTTATTCAGTACAACATGGCAAAATTACTTCATAATGGTCAAAACTGTCCACTTATTGCACCTCCCAAACTATATTTTATGCCACTGGAGTTTTTTGTCATTTCCCTGTCCCGGCTTGGAAAGCGTAAACAAACCAGGAGGCGTGACAGCTAGCCGACATTCTAAACCGAACCGAGTGCTGTTTCAGTCATTCTCGGCTTTTGAAGCGAAAAATTACACAAAATTACCCAGGATCATCTCACACAGTGGCGGGGTTGTCGATTGTCTTCGCTGATTGGCAACCCGCCCGGCGGCTGCAAGTTAAGGGTCATCAGACTCGTTCCCCTGCTGCGGGCAAGACAGCTCATTTGCCGGGGAAGCAGCTGCAGAATGACGGCCGGACAAACCGGCCGACGTCGGAGGAGCGCGTAGCTGCCACAATGTCAACATGAATATGGCGTAAAATAATGCTTTACTCCACGGCAAAGGACATAAACAGTGTGAGAGCAGTGGGCAGTTGTTGTGCAGTTAACATGGCAGGATGTGTGTGAGGATACTTTTCTACATGTCCGTCCATTATCAAACGTAAGTAAATATTCCTTTATTTAAAGAAAGTTTGGAGTGGGGTGTAAAATTTGACAGAACACCGGGCACACGAAGAGGCAATAAGACGAGTATAGCGCTCTCCCAGCGGTGGTGGGGGTGCGACAAGCCGCCAGTCATCAGCCGAGTGTCATTCTTGGCGGACAAGGACCATGTCAGCCACAAAATGCAAGCCACCTTCGTATTAAAACGTGTGCCATGATCCCAGTATTTGACGTAATACAAAACACGATCTTTAGTCACCTCCTCGTAAGTCCAACGGTCCCACAGTTGTCGCACACTTGTTTTGGCCGATCCGGGGTGAACGGGAATTTTCTGAAACCCAAAAAGGCTCACACCCATCTCCCTGGTGCAGCTACAAAAGCCTGCAGCTGTTTGGCTGGCGTGATGCAAAAAATAAACGAATTAATCCGCAAAATCAGCTGAATCCGCAGTCCATCTGCATGCTATACAGCAATGCTGTATTGTGAGATGTTGACCTGGGGATGTCACATTCGCATTCGTCCTAAAGAGACTGGAGCCGGAAGTAACTCATTTTCATGGTGCAGGATTCAAAAATAGAAAATATTAAATGATCGCTTCCACACACATCCAAGCGGTCCATTTCATTCAGGAGCATAAAACACCACGTGAAATATGAAATAAACATGCTTTTTGGTGTCATATGTACTTTAATGAGGTGTGTTTTTGCAGTGCAGCAATAGCTGGTGGTGTTCGATAAATTCTGACTGGGCAGAACAGGTAGTTCTTAAGTTGCTTTCCACTGATGTCTCGCGTCGCATCGAGTACATTGCATTTGAGCCCTTGCACTAGTATTGATAAAGTTTATGAGTTATGAGTTTTATCAAGTGAACAGTATACAAACAAAGCACTATTTAAATGCATACATCGGCATTTGCTGTGGTTTAGTAAAATACATTTACCCCACGGCCACTTCCTTTTTTTTGTCACATTTTTTTCCCCGCGACTTCCACACCCCCTCTTCCAGTCGCTGTTTAATCCGGCTGGGAGCAACTTTGCTCGGCTTTGTCTCCGCTCGAACTCGGCCCACTCTTAATCGATTCCACTTGTTGCACAAGAAAACACTGAGTCTTATTTCAAGGAGTAGGAGATAATGTAATAGCCTTGTAAAGAGCTTTGCTAAATTCATTGAGAACGGAATAGTTTTTTGTTGTTGTGAGCTAGTTCTACACAAAGGTACATCATACATGCAGCAGTGAGGCTGCAGGGGTGGTGTGTCTCAGTGGTAGAATAGTTGTTCCCCAAGAGGTTGTGGGTTCAATTCTCCGCCCTGAAGAACTTGTCAAAATATCCTTGACAGAGGTGCAACGACACATTGAGCAGCGAATTTGCCGCATTAAGAGGGTGTCGTCTAGGGCTGCAGCTATCGATTATTTTAGTAGTCGATTAATTGATGAACTAGTTAGTTCGAATAATTGAGTAATCGGATAAGGAACATGAAAAATTAAAATACCTGAGCTGAACCTCAAACGGTATAAAAAATAAAAATAAAAAAAGGATCTATGTACAACAAAAGAACAATGGCTAACTTACATAGCAAAAGTCCGCTAGCTTAAATGCTATAAAATTCTAACTTTTTTTTTTTTTCCAGTGTTCTTGACAAATGGTTCAGACACATATTCCCTGACAAATGGTTCAGACACATATTCCCATAAAAAAAAGAAAACCGGCTAAATATACCAATAAACTAAATTCAAATGCATTTAAAAAGAAAATATAAGCTCATACAAAGACTTGGCTTATGTTGGTCTTAACATGGAGCATGTGAAATGAAGCAGACTAGAGGGCAGTGTATCTACCCAAAACAATAAGACTAAATGTAAACACTTTCAAAATAAACCATTACAACGCCACTTTAGTTAAACAAATACTCAAAACAGCAAAATTTAATCTGAATCTTTTTTCTAATCCAATATCAAGTTAATCGATTGATCGTTGCAGCACTAGTGTTGTCATCAGTGATGTTAATAATGGTGTTAAAGTAACGTGGTAATTTACTTCAGTAGTGAGTAATCTAACTACTTTTCTCATCTTTGCAAAGCCGTTGCTGTTACTGAGGACGTGACGGTGTGAGTTACTACAATATGGTTGAATGAAGAGAGATGTCTGAGAGACACAGAGAGAGCAGAGCGGTAGAGGGGAGGAGTCAAGGAGGGGAAGGGGGTTGTGGCGCCATTGCAGACTTGATGCTAGGTGGCTCGCAGCGTTAGCATAACATTTGCAATCTCACTAGCATTAGCATTTACCGTGGCGAGCGTCATGTTAAACGCTTGGGAAACTTTTTACATACAGTTCTTGGCGTTCAAGTGGGTAAAATTAATTGAAAATAATGGACTTTTTTCCTGTTCAGTATTCATTATCATCACCAAGTGGGCGTTGTCCTTGTAGATGCTACATTATAATTTTTGTTTTTTATTACCTAAAAAAAGTCACTTTCCCTAAACTTTTCTTGAATGACGTATCCATAAACCGTGTGTGATTTAAAAAAAAATTTTTTAAATCAAAACAACTTGAGCGTGACTCAGTGGTAGAGAAGTTGTCACCCCCAACCCAGAGGTTGTGGGTTCGATTCTTCCCCCGATGAATTCGTCTAGGTATTGAGCAAGATACTGAACCCTACGTTGCTCCTGGTGCTGCATCACCTATAGGTAATGACGATGTAGTGTAAAGCGCTATGAGGGCCTTGAAAGGTAGAAAAGCGCTATGCACGTATAGCACCATTTTTTTTTTTTTTTTTTAATTTAATCTTTATTTTATCAGGCAGTCTCATTGAGATTAATATCACTTTTACAAGATAGGCCTGTGCATAAAGAAACATTCACATATATGAGACAACACAAAACACACTAACGGAAACATTTACAATAATCAGTAAAAACATCAGACAAAAGACATTTAAAATCACCAAGATGAATGATTGACTGTAGTTTAAGAGTAGATTGCAATTCGTTCCACTTAAGAGTAGCATAATAGCTAAAGCCAGTTCCGCCAACATTAGTGCGTGTGAGTGGAATGTTTAGTGTTAAGTAGTTAGTTGATTGTGTTTTGTAGTACTGGATTTGAATGACAGGAGAGATGTGAGGTAGTTAGGAAGTTTGTACAATAAAGCCTAATAGATGAATAACATGAGATGGATATTTCTTCTTGACTGTAGCGAAGACCATCCAACGTTTTGATAAAGGGTACAATGATGAGTGCAGAAATTGTCATTGGTGATGAAACCCTTTACCATATATGGCTGCTAAGTAGAAAATGGCAAAAGTAAGAATAGGTTAACTACAATGCAATAGCGCAGAAGAATGGAATGTGCAATAAAAGGACTGCTATTCTTAGTCTTGCAAAGAGACTCCAAGACATAAGCAGTTTTCTGTAACTTATCCCAAATTCTACCATTGTTTTAACTTCTAAGTAATCTCTGTGTTTTCATGAACCATCAATCTTCTCAAAAAGTAATCCCTTAAATATACAGTAAAAAATCTAAATCGCCATGACTCATATATTTTACACCGAAACCGCGTCCGTTTTGCTCTCCAAATAGCACCATCATAAAGCAACATGATAATACAGTAAACTATTAATTAAAAAAATAAATAAATAATAAAAGGTTTATAAAAAACTGTTTATGCTGGAAAAGTATACTTTCATAGATTTAGTAATTTTCAATTTGAACAACTTTAGGAAAAAAAAACTAACTAAAATACTCAAAACATATTGCACATACTGAATAGGAATTGTACCCAAAAACAGTGATTAAAGTTGGAAACCAAATGTCTTGACCATAAAAGTTAATTATAGCGGAAATAGACATAGGCGTTGATTGTTTTGTGTTCCACTAGAGAGCCACACCATAGTCTAGCTAGTGTCTGATTGCAATACGGACACATCTTTATTGTGTGGTTGTGTCTTTGAGACAACAAAAATGTAGCGCTGTATGTAAAAATATTTAAGTGTTTACTGTATATCACTGTGAAATGCTAAGTAAGTTAGAAAGAAACAACACTTGCACAGACTTGGCTCAATAATGGAATGGATTTATGGTAAGAAGTGCGCCGTTTAATGACCCAAGCACTGCTGTTTTCGCCAAAGGGCTCACTGAAAGACAATTACAACCACTTTAAAACAGCTTCGTTTCGAGCTAGAGAGCAATTGTGATTCCACTTATTTATATTTGACTAAATTGATACAAACAGTAGTAGATTACCCTTAAACTAAGCGTAACTAACCGACGGCGCACAGAATACAGTGTTGTAAATAAAGGATGAAATTGAAAGAAAATGCTTTAACAATACGAGCAGAGACCGTACGTTCCTCCGTGGCTGTAGTGCAGAATATACTGTATCATATCTGTAGATGATGCTTCCTAGACAGCAAAGTCTGCTGATTGCTCCTGACACCATCTATTATGGGTTTTGTGGTCCTCAGCAGTGGTTTGAAAATGGGGTCAATATAGTTACTGGGAGAAAAATGAGACAAATTCACACAAAACGCAAAGGCGAGAGACTTCCCAGCTGAAGCACAAACTCATCTCTTTCTGCTTCCCCAATCTTTACATGAAACACAGTGCAGATGCTCTAAAGGTTCATTTTAACGTAGATTGGATGGCCTTTGTCTCTAGGACGCCCTGGGATACTTAACCATTTTGCAGGGCCTGTTTTGCCATAATGACACTTTTCAGTTTCAGTGCAGCCTAAGACATGGAACAGGCCAAGTGGACATATGATCCCCTCCAAGAAAAGTGAAATGGCATTCCAGTAACTCTGAAAGCCTCGCTTAGACCTGCTTGGGGCCAAAGTGTTTAAGTTGAAATGTTTATTTTAAAAAAATACTTGATGAGCACCCAAATTTTAGATCAGTAACCAGTAAGCTGTATTACTTGCAAAGTCTCTTGATCCTGAGCGGGGTGTCTGTGAAGGCACCGGGTGTTTTTGTCCTTGCATCATCGTCTCTGCTAATCTGTGACTCCATGCGTGCCCTACTCACAGCCACTGTGAAAAACCAAGTACCGGCAAATGAACTCGGAGCTTGCCATCATTCCGGGAGGCTTGATGCAGGAACTCCAACGACTGGACATTGGTGTAAACAGGACAAGGACTCCAAAAGGGATGGGTACTTTGAGCTGCTGTTTGGTGAATTAACACAAATGACTGTCAGGACCTGCCCCCCCCCACCCAAAGGCAAAGAGAGGCTACCCTTTCATCTACTATAAAAAAAATAAATAAATAAAATAAATATATATATATATATAAATAAATTCTCTCCTGTTCAATTTAAAAAAAAAAATCGTCGTCTCCTGGGCGGTATGGTCTCTCCTTTCAAGCTCGGGTCCTCTACCAGAGGCCTGGGAGCTTGAGGGTCCTGCGCAGGATCTTAGCTGTCCCTAGGATTGCGCTCTTCTGAATGGAGACGTCGGACATTGTTCCTGGTATCTGTTGGAGCCATGCACCCAGCTTGGGGTTACTGCCACTTGTGTCCCGATCACTACTGGCACCACTCTTGCCTTCACTCCCCAGATTTTCTCCAACTCTTCCTTCAACCCTTGATATTTCTCTAGCTTTTCATGTTCTTTTTTCCTGATGTTGCTATCGCTCGGGATTGCTACATCTATCAATACTTCATCTACATCTACATCTATCAATACGTCTTCTGATGTTTATCAACCACCACTATGTCAGGCTGGTTGGCCATCACCAGTTTGTCTGTCTGGATCTGGAAGTCCCACAGGATCTTGGCTCAGTTGTTCTCGACCACCTTCGGAGGTGTCGCCCACCTTGACTCTGGGATCTCCAGTCCGTACTCGGCACAGATGTTCCTGTACACTATGCCTGCTACCTGGTTATGTCGTTCCATGTATGCCTTGCCTGCTAGCATCTTACACCCTGCTGTGATGTGCTGGACTGTCTCAGGGGCCTCTTTGCATAGCCTGCACCTGGGGTCCTGTCTGGTGTGATAGACCCCAGCCTCTATTGCTCTTGTGTTAAGGGCCTGTTCTTGTGCTGCCATGATCAGTGCCTCCGTGTTATCTTTCAGTCTGGCCTTTTCCAGCCACTGGTATGTTTTTCCCATGTCAGCTACCTCCTCAATTTGTCGGTGGTACACACCATGCAGGGGCTTGTCCATCCATGATAGCTCCTCAGGGTCCTCCTCCTTATTGGGCTTCTGTTGCCTGGGGCATTCACCGAGCAGGTCATCACTGGGGGCCATTTTCATGATGTACTCTTGGAGGGATGTAGTTTCCTCCTGGATCTTGGCTCTGATGCTCACTAGTCCTCGGCCACCCTCTTTCCACTTTGTGTTTACCCTCAGGATGCTAGACTTAGGGTGAAACCCTCCGTGCATTGTAAGGAGCTTCCTTGTCTTGATGTCAGTAGCCTGCATGTCTTCCAGTGGCCAGGATACGATGCCAAGATATATACATATACATATATATATATATATATATATATATATACTGTATATTTATTTATTTATTTATTTATTTATTTATTTATTTATTTATAAGACAAGACAGATGGAGCAGGATGGAGAACAGGGTGTTAATGGAGTGCTACTACAGCAGCAACCACTGCGAAAGGGGGTACATGCATAGAATGTGGGAAGAATGGTTACTTTGGAATCCCACATCCACACTGACTGGCTCAGTGTTCTAATATCCGCAAGAAGAACTTGCTATCACAGTTAGAGATTGATGAGGCACAATGTGTCTCAACCAAGGTACAAATATGCTACGGCAAGGGGGAGCCAGGACGCCATGTCAAGTGGGGGGTGATTTTATCATCACCCCCCCAACATCCAGATTGGGTACCAAGCAAGAGCAGTGGAAGAGAATGAGAGAGCAGCAGACCTTAGAGAGAAGATCATGAAGTCCTGGGGGAACTCAACTACCTCCTACCTGCCAAGGCTAACAAACAAAGTACCATCAGAATCTCTGCTGGAGGATGTAAACACAGCGCTGCTGAACATCCCCACCGTAAACATCACTGAGACCAATCAGCTGATATATGCAGCAGCATCAGTCATCCTAGAGTCACTTGGCTACAAGATAAGCAGCGCCAGTAACCAGAAGGAGCCTCCATGGAAATGAAGGCTAGAGGCAAAAATCGGAACAACACGGAGAGAAGTTAGCCTCCTAACAGAGCTGAGCAAAGGCGTAAAACCTAAAAAACAACTGCCCAAGAAATACAGCAAGCTGTCCACAGCTGAGGCATTAGAGACTGCTAAGCAAAGGCTCACAGCCCTAGCTAGCCGCCTAAAGAGGTACACAGGAGAAGTAGAGACCAGGAGAATAAATGCTATGTTCTCCAATAATCCAGCTAAGGTCTACTCTCAGTGGCAGGGTACCAAGACCACATCAGACTCACCCAGGGCTGAGACTGAACAATACTGGAAGAGTATCTGGGAAAAAGAGGCGTCTCACACACTAACGCCCAATGGCTGGCAGACCTGCAGTCAGAACATCGCAACATCCCAGAACAAGACCCAGTACTCATCACAACAGCAGACATCCAGACAAGACTGTCCAAGATGAAGAACTGGACAGCTCCAGCGCCCAACAAGATTCATGCCTACTGGCTTAAGAAGCTAACTGCACTCCATGAACGCCTAGCAGCACAAATGAACCAGCTTCTGAGGTCGGGGACCCACCCAGAGTGGCTAACCCAAGGTCGGACAGTCCTCATCATGAAGGACCCCCACAAGGGGACAGTACCATCCAACTACCGGCCTATCACCTGCCTCAGCACCACATGGAAGCTCCTATCAGGCATCATAGCGGCTAAAATGAGCAGGCACATGGAGCAATACATGCACAGGGCACAGAAAGGGATTGGCAATAACACCAGGGAAGCCAAGCACCAACTACTGGTAGACAGGGCAGTCGCCAGGGACTGCAAAGCTAGGAGCACCAACCTGTGCAACCTGGATGACTCAATTCCACACACATGGATACTGGAATGCTTGAAGCTGTATAACATCAACAGGACACTAAGGACCTTCCTCCAGAACTCGATGGGGCTGTGGAAGACAACTCTAGAAGCCAACTCGAAGCCAGTTGCACACTTGAGCATCAAATGCGGTATCTACCAAGGAGATGCTCTGTCACCCCTGCTGTTCTGCATAGGCCTAAACCCCCTCAGCCAGATCATCACCAAGAGTGGTTTCGGGTACCGGTTCTGAAGTGGAACAACCATCAGTCACCTCCTCTACATGGATGACATCAAGCTGTATGCCAAGAACGAGCGTGACATCGACTCCCTGATCCACCTCACGAGAATATACAGCAATGACATTGGGATGTCATTCGGACTAGATAAGTGTGGGCGAATGGTATCCAGAAGAGGGAAGGTGACCTCAACTGAAGGGGCTGAACTACCTGAAGGCAACGTAACCGATGTGCAGGACAGCTACAAGTACCTGCGGATCCCACAGGCAAATGGAAACCATGAGGAAGCAACTAGAAGGTCTGCCACAACCAAATACCTACAGAGGGTGAGGCAGGTCCTCAAGAGTCAGCTGAATGGCAAGAATAAGATTCAGGCCATTAACAGCTATGCCCTACCAGTAATCGGATATTCTGCTGGCATCGTATCCTGGCCACTGGAAGAGATGCAGGCTACCAACATCAAGACAAGGAAGCTCCTTACAATGCAATGCACGGAGGGTTTCACCCTAAGTCCAGCATCCTGAGGCTCTACACAAAGCGGAAAGAGGGAAGCCGAGGACTAGTGAGCATCAGAGCCACGATTGAGGAGGAAACTACATCCCTCCAAGAGTACATCATGAAAATGGCCCCCAGTGATGACCTGCTCGGTGAATGCCTCAGGCAACAGAAGCCCAATAAGGAGGAGGAACCTGAGGAGCTATCATGGATGGACAAGCCCATGCATCCATGATAATGCAAAATAAATCTCCATTGACTTATAATAACTTTCACACTGCAAATTTATTATGTTTTAATAATCTGATAGTTTTTCTTAAATCTACTCGAATAATTTCTCCATCTTGTTTTAAGTGTTAACTGATTAATGCGTCAGATTATTCCACTTAAGTAAATATTACTATTTGTTCTATTTAAACCCATGTATCTATAAATTGGTCATTTTTCACCTTAATCTAGAAAAAAATGCTTTCAATTAATGTTTTGAACAATATCTATTCTTCAATTAGGAATATTTCTGATGAGCCACATTTTTTTTAAGATTAAATATACAAACTTTTTAACATATTAACAATCACAAGAAATACAAACTTGTTAATCATCTCTTAACTATCCAGGAATGCAAAAATAAATAAATAAATAAACAAACAAATAAATAAATAAATAAACATTTGCCTTAAGACCACTCAAAATTGTATGTCTAAATAAACTAAATATAACAAGAAAAACCTTTCTTTGTCAGGGAATAACAAAAAAAAAAAAAAAAAAAGGAGCCTTCCTTCAGGTAAAACACTCCTGCTTTTGTCCACAAGCACAGCCAAACTCAACAAAAAATGAAAGCTCCTTTGGGCTGCTTTAAGACCACATAAACAAAATAAAAATGAAAACTGGGGAGAATGGGGGAAACCTTGGCTCACTACATTTCTTACAGTTTAATTAACATTAACAGTTCAAAACATACAGGATATTTCTCTAAAAGCAGCTTCCTCCTCGAGTTTGAGAATTTCACACAGATTGATGTTATGCTAACTCTGATGCTGTTATGCAGGTCGGTCCTTCAGTCGCAAAATTAGTGGTGTGTTCCCCACCTCCACAACATCGACGACGGCTTTTTACATTAGTTACAGTGACTGCTGCTGGTGTAAAAAAAAAAATGTTAGTATCCCTCGTCTTCGAAGGGGACGGAGGAGGCGGCAGGCGGCACATTGTATTTGCGGGGGGTGGGGGGGTTGTCAAGTCATCAGCCAATTAAATGTGCATTTGAGGGGAAAAAAATGGACTGGCACATTCAGCAAGTGAAAAGGGGTCAATGTAAATATGAACATAATGAAAATAATTCACTTGATAATGGTAGGGTCTGTTCTATCCTTACAACATATGGGAGGACAATCTAAATGACTTATGTCACTGAACTCATTATATAAAGCAAAAAAGGTTGCTCAAAAGTTGGTGGAGACAATTCTAGCATCCTGAAAAGTTGTTAGTGTTATGTCCCTACTTCCCTATGCAAACCTACGCCCTTGAGTACAGTATATACCAACAAAAGAAACGTGTTAACGCAGGCAGCAATTTGAAAAGTAGTGGAGTAAAAAGTACAGTTACGTGCTGTAAAATGTAGTGAAGTAAAAGTAAAAAGTACCACTTCAGATTTGTACTCAAGTACAGATACACAAGAAATACTTAAGTACAGTGACAAATTACTTTTACTTGTTTACATTCAAACACTCAATACATACATCAACATCAAGTTTTAATTACTATGGGCGTGTGGTTAGTGGTGCGTCCCCTCTTCCCATCCCTGAAGGCCGGTTGAAGGGGGCGCTGGTGGCCCGGGGGACCACGCTTGATCCCCGGGGGGGTGACGATGGCTCCTTTGCTGGGCTAAGGGGGGAGGGATGGGCTGCGCTGCCCCCTCCCCAGGGCTGGCTGGGTGGGGGCCGTGGCCCTGGGTTGGCGCCCGCGCGGCGTCCCCGCTCGTCTGCGTACTTCCGTTCCCCGTGTGAAATATCTGAACAGGACACGTTTAAAAAAAAAGAGAGAAAAAAAGTTTTAATTACTATGTCTTTTGATAAAAAGTTGGGGAAAGAAAAGCTAAAATTCTGCCTGGATCCTGTTAAAAAAAATAATGCTCAGTTAAACAGTTAGTACGTTCCCAGACATGGCACTTTGTTATTTTCCTCACTGATGACCTAAGTATGCGTAATTATGACATTCTTGTATTAAGATGTAAGGAGAATTTTCCCTTAGACAATGTCGGGTTTCTAGTCAGTCTCCTCGGGCCCCTCCCCAATTTTCCAGCGTGGCAAATCCAGCAACATTTTGTCCCGAATGAGTTTCTTGGATAAAAGAATACTTCACAAGCTCCTTGAGTGTCAGTTCAGTGTTTTGGATTCATACGTAATGAAAATAAACCAATGTTAATATTTCTTTTTCCAGTCTCTGCTTTTCTCACTTCTGAACTGGACAATATATGCTGTGCATTGTACCTATTACACAGTTTTACAAAGTGAAAAAGAAATTTAATTGAGATGATTACTGATTACAGGAGCTATCCATTATGGAGTGCACTGTGCGCAAAGTAAACCCAAATCCACTTCATTGCGGATCATTTGCTCTCTGAATCATTAAAGCTGTCTGGAGAGGAGGAAAGGATCCCCATGCGGGGGCAGCAAGCCAAGAGAACACAAACTTCAGGGGCAGGGTAAGTGGCTTCTGTTGTATGTTCTCAATCGATAATGGTTGCATAACTTCAGGTCGGCCACTTATCTAACCATCTTTTCCTTTTTTCCCTTCCTGTCTCCCCTCTGAGGTACTGACTGGTCATCTGTGATGGGAACTAACCAATCACATGGCAAGGAGAACCCTAACCGCACCACAGTGATCCTTCATACACGCATGAGCTGTCTACTGATTGGCAACCGGAACGACATGCGGTTCACTCTGGCATCTAATTAACAGATGCAATTGAATAATTGAAAGGATCTAAGGAGGGATAGTGTGGGCATACTGTATATTAAAAAATGACAAAATATTTACATTTTCAGCTTGCAAACAATCTTTTCCCTAATCCGAAGTAGTTTAAAAAAAAAAAAATAATAATTAACCTCGTCGGTTTGTGTGTTTAACTTGACAAAGTGTTGGATTTAAATGGCAACATAATACAAAAGAAGTACCATATTTAATCCATCCATTCATTTTCTATACGATGTAGCAATTTAGGGCGTGGGGGTGCTGTGGCCTATCTCACCTGACTTTGAGCGAGTGGTGGGGTACATCCTGGACTGGCCAATAGCTAATCATGGCAGTCTTATAACAAATAATGACCAGAGAAGGACACTTAAGTATACTACAAGCTGACACCTCAGTTTTTGTTTGACAATGAGTGAGCCTTGAGTCTGCCCATATGGAAAAGAAATAGAATCAATTCCACGAATAAATTTTTATAATTCTCATACTGTGATGTACTCTTGAAAGTGTTTTCATTTAAAATAGTTAAAGGATTTGCGTATGAAACAAGTAAAAATTATGTATCTGGTACAAAAGAAAAGTACACTGTTGGCCAAAAGTATTGGCACCCCTGCAATTTTGTCAGATAATGCCCAATTTCTACCAGAACATGATTGCAATTACAAATGCTTTGGTAGTAATATCTTCATTTATTTTGCTTGCAATGAAAAAGCACGAAAGAGAATGAAAAAAAAAAAAAAAAAAATCATTATCATATTACACAAAACTCCAAAAACAAAAGCACAAAAAGCATTGGCACCCTCAGCCTAATTCTTGGTAGTACAACCTTTAGACAAAATAACTGCGAACAACCGCTTCCAGAATCCATCAATGAGTTTTTTTCTTCTTTGCCCAGCTGCTCCAGGTCTCTGTGATTTGAAGGGTGCCTTCTGCAAACTACCATTTTTAGATCTCTGTGTTCTATGGGATTCAGGTCTGGACTCATTGCTGGCCACTTTAGAAGTCTCCAGTGCTTTCTCTCAAACCATTTTCTAGTGCTTTTTGAAGTGTGTTTTTGGTCATTGTCCTGCTGGAAGACCCATGACCTCTGAGGGAGACCCAGCTTTCTCACACTGAGCCCTACATTATGCTGCAAAATTTGTTGGTAGTCTTCAGACTTCATAATGCCATGCACACGGTCAAGCAGTCTAGTGCCAGAGGCATCAAAGCAACCCCAAAACATCAGGGGACCTCCGTCATGTTTCACTGGAGGGACCATGTTCTTTTTTTTGAAGCCTTCACACACCCCCGCCCCCCAAACTCTATGTTGATGCTTTTTCCGAAAAAGCTCTACTTTTGTCTCATCTGACTAGAGAACATACTTCCAAAACGTTTTTGACTTTCTCAGGTAAGTCTTGGCAAACTCCAGCCTGGCTTTTTTATGTCTCTGGGTCAGAAGTGGGGTCTTCTTGGGTATCCTACCATAGAGTCCCTTTTCATTCAGACGCTGACGGATAGTATGGGTTGACGCTGTTGTACCCTCGGACTGCAGGACAGCTAGAACTTGTTTGGATGTTAGTCGAGGTTCTTTATCCATCATCCGCACAATCTTTCAATTATTTCTCTCGTCAATTTTTTTTTTCCGTCCACATCTAGGGAGGTTGGCCACAGTGCCATGGGCTTTTCACTTATTGATGACACTGCGCACTATAGACACAGGAACATTCAGGTCTTTGGAGATGGAATTGTAGCCTTGAGATTGCCTATGCTTCCTCACAATTTTGCTTCTCAAGTCTTCAGACATTTCTTTGGTCGTCTCTGTTTTCTCCATGCTCAATGTGGTACACAAAAGGACACTGGACAGACATTTAGTCAACTTTAATCCATTTTAACTGGCTGCAAGTGTGATTTACTTATTGCCACCACCTGTTATGTGCCACAGGTAAGTAACAGGTGCTTTAATTAAACATAGTACAGAAGCATCACATGATTTTTAAAGGGTGCCAATACTTTTGTCCAGGCCATTTTTGGAGTTTTGTGCAATATGATAATGATTTAATTTGTATTCCATTTTCCTTTGTGTTTTTTCATTGCAAGCAATATAAATGAAGATATTCCTACCAAAGCATTTGTAATTGCATTCATTTTCCAGGAGAAATTGAGCATTATCTGACAAAATTGCAGGGGTGCCAATACTTTTGGCCAGCAGTGTATATGGCAAAACATATTTTCCATTGATGTTTCATATCAGTTTTGAAGTTTTTAAATATGTGTCACTTTTAAAGACATACTGGTGAGGAAAATAAGTATTTGAACACCCTGCGATTCCCCCACTTAGAAATGATAGGTGGGTTTGAAATTTTTATGGTAGGTGCTTGTCCACTGTAAGAGACAATAAAAAAAAATCACAGTGTAGTATCTTTTAAAAAAACATTTTTTAAGAATTTCAGCATTTGTATTATACTGCTCTGAATAAGTATTTGAACAGCTGAGGAAATCAATGTTAATATTTGGTACCTTAGCCGTTGATTACAATTACAGAGGTCAAATGTTTCCTTTAACTTTTCACAAGGTTTGCACAGGCTGCTGCAGGGATTTTGCACTACTGCTCCACACAGATCTTCTCTATATCAATCAGGTTTCTGGGCTGTCACTGAGTAACAGGGAGATTTTCTATTGGGTTTAGGTCTGGAGACGTGATAGGCCTCGCCAGAACCGTGATATGCTTTTGACGAAGCCACTCTCTGGTAATTCTGGCTGTCTGCTTCGGGCCCTTGTCATGTTGGAAGACCCAATCACGACCCATTTTCAATGCTCTAACTCAGGGAAGGAGGTTATTCCACCAAAATCTCACAATGTATGGCCCTGGCCATCCTCTCCCACAAACAGTGCAGTCGTCTAGTCCCATATGTAGAAAAACACCCCCAAAGCATGATGCTTCCACCCCCATGCTTCACAGTAGAGATGGTGTTCTTGGGATAATACTCATCATTCTTCTTCCTCCAAACACTATGAGTGGAATTAAGACCAAGAAGTTCCACTTATGTCTTATATGACCACATGACTTTATCCCATAACTCCTCTGGATCATACATCATTGCTATGTGGGAGAACTTGCAAAATCACTGGGTGTTCAAATAGTTATTTTCCTCACTGTAGATTATTATATATAGGTAGTCCCCGGGTAACGACGTACCCGACTTAAGTGATTTCGACTTTACGACGCCTTTCTGCACGAGAGTGCATGTACACACGAAGGATAACGCACGCGCCCACACGAGGAAGAGCACATTATTTACGCCCACGAAGAAGTGGGCGAGACAAAAGTGAGAGAGAAAGGGGATAGTTTACAGCTGCAAGCCTGCGTGCACATTTGTTGCTTGTGAAGCATCCACAGAGGCAACGCCTGTATATAACCCCTTTTATACTGGTTATTTATTGTGCGTTTTCAACTGTGGTGGAATACTTGGGTGAGTTTATGTTATTGTTTTTGATGGTGTGCGGACACGAATTGATGCATGCTAATTGTTTGTGTGTATTGTTATTGCTGTATCAGCAGGTAGTTTTAAACGCAAATTTGAATTGAATTGAATTATTGAATATGAAACCGATTTAATGTCAATTTAAATTTTAGTTTCATTCTGCAAGTGTTGATGTCATAAGCATCTGAATAAAGTCAGCAAACCACACGGACGTCTGACATCATTTCGGAGCACAGCTCGCTGTCTAGCTAGGACTGAGCTCCAAAGTCTTGGCGAGAACAGTACAATGATGTACAATACATGTTTGTGGATAGTTATTTTGAGATTTAGGGGTAGTTAAGAGGTTAATTCAGATTTACGTGGAAATTCGGGTCAGCATATAAACGAAACTCGTTCCTAACACGGTGACTACCTGTATACAGTATAGGTTTTCTGCATGTAAAGAGCATATATTTTGCATGGAGATTATGCATTCTTTATATACATCATATATGTCATGTGATTAAAATGAACTAAAACATATATGGGTATATGTCCGCCTATGAAATAGCAAAGTAAAAATCACGTACTTTTAGTTCATGAATATACAAGTTTAATATTTTTTTTTTTTTTTTGTCAAAAACAATATGAACCTAGGGACATGAACCAATACATTATAATAATAAAGAGAAATAAGTGAAAATATAAAGTATATTTTGTCATTGACTTTTACATTTTGACAGTGAAAACCACAAGCAAAAAAAAAAAAAAAAACCCCGACACTTTTTGTAATTGACTTTTACTTTTTGTCAGTGAAAAACATCAAAAAAACAATTTTTTTCTTTGCCTTTTATTTTTCGCTTGTCATTGTCTTTGCCTTTGCTTTACGTTCTATAGTCGATCAAATGGCGTTGGGAGGGGCTTTCCAAACAGGGAAGGGTTCGGTATTTACGGCATTAAATTTGATTTTCTTGGGGGTAGTTGGCTGAGGCGACATATTCAGCCTGTCAGCTGCTTCTCTAAGCCAAATAAAGGACAAATCAAAACTCGCACGTGGTACAGATTTTCTCACCCGTCGTCCCGAGACGTCATTCTCCTTCAGGTAAACCAGGAGAAATCATCTATCGACTACTATTCCTGTTTGGAAAGCCCCTTCCAACGCCATTTGATTGACAGACCATTCCTTTTTGTAAAAGAAAAGACAAAAGCAAGGGCAAAGGCAATGACAAGTGAAAAAGAAAAGGCAAAGAAAAAAATTGCAATTGTTTTTTGTTGTTGTTGTTGTTTTTCAATTACAAAAACTAAAAAGTCAATGAAAAAAATTGTAGTTTTTTTGTGTTTGTGATTTTCAATGAAAAAATATAAAAGTCAATGACAAAATATACTGTCATATTTTCATTTATTTCTCTTTATTTATTCATTTATTTTTTAATTTAGCACTCCTGTGATTCCATACATAAAGCGCACCTGTTCCACCCAAGTGCACCAATTTCTCCGTTCATTATAAACGAAGATATGTTTCCTTTTTTCCGCTTGTTTTATTGTTCATACACAGTGAAATAAAATTGATCTTTTTTTAACAGATTTAATAAAAAGAGAGCAGTTCTCAGATTTATTATATATACAGCACATTTTTATGAATTTGGCCCACGAAGTTGTGAATCCGCGATAGTCACACCGCAAAGTAGCGAGGGATTACTGTAATTGCTAAAATATTATGTATTACCCATGTAATGACTGTTAGAAAATCAATCAGTTGAGAAAGAATAAGCTACCTGTCTTTGAGAAAATGCAAACTTTTACGTGTCAAAACAACAAATTATTTTAGTAATCTGTCCTTTTCCTTGTGATTTTGTTTGAGGACTGTTTTTTTTTTTTCCCCCCAATGTATCAGGTATGTAGCATTGCGCCTATTGTGTTTTCTGTAATACTTGAAAGATTTTAGTTTCACTGATGGTGTTCTAACTCATATAAGTCTGATTTTACACATATCTACTAAGGATATTATATGAGCAATTCCTGTCAACTATTGTTCTTTTAAGTTCCCAAATTATAGAAGTTTAATATTGTACAAATTTACTGACGATTGTATATGTGGTTTGAGTGTCACATACTTTACATACAAGTTCCAGATAAAACAGATATGAACTTAATGAATTTTATCTTTTCCATATGAGTGACATAAAGGCAAAATGAGGTGAAATGAGAAAAAATATGTTAGTGGATAAAACCTTGTGAGCACGCAAAAGACAGAGCAGAACATGGACAAAAAATGAAAACAACAAATGCATCATCGAGAAATGTGCAAAGCACGTGTTTGCAATATTACTATCACAGAAGTAAGGAGGTGAAAAATGTACCTCTACTCTGTATTTTAGTAAGAGCACAGATAATACTGTGGTAAAAGTTAAATTACTGATCTGCTTTACACAAGAAGAAAAAAAGTTCAGTCAATTTGCAACAAAAACAACAAAACATAGTGTCCACCCGCTCTTGTTAGCCCTTGTTCCCTCCAGCCCATGTGCCTTTTTATTGTGTTTGGTTAATTTCCTGACGATAAGGGCACTTGAGTTTTGAGGTACCCATTCAATTAATGACCAATAAGAACACAGAAGCTCCCTCTTTAAAAAACAAAATGTATATTTCCTTGTCTACATGTGAAGTCGCAGCAACACAATTGTATAGTATGAAAGGAGCACTTTCATACAACAGAAGTTATCTGACTGACTGTTGTAGGGATGGGAATTGATAGGATTTTTACGATTCCGATTCCATTATCGATATTGCTTAACGATTCGATTCTTTATCGATTCTCTTATGGATTCTAATTTGGGGAAAAAGAAAAAACGTTTTGATTGGCATCGAGTTTGTTTAATCAGAACTCACAACCTTACAAACTCACAACGAAATCAAAAGAGGCCCAAAGCCTCAATGTTAACTGTGGCAATAAGTGGCAAATACACAAGAATGTGTAACATTTTACTGAAACATTTATCTAATAGAAATAAAAAATATTGGTATATATTGGCAGATAGGTTGTTGTTCTGCCTTTGGCAATATGTGTTAAAGCAGGGGTCCCCAAACTTTTTCCTGTGAGGGCCACATAACTTTTCCCTTCTCTGATGAGGGGCCGGGGGGTCAGTTTGTAACAGAAAAAGTGTGACGATTGCAGAAGTGCATAAATGTAAAAAATTATTGTTTTTCAGAAAGCCACAATCAAATAACCCTTTCTGGATTCTTCACGGAATGAAAGTAAATAAAATAAAAATAATAATATAATAATAATAATTAATAATAAAAACACTATTAATTAAATAGATAATAACCAAATAACCCTCTTTGAATTCTTCAAGGAAAAAGGCCAGGAAATAAATAACACGATTGAGAAAAAAAAAAATTCAAAATGGCCGGACCAAATGTGGAGGCGGGCCGTATTTGGGCCGCAGGCCGCAGTTTGGGCACCCGAAGAAATGCCGCATCCAAGCGAGTGCGCGAGCGAAGTGAGAGAGGGAAACACTTCTACGAGCCTATGTTCATTGTTAATGTTAATATCTACAGAGGCAACGCCTGTATGTATCATCTTTTGTGTTGTTGTTGTTGTGTTTCCACTCGCGATCGGACACTTAAATCCTTTTGTGTAGTGGTTTGAACGATGTGCTAATGCTAGCGAACGAATGCTAACCATACTGTTATTAGCAGCTAATCATCGCTGATTTACGTTGATGCAAACCTGTTTGTTATTGGGGACGAAATTGAGTTGTTTCATTGTATTCTTAGTTTCACTCTTCAAGTGATGGTTGAATAAAGTCAGCAAATTATACCAACGTCATCTACATCGTCATTTGGGAGTTTAGCTAGCTGTATAGCCAGAACTGAGCTTTAGCCTGTCTGTGAGGACAGCGCAGTCGTATTCCCTCCCGATGCAGTTACCTCCACCTTGCAATGACTGCAAGTCGCTTTGTTGTAATTTTTCCTCGTGACGTGAAGACACACTTTCGAGCGTTTGAACCTACGTGCTGTCATTGTTATGTTTATGGCTGCAATGGTCGTGCTTACCCGTCGTAACCTTTCATTTTCACACTCTTTCCTGGTGAAGTGTAGTCAAACTTTGGAGCGAGTGGCTCTTGGCGCCATGCTAGTTTGATGCGTCTGGACAACAAGACACGTCACGACGCAATACGCGTCTTTAGGAATCGTTAAAGGGATCGTTAAGGCTTTTTCATTGTGTTGTCGAGGCCTCGAAACACTTGGAACCGGTTCCGAATTGGAATCGGATTTCGATTCCCATCCCTAGACTCACTCAAGAACTATCCTTATGTTTCAATCTTCTTAATCTTCAAAAGCTATCCTTACTTTGGATAATATTTTACAGCAATTTCTGTCACAGTCAGAATTAGGAACAAGGAATACACTATAATAAAATTACCTTAAAAGAGCAATATGTAAGATTTGCACTTGATAGTTCATTAAATTGCGCGAATATTTCAATGAACATTAAAGAAACATGCTTCTCAATGGTTAAGAAGAGCTTTTCCCATTTAAAAGTCGGTTGTCAGCCCTTAAAGTTATTGTTTTGAGTCTGTGTTTACAATGGATGTCCCGCCTTCCACCACCAGCCAATTATGGTATAGGTTATTTGTCTTCGTCCAGTTTGCTACAGCACTGTAGGCTACATAAACTAAGGTTGCAGAAATAAGACAAGGATATGCATTTACGTCTTGCACTTGTACTACAAGTATGTTTACTTATGCTACAAGAATGTGTACTTAATTTTACTCAACTATATTTACTTGTACTACAAGTTCAGGTAGTTGTACTTCAACTATGTATACTTGCATATTTTCATACTTCAAGTAAGTGTACTTGCGTGTACTTGTACTACATACCTGTCAAGTTGTACGGTTTCGGCGTAATTTGTACAAGTGAACACTGATTTTTAAATGTGTACGCCGTACATTCAAAATCTGTATGTTTTTCGTGCATTACGTTTTTTTTTCTCCGTTCGGATTTTGTCACCGTTTCGGCAATGAGACAATGTGCGTTACTATGCGTTAATACGTTGGTTGAATGATGCGAGAAAAGTCAGAGACACTGTGAGAAGAGTGTAATACGTTGGTTGAATGATGCGAGAAAAGTCAGAGACACTGTGAGAAGAAGAGTGTTGTGACGCTCTAGCAAACGTGATGCCAGGCTAGGTGGCTCGAATATTTGCTGACTGTAGCCAACAGCCTACAATCTACACCTAGATATCAAATGCTTATAGAACTACATGCGAAATGACAGACGGCGGCGTTAATAAACAGCCGCCATTTTGAACCAGTAGACTTCTCAGAAAGGCTCTGTTGTAGTAAACCTTCCTAGCGAACTTCAGTAACTTTTTATCTAAAATACTCCTAAATCGGCAAAATCTTGATTTGGATCTATCTTTAAATGAAACAGTTTTAAAACTTTCATATGTCGAAAGCAGACAGAAGGGAACTAATGCAAAAACGGTAGCAATTTCAACAACTTTAACAGTTGATTCACAACATTAAACGATTTCCAAACATAGCAAAGGTTACGATGTTTTGTTTTTTTTAATGAAAAAAAAAAACATGAAAGGTAACACCAGTTAATTTGCCAAGTAACTAATTACTCTTACCTTCAGGTAACTGAGTTTCTAACTCAATTACTTTTTGGGAGAAGACATTTGTAACTAATTACTTACTTATTAAAAGTAAGATTAACAACACTGGTCATAAAGATGAAGTTTGCAAAATGAAAAGTGACGAAAGCGGACAATTTGCCTACAACTATTGCTGATCACTTCTCAGAATTAGCAAAAGAAATGTTCCCTGACTCAAAGATTGCATTGGTAAGTTAATTTTATCAATCGACCTTTTTAATTTATAATTGGACACACTAACGAACTACCTTCAAGTCAAACCGAATTGCGAGCTGAAGTGCCATCAAGACATGATAGAAATTGCCAAAAGTGCTACATACAATTATAACAAAAGTCAGTGTTAAATTTTAATAATCATGTTAAATTTTAATAAACATGATGTAGCTGAAGATATTGATTGCTCTTTGATTGCACCAGGTTATATGTTACAATATTAACAATAAATTCGTATTATTTTAAAAACTCAGTTTTATTTTTGTTTTATATTTCACGCTATATAGAACGTTGTAAGATTAGTCACCAATTTGTAAGGGTATACGTCACTATTTGTAAGATTGCCAACAGCCTCGGATTGTCAGTTTTGGTACTATAAGTATGTGTACTAAGATGAAGGGGATGTTGTGCACATGAATATTTTAATCTTGGTTGCAGGCCCATATTCAGCACCCAATTTAACATATTACCCCTTTTGAAGGATGGGTTAGTGGACTACAGTAAAAAAAAAAAAAAGGGTATTTTTTCCTGAAAGGCTTTTAAAAAAAATTTTTTTTTTTAACTTAAGTAAAAGATACAAGTGCAAAAATTAAGTAAAAGTACAATTATCTTTGAAAACAATTATAAAACACCTTATTTTTACTTCTACTTGTAATTTCTTCTGATGCAAAAAATGTAATATACCTTTATATTATTTATACATATATACAGAGATCTGAGTCAATTCAGAAAATTCATTGACTGCTCATTTTTATTTAAAATTGTGCAGAATGGAAAAAAAACAAGCAATAAAATTGACTACACTATAAACAGAAGCTTAATGATGGATTGCATGTAACTATCAAGTGTCTACAGTACATGAGTGTGGTGGTTTTTAATTGGTCAATATCTTGTTCACCTGCCTAATCTTGCTTGTACTTATGTTGCTGCCTCTAGTGCTCAGTTACGATATAGTTGCACGGGGCTTATCAATTGCGGCGGAGGTATGAAAACGAAACTATTAATTCACAATAAGAAAAGAAAAAAACAAACAAAAGTCACGTGTTACGAAGGCAAGAATTTGAAAAGTAGTGGATACCTGCTGTAAAATGCACTGAAGTAAAGTAAAAAGTACCTCTACATAATTGTACTCAAGTAAAGTACAGATACACAAAAATGTACTTATGTACAGTAACAAAGTACTTTTACGTTGGTACATTCCACCACTGACGGTAAGCATGGTGAAACGTAGGTTTTGTTCATTGGGGGTTGTTTTTATTTACTCTGTGCTCCACAAATTTTGTTTCCTGACAGTTTTAATAAATCCACATCACATAGCAAAGAGCCTTATACCAAGCACCCCTGGTCATCTCTGGGGCCATTTTGATATGTTTGTTAAGAAGATCTCAGCCAGACACAGTGTGCTCGGTAAATACAAGGGGTGTGTGGCTGAATACATTAAAGTGCTGCTGACAGGCAAGGGTTCTACTTACAATATGAGCAGAGTTCTCGAAGTCGCATGCTAAACACATGCACCCTGTACTTATGTTGTAAATGTATTTGTACAATGATATAGAACATGACGTGTTCTAGTAATTCAGTGCTTTGATACAATGACAACTGCATGCTCAAATTGGATTAAAATGTTATTTTTAATCCCCACTCCACAGTATGTGCATGCATGTGTGTTTGAGTATAAATACTTTAATTAAGCATTACCGCAGATGCAAATTTCCTTTCTCCAGAGCACATAACATTTTAAATGTTCTCACTATTCTATCAGAATGTTGATAATATAAAAAATAAAAAACATGACAAGGTTGCAGTGGGATCTCATTGATACATACATAGGGGTAAGAGTGGGTAGACTTTCTTGCCGGAACTCCCTGACGTGAAGGTCACCACACATCTCCTAATTTTTTTTTTTTTTTTTCCCTCTTTTCCTCACATCTAAATGCAAAACAAACAAACGAAAAAAAGTGCACCTTATAGTGCGGAAAATACAGTACTTAAGAACAAAGGATTTACATTAAAATTGAAGATAATGTAAACGTTTACTGATTTTTACTTAAAATAATTACGTAAACATTCACAAATATAAATACAAATGATTTACATTATGCACAGAGAAATTGAATATATTTTGAAGATCACACAAACATTGACTGTTTTAAATTCTAAAGAAATGAATAAAGAGCCTAACATAAATGAACAAAAAAAGTAAGTCCAAAGTGCACATTGACATGAAAGATATTCTGAACCTGCCCATCAAAGCGAAAATAAAATTACATTAAATAAATAAGCCTATTCAAATCTTTCCTTTCTCTTAAAGATCTGATCAATTTTCTGTTATATTGCCCTTTTTTTCGCATTAATTCAACAAGCTTGTACATTTTTTCTTGTTTGCTGTTCTAGAAAATATGTACATTTTAACCTATCAGAGCTAACTATCTTTGCTGATCATGTCAGCCAATTGAAATGACAACTGAATCCATGCGCACATCGACGCGACTGCTCGTACGGTGGTCTCATCAGACTCGTGATATAGTGGTAAGAAAAAGTATCTGAACCTTTTATAATTTCCGACATTTCCGCATAAAATCACCATCAAATGTGATCTGATCTTTGTCAAAATGACACAGATGTAAAAACAGTGTCTGATTTAACTAAACCACCCAAAGATTTATAGATTTTCATATTTTAATGAGGATAACATACAAACAATGCGAGAAGGGGAAAAAATAAATAAGTGAACCCTCTGCCTAAGGAGACTTAAAGAGCAATTGAAACCAATTTTTACCAAACAATTTAAGTCAGATGTGTGATGAGTGGTTTAAAGCTGCCCAGCCCACTATAAAACACACACCTGGTCAGAATTGTCTTGATGAGAAGCATTGTCTGATGTGCATCAAATGAGCTGTCTAAAGACCTGCGATCAAGGATTGTTGATTTGTATAAAGCTGGGAAAGGATACAAAACCATCTCTAAAAGTCTGGATGTTCATCAATCGACATTCAGACAAGTTGTTTACAAATGGAGAGAGTTTGGCACTGTTGCTTCCCTCCCAAGGAGTGGCCATTACCAAAGATGATGCCAAGAGTTCAGCGAAGAATACTCAGAGTGGTAAAAAAAGAACCGCAGAGTGTCTCCTACTGCCCTGTGCACACATCAACTATATGTAAAACTATAGCCAAGAATGGTGTTCATGGGAGGACTCCACGGAGGAAGCCAGTGCTGTCTAAAAAAACATTGTTGCTTGTTTAATGTTCACAAAAAGCCACTTGGACACTCCACAGAAGTTTTAGCAAAATATTTTGTGGACCGATGAAATCAAAGTTGAATTGTTTATCAGTAGCACACGACATCGTGTGTGGAGGAAAAATGGAACAAATCACTAAATTCAACACCTCATCTCTCTCATGATTTGGGGCTGTTTTGCTTTCTCAGGACCTGGATAACTTGCAATCATTAATGGAAGAATGAATTCAAACATTTATCAGGATGTTTTGCAGGAAAACCTGAGGCCGTCTATCAGACAGTTGAAGCTAAAAAGAGAATGGATGCTGCAACAAGACAATGATCCAGAACACAAAAGTAAATCAACTTCAGAATGGTTTTGCAAGAACAAAATACAAGTCAACGTCCAGACTTGAACCCCATTGAGATGCTGCGCCTTGACCTAAAGACAGCGATTCATGCCAGACATCCCAGGAATCTGACAGAACTACAGCAGTTTTGTAGAGAAGAATGGGCCAAGATTGATCCTGATTGATGTGTCAGACTGATCTGCAGCTACAGGAAGTGTCTGGTTGAAGTTATTGCTGCCAAAGTGGGGCACAAGATATTAAATGTGATGGCTCACTTACTTATTTTCCCCCCTTCTGTCATTGTTTGCATACTATCCTCATTAAAATATGAAAACTTATAAATGTGTGGTTTTAGTTAAAGCAGACACTGTTTTTTTCATCTGTGGGATTTTGACAAAGATCAGATCAAATTTGAAGGTGATTTTATGCAGACATGTGAGAAATTCCAAAAAGTTCTGATAATTTTTCAGACCACTGTAACTGCTGCCGCTGTGGAGAGCTCCGTGCTGTCCATGGAATAAATAAATAATAAATATCGGCGGAAACGGATGACGCTACACAACCACTTTATTATGCTTTTTGTAACACTTGTGTATGTAAAACCTCTTGGAGATGCCTGCGTGGCAGCCAGGCAGTTTGTTTTTAGCATGGAGTTTTGACAGTTGCCGTCATATTTCGGGATCAAAGCACCATTTCGCACCATTTTGGTGCTGAATCTCTTACCGCAACTGCGTTCCGGACTGTTCCGGCCCACTTTCCCCCCTGTTGATACATTAAAGTTAATACAGAATTAAGGAAAAAAAAAACATAATTGCAATGTCAGATGTTGTGTAAAGTCAGTCGAGCTAAAACAATTCTCATGATTCTTTTGAATACATGACGTAAATGGATTTTTATGAAAATGTGATTAATAACACTATCTGCATTTAATAACATGCAGATTTTGTTTCAAGATACAGGCATATTTGATTAGCTACAATATTCCTTGGCCATTCCAAAACATTCCCCCCTTCCACGGAGTTCACATTTGTTAGCCTTGTGTCATATTCGAACTAGAGAAGGAATCAGAAATGGCTTATTTAGTAGTGCATTCTTAACATATTTTATACAGGAAGAAATCTTCTTGACGACAGCAATGTAATTTTAAGCCAACAGCTCCATAGCCTTCAAACAGAATTTTATATCTTATTGACGAAGATCAGCCAAGACAATTTAACAATTGGCAATATTTCATTTATTTATATAAATTGTGATTGTCTTACTCTATTCCACATGTTGATGGTTTTTTTTTTTCCCCGAAAGGCAATATCATCAAAACAACCAAGACTAGCTGATCAATACTGTTTTATTGTTCTAAGAAATCATGATCCAAACAGATGGTGGAAAACAAAAAGTCCATCGCGCTTCAAACTTTGTTTTGATTGACTTAACATCAGTCAAAATATAAATCAAGCTAATTGGCCACAAGCGAACTGTCAGCGAATGCAACAATGACATGAATTCCAAATATGTGTCCAGTATTCTAGTAGTTCTTAGAATCTATTTTGTTTATCTTGGCAGCTATAGGAAGATGATGAATGAGAATCAGGATTGAGCTGATGTTTTTACAGCTGCTTTATATTGCATCTTGGAATGAGCAACAGTTAAAACAACATCCAGGCCTTATTTGTCTTCATTATACAAATAGATGCCGACGATTCCATACAGGGGTAGTTATAGTTGATGCCCAGTAGCATATACAGTATACAAACAATGACATAACCACACTGGTAACCACAGCCAACTAAATCCTACAAAATGCTTCTCACAATGCTGGATAATTGACGTACACATTTAGTTTTGGATGATTCATATACTTTAATGTGCTGCTATGCATTATTTGTTGATTCTCCACAGCAAGTGTGGACTTCACAGTTGTTAGCAAACAGTGAAAGTGCAAAAAAAAAAAAAAACTTTAGGCTGGGGAAGCATTTAGTACATATTTACTTTTTGAAGTTCTGCATCATCCGGTACAGTTCACTCTTCTCTCAAAACTGCTTCCATCATGCCTATTCTTAAGAAACCCAGTTTGAATCCCACCAATTTCAATAACCTCCGCCCCATTTCTAACTTACCTTTCATTTCCAAAATTCTTGAAAAAACCGTTGCATCCCAAATCCATAACCAACTGATCATAAATAACATTTTCGAGCAGTTTCAATCCAGTTTCCACCCCCACCATAGCACTGAAATTATCAATCCTTGTCCTTCTCAATCTCACTGCTGCCTTCGACACCAGTTATCAATCCAGTTCACAATCCTTCTCGACCAGCTCTCATCCCTTGGCATCACCCACACACCCTATTCTTGGTTCACTTCCTACATGCCTGACCGGACACAATTTGTCAAATTCGTCCCCCACAAATCCAAATCCCTCCATGTCTCTGCTGGCATACCCCAGGGTTCCAACCCGGGGCCGCTGCTCTTCATTATTTTACATTCTAATTTCCTTACTAACAAGCCTCATCGTTCACAATATTTACGTAAAATAAATGCTACCTCCACATTTTTTTGTTTTTTTTTTTTGTTTTTTTGCTTTTAACCAAAAATCGAGAGTTTTAAGTCCATATCTATAAAGAATTCAGCGATTAAAGCATCTATTCACAAGAATTTTAACCGGAAAAGCTCTGTTTACATATAGCGGCCGCCACATCGACTGACAGACTAGCATTGTACTTCGACATATTTACGTAAAATAAATGCTAACTGCACATTTTTTTTGTGTTTTTTTTTTTTTTTTTTTTGCTTTTAACTATGAGTCGAGACTGTTTTATGTTCATATCTATAAAGAATTCAGGGGTTTAAGCATTTAATGACGAGAATTTTTACCGTCAAAGCTGTGTTTTCATTTGGCGGCCGCCACACTGACTGACAGACTAGCTTCGTACCTCAACATATTTACGTAAAATAAATGCTAACTGCACTTTTTTTTTTTTTTTTTTGCTTTTAGCCAAGAATCAAGACTCTTTTACGTCCATATCTATAAGGAATTCAGGGATTTAAGCATTTATTCACAAGAATTTTCAACGAAAAAAGCTCTTTGTCTGCGTCAGCTTAGACGGCCAAGCCAGCAATGCAGGCCCCCTATTAATCGGCCCCATGTCCCGTCAATATCATTATGAAGTCTATGCTTGAGAACATTTCTATACATTTACATGTTGTGAGTTCATGTATTCAAATTAAAAGTGTAGGGAAAAGTTGTATTATAAATTTGGTTACACTGTTTAAGTGATAATTTAGTCAAAACACAGATGATGGAACCTTTTAAAGTCGCGGGGAGTGTCAATGTGTCCTGCTACGTCACCTATATGCCTCTGGTTGGTCTTGTTTGAAAACGCTGAAGTTGACGTTGACTCTTGTTTTCACTTGAGGTCAATCTACCAAATAAAACAGGAGATAATGTCATTTGAGTTATATACTTTTATTGCCTTCAAAAACAAACAGTAAAACACTGCATAGACTATGCGTTTATGTCAATATTTCCATCATTTCATGTCCTTTTTCTAAATGGAAAGCAACGCGAAAAACTACATATCCCAGGAGCCATTGTAAGGTCACAGAGGAATGATGTAATGTCAAAACTTTTAATATATTGCCGAGCGAGGCACCACCTAACTAGAGGGAGGCAAGGTAGCGAGCAACGGCCAGTTGGATTGAGCGAGCGACTATGTAAAACGTGCGGAATTAATCAAAAACTAAATTTTGCATAAGCAATTGCATTATTTCAGCAACTCGAGGAAGAGAATGTGCCAGATTTGTTGTTGTTTTTTTCAGATGAGTCGGCGAGTGGGAAGAATGACAGCGGTGTGCAAAGAGCGGAAGCAGGACCGACACCCCCTGGATGTGTGAGCTCTGTGGCGTAGTTCTGTGCCTTGTTCCAGGACGAAACTGACACAAAAACATATGTGACCATACCTGCTGTTTCTGTTGAATTATCAAATATTAAACTATTCAGTTTAAGTTTTTTTTCTTTTGAATGTTTATCTTACCAAAATGAATAAATATTATCAAGCTTGAAAATAGTTCATTGGGCATGTTTGGTTGTCAATAGGACATCAATATTACACATTTTGAGAAAAGTTTTTGGGGATTTTTTTTTGTTTGTTTGTTTGTTTTGTCTTTTTTGGTCCAAAATATTGATTGTAATTGGACGGTGAAGAAAACAACAGCTTGGACATGAACATTATGGTGTCCTGAAAAAAGGGACCCAACCAGGCCATTGTGAACAATTGTTTCTTTGAAATATAAAGGCGACCTCAAAGGCATTCAAATCGGACAAAATAGGCCCAGACCTTAAAATGCTGTGACATTGTAAAAAAAATCTTAAATAGCATTATTATGTGAATTACAATCATATTTTGAGACATTTCGACTATATACTGTACAACAATTTGGCGAAGCGCAGATGACGAGAAATTAGTCTTTTAATCTACCGTTTAGCCCCGCCTGTCATTATAGTGCTCTAGTGTCCCCAGCTGGAGGATGACGGTGGCAGGGTCACGATTTCATCTGATTTAGAATTCAGCCCATTGAGTGGGACGATTCAGAAGGAGGAAAATTGCAACAGTGACGAGCAAAATTGTCATTGTTTCTCTGTACTCCAATATTTTTACAGGATATTCTTTTTATCAAAGTATTTTCCCCAATTGCTAAATAAATAGTATGGTCATGACAAATAACAGTCATGTGCTGAATGGAATATGAAATATTAAAAATGCATTTATTTAGTACGACAGGGCAAAATTACAGCATATTAGTCAAAATTGTCGACTTCTTGCACCTCCTGAACAGTATTTTATGCCACCGGAGTTAGTCTGGCTTTTGTCATTTCCCTGCCCCTGCTTTGGAGATGGAGAAAAGAGCGTAAACAAAACAGTGAGTGCGTGACAGCTAGCCGACATGCTAACCTGAACCAAGTTATTTCTCGTCTTTCGAAAACGAAAAAAATCACACAAAACTTCCCTAACTCATGTCACACACGGCGGCGGGGTTGATTGTCTTCACCGATCGGCCAGCCCACGGCGGCGGGGAGGCAGTGCTCGTCACCGGGGAGAGAAGGGGAAATGTCTAAAATGAAAACAAAACAGAATTAGTATTATCACCCACAATATGCAAGCCACCTCGTTATTAAAACATTTGCCATGATCCCAGTATTTGACATAATATAAAACACAAAGCTTACTCACTTCCTCATACGTCCAATTGTTCCTCGGTTGTCGGACTTGTTTTGCCCAATGAGGTGAACAACAATCTTTTTGAAATACAAAAAGCCTCGCACCACTCTCCCTGGCGCAGCAACAAAAGTCTGCAGCACATTGGGCTCGCGTGATGCGAAAAATAAACAAATTAATCTGCAAAATCAGGTGAATCCGCAGTCCATCAGCAGTCCATCAGCATGCTATAAAGCAATCGCTGTGTTATGAGATGGTGACCCGAGTGACATCACATTCGCAGGGGCGCCATATAGGGGTGAAAAGTAATACTGATTCTATGGGCCCATGCCCTGATGGAGGCCCACAAAGAAAATTAGAACATTAGGTAATCGTTTGCAAATTAAAATATTAATCATTATAATTTTAATAGGAATAAAATGAAGAGTTTCTTTTTCTTGTTTTGTTTTTGGCATATGTATTGCCAGCCACCCTCTCCAACCCCAGTATTTTCATTTAATGGTTTGGTCCGCCTTTCCTTCGATCAGACCGGGAGCAGCAGTGCGCATTAACACCAGTTAATGACTGCAGAAATATTTTCAAAAGAAAAATCGGGTTTTCATAAGAGGAAAGAAAAGAAAGCAAAACAGGAGATGGGTAGAAAAGGCCAACAGGATGTGACAAAGTACTTCACAAAGGAAGGTTGGTGTCTTGTGTCAGTGTAGTGCTGAAAATTAACCTGTTATCTCAGCTCTGAAACGAGGTCCCAGCTCACTAAGAAATGCAGGATTTTCCCGGCCTCTATGAGCGACATTCACCTATTCAAAAACATGAATTCCAAATCATGACGGCATTTTTTTGGTATCCTACAGATGTTGAAAGTTGGTGTGGAAATTTTCTTTGCTTAAAAATCGGCTTGAATCCGGTGTGTCAAGAATTTATTGAATTTAGTTTGTCATCAATTGAATCTAGTTTGTTGACAAGGGACCTCGCTTCGGAGCAGTAGCCTATGGTGGAGATTGCGAGTTTCCAGATGGGGCTAAGCCTACTCCATAATGAAATACTGTAATTGTTTGCTAGCTAGTGTTTGCTCTACTTTTAGCTTACATTTAATCAGTACAGCAGGTAAACCCTTAGCAAGCTCTTCATACTAAAACACTTGTATACTGTATACTGCAATGTATACTGTAGTATAGTTAAGTTAAAACAAAACATTTATTATAAATCATTCAGTATGGTATTTGCTTTGAGAATATTTCTAATAAAAATATATTCAGATTGGAAAAGATGGCCTTCAGTACATTTCTTAAAGATGATATCAGTCTATTCATTATTGCTGTATACGCTGTATGTTTACATAAATATATTTTCATCTTAAATTAATGCAGAAAATGCACAAATTAGTGTGTAAAGATTCACCAGAATGCAGGAAATTACGTAGTTGAAACTCTAAATTTGTGTGTGTCCCCCGGCACTGGTGGTAGGGCCCAAAGTGATATGTTTTCTTGGGGCCCAAAATCCCTGGCAGCACCCCTGCATATTCACATTCTTCCTCAACCCGAAACTGGAGCCGGATGTCACTCATTTTCATTGCGCGGGATTTAAAAAATTGGATAAATAAATTGATCGCTTCCACACACATCCAAGCTTTTCATTTCATTCAGGAGCATAAAATACCACATGAAATATGAAATAAACATGGTTTTTGCTGTCAGAAACACTTTAAAGGGTTAATTGCTGAGTTAATTCTACCTTGTAAACATAAGAGTGCTTTGCTGCTTCCGCCGTGTTACAAGTGACATGACCTGTCCGAAAACTGACCCAACACAAAAGAGCCCTACCACAGTGGCCTTTTCCTTTGAATGTGGCTGCTTATTCAACTCATCATCTTTTAGACCTTCACTTTTATGAAACGCAAGGTCAATGAAGATATTTGTTTTCAAATGTTTCTCACCAGGAATCTTTTGTATTGATAGGCTCTGCAATTTTTCACCTTGGCCAAGGTCCGTTCTCTTCGAAGCGTACGGTGTTTGCATTTCAATCACACAGTAGTATTGCGAGTGTAAGAATACGTTTTTGTGTCAGTGCTGACGAATTCTTGTGTGATTCAAGAAATGAGTGATCATCACACTGTAGAAGAAATATTGTGCATGTAAGGAAAACTGTATGAAAGAAAATTACAGTAAACTTACAACTTAGTATACTGTATACAGTACGTTTAATATCTCTTGCCAGTTTTATTTGCTTTACATGATTCGGAGACGTCGGGGTTGCTTGAGGATAAAGCACTCTAGACAGAAGGAAAACAGCAACATGTGGCCAGAGAGGTGAGGCAAGAAATTCAAAGCAAAAGGGAATGTTTATGATTCGTATTCTGCCAAGTTGTTTTCAGAAGGATTTAACTCTGACCTAATTCATAGTTCACGTGCATTGGGACACTTGTTTTAGCCCATCCTCCTTATTCTTTACTTCACTCTACCCAGACCTATATTTGGCATCAACCACCTTAAGTCATCTCCTCTTATGTGCATTCCCTGTCAGTCCAATTCTTGTATCTTTCCTGATGTTTGGTGATTCAAATTTATAGTCAATGATACAGCTAAATGCAGTGTTGGGAAAGGTCATTTTCTACACGAACTAGTTCAAATTGCAAATTTTAAAATGAGCTGTTCAGTTTCAAATTTCAAAATTGTCAACTAAAGTTCGTAGTTCAAAAAAATAAGTTTTGTTGAGTTCTGTTCTAATTCCTTCTTCCCAATAATTGCTGCAAGCTATTATTGACAGTTGTTATGGAACCACAGACAGTGAATATTTTATCCAGTTTAACACAGAAACTGTGTCAGATTCATCTTCACATTCAATTTCATATCCGCATCGGTACTGACCTGTTCGTAAAACTCACTTAAATGTTGATAATGGGCCGGCGTTCTGTCAGATCTTTCACCCCATCAAAAATGGCAACTTTGCGGTTCTGCACATGCGTGGAACATTATAAATGGCCACAAATGCAGTGATTCCAAAGTAAACACCAAAAACTTTTAATAAAGAAAGGGGTAACACTTTACAATAAGGGTCCCTTAATTAACATTAGTTAATGCATTTTTAGACAATAACTAATGTTTAAGTAACATTACAATAATTAATATAATTGCTTATCTAAAATGTATTAATATATTAATTAACATGAGTTAATGCATTAGCTAATGCATTAGTTAATGCATTAGTTAATGCATAACCAGACAGCAACTAATTGTTTGGTAAAATTAAAAAAATATATAGGCCGATACAGTGGGGCAAATAAGTATTTAGTCAACCACTAATTGTAAAAATTCTCCCACTTGAAAATATTAGAGAGGCCTGTAATTGTCAATAAGTGTAAACCTCAACCACAAGAGAGAATGTGGAAAAAAAAAAAAACCTGAAAATCACATTGTTTGATTTTTAAAGAATTTATTTGCAAATCATGGTGGAAAATAAGTATTTGGTCAATACCAAAAGTTCATCTCAATACTTTGTTATGTACCCTTTGTTGGCAATAACAGAGGCCAAACGTTTTCTGTAACTCTTCACAAGCTTTTCACACAATGTTGCTGGTATTTTGGCTCATTCCTCCAGGCAGATCTCCTCTAGAGCAGTGATGTTTGGGGCTGTCGTTGGGCAACACGGACTTTCAACTCCCTCATCACCCCGTGACGTCAAAACGGTAACGAGAACGGTGAGCAAAAATCCCAGAACCACACGGGGGGACCTAGTGAATCACCTACACAGAGCTAGGACCACAGTAACAAAGGCTACTCTCAGTAACACAATGCGCCGCCCAGGACTCAAATCCTGCACTGCCAGACTTGTCCCCCTGCTGAAGTAAGTACACTTCCAGGCCCGTCTGCGGTTCGCTAGAGAGCATTTGGATGATCCAGAAGAGGACTGGGAGAATGTGTTATAGTCAGATGGCTTTTTTTCTGCAAAGAGATCCGGACGACTGATCTGTGTAAAGCAGTGCATCTCAATTATTTTCTGTTACGCCCCCCCAAAGAAGACATAAATGTTTCACGCCCCTCCAAACTCTCTGCTGCCACTGTAAATAGTATCATTTGTCTATAAAATTATTATTATAAATACGCATCTGCCTAACATTGCGTCCTTTTTTTCTAATAAAGAAAAAAGTAACATAGATCAACTTATAATAAAGTATTACTTTATTAACATTGTTTTGTCTGTAACAGAGAAGACTTGACGCGCATCAATTTTCCTGAATTTCAAAAAAGTCACATCCAAACTGTAAAAATACACTCAAGGTACATTTTTGACCATTTAATACAGAAAAATAAAATGTAATAAATAATAACAAATTCAAATTGATTAGAAACATTCACTCATGAGCACAATATGCTAAAAAATTTGACCGAAAAAACAAAACTGAATAAAAGGAAAAAAATGTGTCCTTGGACAGAAGGACAGTTTTTATCTTTGCTGCTCACAGTATCACCTCCTTTGCAATGGTGTGGAGTTAAATTGCAATGAGCATGCTAACAATGCTCACTGGTTTACTGATATAACACTGACAAAGCAGGACGATTGTTGGCAATATTCGGCACGTTTTCGCTGAAAAACAATCAAGCGGCTTTTCAATGAGATTGGGGTCTAATGTCTTTAAATGGCGTCTTAAATGATTTGGCTTCTGGCTGTCCGCTATAATTATATTTAGACACAGTAAACAGTGGTCTTTCCTCATCACCCACTGTATTAAAAGTCAAAGCTAAAAGGCAAACGGCACGAAAAAAGCGCATTCTCGGCGGCCGAGGTAGAACCGTAGGTGAGGGCGGTCGTCGTGACGATCCCAAGCCGAAAATGGCACTTCTCGGGCGGCGAAGTGAGAACCGGACAAGACAGTGGGTCGCTGCGCGAGTGAGTCCGGTCGGAAAACGGCTTTCGTAAACAGCGGCGGCGCATTGCTCCTCATATCTGTTTTCTGTGTGCTGAGTGCTCTTAATTAGTTCAAAAATACTGCGCGCATTCTGAATATGAGAGCGCCACTGCCACACAGTGAGTGGATGTGCAAGTACACTTCATTCCAGTACGGAAAAAAAAAAAAAAAAGCATGTTCCCCGAGGTCACATCGGCACCTGGCATCGCTCTGCGCCCCCCTGGGGGGGCGCGCCCCATTATTTGAGAAGTACTGGTGTAAAGGAAAGAATGAATGGGGCCATGTATCGAGAGATTTTGAGTGAAAATCTCCTTCCATCAGCAAGAGCATTGAAGATGAGACGTGGCTGGGTCTTTCAGCAAGACAATGATCCCAAACACACAGCCAGGGCAACAAAGGAGTGGCTTCTTAAGAACCATTTCAAGGTCCTGGGGTGGCCTAGCCAGTCTCCAAATCTCAACCCCATAGAAAATCTGTGGAGGGAGTTGAAAGTCCGTGTTGCCCAATGACAGCCCCAAAACATCACTGCTCTGGAGGACATCTGCATGGAGGAATGGGCCAAAATACCAGCAACAGTGTGTGAAAAGCTTGAGAGTTACAGAAAACGTTTGGCCTCCGTTATTGCCAACAATGGGTATATAACAAAGCATTTAGATGAACTTTTGGTATTGACCAAATACTTATTTTCCACTATGATTTCCACTATGATGATTAAATACTTTAAAAATCAAACATTGTGATTTTCTGTTTGTTTTTTTTTCCACATTCTGTCTCCCATAGTTGAGGTTTACCCATGTTGACAATTACAGGCCTCTCTAATATTTTGAAGTAGGAGAACTTGCACGATTAGTGGTTGACTAAATACTTATCTGCCCCACTGTATAGGGTTAGGGTTTAGGGTTAAGGGTTAAGGGTTAGGGTTTGTTAACTTAGCGTTTATAATTTCTTAGTTAAGGGACACATGTGCTACACTTTAAAATAAGGGTCCAAAAAGCATTAAGTAACGGTTAATAAAGGTTAAGGGGGGGGGGGACTTAAACATTTCAAATTTCTTAGTTAAGGGACACATATGCTACAATTAGACAGACACTGTGTGGGTGTGCGCTGGTCCTCATGGGATACGCAGCGCTGGTCCTCATGAGAATTGAAATCTTCCTTAAGGCAAAACACTACTGCTTTTGTCCACTGGCGTCGCTAAAATCGACTAAAATTAAAAAGTTACAAAGTGTTGCTTTAAGTAATTTTTTTGCCCCTGTATCTGTACATTTACTTAGGTTAAATAAATTTTAAAAAGTGAGTACTTTATCCACCACTGGCCTTTGCATGCTAATGTTTCTAATCAGTGAAAAGGGCCATGTTTGCGAATACAGATAGTGAATTTACATTTCTGTAACAGATTTCGTATTTGATCAAGGGGATATTAGTGACAGAATTTTTAAATTAGCATTTAAATTGGTGGCGATTGGTGTCTTCTCAGGTACAGTAACAACGCAAACATTATAATGCAAAAAGCAAATTAATTGCGATGGATATAAAAGCTCGGAGGGATAGATTACTCTGCAGCGGATTTGCCCCCAATTAGTTCTAAAAAAAAAAACAAAGTCAGTTTTCATTACATTCAAAAAATGTACCACATATTTTAGAGTATGTAAGTCTGAGTTTGAACAAATTACAAATGTGATTGTCTAATGAACTGTGACAAATAGTCATTAAAGCAGACAAAAGAGGTTTTCTTAAAATGACTACAATATGTTTGGTGTAGAAAACAAATGACACACTAACACCCTGTTAAATGTAAACAGTCATCAAAGAAGACAACATGAATACAGCTACAAAAACACCTGAGTTGCAGTCTTGGCAACTGTTTTCTTCTTTTTAATTAGAGCAAAAGATCACAGAAATACCAAGTGTCAATACAACAGAGAAAGACAATATGGCAACGGCGACCTTTGAGAGCTGCTTGATCTTTTATAATGTCAGCGATGCAGCATCTTGTTCGTTTCTGTCATGGCTTTACTCCACGCCCTCATATGGAAAATTAGAGAACTGCAAAATAATAAGCACAATAGCTGTGATTTGCCGTCTTTATTCAGTGTTGCTCAGTGGGGCAACTGCATTTGGCATCAGCAGAGGTCTTGAATCCACTTGTTGAGTCAGCAGATTTCTTTCCCCCTTATCTTTGTCAAAAGTAAGGAAAAAAATGGAAGGATGCTGCATCCATTTACAGTGGTGGATGTCATTTTTTTGCACCTGTATCTGTACTTTTACTTAAGTAAAAGTACAAGTACGTGAGAACATTTTTAATGAAATAAATACTTGCTTATAATTCACTTTGCAAGTAAAAAGTAAAAGTATTTTCTCCTGATGCAAAAATGTGATATATACAAGGGCGTAGGTTTGCATAGGGACGGTAGGGACATAACACTACCAACTTTTCAGGATGCTCAAATTGTCCCTACCAACTTTGAAGGAAATTTATTTGCATTATATAAGGAGTTCAGTTATATAGGTCATGTCTTCCCATATGTTGTAACAATAGAATAGACCCTACCATTATTAAGTGAATTATTTTCATTATGTTCAGATTTACATTTATCCCTTTTCACTTGCTGAATGTGCCGGTCCATTTTTCTCCCACTCAAATGCATGTTTGATTGGCTGATGACCTGACCCAAACCTTCCGCCACACAGACACACACTCACACAGCCTCGACAGATCCTGTCGATAACATGCAGCCTCTTCCGGCCCCCTCGAAGAGGAGGGACATTAGAAGTTTTTCTTCGACCAACAGCAGCCACTGTAAGAAATGTAAAAAGATGTCAGTGTTGTGGATGTGGGGGAAACACCACTAATTTTGCTACTGAAAGGCCGACCTGCATAAGAGTTAGCATAACATTAAACTGTGTGAACTTGCTAACCAGCAAAACTACTTCGGTCAGGCCAAGTCAAGCCAGCCGTTCTTCATTTGGATCATTGTTTGCATTATGTGCATTACGGTAAAGCAATGCAGTGGCTTCAGAGTGCAAGTCTCATTATTTTATAAAACAAGAAGCTATCCAAGAATGGATCAACTTCAGCGGGACACTGACATGAACATAAATGTTAACTGACATAGGGGAAAAAAATCTATGAAAGAATAACACATCAGAATTTCATAAGAGTTCTTTGGTTCAAGTCTTGGGGTATGCCTAACAAGTAGATTGGTCCTTGGATATCTCAGATTTTTTTTCAATTGATTTCCAGATCACTTTTATATTACAATACTTTGTGTAAAGCAATACTTGGTAACTTTTCAACTTTTATAAAATATTTTCTTAGCATTTGTGATAATGCGTCGACTGACAACTAGTTGAATGAAACCTCTCTTATAACTTGAAGGGGTCTGTATCACTTTCACCGGCACTAATTAACTTTGAGGAGGGTGGCAGGAACCCTGCCACACAAACGTGTTGACTGCTTTAAGGCATATGCCACTTCCCCCTTTCCTTATTCATTATAAAGACGGAAGTCAATGCAAACTCTTTTGCATGTATTCTGCAAAGATGGCAGAGCAACAAAAGAGACAACAATTTTCGTCTGAGGAGGAAAAAAAGAGAGGCAACCAGGATAAAAGGATACTCAAGAATAAACATTGTCCCAGCTTTCACTCGCTGGCGTGACGCCCCCCACCCCAGTTGGCCACACGATTGCTGTCATATGTCAACTGTCATATGCTATTGTTTAGCCACAACTGGATTCATTACCTTATTACTATTTATCTATCATACAGCCACTGGAAAAAGAAATGTTGGATCCACCTGTAGGTGACCGGGAAATTGATTTTTGATTGACTGATGATTTACGACACCATGCGGGTGTGCCCTGGTCCTCATGGAAAATGCAGCGCTTGCTCTAATTGGAAACACAGTCTTCCTTAAAGCAAAACAATACCGCTTTTGTCCACCGGTGTCGCTAAAATCAACCAAAACTGGAAAGTTACCAAGTGTTGCTTGAAATCGAAGGTTGTTTTGGCTTAAAATACAGCAGTTTCTTTTAAAGAGGAGTGCAAGAGCAGAAACTACTTTTTAAGTCTTGTCTGTTTTCTGCCATATACAGGTACTGTATATATATATATATATACATATATATATATATATATATATATATATATATATATATATATATATATATATATGTATATATATATATATATATATATATATATATATATGTATGTGTGTATGTTAGGGCTGTCAAACGATTAAAATTTTTAATCGAGTTAATCACAGCTTAAAAATCAATTAATCGTAATTAATCACAATTAATCACAATTCAAACCATCTCTAAAATACGCCATATTTTTCTGTAAATTATTGTTGGAATGGAAAGATAAGACAAGACGGATGTATACATTCAACATACGTACTGTTTTTAACGTAACATAAGTACTGTTTTTGTTTATTATAACAATAAATCCACAAGACGGCATTAACATTCTTTCTGTGAAAGGGATCCACGGATAGAAAGACTTGTAATTCTTAAAAGATAAATGTGAGTACAAGTTATAGTAATTTTGATAGTTTGTATATTGTGACTAAATATTGCCATCTAGTGTATTTGTTGAGGTAAACTTAATGTTTGAATATAGTATTATTTTGCAAAGCTATTTTGATTGGGAATGCCAGATCTCTTTGCACTGAGCGCTTTTCGTTTTGTGAACATTATTTTATTTTTGAGATAGGAATATTATTTTTGTTGTGCTTTCACTGAATGATACTGCAGCGACTTAAATGTTCTTAACTGCCCAAATGCATGATGGGAATTTGAGCAACCATGAGTCACAATGGTTGCTGCAAATGGTATATCTTCTCTGCGATGAGTACAATACATGGTGTTAAGGAAAAGATCATGTCAAGTTATACTTCCCCATGTCGCTTGCCGCAATAGTTATAACAGTTATGGAAGAGATGCCACCGCTCATTCCATTAAATAGCACGGCTCCAATAAATGCCTGCGTTACCAATTCGCCCTTCTTGGTAATTGACGGTGCTATGGACCGGCAATTTGTGTTGGCTCATTGTCGTCGATTGGCTCCGTTTATCCGATTTCCTCCTGAGGAAGACGGCGGCGTACATATAAACACCGAGAGGTGTTGGATGGTTTTTTGTGGGTACTTTTATTTACAAAACAAAAGCATGTGGGGGACGCAGCACTTGAGCCTGCGCTAACTGCGCACTTTCTCCACTCTTTCGCTCCCTCTCTCGCTCGACCACTTTCTTCCTCACTGCTCAATCTGACAATGCCGGTCATATTGAAAATAACAGCGGCCCCCTTGGCGTGTGCCGGTAACATCAGCGTCCACTCCACTTGCTTGTCTCTGCCCTTAGCTCTCAATATACTTCAAACGGCGCCATTGTAGTCTGTTCGCGGCAATGCTTGAGTGGGTTGCGTTAAATATTTTAACGTGATTAATTACAAAAATTAATTACCGCCCGCGTTAATTTTGACAGCCCTAATATGCCCTATATATGGGATGGAACTGACTTAGGCATGTTTGACTTTATAACACCTGTTCTTGTCGTTTTTTTTTTGTTTTTATGTGTGTGCGTGTGTGTAATGTTGACTTTGTTTTGAAATGCGCTCTGCGAGAGCAGTTACACCCACCCACCCCACACACGGCAGTGACCGCACACACACACATAAGGAAGCACCCGAGTGAAGAGGTGACAGCCTGTGCGCACATTTGTTGCTTGTGAAGCATCCAGATGCGACGGCTCAATACCCCTTTTGTAATGTTTATTGTGCGTTTTCAATTGTGGTGGAATACTTGGAGCAAGTTTATGTGATTGCTTTTGATGATGGTAAATGATGTTATACTTATATAGCGCTTTCCCACCTTTCAAAGCGCTTTACACTATCTCGCCATCCACCTATTGCACCAGGAGCAACGTTGGGGTCAGTGTCTTGCTCAAGGACACGTAAACGAGTTCATCAGGGCGGAGAATTGAACCCACAACCTCTGGGTTGGGGGACAACTACTCTACCACTAAGCCACGCCACCCCAGATCTGATGTGCAGATGCTAACTGATAAATGCTAATTTTTCGTTATGGTTGTATTAGTAAACAGAAATTTGAATTGCTGTTATTGAAGATGAGACTGATTTAACTTCATTTTATTTTAGTTTCATTATGTAAGTGTTGGTGTATACCGCCACTTACTCTACAAGAGTGCGCAGCACCCATCAGAAGGCGCGCTCCTCTCACTGTTGTTTTTTATTGGTCATTATCATGTTCACCTGCCTAGTCTTGCTTGTATTCATATTGCTGCCTCTAGTGCTCAGTTTGGTATAGTTGCACGGGGCTTATCGATTGCGCTGGAGGCATGAAAACCAAACTATCAATTCACAACGAGAAAAAAAAAACAAAAGTCACGTGTAATGCAGGCAAAATTTGAAAAGTAGTGGAGTTAAAAAGTACACATATGTGCTGTAAAATGTTGTGAAGTAATCGTAAAAAATATTACTTCATATTTGTACTCAATTAAAGCTACACAAAAATGGACTTACATACAGTAACGAAGTACTTTTACTTCATTACATTCCACCACTGCCCATTTCACAGAAAATAAAAAATGAATACCACAGTCTGCGCTTTGTTTTAATCATTCCTCTCCATTCTACAATTGATATGCTGATTGCAACCTGGTCTCCAACATTACCGAAGAGAGTAGAATCTCAATACAATTGTGTCGTTTACAACGTTATTAATCTTATTTTTCCACTTGCAACTACTTTCACAGAAAAAAAAGGCAATATTTAATTATATCTTTGTGGATTAATCACTGTATCACACGCATTAAATGCTCCAAATGCTTCCTCCTTCTGTTATTTATATCTAACATAAACCTCTTACACTTCAAGACATTTTAGTAATTGATTCTTTTTATTGTAACTGTTTTGCTGCCGGCGACACAATGATGAGTGGTTAGCACGTCCGCCTCGCAGTTCTGAGAAATAACAGAAAGCCTTTATTGTTATTGTAAGAGTACAACGAGATTTAAAGCTTCACCATAACGTGCACTACATAAAACCAAAGCAAAAGTACATTAAGGCTAATATACGTGAATAACACAGGTTACAGGGTACACAGATTGCGAATAAAGTCAATAAGTGAATCGCAGTTTGTGGTGATGTAGTGGTAATATAACTGTGCGGATATGACAATTTAGAGTACTCAGACTAGGAGGCAGATGGCTGATGTTTTATGATTGTGAAAACGACAGTTTGCACATAGATATTGATGTAACTGCAAAAATGCTATAATGTGTAACTGTGAAGATATTGAATTCGCAGTACCCACATTATGTAGTCCCCAGATTGAGACCGATGTCTGAGAACATTACTTAGTGAGATGCATCTGACAATGTTGTGGCATTAGCAGTGCTATGACAGTGACATTTCAGTGTAAACTTGAGTATGGTGACAGTTTTTTAAAAAAAACTGTCTCTCTCAACCAATGTTCCTCCTAAGATGTGCGCCTACGCAATCGCTCACTGCTTGCACATACTCAGCGCACAAGAAATCTATGCAGCGCACAAAATAAAATTCAACAGAAACGTACTGTAGCGTCACTAAAGACCCTTTCACGTATGCCGAAACACCGTAAAAATCCTGCGATTTAAATGGGCAGCCCTTGAATATGAAAGCAATTTCCCGGGTCGACTGACACAAAGATTACGCGGACATTTCACGGGTAGTGTCTTAGTATAATATCCGGGAAAGTCCCAGGACGAGGCGTATGTGAAAGCAAGCGTTAAATTCCCGGGTCACAGCACAATGGCTGATGACGTAAATATCATAGCGGGCCGATCGTCACTTACTCTTTCTTCGCAGTAAGACGAAAAGCAGTAAAGAAACATCGCAATTATCAACATAGCAAGTTGGAAATAGCTAAATTAATTATCCGAAAACATAACAAAATTAAAATTTTTTACTGGATCGTAGAGCCGAGGAAGAGAATCCATCATCCGACTTTGGAAATGTGTGGTCTATTTTGTTGGTCTATGTTATGGTCCGCAACTCTGGAAACAAGGTTGTACCACAAAGCAAAAAACAACGGAGGGAAGCGTTCAAGGGTTTATCAAATACAAACAAAAATACACGCGATCAAGGAAAAGGGGGAATAACAGAATGCGTCTGTGACATTAGGTCGATGGATATCAATAATATTAACCTAAGCAGTAGGCAGTGAGTCGATAAGACAATAAAACAAATACAGAGGTACCTCTACATACAAAGTTAATTCGCTCCAGAACCTTGTTTGTAAGTCGAAATGGTCGTATGCTGAGCAGGATTTCCCCATAAGAATACATTATAATTCCATTAATTCATTCCACAGCCAGAAAACCTACACTAAATTCTCAATACATATTGATGTTACTATAGAAAATATCAATTACAAAGAGTAAAAAAAATACATTATGAATAAAAATTGGGATAATAATATAATAATAATAATAATAATAATACGTGTAATAATGTAAAAAAAACGGGTTCTAATGTGGCGAATGTGTTTGAGTGGTGTAACTGAACGCATCGCGTGACTTGATAGAGTGAGCCTTTTTAGTTTCACTTTCACTTCGTTTACTTGCTGTGGGGGACATGAGGCAAAAGTTGATGAAATAAATGATTAGAAACCTGACGAAACTGGCGGTTTCTTTGGCGATGTTACCACAATAATAATTGCCACCTTAACTTATACAGACTGGCAAACGGAGGAAGACCGTCATAGACCGTCTACGGCTGTATTGTTAAGCGAGCTATATCATGGATGCGCACCCCAACTCATATTTTTCTATCATATTATGCATGACATTGTTCATGTCAATGCTAACGGTAAGCATCACCTTTTTTCCTTTTTTTCCACCACCTGCACTAGCATTGTTGGAACCCATGTTGATTTCTCTCACAAGAAAATCCGCCATGCGTCCGTCTTGCGGGAAAACAAAGAAACTGCGGTGTTTGATGTCGAAAAGATCGCGTGTCGAAGCGATCATATGTCGAGGTACCACTATACACTGAAATACCAGCTCAACGTGGGGGATTTCATAACAAGGGCGTCGAATGGCGCCCAGCAAGTTAATATCTCAGCACCCTTCTCTTGGATTGCCTGGGCTTGAATACAGTCTTGATGAGATTGAATTGGCAGCAGTTACGACGTCGGGAACGCTCTCACAACCGTCTCTGGAACAAAACACGATTTTACCAACACTGTGACAGCCGATGCCGACCAAAAATGAAGTAACGTCCGGGATGTAAAACCACGCCAGTGGGCAACACGGGACAAGTATGTGAAAGTGTCCAACCCGCATCATTCCTGTGAGAGCAATGACACGATTAAATCCCACGTTACCTTACACGGGAATTTACCGGGATATGTTTGTGAAAGGGTCTTAAGACTACTGTGGACACCGCACTGATGTGTCAATGCGACACTCCCATTGGTGGTTTCGATACGACAACACGACGCTCCTATTGGCGCGCTCAATATGGCAATGCGATGCTCCCATTGGTGGGTTAATACACAACGATTGGATATAGTTGTGAGGTGCAGAAAGAAATGGGGTTCTTATAAGATGGAATGGCTGTCGGAGTATGTGCAAATAGAAGAACAAGCGGTGATATTGAGTGAGATTTTTTCTTTCTTTTTTTCTTTTTTTTTAGCCTGTCCTGTATAGCTGCTTAGACACAGAGAATAAGAATCTTGAGTGTCCTTATTGTTTCAATAGTCTTAATGTGGGAGTTTTTGTGGTTCTTCATTATTTTTTATGTATTAATTCTACCATGCCACAACTGGACCCTACCCAGGCCAAAGCAGGACTCATCCTATGGTTAAAGCAGGACTCTCATGAACCACGAGATTTTTGTCTTTTTCAATTTAAATGGGCCAAATCAATTATATTAAAAGTAAACTAAAGAAAATTGCTGGGGTAATTTCATTCATTCAATAAGCCATGTAGCTTGCTATGATCCAAGGTTTTGGACAGGCGTGATACCGGTGTGTGGCCATAGCGTACACATGCTCAGTGTGCTCAGAGAGCTTGTGTGTCTGCCCAAACACATGAATAATTAGAGGGAACATTGCTCTCAATCCTTTCAAGAGTTAAATCCTGGGCTCTGGCCATCCTGTGTGGAGTTTGCATGTTCTCCCTGTGCCTGCGTGGATTTTATCCGCAGGTACTCCGGTTTCCATCCCAAAAACATTCATGGTAGGCTGATTTAACACTCTAAATTGTCCTGAGGTTTGAGTGTGTGCTTGAGAATGTTTGTTTGTCACTCTGTGCCCTGCAATTCACGGTGTACGGTACACCATGAAAAGGGTACAGTACCCTGCCTGCTGCCCACGACCCTGGTGAGGATAGGCGGCACAGAAGAAGAATGAATGAATCATTTACTGCCACCTTTCCCAGTCATCATGGATATCTGTTTTCTCTAGCCATCAAAGGCAGTGAATGAGTTGAACTGTGGCAGTAAACAGGTGGTCAGCAATAAAAATCCATACTCATATACTGTGAGGCCACTGAAAAGTCTGGTTTTCGTTAACTTTACGACTGGAGCATAGCATGAGCATTGGATGAGAGTAGAGTAGCTTTTACTAACAGAAGAAAAGCCAAGAGTATGAAACTGAAAAGCAATAGACAGTAGGAGCAAAAATAAACTTTTTTTAGTTGGTTGAATTGCCCGTAAATGTACGTGTGATTTACGTTCAGTATTTAGCCTATGTGAGGCTACGTATCTCTGCACAAGGACGGATAATTTTTTTCCCCTTGTGATTCAGACAATATTTGTTACCTATTTGCACTATGTTTAAGATGCATTCTCAGACGCCATGCAACCTCGTGTGTGGCGTCCGCGCAGGTCGCCTCTTATAAATGATAATTTTTCGGTGTTGTTCCATGTCTTCTCCGGACATATTAAAGCATAAAATTTACAAGCTCTTTCATTTAAGAAAAGAGAAGCAGGAAAGCTGCTTCTGTACCATTCGCCTCCATTGTTTACGATGCCATAATGCCACACAAGAAAATGGCGATGGCCCGCCCCATGACGTCACTTCCGTCAGCTCCGATTTTTACACGGGTAGCTGGCGGCTACACTAGACCAGGTATCCGGCGTTTAACAAATTAGCTGGCTAATGACATATCCTGACAAGAGGTACATTAATGTAGCTGACATGCCGTATAGCAGTGGTCCCCAACCTTTTCTGCATCACGGACCAGTGTAATATGCACCTTTTTTTTCACTGACTGACTGGCAATGTGTGGCAGAAAAGTACAGTAAATGCAATAAAAAAATCACAACAGGGATAAAAACGAACGTAAAGTGTAGGGAAAATGTAACTCACCGTATGCTGAATCAACCTTTTCAAACAGCGGCCTGACCTAAAACTTGACGGCAAATATCCTTGGTCGCAGGCATAATGAGTTCTTCTCCAATCGAAAAGGTTTCTTGGCTTTAGCTATACCGTTCAACACGAGGTATGATACTCTCAGTTCATTCGCTTTTATTGCCTTGTTTGCTAGCTTTTAGCCACATATTATGCAGAAAGGACTTGGTTATGGGCTCCTCTTCTGGCTCAGCAGGTGGCCTTTTCCCCGTAAAGAAATGCGTTGCCACCCGCAGCACACAGCCAACAGCAGCTAATGTTACTGTTTACATTGGCTGCTATAGGTGTGCTAACACCCCAGTAATGGCGACCAGCCATGAGATGGTGACGTACACAAATCTCTACTCGGGTTAGGCAGTCAAGTAGACAGGCATATTGATGTTTCAAGAGGCACAGGCCAGATTGCAGTCGTTAATACATGATTTATTATTTGTCCGCGGCCCGGTAGCAAACGTGCCACAGACTGATACCGGTCTTCACCTGGTGGTTGGGGATCATTGCCATAGAGTATAATAATTTGAACCTTCAGGGCTGTAGACATAGCCTAAGAAGTACGCATGCGGCTTCCTTTGAAAAACACAAGCAAAAGTATTTCCAATTTTATGCAAATAGCTAGAGCCAGCTAATGGCAAATTGTTTAGCAGTCAATCATTGGCAGTGTGTAAATGCTTCTGTTGTGAGTTTATTGTGCCTGTCTGGCTCTTTCATATAAACGAACAACTAAATTTGCCCAACTGGAGCCAAGGAGAGGGAGCTAAGATATCAAAGTTACAATGGATTTACAGGCTCAAAATTCACACGACCCAACAGTAGGGATGGGAATCAAAAACCGATTCCTATAGATAACCATTTCCGTGTGTTTCAATTCCATGGAATCGCTTGGCAATTTATCTAACGATTCTCTTATCGATTCCAACCAGCACGAATTACGTCACATGATTTACGCATGTTACACACAGTCGAACCAGCATGTAAGACTACATGATTACTCAAAGAGTGACCACTCACTAAGTATAATGTCAAGAGTCGTCGCCAAGTAATTATGCATTGATTTTCACAGGCTATGTCATTATTCATTAGATTACGGTACTTAAAAAAATGGTGATTTTTCCCAAAAAGTCTATTAATGGATCTATCGTATTCCTCGCAATTTTAGTAGAAATTTTAATACTCCTGTTAGAAAAGTTCATTGGGTATGTGTTCGTTCCCATAGCAACCAGTCAGTTACTTCCTGTTATTGTCCTACGTCACATGCGCTGCGTATTCTGGGACCGAGATTAGGCGTAAGGTGCACATTTCAAGCAGAGTGCGGCAACCTGTTAATCTGTGCTGCGTCCATGAACGAATGTAAGTATTTCCTCTTCATGTCATAAAGTTCTTATGATAAGTTAGAGTCGTTATCAGCGCGACCGTTTTGTGTCTGGTTGCTCCCGCTTGTCCTTACTGCGTCGAGGAGAGCATTGTTTACATTATATTCGCGTTGCAGAATTGTGTTAAGAGGGAATGTGTTAGTTTAACATCTTAAGATGATGTTGTACATCCATATGAGTGTAAAGTGATTAGTTTTCGCCACTTTTATGGCAAAGATGACCGCACATGCACGCAGCGTGCTGCCGGGTTGTGCGCGTGCACTCGCGCCCCCCGCATTTGCGTTCATTATACAGTGTGAGTAATGTATGTGTGTTATTGACTGCTTAACAGTCAATTTGCCTATTTTATTGCATCAGCACTAATATGATGTAATTTTCTTTCCTTTCAGAACACACATATACCCACACATTCCAGTCTTCTTCCACGCACATACAAATACATCAACATCTTTCCATGCATGCTCTCATCTGATCATTGAGTGATTCTCATGTCAAGTGTCATTGCCTGTATATACAGTGGGGCAAATAAGTATTTAGTCAACCACTAATTGTGCAAGTTCTCCCACTTGAAAATATTAGAGAGGCCTGTAATTGTCAACATGGGTAAACCTCAACCATGAGAGACAGAATGTGGGAAAAAAAAAAAAAACAGAATATCACAGTGTTTGATTTTAAAGAAGTTATTTGCAAATCATGGTGGAAAATAAGTATTTGGTCAATACCAAAAGTTCATCTCAGTACTTTGTTATGTACCCTTTGTTGGCAATAACGGAGGCCAAATGTTTTCTATAAGTCTTCACATGCTTTTCACACACTGTTTCTGGTATTTTGGCCCATTCCTCCATGCAGATCTCCTCTAGAGCAGTGATGTTTTGGGGCTGTCGTTGGGCAGGCAACACAGACTTTCAACTCCCTCCACAGATTTTCTATGGGGTTGAGATCTGGAGACTGGCTATGCCACTCTAGGACCTTGAAATGCTTCTTACGAAGCCACTCCTTTGTTGCCCTGGCTGTGTGTTTGGGATCATTGTCATGCTGAAAGACCTAGCCACATCTCATCTTCAATGCCCTTGCTGATGGAAGGAGATTTTCACTCAAAATCTCTCGATACATGGCCCCATACATTCTTTCCTTTACACAGATCAGTCGTCCTGGTGCCTTTGCCGAAAAACAGCCCCAAAGCATGACGTTTCCACCCCCATGCTTCACAGTAGGTATGGTGTTCTTCGGATGCAATTCGGTATTCTTTCTCCTCCAAACACGAGAACCTGTGTTTCTACCAAAAAGTTCTATTTTGTTTTCATCTGACCATAACACATTCTCCCAGTCCTCTTCTGGATCATCCAAATGCTCTTTAGCGAACTGCAGACGGGCCTGGATGTGTACTAGCTTCAGCTGGGGGACACGTCTCGCAGTGCAGGATTTGAGTCCCTGGCGGCGCATTGTGTTACTGATAGTAGCCTTTGTTACTGTGGTCCCAGCTCTCTGTAGGCCATTCACTAGGTCCCCCCGTGTGGTTCTGGGATTTTTGCTCACCGTTCTTATTGTCATTTTGACGCCACGGGGTGAGATCTTGCACGGAGTCTCAGATTGAGGGAGATTATCAGTGGTCTTGTATGTCTTCCATTTTCTCATAATTGCTCCCACAGTTGTTTTCTTTACACTAAGCGTTTTACCTATTGCAGATTCAGTCTTCCCAGCCTGGTGCAGGTCTAGAATTTTGGTTCTGGTGTGCTTTGACAGCTCTTTGGTCTTGGCCATAGTGGAGTTTGGAGTGTGACTGACTGAGTTGTGGACAGGTGTCTTTTATACCGATAATGAGTTAAAACAGGTGCCATTAATACAGGTAATGAGTGGACCTCTATGACAGCCCGAAATCTTGCTTGTTTGTAGGTGACCAAATACTTATTTCCCACTCTAATTTGGAAATAAATTCTTTAAATCAAACAATGTGATTTTCTGTTTTTTTCACATTCTGTCTCACATGGTTGAGGTTTACCCATGTTGACAATTACAGGCCTCTCTAATCTTTTCAAGTAGGAGAACTTGCACAATTGGTGGTTGACTAAATACTTATTTGCCCCACTGTAGTTGTGCCTGCTGCCAAGTTGGATTAAAATTGCCAAAGACCAACTCCACTCTCCGCTCGTGTTGTAACCGACACCCCGATGCGAATGAACCATAAAACATAGTGAACCCAGAACCTCATACAGTCCATTAGTCCAAATTAGAATCGATAAGAGAATCGATAAAGAATCGAATCGTTAAGCAATATCGATAATGGAATCGGAATCGTAAAAATCTTATCAATTCCCATCCCTACCCAACTGTGATGTGGGATCCTGTTTGATGTAGGCCAATGTAAAGAAAACAGATAAACAACAACAACAAAAACTTCTCATTGGTCGAACTGGCAAGCAAATGAAAACATGTGGTACTCTGATTTTGATGTTTTCAAATCACTGAATGTGAATCTGAATACTCGCTTTTTGCACTGTTTGATGTAGATAAGTCATAATGCAAGCTGTCGGACTCTACCATTTTCAATCAAATTGTATATTTCATTTGTCTCCCTCTCTCCCACAAAATGTTCAATCTTACGAATCTGTTTGAAACTTGTTCGCAAGAGCTGGAAAGAATAGTAAATTCAGATTTTGGGTACAGGTCCAAGCACTCTACTGTATACGATCAGGTCATGTCAATCAAACACTAGGTAGGAAGAATATTTGATTTCCAGTTGAAAATGATAGACGCAGCTCTGTCTTTCCTCAGGCCTATTGACTGGGATCTTTCATCACAATTCAACCCTATCCTTTCTATGGGAGAAGGGCTTGTGTGGTGTTAGCTGGAGTGTTACCCTTTGGGGCATGAAAAGACTTTTTATGTGGGGGCCGTCTCTCCTAATCCGTCTTTATAAATGGCCAGCGTTTATGTTGTCAGTAGACTGCAAAACAAAGGCCGGAGCAAGCAGCCATAAAATGGCGCATATGATGAATGTCCTCTTTGCTCGAGTCCACGGATGGTGGCCAAGGTGTTGAAATGAAAGTCAGTGAACTCTGCAACCCTCATCAATTGTGCTTGTAGCTCTTGTGTGAACTAACTTGTAGCACTCGTTCACATCATAAAATATTTTGTTTGTTCAAACGATACCACAGAATATCATGCTAACACAATAAGAGCGGCAAATAGAAAAGAAGCAGGCAGGGAGATATAAAAACATTGATATTTATCAAAGCAGAGTGACAGAAAATAAATGTTCATATAACTAACGTCGAAGGGATTTTTATGGGGCTGTGCATATCTCACACCATAGCCATAGATGTGTGTATGCACGTGTGTGCCAGTTCCTATCCTTGTTTGCTTGTATGGGGAATGGGTTAGCTTGGCTGGTGGCCCTTTTCTGGTTTAACTAAGGATTCTTTCTCCTGATCCAGCGACTAACAGCCTGTGGCTTAGGCTGAGTTAGGATGCCCAGAAATCACTAATGGGGTGCACCAGAGACCATTGTATTCTTCCAGCTTCCTTGCATTTAGATATTCATAGTCCCAGAAAGGTGACCCATCAAGAAATATTTCAATAGCTCTTCACCGTCCTCATTAGTGTGGTTGACCAGTTGGAGCTTTTTTAGCTGACTTTGGGTTTGATTGGCCCACTTAGATGTATTGACTGAGGTACTTGTATAAAAAAGCTCAAACAAAAAGATGTAAAAAAAGAAAATGCACAGACAAAAAAAAAAAAAGTCTTCAATGAATCTACCTGACATCTGAGACGGGTAGAAATACTGTTACTCCGTTATGTTTACTTGAGTAACTTTTTGAGAAAAGTGTATTTTTTACTCAACCATACTTTTACTTTTACATGAGTAAATTTGTGAAGAAGAAACACTCCTCTTACTCCTCCACCTTGGGCTACACTAGTCATTACATTTTTCGTCTTTATTCTACATACACTACAGTGATCCCTCGCTACTTCCCGCTTCAAACTTCGCACCCTCAGTCCATCGCTGATTTCAATTAAAAAAAAAAAAAAAATACAACTGAGCTGTCAGGAGCCGATCGCTTGGTCTCTCTCTCGCTCCCTCCCTCCCTCTCCCTGCTCTTTGTTCCCCAGGCAGGCAGTGCACGTGCACTGGACTTGCTTATTAAAGTACACGATGTTGACAGATGTTTGTGTTTGATCTTGCCAGAGTCACGGGCTTCAAAAGAGCTGCATGCGTCAATCATCGTTTAACTTGTTCAACAGTTGCTGTGGCAACTCATTGTGTGTAAATGAGAGGATTTGCGTAGACTCACTCAATGAAGTGCTGCCTTGGAACAGACAGGCTATGTGTGCGCAATCGGGGGGGGCGGGGGGATAAGGAAGTGCGCGCTGGAATGAATGTGTGTGTGTGGCGATGCAGTTATCTCCACCTTGCAATGTCTGCAAGTGCTGTCATTGTTATTTTTACAGTTGCAATGCTCGTGCTAAACCATCGTAACCTTTCACTTTCACCCTCTTTCCTGGTGAAGTGTAGCCAAACTTTGGAGCGAGTGGTTCTTGGCGCCATGCAAGTTTGATGTGTCTGGACAACAAGACACGTCACGATGCAATATGCGTCTTTAGGAATCGTTAAAGGGATCATGAAGGCTTTTTCATTGTGATGTCGAGGCCTCAAAACACTAGGAACCTATTCGGATTTGGAATCTGTTTTCAATTCCCATCCCTAATAATAACACTTCATATAGATAACTTTGTGCTGAGAAAAAAACACATTTTAAGCAGTTACAATGTTACTCATTACTTTTCTTTTCACCCGATACTTTTTTACTTCTACTTGAGTACATTTTTTGGATAAGTGCTTTTACTTTTACTTGAGTGGTGTTATTTTGAAGTAACACTACTCTTACTTGAGTAAAGTTTTTCGCTACTCTTCCCACCTCTGCCTAACATGCAGGCGATGTATCTAGACAGCATAATCATTTCTAAAACTCGCATGTTAGGAATCTAAGTATGAATTGTTAATTGTCTCTAACCAAATCTACGACTCACTGTACTGAGTTATATCAATGTAAATGAAAAAAATAATACTTCAGCGCTACAGATAAGGTCGGTCACTCATACTTATTTTCTTATTGCATACTATATTGTAGAAATGGACATTTCTGCTTTGAGCTTCAGCAAAAATGAAAATCGACTGAAAGCGTTCATTATTAGATAACTGCTTGATAGTAATGGGTGGAGCTAATCAAGGGTATTGCAAAAAAAAAAAAAGTGAATTGGGTAGTTGTACAGATCTCGAGGCACACAATTTGAAAGACTGAAGGGACAGAAAGCGCTTGTGAACAGCAATACTGGCATTACACTCGGTTATTGTGTATGTATGTGGGACCTAGATGGACTTTTTGAGGTAATGGACTTGCCTTTGAAAAAAAAGGGGGGGGGGAAATCTTGAATTTATCGTACCCCGCTAGAAAAGCACTTCATGTACTGTGCAACATCTTACTGCATTGTATGCTTTCAAAGTGTGTGTTTTGACATGTATGTCACAGTACAGGAAAATTTTGAAAAGAAACTGAAAGAATGATTGCAAAGATGGGTTGCTTACAAGCAAGTTTTACTGGTTAAGTTAATGCTGACCTTTGTGTGTACTTGCACATTCACATAAGACTTGTTTAGTGTTATCCAAGCCACCAGCTGGGTAGGAATCAATCAGGTAAACTGGGTCAGGGGAGACAAGGCAAGGGAGACGCGGCAGACCTCAGAAGACTAGCCCTTTGTGGATAAAGCTCGAATCCATTAAGTGGCTGGTACTTGTACACAGCTACACACATAAAATCTTTCTGGTTTGCTGGTGTCTATATGTAAAGTCTGTGTGCTCGTTAGTTACACAACAGTTTGCCAAGTGATGTCTTGACCCTGAGCCGGGCATAACTGAGGCATTATATTCCTACCTTTTCCACGAAAGGGTCAATTCAATGCGCAAATCAAGCTTTATCAAATCCTTAGATGACCGTGTTACATCTTCGCTAATCCAATGAAGCGCCATGTAATGCTCCCCGGCTTTGAACAAAACATTGCCATGTTGTATCAAATCACTTCAGAACCAATTCTGTCGCATCATCCCTAACACCAGATATTATTGCAAGCGCAGCATTTACATATGGAGAAATATCAGCAGAAAATCAAATCAATGAAATCCATCCACTCTCCTGTAATAGAAAAGATGTATTACTGTTAACATGGTTATCTTTACTGTTCTTTCAATTATGCAATACCGTGTTCTCAGATTTATCAATGTTTATTTTTAGGTGATGAATTTTAAATCAGAAGTTACATAATGATTCTATTATGCATCAACACCAATTATTTTGCATGCTCTGGCTTTGTGTGTTGGCGTTGTGCATGTGTCAGACAGTCTCCTTCTACTGCAAGGAAGTTGTATAAAGTTTAATTATATGTTGCCTTCCCTGTGGGAAGACTGAGATTAAACTAAATTAAATTGTGTCGGTGGGCATGAAATGTTTCTGTGCTGTAGAGTACAAACACACACACGCAAACATATAGTAGCGCACACACAAAGGAAGTGTGCCAAACTGACACACGGGGGTAGAAGGCACAGCTTTGCGGTTTCAAGAGCTTCCACTGCGTTATATGTGGCTTACATGTTTGTTTTTGTGGTAAATGACCATGCTCTTTATTATGTCTGAATGCCGTTCGGTTTGTTTTCTTTGCCGTCTCGGACAAAATTAAGGGCTTTGATTATTTTGCTGGATAAAAGAAAATCTAGGCACAATATTACATCACTGCAAGTTCATTGATGCTTCTGCCCTGTGTATTGTATCAACTCTAATAATAAAGTAGGACGCTGAATCAGTACAGTGGTTTTAGTGATAGGCCTCGCTGGTAAAATTCAGTTACAAAACAATCTTCGTGGAGAGCAAATAAGAATTTCAAGTTTGATCTTAGATTATTTGATAATGAGCTGAAAAAGCAACATGTACTAAAGAAACTCTTGACCTCAGCTACCATGACCGTTTTATATCAGATGATACCAATGTCCCTGCAGCAGTGATTTCAATTTAACAAAAGCAATGGAGTAGGAGTGCCACAGTCAAGTTCAACAGAAATTGATTCTAAAAAAAAAAATGATGAATCAATTTTGCTACGCATGGTGACTGTGCGGTTCCAACTAATTGAATATTTCTGTGGTAAAGTGCCTGTGATTATGTGAATGAGAATCATATTTTCAGACAATTCGACTATATACAACAATTTGGCAAAGCGCAGATGACGAGAAATTTATCTTGTAATCTGCCGTTTAGACACGCCTGTCATTATTGCGCTCTAGCATCCCCAGCTGGATGATGACGTCGGCAGGGTCACAATTTTATCCGATTTTATATTCAGCCCATTGAATGGAAAGATTCAGAACGAGGAAAATACGACACGGAGCAGCAAAATGTCATGATTGTTTCAATATTTCTACTCCAAACTTTTTACAGGATATTCTTTTTAACTAGTATTTTTCCCCAATTGCCAAATAAATGGCGTGGTCATGAAAAATAACAGCCTTGTGCTAAATGGAGTATGAAATATTAAAAATGCATTTATTTAGTACGACAGGGCAAAATTACTGCACAATGGTCAAAACTGCCGACTTCTTCATCTCCTGAACGGTATTTTATGCCACCCAAGTTAGTCCGGCTTTTGTCATTTTCCTGCCCTGGCTTCGGAGACGGAGGAAAGAGTGTAAACAAAACAGGAGGCGTGACAGCTAGCCGACATGCTAACCCGAATCGGGCCACTTTTCCAAGTCTTATTCTCGCCTTTCGAAAACGAAAAATCACACAAAACTACCCCGACTCATGTCACACACAGGGGCGGGGTTGATTGTCTTCACCGATTGGCCAGCCCCGGTGGTGAGCAAATTTCGGCTCGTCGTTCTGCTGCAGCCACGGCGGGCTGGCAGTGCTCGTTGCCGGAAATGAACACTGAAAATAGCCCAATTTTGGGTGGACAAACCGGCCGACTTAAGAGCGGGGGGCTGCTCGTGACCAAGTCGAGTATAGTGATCTATTGCCGGTCACACGAAGAGGACCGAGGGGGTGGACTTCTCGGTGGACAAGGAGCATTGTCACCCACAAAATGCAAGCCACCTCCTTATTAAAACGTGTGCCAGGATCCCAGTATTTGGCAAAATAGAAAACACGTCGTTTACTCACTTCCTCGTTGGTCCAATGGTCCCACACTTGCCGGACGTTTGTGCCAATCTCCACAGTGAACGGGAACTTTTTGAAACCCAAAAAGGCTCACACACCTCTCCCTGGTGCAGCAACAAAAGCCTGCAGCACAATGGGTTGGCGTGATGCCAAAAATAAACGAATTAATCCGTAAAATTAGATGAATCCGCAGTCCATCTGCATGCTATATTGCAGTAACTGTATTGTGAGATGGTGACCCAGCAATCGCTTTCTTTCTCGATCCAGGAAATCACTGATTTTAATGGCGCGTCACAATTGCTTTCTTTCTCAATCCAGGAAATCACTCATTTTAATGGCGTGGGATTAAAAAAATTGAATAAATAAATCAATCGCTTCCACACACATGTGAGCGGTCCATTTCATTCAGGAGCATAAAATACTGCGTGAAATTTGAAATACACATGCTTTTTGCTGTCATAGGCACTTTATATTTGAATGTTGTCCTCGAACATCTTTCGTGTACTCTAGCTTCTACTCATATTCCAAAAATATGCTTGTTAGGTTAATCGAAGACTAAATTGAGTTTTGAATTATTAACGTGAATACCTATTTGTCTTATTGTGTATGAATTGGATTAGTGTTGGGTAAATAAATTGTATTTTCTTGTAAAACCATTGCTTAGTTGTCATCTTTTGCTTATTTTGGTCTTTGCTTTCATGTATTGTGGTATTCAGATATGTTTCCGTGTGAGTGTCCCACTATTTTGATGTGCCTACAAACCATGTAATGGGTTTAATTAGGATTAGAAGAAGTGATTGTTTAATTATTACACCAATAATAGAGTGACACATTTTTAGATTTAGCCAAATTAATCCGTTTCTCAGTGATTGAGACAAATATAAAGTATTGAGTATGCATTTTCATTTTCAAAATGTTTGTTTATTTGTTAGCATTTATTTTTTCTCTCAACAAGACATTTGATTAAACATATTTGATTTTTCATTCCAGTCACATGGTGGGGCCAACATGGTTGGTTAGGGAGGTTTTAATTGTTTTGTGTAAGAATCAGCTCATAAGAATGTTCTGATGTATTTAAAGCAATCACAATCAGTCATGGTGAATTTCATCAAGCTACTGAAAAATTAACACAGCGTAACATGTTTTCTCCAAATTGAAAAGATATTTAACTGACTGTTCTTGAGTGTCTAGTGGCTTCCAAAGAGGCCTCGTTTTTAAAAGCAGCCTCAGTTTTGTTGGACTGTCCAAATGTTTGAGTAAAATTTACGACTTTGCCTTTTGGACTAACTTTGATATATGTTGTTTGCTTGTGAAATTGACCTGCGCCCACACTGGGGACACTAGGTCATCTTTGCAAACACTTTAGTGAAGAGTATGATGTTAAAAATGAAGCCATCTGTTCTCTTTTTAATCTTATTTCTAGTGAGAGGCTACATTTAAATGGTTATGCCAGCACAATAATTTTTTTGATTGGTTAAGATGCTATCCTGATCAATGCATTACGTTTTGGAACACAATACCACGCTGTGCTAGCATTTGTGGATCTCTACCTAACGTCTATGTAGCCATAGAGTGATCTGGATTGATAAACTGATTGAAGACCGTTGAATGGAATAGTTGCAGATTCTGTAATATTGGAAAATATTGCATCATTGTCTAAAGAATCGGTACCGCCTTTTTAAGCCTGAATTATACTTCTGTGTTGCGGTGACGGCGACGCGACTACGGCGTCAATGAGCATTCGATAGTTCTGTGGCAAGGGAACGGGTTGCTCTGTAATTCATCGCCAAGCCACTAGAGGGGTGTGGCATTGTGTTTGTACGGTTTTGGGGGACTTGTCGACTTCCACTAGTTTTCTTCCGGTTAGACAACAATGCCAACAGAGATAAAAATTAAATAAGCAATGCCAACGGAGATTGTACGCTTGAATCTGGATCTTCAGCTCATCAACATTGAACAACAAATGTTGATCATACAAATGTTGAGGCACAGGCAATGAAGAAAATGGTTTCCGAGGTGGTCTGTCCAACTGTTGATGCTGCACAGAGACTTCTAGCCTCGGGTGGAAGCCAGCAAGCTGTGGTGACTAGCTTCAAACTGACGTCAAGCTCTGTGTCCAGCGTTTTGTCCGAGGTCTGCAAAGCACTGTGGACATCCCTTCAGCCCGATTTTTTTGCCGTGTCCTACAACCGGCCAGTGGGAAGCCATAGCAGATTTCTGGTGGCTATGGAACTTCCCAAACTGCGTTGTAAGCCTTGATGGTAAACACGTTGTCATAAAAGCACCGAGGCACTCTCAATCAGTGATGATGTATCAAGTGTTTGAACTGTCTGTTGTTGAAAATTAAACATCAATATTCTTCTGTGCTTTATTCTTCATATACTTGAAGTGTGAAATGCAAGAAAGCCACAGACTCACTGCAAACATATGTACACAATAAATAAAGTGCACTAACCAAAAATACGACATAAAGGGATATAAAGCTGGCAGCTTTTGGCCGACTATATCACTGCTTTGAGTGGCCATTCGCTTTCGAGCACACACATACTAGTCTCGATGCTTCTTCAATTTTTTCATGCAATTGCTGACCTTGCCATTCGGCAATCTTTAGAATGACTTGAGACTCTGTAGAAGTTGTCGTACTTGCTCTTCGATGATACTCCCGTCGGCTTGGTCCATTTTTGCATGTAGCGAAACAATGTTTGAAAATGGCGGTGATTTCGCGCTGAAGCAGAAACAACAGTCTGAGCGGACCAATCACAGTCCATTTGCGCCACGTCACCACGTGTTGATTTTGTTGAGGTGCACGTAGGAATGGGAATTGATATGATTTTTCCTATTCTATTTTCGATTCTGTTTAACGATCCGATTCTTTATCGATTCTCTTATCGATTCTCACTTTTAAAACAAAGGACATCAAACACCAAACCAGTCAATCTGCATCCACTTCGGTTAGTTTGGAAGTACTTTACGAATCAAAGAGTAAAGTCTTATGGTAAAATGTCCTGGGCTCCTCAACCTGAGGACCTGCTTACAACAGAGCAACAACATAAAACATCAATGTCACATGGCACACATCCAATAAAATATTTACCAAATTCTCAAACAAAACTTAAATGCAAGGTTAGGGTTTTAAAATTATTTAAATAAAGAAAAATAAAGCTGCCTTTCAGCCAGTGACAAATCAAGTACTCTTAGGGTCAATAGAACTATTTGTGTACTGCTACAGTGAGTGCAATTTTGCTGACCGTACTGAACACTCAATTAGAAATTCTTTTGAGGAAAACAAGCATATCTTCTTTTGTGGGAAGGATACGTGCTCTTTCTGGGCTTATTTTATCTCCAGCTGTGGAGAACACCCTTTCAGATGGAGTGGAGGATGCCTGCATGACCTCTCCTGTGTCATTCTATTTTTTTCTCCTGCCTTGATAAAGGGTGGCACGACAGCCAATTAACTGGTGCTACCAGCCTGGGACCAAGTCAGTCTCTGTCCATCATCATCGTTTCGATCTAAGTGTAAAAGAAACAACTAGGCATATCATTTGCTTAATGTTACATGTCGATGTGAAGCAAAGGGCATGTGTGCACTCTTAGTTTCGGGACTACGTACCTGGAGCATCCAAGGTGCTGCCGCTGTCTCGACTACTTGAGTCACATTGTATCAGCAATGAGTCGAAAACACGACACTCGGTGATGCGGATGCCGTGTTGTGTTTGCAAATGTTTAGTCATATTTCTGGTGTCCCCATCCTTAGATGATATCAACACTTTGCAAATATTGCAAGTTGCCCTTTAATTTTCACCCCCTTTCCTGGTGAAGTGTAGCCAAACTTTGGAGCGAGTGGTTTTTGGCGCAATGCTAGTTGGATGCGTCTGGACAACAAGACACATAACGTCTGACGTGACGCGTTCCTAAAGATGCGTATTGATTAAGCTTGAGAACGATAAACCGATACAACCGGATATCCGGTTTTACAGGTGAGAGATACAGCTGTATCAATAGTAAAGTTACCATTCGACAGTAATTAGCCATTAAATATTCAATGAACCGATAGTAGAGATAGAATTCGGCTATCGTGAGCACAAGAATCGGCTTCTAATGCCTATTTCAATGCATTGCTTAATATGATAATAATTTAGCTTTTACTTCACATGCTGCGCTTGAGTCATTCACCACACAGCGCACTTAAGATTGTGACCGCCGTCGTGGTTGCCTAAACTTCCCATTCATTTCGGCAGAACCGCTAGTAGTCGCCGTCATTACCCGATCGTCACTGGCGTGTCATAACAACGCGAGAGCTAACAAAACCACTGTAACGCACGCTCCGTAGCGTTTTCTTCACAGCCCAAAACGAAAGTAGCGGCAACGAAGCAACATGCTAAAACAATGGACAGTTTGCGCAGTGCGCACCATGCCAGCAACGTGCAGCGATTGATTTTCAACGCACCCTGGAAAACAAAAGTCGGACTTCGAAGTGACGAAGGCAGCCAGATCTGTTCGCATGGGACAGAGCTAGTGTGAAGCGGTACAGCAATCGTGAGTTTTTAACCCTAAAAATTAACCCACTAAAATGGTGGAAAGGGCGGCATATTGTTTCCACGAAACGCAGTGTACTTAAACATGAACATGTGGATCTATTGATCTTCCTCAAGAAAAATCTGCCCTTCAAAAAAGATATAGACAGTAATGAGGAATAAAAAAATGTGAAAGCACAGGCATAAGTGTATGACTTTGCAGTGTATAAGGTTAAAGTAATGATTATGGACCTGTCTGTCTAAAATGCCAAGTTTTCATTCCCCCAGTTATACCAGTGGTAAAGCATAATTTATTATTTTTATTTATGATAACACTAGCAGGTTTAAAAAAATTTTTCTAGAGCTGCTGCATATAATTAACATTTTTTTGCTTGTGAGATGTTTATGTTGAAAGTTTGCACTTAAATGACTTACCTATTGTATTCAAAACACCAGGAAATACAGTAATTAAATTACTGCACTTTATTGTTGTCTGTCACTGGCATTATATTTTATTATCAATCCCATCCAACAAAATGACGGTCATATAGTACGCTTTATTTTATTTTATTTTTCATAAAAAATAAAACATAACATTGGTATGAAATTTTGTTGTTTAATTTAATCTTTAATCTTTTTTTTATATGTTTAAAATACTGTACGAACACACACAACAACTGTTTACTATTGTATCGTTTTCACTCTGTATCGAACCATATCGTTCTTAAACTGTATCGAATCGTATCGATTTGCTCGGCCTTAAAAATGTATCGTTTTTTAATCGAATCGTAACCTGTGTATATAGATACATATCGAATCGGCTTCATGCCAGAGATTCCCAACCCTAGTATTGATGATGCAATACGCGTCTTTAGGAATCGTTAAAGGGATCGTTAAGGCTTTTTCATTGTGATGTCGAGGCCTTCAAAACACTAGGAACCGGTTCGGAATTGAAATCGGATTCGATTCCCATCCCTAGATGCACGGCAGGCTACGGTAGAGGGTCGTAAATTAGATCTGCCTTTATGGCACAGGTCTGCCGCAGAAGCATAACTCGGCCTTTACACTACTACTACCTACTACCTGTGTACCTAATTGCTCCATAAACAGGATGCTGACCATTACCCTTTTATAAGTCATGTGTTATCACAGCCGATCAAATGACACTAATACAATTCAGACAAATGAGTATCAATGCCGAAATAGTTGTTGCTGCTATTTGAGTTGAGAGGATGTAGAAAATTCAGAGCATATTGCACAATACTTTTAGAATACAGTCACAAGATGAATGTTTTCTCTATTAAAGGTCACTAATGCTATTTGGATGGGTGATGTTTCATTTCTGCAGATTTTTCTGGTGTGAATTCGATGATTTTGGTGTATTTTTTCAGTCAAATATGGAAGAATCATATAATGTGGCATACCAAGTTGCTCAGTTAAAAAAAAACCCACCAAAGCAAAGGAGCTGATACCGCCTGCAGCATTAGACGTGGTCTCGGTCATATTGGATGATACAAGTGCTGCAAAAATAAGAACTTTCTCTCTGTCCAATGATACTCATTTTTATCTTATTAATTTTTGTTTGGTATATGTACTCTGAATTCATTCATTCATTCTTTCATTCATTTTCCTAGCCCCTTATCCTCACTAGGGTCACAGGGGTGCTGAAGCCAATCCCAGCTAACTATGGGCAGTAGGTAGGGTACACCCTGAATCGGTTGCCTGCCAATCGCAGGGCACAAGGAGACGAATAACCATTCGTGCAAACACATACCTAGTGCCAATTTAGAGTGTTCGATCAGCCTACCATGCATGTTTTTTGGAATGTGCAGGGAAACCAGAGAGAAACCCGGAGAAAATCCACACAGGCACAGGGAGTACATGCACAGGAAGGTCGGAGCCCGGGGTTGAACCCTTGATCTCAGAACTGTGAGACAGACGTGCTAACCACTCTGCCACCATGCCGCCCACAAGTAAAAATTATGTATTTAATACAATAGGAATCAATTGCTAATCAATTTGAATGAATTATTATTTTTGATTGTATAGATTTTTATTTTTCACCATCAAATAGTCAAAAAATGTGCCTTTATTTATTTATTTTTTCTGGCAAATTGTTGCGCTTTATGTCTTTTCTGTTAGAAACAGAAACAATGTCAATAAAGTAATGCTTTATTGTAAGTTGATATATACTTTTCTTCTTTAATGTTCACAAAGACATATTGTTTAGGTGAGCTTATAATAATTTTATAGGCAAATAATACTATTTGCAGTGGCAGTTAAAGTTGAGGGGGACACAAAACATTTACTCCTTCTTTTTAACAGAGAATAATTGAAAATCACTGGTATAGAAGAAGCATCAAATGTGCCAACGACAACGAAAAAAAACCAAAACACTTTAGGCCTGCTGTAAATTCAATGGAAACATCTCCGATATTGTGGGGCTGCAATACCACGGGGATTATGTACTTTACAAAATGGACTTGCTCACGGACAATGAAAACCTTGCTATAAAATTCAGGCCCACAGCAAAGCTGCTCAGTACAGAAGATACCGTCACCTGCAAGTGATATCATGATCCACACAGCGTGTTATAGAATCAATCAATTGGCCACGCTGCCTTTGCTGTACGCGCTCTGACCCTGTGACATGAGACTTCTGAAAACAGCCTGTTTTTAGTCTAAAATCCTCCCTGTGGCTTCTTTTCTTTCTCATAAAAACATTCTTTCCCACAGAAGATTATAGTGCTGCAACTACTCTATCAGGACCTTGAGCTTCCTGTGGTCAGGTTAAATACAGCGGCCATTGTGTCTCTGAAGTCACTGAATGTCTCTGCTGGTAAACCTCTCTCCTTCTGAGATGAGACATCGGCCATCCACGCTGCCTATTTGCCCCACAGCAAACTGCGAGAAATCCTCCCGTTCATTGCCAGGTCACTTCACTGCTCAAAAATTCACATTGGAAAAATAAAAACAATAAACACAGTCAGACAGAAGGATGAGGCTGTAAGAACTTTCATGCAGAACAAAAGCAGTGTTGCTGATAGGCTGGAAAAATGCACAGTACCGATAAGACACACTTTTTACATGCAAAAATGATATTGCAAAAGTGCGGAAATGTCCATGCTTTAACAACCCAGACGTCATGGGTCGAACACATCAAAGTGTGCATTAAGGGAAATGGGCCAAAGGCACCCACTGAGCTCTTAGATAACATATATGTGCATGAGCAGTCAATGCAACACTAGAGAGTGGGTGGGTTTCTCTATGTGTGCACCTTTGATCGGCTAAGTAAACACCCAAGGGTGGTCCTGAAGTGCAGGCCGGTATATTGGCATTGCCAGGCAAAAAGTAACGGTACTATTGACCTGCGGGTCAAACTCCACAGGATTTCATAGTTCTTCACTCGATAAAAAGTATTGACGAAACCACGCAGTAAGTCTTACTGTGAAGGTATAATACAAGCAAGAATAATAATGAGTCAGGTACCTCTCAATAATTTGGACCAGCTTTCAAAAGAGTCGCTTTGTAGCTTTGAAAAGGGCTAAATGCCTGCACACATTCTCAGTAAAGTCTATAGAATTTCTCAACCTGATACTTGCAGCTAATGTTTGTGTTGGTCAATACTTGGTGAGTGTGCTAACCGGGTGAAGATAAAGATTACCAAGGTTTTCATTTTTCGTCTCCCATTTTGTGCCTATTTATTTTTGTCTTTTATGTCTTTAGGAATAATAAAGATTCATAAATATTTCTTCTTATTTTGCTCAGTGATGTAATTCATCATGTTCGGTATTTGTTTTTAAATATAATTACTATACTCTCATATATGGTACTATAAAGCTTATTATCTTTCTCTTTCAGACTATATATACGAGGGCTGGGACGATCCGCTTTTGTCATGATCTGATCCGTATCTCGATACCTGTGTGGCCGTCCGATGCGTATTGCGATACGTCAACTATGGCGACATATTACCTTTTGAAATTTATAAAAACACAGAAGCATGTGTCGCCGTTTTAACTACAACCCCTAGCAAAAAGAATGGAATCACTAGTCTCGGACGAACACTCACTCAGACATTTTATCATGTAGAACAGGGGTGCCCAAGTCCAGTCCTCGAGAGCCCCTATCCAGCTTGTTTTCCACTTCTCCCTCCTCCAACACACCTGACTCAAAAAATCAGGATCATTATCAGGCACCTCCAGAGCTTGCTGATGAGCTGATCATTTGATTCAGGTGTGTTCAAGGAGGGAGACATGGAAAACAGGCTGGATAGGGGCTCTCGAGGACCGGACTTGGGCTCCCTTGATATAGAACAAACTCAGAAAAAAAAACTTGATAAAAAATAATGAATTAGTTCCAAGGTCCAACTCTTCAGCTTTCAGAAACACTAAAAGAAATGGATAAAAACATTGTGGTGGGCTGTAAATGTTACTTTTATAGAGCAAGTGCAAGGAAATACATATGGAATCACTCCATTCTGAGGAAAAAATATGGAATCATGAGAAACAAACAAAGAAATAACCATCAAAACACATCTCTATTATTTAGTAGCACCACCTCTGGCTTTTATGACAGTTTGCAGTTTCTGAGGCATGGACTTGATGAGTATTCATATATTTGGTGCTAACTCTCTTTGATTGGAGTTGCCAGATCATCCTTGCTGTGGACCATTTTTTTCAATTTCCACTACAGATTTTCAATAGGGTTGAGATCTGGGCAAATTGCAGGCCACGAAATTGACTGGATGAGTCTTTCTCCAAGGAATGATTTAACAGTTTTAGATCTGTGGCATAATGCATTGTCATCTTGTAAAATAACAAACATATTTTCACTTGAAGGGATAAGAAAGCTGTTTAAAATGTCATTAGCTCTATGGCATAATGCATTGTCATCTTGGAAAATGACAAAGATATTTTCACTTGAAGGGAAAAGAAAGCTGTCTAAAATTTCAATGTAAACTTGTGCATTTATTGAAGATTTAACCACAGCCATTTCCCCTGTGCCTTTGCCTGGCATGCAGCCCCAAATTATCAAGGACTGAGGGAATTTTGATGTTTTCTTCAGGCAGTCATCTGTGTAAATCTCACTGGAACAGCACCAAACAAAAGTTTCAGCATCATCACCTTTAATAAACAGAACATTCAGATTTTTTTTTTTATTTGAAAGGTTTATGTGGTTCTTAAACATAATATAATAAGATTTTTAAACAATGTTTTAAAATGAATTTGTTTTTATGTTCTCTAATTTGAAAGATAAATGATACATTAAGCACTACATTTAGTTCTGAAAATGAGAGTAAATACAATAAGGTTTTAAGCTTTTTTTTTTTTTTTTTTACTGCAATGAGGTTAAGAAATGCTTGTCTCAAATGTGATACATTTGGCAATATAGTTATTTCCATTTTGGACTTATTTTTGTTCATTTACCTATGTGTCATTTTCAATGTTTGCGTTATCTTCAAAATATATTCAATTTCACTGTGCAAAATGTAAGTCATTTGTACATATTTTTGTTAATGTATGTTTTTTTTTTTTTTTTTTTTTTTTTTTTAAACACAGTGAGGAGCAGAAGTATTTTCACCCATAATGATTTCGCCAGTTCACACACTTAGAAAATAGGTAGAGGTCCGAATTTTCAATTATAGATGCATTTCCACTTAATGAAGACAATCTAACAAAAAAAAAAAAAAAAATCCGGAACTCACATTGTATGATTTTTCAATAATTTATTTGTAATTTACTGGTGTTCACCGTCCTCTGAGCTCTATATCTTTGCTGCTGTAACACCGAGAATTTCCCCATGGTGGGATTAATAAAGGTCTTCTTATCTTATCTTCTTATCTTCATAAGTATTTGCACCTCTTGAGAATCTGCAATAATTATGACACTCAAAGAGTTGTCATCTGAATGATGCACGGAGGTCATGGGAGAAAGTCATGTGGTCAGATGAGACCAAAGTAGAACTTTTTGGTGCAAACTTTACTTGTCATATGTGGATAAAAAAGAAGAATGAGTACAATCTTAAGAACACCATCCCCACTGTGATGTACGGAGGTCGAAAACTCATGTTTTGGGGCTGCATTTCGGCAAAGGGGACAGGACAACTGTACGGTACAAAGCAGAGGATGAATGGTGAAATGTATCGTCAGATTTTGAGCTGCAACCTCTTTCTCTCAGTCAGAGACTTAAAGATGAGTTGTGACTGGATCTTCCAACATGACCATGATTCGAAGCACACAGCCAAGCTGACCAAGGCGTGGCTGCGTAAAAAGCATATCAAAGTTCTGGAGTGGCCTCGCCAGTCCCTGACCTCAATCCAAGAGAAAATCTTTGGATGGAGCTGAAACTTCGTGTTTCTCAACGACAGCCCTGAAACCTGACAGATCTCGAGAAGATTTGTGTGGAGGAATAGGCCAAAATCCCTGTTTCTACATTTGAAAACCAGGCGGCTACAGAAAGCGTTTGACCTCTGTGATTGCAAACAAAGGCTTCTGCACTAAATACTAAAACTCATTTTCTCAGGGGTACAAATACTTATGAATCCCAGTATATTACAAATACATCAATCATACAATGTGAGTTCCGGATTTTTTTGTTTATGTCTCTATAAGTGGAAATGCAAAATCACAAGGGGTTCAAATACTTCTGCTCCTCATTGTATATATCAGTCAATGTTTACATTATCTTCAATTTTAATGTACATCCTACACATGTTCTTAAGTAATTAAAATTGAGGTTTTGCATTTAGATGTGGGGAAATGAGGGAAAATAAAATACCAAGAGATGGAAGTTGGGGTTATTGTATGATGTTTTTGTTAAATGCTATTTTGCAAATCATTTAAAAAATACAATTTTGAATGACAATCAGTTTCTCATGTAGGCCTATGCCTTGTTTCAGTAGGTGTAATGCAGTAGCATAATGCATGTATTAAACCTGTTGTGTTTTTTTAGGTATCACTACCAAGAGCAATTTCTTTGCATTTCTGTGGTTTTAGGAGGTTTGACCCCCCCCCCCCCCCCAAAAAAAAAAACAAACAAACAAACAAACAAACAAAAACGGTTCTTGTAGAAAGGTGAATTTCTGAAGTTTTGTCTGAAATACACTTAATTTTCTCATTAAAAGTAAAAAAAAAAAAAAGCAAAAAAAAAGTCACTGAAAGCTTTGTTGACCGGAAACGATCATCCAATCACCAGCCGTATGTTTTTTTTGACTGTTCCTCCCATGAAAAAGGTCTGATTTGGATCAATCCCAGATTGACATGGGGAATATATTTGTAGCGTTTATATGGAACAATCAATCTAGCTTGCCAGGCTAGTACTAATTCTTTTCCACACTTCATTATTTAAGTGTTTTGCTCTCTTCAAAGATTCTAATTGGTCAAGAAAAGTGTGATTTTTTTTTTTTTAGTTTCCCGATCATGTAGGAAATATGAAGAATTTGCTTGATGCTAATGGTTAGCGGCCACTTTATTGATGTGACACAAAATATTTTGTCATAATTTTCATCACCTATTGTGCATTCTTCATCATGCACAAGCACATTGTTGGTAAAATTTTCAACAAACTGACACATACTGTTAATTCAACAAAAACAATCATGAAGCCCTTGTATAGAGTTTGAATAATCTGCATTATTCACGCACCACCAAAGTTCATGGCTCTTGCCTGATGTGCTGTCATCGGGCTTTGATGCTTCGTCATGTAACCTCAGGAAGACACTGGCAACACCTGTCTTTACCCACATAAGGAATGCTAATGCATGCAGACACATGGTGGCCCGCTGCCTGACCTTGCTAGGACGGCAGGAGTCATTGGAGACAGGCCATGACCACTCTGCAGGACACAATACGGCATATGCTCACTTGGTAAAGCCCTAAACACATGCAACATCAAATTGCTGATCAAATGGTTACATAAAGCTCAGGCAAACTACAGTACTAATAGCACATTGTAAAAGCAGTAAAACAGATTTATTGGTGCCTTTCTCTGTGTCTTGTTCTACAACTAATTTTATTTTTATAAAGATTGAATAAATGTATGATACTCAATCACTTTTTTTTTTTTTACATTTTCGGCAACACTTTACAATAAGGGTCCCTTAATAAAATGAGTTAATGCATTTTTAGACAATAACTAATGTTTAAGTAACATTACAATAATATAATTGCTTATCTAACATTTATTAATATATTAATTAACATGAGTTAAAGCATTAGTTAATGAGTTAGTTAATGCATTAGTTAATGCATAACCAGACAGTGATTAATGGTTTGGTAAAATTAAAAAAAAAAAAAAAGGCCTATATAGGGTTAGAGTTTGTTAACTTAAGCATTTATAATTTCTTAGTTAAGGGACAAATGTGCTACACTTTACAATAAGGGTCCAAAAAGCATTCAGTAATGGTTAATAATGGTTTAAAGGGGAGGGGGGGGGCATAAGCATTTATGATTTCTTAGTTAATGGACACATGTGCTACACTTTACAATAAGGGTCCAGAAAACATTCAGTAATAGTTAATTAAGGTTAAGTAATGCTTATGAGGTACGTTCACGTGACATAATACCATACTTAAGGTTAGGTTAGCAGCACTCAAGGACTCACAGAGCAATGTTTCTCATTTTAAAATAACAATCACTTACTAGTGCAAGTATACATTAATAACTATTTATTAATGCACTAATGTATATGTGAATAAATGTTAAGTAATGTATAATGTTAAGTAATGTATTATATATATTATATACTATAATCTAACCTTAACTATGGTATTATTTCACATGAACATACTTCATAAGTATTACTAATTTATAGTATAACTACAAGTATACTGTAAGTATCAACAAATTTTATTTTAATTTGTATTAATTTGATTTATTACTAATTACCCATTACTGACTGTTTTTTTGGACCCTTATTGTAAAGTGTAGCACATGTGCCCCTTACTGTAACTAAGAAATTATAAATGCTAAAGTTTACCACCCCTTACCCTAACCATATAGGCCTATATGTATTTTAAATTTTACCTAACTATTAGTTACTGTCTGATTTTGCATTAACTAATGCATTAACTAATGTTATTTAATATATTACTAAATGTTAAATAAGGGATTATATGAATTATTGTAATGTTACTTAAACATTAGTTATTGTCTTAAAATGCATTAACTAATGCATTAACTCATGTTAATTAATATTTTGATAAATGTTAGATAAGGTATAAAACTAATTATTGTCATGTTACTTAACTCATTTGCTCCCAAAAACGTATAAATACATTCAATTTTTAATTGTTGTAGTGTCCCAAAGACGTCTGGGATGCCAGGCGCTGGACGATCGAGCAGAACGACCGGGACCACCATTGGAGCAGACGATACCGTTGAGTCCGTGCTGCTCGCTGAGCAGACACCGCAGAGACTAAAAAAAAATCCATCTTTATAAGACAGGCGGCGATGAGGGAAAAGTTTACCCGGCTGTGGCAGCCAAACCAGCGTCATCTCTCAGTTAGTTATGTGTAAATAAATTGTTACTTTGCTACCAAAAGCTCTATTTGTCTTGTTGTTTATGTTATTTTGTAAAAGGAAAACATTATTCAGATGTTTGGGATGTAACTAAAGCAAAAAATAGCTGTGTTAAAGTCAAAGTTATGTTTGAAGTGTATGCTTTCACAAAAAGCATAATTTCTGTTTTTTCATCAGAAATTGGAAAATTGCTCAAACTAAGCTATTTTCTAATGCTGATTTTTAAGAATGGAAAAAGATATGAACTTAATTTTTTTCCTGCTCAAAGAAGTCTAACCTTTCTTTTGGTGGGTTCCATGTTTATATTGCAATAGAGCAGAATTTTCTGTTGGCCTTGCAAAATCAGTCAAAATCCAGTGTAACGGCCGGGAGCGAAGGGGGTTGCACCGGTGAAAATGGCTGGGAGTGAATGAGTTAAACATTAGTTAGAGTCTAAAAATGCATTAACTAATGTTAATTAAGGGAACCTTATTGTAAAGTGTTACCACATTTTTAATTTCCACTTGAAAATGGAAACAATGATACAGATTCTTACTAAGACTTATTTTCAAGGACACATGCCAATCAAAACACGCCTCTTTAAGCAGTCACCTAATTAGACGAGCTTTTAAACTTAAATCACTATAAACAGGAGAATACAATGAGGAGGCAACACAATTTTTTCTTGTCCTCGTCTGCCCATCTGGCTCGTTTCCTTCACAATCGGTTTGCACATGCACCAACACTGGACATCGGAACAGTCCCCTCCCAGAACAATACACAACTCTGTCCTACACGCAGACATCCTCCTTGCTGTACACAGTTATAATAACCTCCACAAATACATAAGTCACGTGTGTGTGTCTCTGTTTGTCAGGGGGAAACGGGATATTATTGTCTCTCTCTCCCTAGCTCCTTCAAAGTGCACTTTTCAAGGTGCAGGGCTTGGTATCTCCATAGCAACAGCTTAGCGACCAGGATCAGTAGGAGGGTGGTGGGCGACAGGGATGGAGGAAGGAGAGGCGATGGGGTGGCTGTGGGTGGAGGAGGGCTACATAGGCATGCAGGGTACATCGACTGGGAACATTGTGACATTTCCTTGAGTCGTGCTGGCGACAACAAAGAGGGTGGGTCATTCGTCTAAAGGTGTGTGTTTGTATAGCATTATCTATCTGAGCATGTTCCCAAAAAGCCACGTTCTGACCTATGCATCAAGAGCCCAGGTGTGATCTCGATGCTTGGTGAAATATGACCTGTCTATGAATAACACATACTCACGGGCTGGAGCTTCAGTGTCAGCCTTTGTATAGCTGTGTTCCATTAAAAGTATGCTTACATGTATTCTTCTCCATCTACCACACTGTTTTTAAGCTTTAACGTCTTTTTGAAAAATATGACTCCATCCTTGTAATTTGTTTTGTTTTAAATGCCATTATACGGTAAATGGAGAAGACTTACAGTGATATGAAAAAGTATCTGAACCTTTTGGAATTTCTCACATTTCTGCAGAAAATCACCATCAAATGTGATCTGATCATTGTCAAAATCACACAGGTGTAAAAACAGTTTCTGCTCTATCTAAAACCACCCAAACATTTATAGGTTTTCAAATTTTAATGAGGATAGCATGCAAACAGTGACAGAAGGGGGAAAATAAGTAAGTGAACCCTCTGCCTAAGGAGACTTAAACAGCAATTGAAAGCAATTTTTACCAAACAATTTAAGCCAGGTGTGTGCCCAATCACTGATGAGAGGTTTAAAGTTGCCCTGCCCACTATAAAACACACACCTGGTCAGAATTGTCTTGATGAGAAGCACTGTCTGTCAGTCAAAAAGAGGTGTCTAAAGACTTGTTTTTAAGGATTGTTGATTTGTATAAAGCTGGTAAAGGATACAAAACCATCTCTAGAAGTCTGAATGTTCATCAGTCGACAGTCAGAGAAGTTTTATACAAATGGAGAGAGTTTGGCACTGTTGCTTCTCTCCCAAGGAGTGGCCGTTCACCAAAGATGACACCAAGACTTCAGCGCAGAATACTTATAGAGGTAAAAAAGAACCTTAGAGTGTCTGTTAAAAACTTACAGAAATCACTGGCACAGTCAACTATATGTAAAACTATAAGTAAGAATCGTGTTCATGGAAGGACTCAAGGGAGGAAGCCACTGCTGTCTAAAAAAACACATTGTTGCTCGTTCAAAGTTCTCAAAAAGGCACTTGGACACTCCACACAAATGTTGGCAAAATAATTTGTGGACTGATGAAACAAAAGTTGAATTGTTTGGGAGTAACACACAAGTGGAGGAAAAATGGAACAGCTTACCAACATCAACACCCCATCCCCACCGTGAAGCATGGAGGGAGCATCATGATTTGGGGCCTCAAGGCCTAGACAACTTGCAAGCATGAATTGAAGAACAAATTCAAAAAATTTATCAGGATGTTTTTCAGGAAAACCTGAGGCCGTCTGTCAGACAGTTGAAGCTAAAAAGAGGATGGATGCTGATACAAGACAGTGATCCAAAGCACAGAAGTAAATCAACTTCAGAATGGTTTCAGAACAACAAAATACATGTTCTGGAGTGGCCAAGTCAAAGTCTAGAACCCCAGTGAGATGCTGTGGCATCACCTAAAGACAGCGATTCATGCCAGACATCCCAGGAATCTGACTGAACTACAGCAGTTTTGTAGAGAAGAATGGGCCATGATTAGTCCTGATTGATGTGTTAGACTGAGCTGCAGCTACAGGAAGCGTCTGGTTGAAATTATTGCTGCCAAATGGGGGGCCCCAAATTATTAAATGTGATGGTTCACTTACTTATTATTCCCCATTCTGTCATTGTTTGCATACGATCCTTATTAATATATGAAAACCTATAAATGTTTGGGTGGTTTCAGTTTAAGCAGACACTGTTTTTTCATCCGTGTGATTTTCATGAAGATCAGATCACATTTAATGGTGATTTTATGCAGAAATGTGAGAAATACAAAAGGTTCAGATGCTCTTTCATACCACTGTATATTGTGGCCTTCGAATATACTATGCATATTACTTATTTTGTGTTGTCTGTTTAGTGCGGTAATTTGATTTACTTACTTAACAAATTATCGTGTTACAAAAATTATGTAATCCCTAACTGTTTACCCTTGGTGACCCTGCCAGTGCAGAAAACCCCAGACAGTTTAACTTGTAGGATTGTTGGGATACACCCAATAATTTTGTGGCTCAGGGAGGAGGCTGGTCTGTCCATCAGTTTCCTGAGCTGCTTGTCCTCACTAGGATAGCAGACAGTGGTGGGTAGTAACATGTTACATGTACTCCGTTACATTTACTCGAAAACCATTTTGAGATAAATGTACACTGCTGGCCAAAAGTATTGACACCCCTGCAATTCTGTCAGATACTACTCAATTTCTCCAAGAAAATGACTGCAATTACAAATGCTTTGGTAGTAATGTCTTCATTTATTTTGCTTGCAATGAAAAAACACAAAAGAGAATGAAAAAAAAAAAATACTTGGTAGCACAACCTTTAGACAAACTAACTCCGAACAACAGCTCCTGGTATCCATCAACGAGTTTCTTAAAATACTCAGAATTTTAGACCATTCTTCTTTGGCCAACTGCTCCAGGTCTCTGAGGTTTGAAGGGTACCTTCTCCAAAATGCCATTTTCAGATCTCTCCACAGGTGTTCAATGGGATTCAGGTCTGGACTCATTGCTGGCCACTTTAGAAGTCTCCAGTGCTTTCTCTCAAACCATTTTCTAGTGCTTTTTGAAGTGTGTTTTGGGTCATTGTCCTGCCGGATGACCCGTAACTTCTGTGGGAGACCCAGCTTTCTCACAATGGGCCCTACATTATGCTGCAAAATTTGTTGGTAGTCTTCTGGCTTGATAATGACATACACACGGTCAAGCAGTCCAGTGACAGAGGAGGCAAAGCAACACCAAAACATCAGGGAACCTCCACCATGTTTGACTGTGGGGACGGCGTTCTTTTCTTTGAAGGCCTCGTTTTTTTCCCTGTAAACTCTATATTGATGGCTTTTCCTAAAAAGCTTTGGGCAGAAGAAAGAGGACACCGTGAACTACAGTAGTTGTCAACCAATCACATAATACAAACAACCACTGACACTCACAGTCAAATCTGGACAATTTAGAGCGGTGGTCTCAATACTATTCCACATACTGTAGGGCCGCAGTGGGTGCAAGATTTCATTCCAACAAAACAAGACGACACCTTTGCACCAATCTGGTGTCTTACAAGTGTAATCAGTTGACTGCAGTCAGGTGCTGCTTGTTTTCGTAGAAACTTCATTGGTTAAACTGTTGGTACTCGATCGGTTGGAACAAAAACCAGGACCCACAGCGGCCCTTGAGGACCGGTTTGGAGACCCTTGATTTACAGTATCCACATAATGTTGTACACATGTATGTTTATGGCATGTTGGAGGAAACAAAAGAACCTGAAAAAAGACTCACATGGGCACGCAAACTTCAAACAGGAAGGCCAATGCCCAACATTAAACACCGAACTACTCAACTGAACATTCTAACCTGTGTCGCTCGAGGCTGGCAGAACAGAAAGCGCAACTGTGATTATAGTTGATTCTTTGCAGCTCTGTGTCATGTGTCAGAATTTGTTTTGAAAAGCTCAGGACAAAAGTAAAAATACAAACCAAAGGCTATAAATAATATAGTAATGCAATGCAAATTCAGACGTCTTGACAATGACATTGATGGCTGAATATATTCTTTAACATTATGTCTACGGTGCACTGCATAATGGAAGCATTTCTTTTTTAGTCAAACTGTAACAGTCTATTTATTATTACTGTCCAAAAGTAAGTTAAAAAAGGTAAAAAAAAATGTAGACTTAAAAGTTTGGATTACCTATTGGATTACCTACTACAGTGGTACCTCTACTTAAGAAATTAATTGGTTCTGGAACTAGTTACTTTCGCAACGTGTTTTCTATGTAAATGCCCTAATCCGTTTCGAGCCCCGCCCAAATTCAGTCTTAAGTGGGCGAGGCTCGGCTGGCCCGTACGCTGGCCTTCTCTGCATGATTTGATGATCTGTCCTAGGCTAAATCCCTTTTTGATCGACAGCAAAATGAGCGAATCAATGATCTTGTTATATTAATATAAATGGGAGTCATTTTCCAGCCGCAGACTTTCATAATCATCCTAGCGACACTTGCTTCGTTAAAACGACTTTCGAAAAATTGAGCTTCTATTTCTGCTACTTGTGATTTAAGACTTGACATCTGGCACTCTAGTTTCTTTCCCTACCGAGCAGCGGGCCGCTGAGCCCCTCCACCGTCACAAAGCACTTATAGGCGGACACACTTTAAGCTTCCCCTCATTGAAAGACCAGCATCTGTCACTGTGAAATGTGCATAAAATCGCAGTTGGGTGTGTAATCTTTCCTTTGTTTTTCTTTACAGAGGGGGCAATAAAATTAAACCTGATAAATTTGCAAAAGCTCTTTACCTAAACTGCTCAAAACCTAATCAACATTGGTTGTTATTTCGTATTTTCATTTGAACATTGTTTGCACAATACCCGCGACCCTCGTGAGAAAAAGAGGAATGAATGAATGAATGAATGAATGAATGAATGAATGAATGTTTGCAAAATTTATTGTAATTACATTGTCTTCTTATCCTGACAGTGCTGATCTAAAATGATTACATGTTTTGCATGATCACTCACCACACTTTGACATTATTAACATGGGACACGTGAAACATATTGGACATATTCATTTTTATTACTTAATTATATAAGCATTAGGTTGTGCTAAAATTATGCTTTGAAGGTAAGCTTACTTGAAGTTGATAAAATAAAAGTCTGAGTTATAGTTACTAAAACAATTAAGATTAAGTTTCACAAACTCAATGTATTTAAGTTAGTAGAACTTTGTAGAAAGCTTATAATACAGAGACCTGTGGCGTGGACATGCCATCCACTAGGTCACTGTTGTCACACAGCACATTGATTAGTCATGTAAATCATGGATCCCCAATCAATCACCGGGCTTGGGATCGGTAGATAAATAAGAAATAATTTGTTAACGACCGCAGTCTGGCCTATGCCTCTTGAAACATCAAAATGCCTTTCTACTTTATGGATATAATAATAAAACTGGATAGGAAGTCGTCATTTAAATCCATTGGAGCTAGCATCGATCATGACTTAGGCACATCAGATTTGTTCCCGGACATAATAAGCCCACACATTAGCGAAGATGACTGAAAAACAGACGTCTTTGGACAACTTTGTTTACGGGGAAAATGCCATCTGCTGGGTCAGGAGAGGAGCCTACAACCAAGTCCATTCGGCATCATATGTGGCTAAAGCTAGCAAACGAGGCAACAAAAGCGAAGCACTGAGAGCACACTATCAAACAATCAGTTTGATAGTGTAAATTTTACCCAATTTACTTAAAAATTGGGTAAAATTAGGTAAAATTCACACTATCAAACTGAGTGTAAATTGTTACCTCGATTTTATTGAGTAAATTCTACAGGTTGTTTTTTACAGTGCATAATACCTCGTGGCGAACCGCATTGCTAAAGCCAAGACAGCTTTCATGATTGGAGAAGAACTCATTATGCCTGTAAACAAGGATATTTGCCATCAGGTTTCAGGAGAGGCTGCTGTTTAAAAAGGTTGATTCAGCGTACGGCGAGTTACATTTTCCCTGCACTTGATGTTTGTATTCAGCCCCGTCATGTTATTTTACATTTACTGTCATTTTCTGCCACACATTGCCTGTCCGTGAATAAAAGGCCAACATCACACCGGTCTGTGGTGCAAAAAAGGTTGGGAACCACTGAAAATGACAAATGATGGTTAAGACATGTTAATAAAATGATCATTAGTTTGTATGTTAATTGAGTTTTTAGTGTGATGTGCAAATGTCAAATAAAGACGCTGCTGAGTCAACCGATTACACTGGTCACTAGTCACAATACTCAGGTAGGCTGTGGCGTTCCAACGATGCTCAATTGGTACCAAGGGGCCCAAAGAGTGCCAAGAAAATATTCCCCACACCATTACACCACCACCACCAGCCTGAACCGTTGATACAAGGCAGGATGGATTCATGCTTTCATGTAGTTGACGCCAAATTCTGACCCCACCATCCGAATGTCGCAGCAGCAATCAACCAGGCAACGTTTTTCCAATCTTCTATTGTCCAATTTTGATGAGCTTGTGCAAATTGTAGCCTTAGTTTCCTGTTCTTAGCTGAAAGGAGTGGCATCCGGCGTGGTCTTCTGCTGCTGTAGCCTCAATCTGCCTCAAAGTTCGACGTACTATGCGTTCAGAGGTGCTCTTCTGCCTGCCTTGGTTGTAACGGGTGGTTATTTGAGTCACTGTTGCCTTTCTATCAGCTCGAACCAGTCTGGCCATTCTCCTCTGACCTCTGGCATCAACAAGGCATTTCCGCCCACAGAACTGCCGCTCACTGGATATTTTTTTCTTTTTCGGACCATTCGCTGTAAGCCCTAGAGATGGTTGTGCGTTAAAATCCCAGTAGATCAGCAGTTTCTGAAATGCTCAGACCAGCCCTTCTGGCACCAACATCCATGCCACGTTCAAAGTCACTCAAATCACCTTTCTTCCCCATACTGATGCTCGGTTTGAACTGCAGGAGATTGTCTTAAACCATGTCTACATGCCTAAATGCACTGAGTTGCCACCATGTGATTGGCTGATTAGAAATTAAGTGTTAACGAGCAGTTGGACAGGTGTACCTAATAAAGTGGCCGGTGAGTGTAATCCCTTATTTAACATGTATAATAATATATTAATTAACATTAGTTAATGCATTAGTTAATGCATAATCAGACAGTAACAAATAGTTTGATAAATTAAAAATACATATATAGGCCTATATAGGGTTAGTGTTTAGGGTTAGGGTTTGTTAATTTAAGCATTTATAATGTCTTAGTTAAGGGACACATGTGCTACACTTTACAATAAGGGTCCAAAAATCATTCAGTAATGGTTAATAATGGTTGGGGGGGGGGGGGGGGGGCATAAGCATTTATGATTTCTTAGTTAATGGACACATGTGCTACACTTTACAATAAGGGTCCAAAAAAACTTTCACAAATGGTTAATTAAGGTTAAGTAATACATTAATACTTATGAGGTATGTTCACGTAAAATAATACCATACTTTAGGTTAGGTTATGATACATAATATATATAATACATTAATTAACATTAATTTACATATCAATTTGTGCATTAATAAATAGTTATTATTGTATACTGGTACTAGTAAGTAATTGTTATTTTAAAATGACAAACTTTGCTTTGTGAGTCCTTGGGTGCTGCTAACCTTTAACTAATGCATTAACTCATGCTTTAACTCATATTAATTAAAATATTAATAAATTTTAGATAAGCAATTATATTAATTATTGTAATGTTACTTAAACATTAGTTATTGTCTAAAAATGCCTTAACTAATGTTAATTAAGGGACCGTTATTGTAAAGTGTTACCACATTTTCAATTTTGGAATTAGGATTTCAGTATTTATTAGACCAATAAAAAAAAAACACAAAAAAAACATACTAATACACCTATAACATACTACATTGTTAGTTCCAAGGGAATAAACAAATATTTACTGCAGGCTACGTGGATTTAATGCGTATTCTCAATATGCTATTATAACTTGAAATAAAAATAGTCTGTCTGTCTCTTTGTCTCTGTCTGTCCTGTTTTATTCAAAGACTGTAAATCGAATGGTCATCAATCTTGCTGGGAGGGTGCATCTTGGGCAGAGGAAGAACGAGTATTTATTTTTTTCAAGTAATGGGTTAGTTAATAAATGGCTTCAAAACTATGATATAATATAAATCAGACACAAATAACTGTCTCCATCACCAGGGATTGTTATCGCCAGGGGAACAAACCAGTCCCCATTGACTATAACAAACTGGTCCCAACTAACTTAAAGATCAATCATAAATGATCTTTTATTTTGTAATGTCCACTTTTGACCTCCGTGAAGTTGGCCCCCCATCAGATGCAAATTTATAGAAAAAGTATGTCATTTGTTGGTGCTCATTTGTGCTGAAAAAAAAAAATTGTTTCGGCTGCTATCGTTTTCGAGTTAATAACAATTCTTTTATAGGTCATTCTGAGGTCATCTGAGGGATAACCCTGTTATTGAGAGTGTCGGTATGCTTCGTCAGCCGCGGCGGGGGTGCTACGACTGACGTCATCACTCGAAATTAATATCTCAATATCTATAAAACGATAGCAGCACAAATGAAAATTTTTACAGCACAAATGAGCACAAACGTAGCATAAACAAATGGCTCCATTTTGCAATAAATCGGGGGCAGTGTGATGGCATCACTCGAAATTATTATCTCAATACCTCAGAAACGATAGTAGCACAAACGAAATTTTTTACTGCAATAATTGTAGCACAAATGAGTGACACAATTTTTAGCCATTTTTAGTCAAAATTGGGGGGCTGGTTGACCTGTGATTAGCCTGTAAAAGAATTGTTAATATCTTGATAGCAACACATACTGTTTTTTTTTAGCACAAACGTGCACAAACCTAGCATAAATGAATGACATATTTTTTCTATAAATTTGCGTCTGATGACGGGCCACCTTCTCTGAGGTCCACATTCGGGGTTTAATTTTTTTTTTTATTAGGTCTTCTTCGGAAATTAATTTTCAGTTGTATGCCAGTGTCATCCTCCATCGGCCGCTTTTCTTTAATACAATAGCTCCGAAGCCATCCCGAAACAATAAGATGAAAAATACAGACATCATTGTAAGCGGTTAAGGGCCTCAGGTGATGTCAGCATGACTCAAACTGAAATTTGATTGGTCCAAATTAGGGAAGAAAAAAAAAATCTGCAATGTCAATTTAGTCTGCGAACTATCAGGCAACAATTCTGAGACTGAAGGCCCTCGCAAGGTTACTGTACAGTAACATGGCAACTCATAGAGGTAGATTTCTGATTGGACAAAAGGAAAATTGAACTCACAAAGGACTGGAAGCTCCAAAAATTGCTGGAAATGAATTAATATTTCATGTAACTTTTAAAGATGTAGGTCAGTTTCTGTAATTTTTTTTTAGGCCAGCAAAGAAAGGCCCTGAAGACCGCATGGAGTAGTATTACTCATTTTTCAAACATTCAATACATAAATTCAATCAAACATATTACAGTAAAGCTTGTAGCTATGTCATTCATGACTGATTTTTTTTTTTAATAGGCCTATGGAGCACTATAGACCCTACTCACGTGACGTCACAGCCACGCCCCCGCGCCATGTTGTCCGGATACTAGTCATGTTAATGCATTAGCGCTTCGTAAATTCCTCCTATTATGGCGTGTTTTTCTGCTCGTTAACATTAATAATCAAAATGGTGAAGTCGTGTGTGGCGGTCGGTTGCAAAAACAGAGAAGATAGACGGAGAGACTTGAATTTTTACCGTATTCCGAGAGACCCGAAGAGGAGACCGAGATTGACTGCTGCAATTCGACGAGAAAACTGGGCTCCAAACGACTACCACAGATTATGTAGTAGTCATTTTATATCTGGTAAGATGCATTTAATATATATTTAGAGGGTTTTGGGCTGACAACCACAATTAAGATCATTGCTAGGCTAATCGCCGACAACATACACTCAGACGTTGTGAATGAACTACCTGAAAATATATAATTATAAGGGGATAATCAGACAGTTGTCATACAATTCATTTACAATTTCACTATTGAGGTCAAAAGCCAAAAAATAAATTCAACTAGGGACAATCTGGAGTAGTGCTATCGCACTTCATATTTATTACGTATTATATATGTATATAGTGAGAGTGCTATCGCTAAACCATATAAACATTAAAAGCCCTAGCTCCATTGACAAATGATATGAAATACATTAGACTTGACAGTGGATGTTAGCAAGAACAAAAGATTTTGAATTGAAAATTTCGTAACTCACCTTCCGAGCACAAGATTCCTGCCGAATTTTCGTGTACGAGGACATGTTTCACCCAACCAGCAACGTAGCATTTATAAGCATCCAAGCTCTTAAAGTTTTTCAAACTTTCGTGAGAATAGGCTGATTTTGTGTGGACAAGATAGTTGTAAATATCAGGATATCAGATGTCAGGCGAAGCCAGCGGGTCAAAAAACATCGATTTAGGCATCAAATACGGATCTGGCGAATGGATAAACTGAAGCTTTTCCACGTAACGCCTTTTATGCAACGGATCCAATGAGTTTACAGCGTCAGATAACACCGGGGCTTCCATGAATTGCTCTATAACTTGCTCGACTCATTGAAAACAATGAGAATAGGTCTGAAAAAGAGGTACAATATGGCGGCCGGAAACAGCGACACGCCCATTTTGTGACGTAGGTGAGTAGGGTCTATACGATTGCTGAAATGGAAAGTGCATTATAAACTAAATGAAAAATATTATTATCAGTACAACAGCTTTTGTTTTCATACACATTGTAATCTGGTCACGCTGAAAGATGGATCCCCAATCTGTGATCCATTCTCAATATATTATTAATACATAGTATAAATAAATTATAAGAAAACATTTATACTACTGTACATTTGTACTCAGCACGAATATGACTTTTTAAAAAATCCTTAAAGGGGCACTTAATTAACTCATTGGCTGCCATTGACCACACTAGACGTCCAATCCATTTTGACTGGGAGGGGTTTTATCTGTACATATTTTTCTGTTCCATCGCAATGGATGTTGGGTAAGTGTGGCAACCACGACTGAGAGTAATGATTGCTGTTGTTATCTCATGTGTGTTCAGCTCAATAAAATGTGTTGTTCCTTGGGGTCATTCAGAGTTTGGGGCACAAGAACAGCAAGTGTTCATTTATACGCGGGTAGGGTCATTACTGTTTGAAAATGTGTGTTGATTAAATTAGCATGTGCTGTTTATATTATAAAATTATTTCAGGAAAAAAAAACGGAAGTTCACCTGCATATAATGGATGAGGAGCGCTAAGGTATCACTTCAGTATTGAAAACTCAAAATAAATAAATGACTGTAATCCAATTACTTCAAGTTAATTTGAGTACTGCAAACTCAAGATAAACAATTTCTATTATCCAATTACAGTGGTACCTCTACATACGAAGTTAATCCGTTCCAGGACCTTGTTTGTAAGTCGAAATGGTCGTATGTCGAGCAGGATTTTCCCATAGGAATACATTATAATTCCATTAATTCGTTCCACAGCCCAAAAACCTTCACTAAATCCTTAAAAAATACTGCTGGTACTATTACAAATGGCAATTACACATAGCAAAACAAATAAATTATAAATCAAAATCGGAATAATAATAATAATAATAATTCCTGTATTAATTTAACGAATCGGGTTCTAATGTGGCGGACGTTTTTTGCTGACCCTGAACGCACCGCGGGGCTGACGTGCCAGAGACAGACCGGTGAGCTTGAGTTTCACTTTCACTTTGAATGTTTTCTTGAGAACACCGTCAATTGCGGCAGACAGAAGGTGTTTTTGTTTTGAATAAGTTGTGAAATAAATGATAAAAACGTGGCGAAGTTGGCGATTTCTCTGGAGATGTTACCACAATAAGAATTGTCAGTTTAACTTATAAAGACTGGCGAACGATGGTCGGAGGAGGACCGTGGAGATGCATTGTTGAGCCATTTCACGGATGCCCACCCTACGCTCATATTTTTCTGTCATTTGCATCTTCATTTAGAAGGTAAGCGTCAACTTTTTCCTTGTTTCACCACCTGTACCAACCTTTTCTGAAACCAGTGTTGATTTGTCACACAAGAAAATCCGCCGTGCATTCGTCTGCGGTGCTGCCATTGTCGTCGTATTTCGAGCATGTCGTCGGATGTAGAAACAAATGGCGAGTCAAATTTTACGTCGGATGTCGAAAAGTTCATGTGTCGAAGCGATCGTATGTAGAGGTACCACTGTATTAAGGTTAATTTGAGTACTTAAAACTTGCAATAATTAAGTAAATTGCGTGTAATTAATGTAAGTTAACATACATTTTTTTAAGGCAGCAAGTTTGCACATTTGTTTTAAGTAAAATCAATTTATGATATTTTACAGAGTTGGAAGGGCGAATGAACTAGATTTTTCCCTCCCAGTTAAAATGATTTGGACATCTAGTGCCGTCAATGGCACTGAAATATGAGCATTCACACCCTGCAGTCCGGCAAGTTTTAACGGATTGCATGTATATTCCGTCAATGGCATGCAATGAGTTATATACTATGAAAAAGTCTACTTTACACTGTTACATGGTTCTGTTTAATTTCTTGAATTAAAGATTTTTTTTTGTATTAATTTATAAAATATGACCAGCTATAACCAGGACGTGTCCCGCAAATGTCCCCAAATAAACAGGAAGTGACGTCATATCAACAGAAAGTGTCCCCGTAATGTCCCCGAATCAACAGGAAATGACCTGATATGACTAGGGTATGTCCCAGAAATGTCCACAAATCAACAGAAGGTGACCTGATATTAACAGGAAGTGTCCCCAAAATGCCCCCAAATAAACAGAAAGTGATATAATATCACCAAGACATGTCCCCAAATCAACGGGAAGTGACCTAATATCAATAGGACATTTCCCAAAATTAACAGGAAGTGACCTGATATGACCAGGACATGTCCCAGAAATGTCCCCAAATCAACAGGAAGTGACATGATCTTAACAGGAAGTGTCCCCAAAATGTCGCCAAATAAACAGAAAGTGATATAATATCACCGCGACATGTCCCCAAAATGCCCCCAAATCAACAGGAAGTCACCTAACATCAATAGGACATGTCCCCAAATAAACAGGAAGTGACCCGATATCACCAGGACATGTCCCCGAAATGTCCCCAAACCAACAGGAAGCGACCCGATATCAACAGGACGTGTCCCCAAAATGTCCCCAAATCAACAGGAAGTGACATAATATCACCAGGACATGTCCCCAAAATGTCCCCAAATGTACAGGAAGTGACCCGATATCAACAGTATGTGTCCCCCAAATGTCCCCAAATCAACAGGAAGTGACCTGATCTCAACAGGAAGTGTCCCCTAATCAACATGAAGTGACCTGATGTCACCAGGACATGTCCCCGAAATGTACCCAAATCAACAGGAAGTGACCTGATATTATCCCCGAAATGTCCCCAAATCAACCTGGGCTGGTCTTAGATCTGTATCACCACACAGCAAAGCCCCATAGTAATTCAACCAAAAAATTACAGTTTGTAGTACATAAAATATTTATAATTAAATATAAAATGAAATTTAAAAAAAAAAAAAAAAAACCTATTAAAGGGCTAAAAGTCTTAACTGTCCTAAAAAATAGGTTGTTTTTAAATGACAAAAAACAAGTCTTAAGTGTTCACTTTTGAATAACTGAAAAGGATTGAGATGATATATTGTTGTGTCTACATTTCAAAGGGGTTTAGTGATGTTCTAGTCACTTGCATTTTTTTTTTTTTTTTCTTTTTTAAATGAACCTGTCCTGTTTGACACGGAGAATCGAAGTCTATGTGTCCGGTTGATCTGAACAGTTTTAATGTTTCACATTGAGAGTATTACATACTCCCATTGTGATCATTCAACATACCTCGTTTATTATGGCAAAGCAGGGAACAGGGAGGGGTTATGGGGGAACAGAAAAAAAGAAAGAAAGGAAACACAAATCAGCGCTGCCCATCCCTCCTCCTGCAGCGCAGCAAAGGAGCCATCGTCACTCCCCCAGGATGCAGGGTGGTCACCCGGGCCACCCGCGCTCCCATCAACCGGCCCTCAGGGATGGGAAGAAGGGACGCACCACCAGCCTCACGTCCACCCCCAACCCCGTCTGCCCACCCGGCCCACGAGCCACAGCCGCAGCTTTGAAGTTTACTACTGGAGTTGTGAAAGAAAGGGGCTTGTTATTGATAATGCCCTTATAGCCTGCACATGTATTTTCTCTGTGGGCCTGACCAGGGCTGTCAACATACTTGCAGGGGCCCGGGGACAAGGGACCATTATAGGGCTCCCCCACACCATACCACCCCACCCCTACCACCGGCTTGTCACGACAACATATGCGGCACTTTTAACGCTTTGCAAGCAATGCAGTGTATATTTTCAAATTATTTATTTGAGATGGACAGTTAAATTTAACTGACCGTAATGTGATGTGACACAATATAAACAAACAATTTCCATCTATTGTCCCATGTGGGCTACAATACAATACAACTGAGAGTGCTATGCCTGCCTGCTAAGCAACAAAACAGTAACTAAACATCCTGTGCCTGCCCCTTACACATCCCTGGGTTATCAAGTCCTCAAACAGTGATGCGCCTAGACTTTTTTTTTTTTTTTTCAGCAAAGTCATTCATAACATCAGTGAAATCCAGTTTTTTGAGCAAGCTCGCGCTCAATGTAGAGCATGGATAGGTTGTTAAACCTGCCCTGTGATATGGATTCGTATTAGCATGTGCTATAATACATAGTGGGTTATGGGTTTTTCCTCATCAGCCTCAATGAAGCAATGCTAACGTTTACAGTGTTTAATATAGATGTGTTTCCTTATTTTTGCATGTATTAACTTTAATGCTACGGCGTGTTGATGACCAATAAACATCTGTGAAACTGTGAACTGGAGTCTCATATGCCATCAACACGCATGCAAAAATGTATGCATGCACACAGCGATAAAACACAGCCGTGAAAATAATAGCCATCATTTTTATTTACCGTGTCATAAATTGGCTCATTGCATATCGTGACAGGCTTAGAAACTTCAATAAAACATGTCGTTAGTTAGTTAGATGGACTAACGATCTGCTAGCTTGTTGTCTCTTTTCGTCTTCCAAAATTACAACTGTGTGACGGGTACACAAGAGTGTATCCTCCTTTGTTTCGTTGAAATAAGTCAATGTTTTGGCCACTCTGGTGTGCTTTTTTTTTTTTTGCTTTGTGCCGCTTTCCCCGTCCAACATAAAAAAATCTCCTGAACCCCACTCCTTAAAAATTTTCTCCTCGGATCTACACGATTAACGTAGGTCACCCTTTTTGACTTCAAAACGGAGAATTTCGCCGAAAGGTGAGAGGATTTAATGCCTGATGTACGTAGTGTAGCCTTGAGTGATCCAGAGCGGGGTCAAACGATTCTCTGCTAAGACGGGGGGGGGGGGGGGGGGCTTTGTTGTATTAACAGGCAGTAATTTTTTTAATTAATCACGTTAAAATATTTGACATATTTAATGCATGCGCGGAATGGCCCGCTCATGCATTGCCTCAAACAGATTACAATGACGCCGTTTTTGCACATTGAGAGCGAAGAGGCAGAGAAAGGAAAGTGGACACAGGAGTTCATTGGACCTTGCCGTTTATTGGCATAAGCTTTAGCAACTCCTTCACAACAAACATAAGTATCATTTAGTGAAAGCACAACAAAAATAATTTTCCTATCTCTCAAAAAAAAAAAAAAATAATGTTCACAAAAAGAAAAGTGCTTCAATCTGCATTAATGAGGCCCTATTCTCACACAGTTAAAGGACAATGCAAAGAGAACTGGCATTCCCAATCAAAATAGCTATGCAAAATGCACATAAAACTTACTCAGACTTTGGTCAAACTCTATTGAATTATTTTGTTTAGCTCTCGTTTAGCGCAACAAATACACTGGATGGCAATATTTAGTCACAATATACAAACTATCAGAGGTATCGTACGTTGTGAAGCCAGCACTCAAATGACTGTGAAGTACAATGGATGGACCAGTAAACAGGGAATTACGGCGTCAGTCGAGGGACAAAACACACTCATTTGCTTGATTTCTAGGTAATTTAAAACTCACCACTGACACCTTGTGGTGTATTTCAATCACTAGCTTACGTAGCTAAAGACACTGTGGAAGAATGGCAGTTCGCCCATGTGACTTCACCGCTTAGCGACGTCAACAATGGCGAGCGACTAGTTTATTTTTTGATTGAAAATTTTACAAATTTTCTTAAAACGAAAACATTCAGAGGGGTTTTAATATAAAAAAAATTACTACAATTTGTACTAACATTTATCTTTTAAGAACTACAAGTCTTTCTATCCGTGGATCCCTTTAACAGAAAGAATGTTAATAATGTTAATGCAATCTTGGATCTTGGATTTATTGTTATAATAAACAAATACAGTAGTTATGTACAGTATGTTGAATGTACATATAAGTCCTGTGTCTTATCTTTCCATTACAACAATAATTTACAGAAAAATATGGAATATTTTATAGATGGTTTGGATTGCAATTAATTACGATTAATTATTTTTTAAGCTGTGATCAACTCGATTAAAAAGTTCAATCGTTTGACAGCCCTAAAAAATGTATATTTGAAATATTTAATATGTTATAGTTTTTAAGTATACTGCGGAAAACACAGATGAGACTGAAAAAGCAGTTTCTGCTTTTGCACTCCTCTTTAAAATAAACTGCTGTATGTTAAGTCAAAAGAACTGTTGTGTTTGATAGAACAATCTATTTGCTACCATAGCAGATTCATGGCGCATTAAGCCCCCGAACTATTTTTAATTTGTCTGTTTTACCCTGGAAACCCCCGTTTACAGACGTCGCACAACTGCTTTTGTTTCAACCCAGCCATAAAACGAAGGTAATTAATTATATTTATTATTCAAAAGGTCTGTCATTTTTAGCTTAGGATCATTAATTGATGTCTATATTTCGTTTAAAAAAAAAAAAAACGACTTTAGAACATGATTCACTCGCATATTTAAATTTTTTAAACAAATAATGTCACAATGAAAAAAATGGTGTCTTTAAAAAAGTTACGGATATATACCTCATAAAGCTGCTTAACTGTATTTTTTTGTTACTGTCTCGTTTTCTCAGATATGTTATATGATAAATAATCGATCCAAACGAAGGAAAAAAAAAAAAAAAAACGTTTAAAAGGGTAAATATATGGGAAAAAAAAAAAAAAATCTCAACAACTCCTATATGTCTGCGATTTTTGCATCCCAACCCTTGTTATATTACCATGTTTCACCTATAAAATCCCCCAAAAATCCAGCTGTGGCCATTCACAGCTGTATCTTGACACTCAGTGATACATGCTGCATGGAGTTTTTGGATCGAAAGTAAGTACGCGATAATATCTCGTTAAAGTCATGGCGTCTGTAATTCTGCTATTGCGTGCTCTCACCTCCAGATAGGGTTCTGTTGCTTAAAAAAAAAAAAAATAATGCCTTCCTGTTCAAAATGTTTCTTCCCCCAGAAAATCCAGATTTTAAACTTTCCAATGATGTATCACACATGCATATCGGCCAATTTTAAAATTTGGCCAATTTGGGCGTCTCAGAGCGGAACTTCAAGTCATCTGAGTGTTTTCCGCCATAAATCGAGTAGAACATAACAGTTAATCAGACAATGATTTAAATAAAAAAGAAATATACGAATGTAAAGTAAAATAAATTAAGGGTCGTTCAGGGGCCCCTATGGTCCTGAGGCCCGGGACAACATACCCTACATGCCCCCCCCCCCCCCCCCCCCCCCCCCCGTCGACGGGCTTGGGCCTGATCAGAGCAAATACACCTGCAAGTGTGCATTATTCCCGTCTAGTGTAGGCCAAACGTAAGTGGCTTTGGGTGTGTGCGGAGTACGAAGACAGAGAGGAGTTGATAGTGTGAAAGAGGAGGAGAGTTGTGGGAGTGGAAGCGAGAGAGAGACTTCCACTGAGAGGAGGAGAGAAAGAGAGAGAGCGAGAGAGAGCGAGACGGGAGGAGAGCTCCTTCTCTCCCGGTGCACTTGGCAGTCTTGTTGCGGGCTGCTGTGCTGTTGCTGTCGTGGCGTGGCTGGTCGCGCCAGGCGGGGGAACTTCACCACACTGGAGCCCGGAGTCCCACTCTCTCACCTGCGCAGTTCGGAGCTGCCATGGGTCTCGCGCCTGGATTTACTGTCCTAATCATTCTACCGGCCTTTCTGCTGCACACTAGCGGCCTTTACATCGCCAGTAGCGTTGGTACGTACAGCAACTCGGGTGGAAACGTGGCCAGTGTTTACGTTGTTGTTTTTGTATGTCCGATCTGCTCATCCTTTTTCGCCACACATGGGAAGTCCGCCGGAAGCTCCACCGCAAGCGTGCCGGTGTGATTTATGCCATGCAATTTCCGCAAACAACTTTGCGTGTCCTGCTTTGGGGCGCTTGCGGAGACTTTTTTACCCATATGGGGTGTTGAGCATCGTTACTCTAACGGATTTTGCAGGGAGGGAAAAGACAACTCTCAGATGGTGCGCATCGCATCTATCGATTTGTCACTGGACGCTGGTGTCGGATGTCAGGATATTGATCACATCTTATCAAATCATTCTCTAACACGAGGGGGAAATGTGATTGTGCGTTGGTATCGTATTGCCAACCTGCAAACTTTTGAAAGGTTGCGCATGGTGATGATTGACAGCCAAAGCAAGGGCACCTGAGGATCACTTCGAATGATGCTGCTGCTGCTGCTTGCGTGTGCTAAGTGTGTATGTGCAAGGGTCTTTGTGTGTGTGCGGGGCATCCCCCAAACTTGCATGCCTCTGGCACAGTCACGTGGAGAACAAAACTATTGTTTCATGCAAAAATGTGCGTGTTATCAGTGTAGCTCTGTTATGGTCAAGATGCAGCAATGATGATTAATGATGTGTTGATGTAAATAGTAACCATTTACAGGAAAAGCGACAAATTTTTGGTCATTAAAAATAAAAAAACCCTTTAAAGGGAATGCAATAGAAATCGACCGATATGGGTTTTATAATACCGATACCAATTATTAGGAGTTAGAGGGGCCGATAACCGATTTTTGGAGCTGATATTAATTTGCAGTAAATGTGCAGAAATTGGTGAAAAAATTGAATAATGCAAACCCTGAACTTCATTAAAATGCCGAAAGCATGTTTGTTGAATCACACGAATAGAAAAAAATACAAGGTGCCGTATTTCAGTGGTAGAGTTGTCGTTGTGGGTTCAATTCTCCGCCCTGGTCACCTCGTCTAAGCATCCATGAGCAAGACACTAAACCCCACATTGCTCTTGGTGCTGCGTCACCAGTAGGTAGATTAGGATACTGTGAAGTGCTTTGAGGGCCTTAAAAAGTTACCTGGCACGGCCAGACTGTTCTCCCAGTATTTTTCAAAAACTGTAATAGTCTGGGACCCACCTCCTTAATGGCCTCTCGAGCCGAACAAAATCATCCGTGCAATCAGGTTCGATTATTTGCGTGACGTGTTCTTAGCGAGCAATGTCACATTTGTGCGTCGGAAGTCGTCTCCACAACAACACAGATGCCGAATGGTAGAGGCGAGAATATGTTTCAATCTGCGGTAAAATCAGTTTTAAATGACCAAAAACGCATTGACACAAGTCATTGACAACAGTCTGTCTCACGCTAGCCATGTTAAATAAAACTTCTCTGTTCTCCGCTCGCGCTAGTTTCTTGTCACTTTAACAACGTCACGTCTGCCCGTCGCTGATTGGTCCACTCCACTGTCTGTTTGCTGTGGCTTGCTCCGCCCTGGGAATTTGATCCGCGGGACGGTCGCCAGACTCAATCGCTGGAAGAGCGGTGAGTCTGTAGTTCCAGGCTACTTAAAAAGGTGGAAAGGTGCAATACAAAATGTATTTCCATTTAACCTTTCAGAGGACTGGTTGAAAACTAGTCTGAGCCGAAATAACCCAGTTTTAAATTGTTTAAATTTTTTTCACATCGGCCGGTCGGATAAAAAAAAAAGGCCGATACCGATATGTGTCAAATTTCCAAATAAGTATCGGCGCCAAAAATCGGTCTATATATATATATATATATATATACACACACACACATATATTAGGGCTGTCAAAATTATCGCATTAACGGACGTTAATTTTTTAAATTAATCACGTTAAAATATTTGACGCAATTAACGCAGATGCCCTGCTCAGACAGATTTAAATGACAGTACAGTGAAACGCTCACTTGTGTTTTATGGAGTTTTGCCGCCCTCTGCTGGCGCTTGGGTGCGACTGATTTTATAGGCTTCAGCACCCATGAGCATTGTGTAAGTAATTAGTGACATCAACAATGGCGGGCTACTAGTTTATTTTTTGATTGAAAATTTTACAAATTTTATTCAAACGAAAACATTAAGAGGGGTTTTAATGTAAAATTTCTATAACTTGTACTGACATTTTTCTTTTAAGAACTACAAGTCTTTCGATCCATGGATCGCTTTAACAGAATGTTAATAATGTTAATGCCATCTTGTTGATTTATTGTTATAATAAACAAATACAGTCCTTATGTACCGTATGTTGAATGTATATATCCATCTTGTGTCTTTTCTTTCCATTCCAACAATAATTTACAGAAAAATATGGCATATTTTATTGGTGGTTTGAATTGCGATTAATTTCGATTAATTAATTTTTAAGCTGTAATTAACTCGATTAAAAATTTTAATCGTTTGACAGCCCTAATATATATATACACGCATATATTTATATACATGTAGAAAGTAACTATTTTTGGTAATTAGATAAAACCTAGTGGCTGTGAATGCTCATCTTGCATTGCCACTGATGGCGCAGAACAATCGCTGCCAACCCTTCAAGTCAAAATAAATAGGACAGCTAACGTCTATAAAGTCTTATAATGATTTATAATTATAAGTTATTAATTACTATATATTTAATAATATTTATATATACATGTAATAATAAATAAATGTATAAATTAGGGAAGACTGGATGTGCATGCTCATGTTTCAGTGCCATAGACGGCGTTAGACGTTCAATTCATTTTGACAGGGAGGGCTAGCATCGATCATCCATTTATAGCAAATGAGTGCCCCGATAAAGGGTTAAGCAATAAGGGAATTATTTCACAGATGGGTTAGGCTTTATTTCAGTTTGCAGCCTGTGACATTTTTAGAAAGATATTTTCTCAGCTCCAGCTGCTTGAATGTGAAGTAGCAAAAGACAGAGCCGCAGTTAGCACCTTGATCTCTCACTGACATCCCTGTTCGTGGTGGAAGGGCACAGAAGGTGTCAGGAGCGCAGTGCGCTCTGCTGAGGCTGCCGTTTCCAAACATGCCTTCTGCCTTGCATGGGTTTTGCCTCTGGGTCCATGGGCGTGCCTGTGTGCGTGCGTGCGTGTGTGGAAGGCCCGCACCTTTTCTTCCCTTTATTTATTATGGCTCACCACGTGACGCATCTTGGATGGAATAAAGCATTCCTTGGCATGCTTGACATTTCTTTAATCCCTTATTTTTCCTTCCATCTCTTTTCTATGCCATCTCACCCCACCCTTGATGCACTGTTTTCTTTTTTTGTTTTTCGCATCTGTCATGATCAATTTAATCTTTCATGTGCATTCTGACTGCCTCAATCACACTTTTACCTCTTTGCCTCTTGTCCTTTTCTCAGACTCCCTGCAGCATGTCCTGGGGGAGTATGGACTGGTGAGGCCAATAAGTGTGGATGCAGAGGGTCGCTTCCTGTCGCACGCCATCTCGGCAGGCCGCGTGGCGGGAGGGCAGCCCCGTAGGCGCCAGAAGAGGGAGGTAGGAGGCGGGAATGATGAGTGGGAAGGACCAAAAGGAGTAGACAAAGACCGAGAGCCGGTGGCCCGCCAGGAAAGACTCTACTACAACGTCACCGTCTTCGGCCGGGAGTTCCACCTTCGCCTGCGCCACAATGCCAGGCTGGTGGCCCCCGGAGCCAAGATGGAGTGGCGCGACGACGACGACAGCACACGGCACTTTGAGACACTGCAAGATGACTGCTTGTATGTAGGTGACATCACTGACACGCCAGGAGCCAGCGTGGCGATCAGCAATTGTGATGGTTTGGTGAGTGGAGTTTCTGTGATCTTCCTATCTTGTGTGGATGGTGCAGACATGCAGAATGGTAACAAATATTTGTGCTCAACCATGATTCTGATTCTGAGGTGTCTTTCTGTTGCTCTGATCCCTGTGAAAGCAAAACATCCAATCACAGCAGTAGACAATTAAGCTTCCTTCATAATATTTATAGGCCATTTGGGCAGATTTATTTTCTGACTCCCTCCTGGCAGGGTTCTGGAGGTTTGCCAGTAAGATGAAAGTTAGTGTTAGTTGGGGAAGGGGTAGTCTGAAAGACTCATTGGTTAAGCTTTGGTTTTTCATTGAGGTTTTATTCATACCACTAGACCTTACAGTACATCTCAGATCGTCACCCTCTTAAAATAGTAATTAATTATGATTAATATTACTGTATTTTTGCAACCAATGGGGGCACCGTATTAAAAGGCGCGGGCTCATTTCCGGGTGATATGTTTGTATTTAACACACACACAAGGTGCACCACATCATTGGGCACATGAAAAATATATGCTAGCGTGCACCCTATTATGCACGCTAGCATATGTGCAGAGGTGTAGTGTCCCATTAGGCATACGCAGGCAATTGCCTAGGGCCCCCAGCCAGCAGGGGCCCCCAGAGGGCCAACAGATTTGGCACACAAAGATTTAGCACACTCAGCTTCACTGCACTGTCGTAGCTACAAGGGTTGGGAGTGATTCAATACCATAGAATCATTTGGCAGATTATATAACAATTCTGTTACCAGTCCCAATTAGCATACATGTTTAAACAAGTCCAATCAGTTTTAACACTGCATGTATGTGTAAAGAGTGATTCACCAAGAACTTTATGAAAAGTCCATGCTGTAATATTTTATGTTGATTTTCACAGGCCACCTCATTATTCATGTGACTACTTAAAGAAATGGGGATTTTTCCCAAAAAAGTCTATTAATGGGTCTATCGTATTCCTCGTTGAATACTCTATAAGAAAAACATAACATATATGCATCTAAAATAATCCTAAACGATTTTATTAGCAATTTTAATACTCCTTTCAGCAAGGTTCCATGGGTATGCGGTATGCCGCTGCGTACGTTCCCATAGCAACCAGTCCTGTTATTGTCCTACGTCACAAGTGCTGCATATTCTGAGAACAAGAATAGGCGTAAGCGTAAGGTACGCATTTCAAGCAGATGACGGCCACCCCACCTGTTAGAGGATTAATCTGTGCGTATTTCCTCTTCATGCCATAATGTTCTTATGATAAGTTAGAGCCGTTATCAGCGCGACCGTTTCGTGTTTTTCCTGTTACGTCGGCTGGTTGATCCCACTCGTTCTCGCTGCGTTGGGGAGAGCGTTCTTTACATTATATTCGCATTGCACATTTGCTTTAAGAGGGAAGGTGTTAGTTTAGCATCTTAAAATGATGTTGTACATCCATGTGAGTGTAAAGTGCTTAGTTTTCGCCACTTTTATGGCCAAGATGACCGCACGCAGCGTGCACTCGAACGCCCCCCCCCCCCCCCCCCTTCGTGTTCATTTTACTGCACAAATATGTAGGTGTTAATGCAATTGGGGGGGGGCACTTTGAGTGTCCTAAAAAGTGCTCTATGACAGCGAGGCGTTATTAGACTTTTATTAAATATGCTATTGCTCCAAGTCCAACTGTCCCCCTTGCACATACTCAAAGGGCCCCATGTTGCCTGTTGCCTGGGGCTCCTGGGGACCCTTGCTACGCCTCTGCATACATGCTAGCTTGCATGCTAGTGTTTTTTTTTTTTGAAAGGCAGCGGAAGCAAAACGAAGTTCAATTCTGCTTTATTAAAAAAATTAACATGGTACTGACATCAATCTTAATCAATCCACAAATCCATCAAGTCCTCATCTTCAGTATCCTAATTGAACAGCCTATCATACACACTCGAACTTTAAAGCTACTGGGGGCAAGCCCCCTATCACGCTCATTCTTCACCCTTTAAGGTTCTTATTCTGCTCTCACTTACGTCCGCCTTTTCAAAAATTACTCAGTCAGACAGACACATTTTGGTACTCAGTCCACACAGTAGTTGCACCACATTGTTAGGCGTATCCTCCATTTTGGACTTTTAAAGGGATCCTCTATTTTTAAGACAAGTAATTCTTAAAAGATAAATGTTAGTATGAGTTATAATAATTTGATATTAAAACCCCTCTTAATGTTTTGGTTTTAATAAAGTTTTAAAAATTATTTTAAGTGATAGGTCGCCATTCTTGTTACATCGCAGTGCGTGACGTCACCGGTCCCGTTGCCGAAATTCCAGCGTGTCACTCGTTAGCTTTCCCAACATGTCGTCAGTTCTACCCTTCCTATTTGAACCAGATCTGAAAAGTGAAGAGCAGGACAGCACTGTTGGTCGTTCACAAGAAGAGCTTCAGGGAAAAATGCGTGCAGCAAATACCTGATAAGACAAAAGCTGGGCAAAACTGGTGATGCAAGAGAGTGCTGTTTGGAACTCCAGTTTTATTAGCAGATATTCAAGGTAAGCATATTGCATTTTCAAACTTATCCCATATAATTATGTAGATTGTTAGCATCCAGAGCTGTCGTGTGCTTTACATACAGTACAGGCCAAAGACCACACCTTGTGTAATCCATGTCTTGTGCATTGTAACGCGTGGTAGCTAGGATACGTGTATAAAAGTACCAAGAAAGGGAGAAGCTTCCACTTATGCACATTTATTCACAAAAAAAAAAAATATTTCCACCTTGACCACTCTTCACTTGGGAGCTCAGCAGTACGCAAACACGCGTTCCCTGACGAACTCCAACATTGTTGTAAGGTCCACGTCAGAGTCACTGTCGTCACTGTAGCGTGCCATAGTGCTTTAATTATTTAGTATGATTTGGGGAAAACTCCCACGAAGAATAGTCAACAAAAAAGATAGCAAAAGTAATCCAAATCCACGTTTTTAACTCACTCGAAGATCCAGGAATTAGACCGATCCCATAGCTATGTCGCAGCCACGATCAGGCCGTCAATTCCACAAAATAGACTGATCCGAAAAGCCGCTGTGGGACCGACAAATAAAAAAAATGGACAGATCCGAAACCAATATTGCAGACGCGGTGGGACCGTCGGATCCAGAAAATAGACGGATCCCTTACTTGACTGAAGATCCTGGAAAAAGGTTCGGGTGCCAGTTGTAACGCGTGGTGGGCAGGATGCGTGCATACAGGGACCAAAAAGGGGGAGAAGCTTCCACTTATGCACATTTATTCACTAAAAATAATAATTCCACCTTGACCACTCACTTCACTCCCCTTGTTTCCATTTGACTGGAAATTGCATCCAAAAGCAGCACATCGTGACATTTTACTTCGCGAGTTTAGGCAGCAATAAGCAATTGTTGAACACGCTACACATTTGAAAAGATCCCAATTACGTCATCACTGCGAGCCCGCAAACCATGGCGCCAATATGGACTAAATATTATAAAATATTGCCATTGATTTAACATTTTATGTGTTTCTAACAACATATTTTAGTACAAGAGAACAATTGTGGTTTATTAGACCCTACATGTATTTAAGTTAGAGGATCACTTTAAGTATGCCTTATGGTTAGGGTTGGGCATGATTTGAATTTGAACGGTTCCGGTTCCGATCCCACGTTTTGATTCCAGTTTCAAAGGATTCTCTATTCCGATTCTTTTAATAGGCAGGGTAAAAAAAAAGAAAATGCATACTTTATTTTAATTTCTTAACTTCTCGATTATTTTTTAAACTATATGAATTTTCAATTAACTTTGCTATGAATTTCTCACAGGGCTATTTTTAACGTGTATATAAATATCATTCTTTGAACTTGAATATAATGAAGTTTCTTTCCCCAGGAGTGCACTTTCACAAAGTGTTTCTTTTTCAAAACCTCACGGAGAAAACATTTACACATATTCTTTTGTCTATGTTTTAGAGTGTCTTATGCGGCAGGCATTTGTTGTATTGTATTGCATTGTTTTAGGTGGTATTTCTACAAGTTAGTTAAGGGCTGACAGATGTCAGGCGGGGAGTGTTCTGTCCCTTCATCTGAAGTTGACTACTTTTTAACTGAGTTCTTCTTGATATATTGGAAATCCTTCCACTAGATGTCACTATTGTAACTCTGGACTCTACAGTTTTGTTTTGTTTTTTGTTTTGCTATGTGCGCTTAGTGGTGACTTACAGTAAGGAGCAGGCAAAAAGAACTTAATACTTTAGTTGGAAAAGAATCCTTGAGGTGTACAGACACTACACACTTTCTCTGCACTACACATAGTTGGGAACCCTTGATAAAACAAAATCTGTAAGTTTCCATGTTTTAACAGGGGGTCAGATATCTTTTCAGTGTGTTTATTCTGTTACTTTTTCATCATTGTGAAGCGAAGCAACACGTTTGTGTGCTAAGCTAAACCAGCAGCTTCATTTGATTTGCTCATAACGGAGCTAGTCTTTATGTGGATTCTTCTTTGTGGTGTTCCGCAGCTATTTTTTCCGGTCGGCGGTCAGGGCATTGAAAGTTGGGATCGACTTGTGGTAATATATATCTACATCTATATCTATATCTATCTATCTATCTATCTCTATCTATCTATCTATCTATCTATCTATCTATCTATCTATCTATCTATCTATCTATCTCTATCTATCTATCTATCTATCTATCTATCTATCTATCTATCTATCTATCTATCTATCTATCTATCTATCTATCTATCTATCTATCTATCTATCTATCTATCTATCTATCTATCTATCTATCTATCTATCTATCTATATATATATATATATATATATTAAACAGTTTTTTTAATCTTATTACATCCAGCACACAAATATTGTGCATTTACTGTAAGTAATATTGCTGAATTTTGATTGACACTGTCAAAAATGTGCTGATTTAAAAATATTTGTATTTATGGCTCTAGTAGTAGGCGTAGAGGGTTTGTACAGTATATATTAAATGCCAAGTAATGTGTTGAGTAAATATGAGATTGTGAGGAGGAGATCCCCTCAGCAGGAGACTGCTCATTAGTCAGCCAGACTAGCCCACCACTCGAGCTGAGCAAAGGCAACTGGATCCGTTTAGGACTGAGGACGCTGGGGAGTGAGCGAGCATCTGAGGGAGCAGGCAGGGAGCCAGGACAACACGGACCCAACATGCCCATTCAGCATGACACCAGCCAGCGGCAGTTCATTGCCGCTGCTTGCTCTGGGCTGCATTACCGGGCCTGTCGGCAATTTGGAGGAAATGTTACTGTCAAAGTGCAATTCGATTGGGATAACGGATGAGCTTGTCAAGAGACTTGACTGCCCCGCTTTGGCAAGTCACATGTTTGAAGTGTAGTTTGGCAATTGTGGGTCTGTCATCAACTATGTGGTAAATCTGGTATCGGTATGCTCGGGTTTCTCAATAGCTTTGAAACCACTTAGGACTGCAATCAAATAATATGTGATCACATTTAATGATAAATAGCTTCAAATAAGATTTTAAATGGGCACACTTATCCATTCAAAGTACAGTATTAAATTACTCTGGAGCTGTTTAAAAGAAAATAATACAAATCATGTTACTATAATTTTAAGGATGTATGAGCGAATCTGCTGCTGCTGCAATGAAACCCTAACTATTGTTATAATCCAGAGTGGTGTCCACTTGTGTTTAATTTGTCCCCTCTGTGTCCCTGAGCAACCTATGTCGTCACCCATTAGTTCTTCCAGCCTCCGCAGGCATGCAAACAAGTACAGCCAAACTGTGTCAAACAGATCTTGCTTTTTAAACGCAGTGAAGCCACATGATCAGACCAAATGTCTCCCTTTCTTTAGCGACCCTGAGCCGTTCTGCCCTGTTGATTCAGCTCCAGAGTTTGAGATGAGGGGTGGAGAAGAAGACGCGAGAGAGTGAGCCTTGGAGAGAATTGGATTAATGTGGTGTGAGACTGTGATCAGTTGGTTAGCTGCTGTGATGTGCATGTTCTTTAGTCTTTGGTGTAAGGCATTAAGATTAAACCATGGTTTGTGCACAAATACAGATATTTGGAAATTTTCCCACTATGTATAATACAGTGGAGCAAATAATTATTTAGTCAATCGCCAATTGTGCAAGTTCTCCTACCTGGTTAAACCTCAACCATGAGAGACAGAATGTGGAAAAAAAAAACAGAAAATCACATTGTTTGATTTTTAAAGAATTTATTTCCAAATTAGAGTGGAAAATAAGTATTTGGTCACCTACAAACAAGCAAGATTTCTGGCTGTCAAAGAGGTCTAAATTCTTCTAACGAGGTTTAATGAGGTCTAACGAGGCTCCGCTCATTACCTGTATTAATGGGACCTGTTTTAACTCATTATCGGTATAAAAGACACCTGTCCACAACCTCAGTCAGTCACACTCCAAACTCCACTATGGCCAAGACCAAAAAGCTGTCGAAGGACACCAGAAACAAAATTGTAGATCTGCACCAGGCTGGGAAGACTGAATCTGCAATAGGTAAAACTGGGAAGGCTGAATCTGCAATAGGTAAAACGTTTGGTGTAAAGAAATCAACTGTGGGAGCAATTATTAGAAAATGGAAGACGTACAAGACTACTGATAATCTCCCTCGATCTGGGGCTCCATGCAAGATCTCACCCCGTGGCATCAAAATGATAGCAAGAACGGTGAGCAAAAATCACAGAACCACATGAGGGGACCTAGTGAATGACCTACAGAGAGCTGGGACCACAGCAACAAAGGCTACTATCAGTAACACAATGCGCCGCCAGGGACTCAAATCCTGCACTGCCCGACGTGTCCCCTGCTGAAGAAAGTACACGTCCAGGCCCGTCTGCGGCTTACTAGAGAGCATTTGAGTGATCCAGAAGAGGACTGGGAGAATGTGTTATGGTCAGATGAAACCAAAAGGTTTTCGTGTTTGGAGGAGAAAGAATACTGAATTGCATCCGAAGAACACCATACCCACTGTGAAGCATGGGGGTGGAAACGTCATGCTTTGGGGCTGTTTATCTGCAAAGGGACCAGGACGACTTATCGGTGTAAAGGAAAGAATGTATGGGGCCATGTATCGAGAGATTTTGAGTGAAAATCTCCTTCCATCAGCAAGGGCATTGAAGATGAGACGTGGCGGGGTCTTTCAGCATGACAATGATCCCAAACACACAGCCAGGGCAACAAAGGAGTGGCTTCATAAGAAGCATTTCAAGGTCCTGGAGTGGCCTAGCCAGTCTCCAGATCTCAACCCCATAGAAAATCTGTGGAGGGAGTTGAAAGTCCGTGTTGCCCAACGACAGCCCCAAAACATTACTGCTCTAGAGGAGATCTGCATGTAGGAATGGGCCAAAATACCAGCAACAGTGTGTGAAAAGCTTGTGAAGAGTTACAGAAAACGTTTGGCCTCCGTTATTGCCAACAAAGGGTACATAACAAAGTATTGAGATGAACTTTTGGTATTGACCAAATACTTATTTTCCACCATGGTTTGCAAATAAATTCTTTAAAAATCAAAAAATGTGATTTTTTTTTTTTTTTTTCACATTCTGTCTCTCATGGTTGAGGTTTACCCATGTTGACAATTACAGGCCTCTCTTATATTTTCAAGTGGGAGAACTTGCACAATTAGTGGTTGTCTAAATACTTATTTGCCCCACTGTACAGCCACATGGGACGATTATACTGAAAATGCCTGTGTGTTTTTAGAAATGGGCTTTCTTTATGATGGATACTGTAATGGGGCGCAAGCAGAAGATTAAGCGGCACACTGTAAATCGACATTCAAAGTTTTCCTCTAACGTTCACTGTTTAACCATTAAATATATAATAAATGCATAAAACTATAAACTTATTGATCTATATTTTATTCTCTACCAGTTTTGACATCAAGCTGTATACTACTTAGAAATTAGGTTAACATGGGAATTTTGTTCTTTTTCTATCGCTGTCACCTGGCAGAACAACCAATCAGCAACGGATTTATGGATCGATGAATTACTTGTGAGGACACTGGCCAATCCGGAAATTGACATTCACACGGCAACATGCAAATTATCTCACTTTTGAATGGATGTAAAAGATTCCAAGTGGAAATGAATGGAGTTGGTGAAAAAAAATGCCAGATGACACTTAATGACATCTGTCATAAGCATTCATAAATGCCCATGACAGTGTCTTGTCATAATTATGATGGTCTAATGACAGGCTTGTGACGCCACTGTCAAATGAGGTATTAACTATTAAACCAAATAAATCAACAAATAAGAAACACTGGACTAAAAAGTAGCGGCTTATAGGCCGAAAATTATGTTAACTCAAATTTGCAGTACAGTGATCCCTCGCTACTTCACGCTTCAAGCTAGGCACCATTTGTCCATCGCGGATTTTTTTTTCAATTAAAAAATAATAAATAAATGCAGTATTTTATAGAAGCGGCATTGAAAATGAATGAATGTCCCGATCCGATCACGTAGTCTCTCAGTCTCGCGTCTGCCGCTTTTCTTAGTCAGGCAGTGCCCTGGAGTTGCTTATTAAAATCAACGGTGATTGACAGACATTAAGGTTTGATCTTGCCAGAGACAAATAGAAGCTGAAACTTCAAAGCGTCGCATACGTCAATTATAGTTTAATTTGTTAAACAGTTTGAGCGGATTTGAGTGGACTCACTCAATGAAGCATATAATATCGACATTTTTCTACTTTATTCTTGTTTAAAAATAATTCGGTGGAACAGTAACATGTTTAAAACTTATAAAAATAATTATTACATTTTAAGTGCTTCAAAACCATTTATCAAAAATATATAGACACTACCGTTCAAAAATTTGGGGTCACTTAGAAATTTCCTCCTTTTTTAAATAAAAGCACAGTTTTTTTCAATTGAAATAACATTAAACTAATCAGAAAAACACTATACATTATTAATGTGCTAAATGACTACTCTAGTGGGAAACGTCCGGTTTTAATGTAATATCTACGTAGTTGTGTAAAGAGGCCCATTTACAGCAAACATCACTCCAGTGTTCTAATCATACATTGTGCTTGCTAGTTGCCTTAGAAGGATAATAGATGATTAGAAAACCTTGTGCAATTATGTTGGCACGGCTCAAAACAGTTTAGGTGGTTAGAAAAGTTATAAAACTGATTTCCTTTGAGCTAGTTGGGTATCTGTAGCATCGCCTTTGTGGGTTTGATTAAACTCTCAAAATGGCCAGAAAAAGACAACCTTCACGTGAAACTTGAAAATCTGTTCTTAGAAATAAAGGCTCACCATAAGAGAGATTGCCAAGAAATTGAAGATTTCCTATAATGCTGTGTACCACTCCCTTCAGAGAGCAGCACAAACAAGATCTAACCAGAGTAGAAAGAGAAGCCGGAGGTCCCGCTGCACAACCGAGCAAGAAGCTAAGTACATAAGAGTCTTTAGTTTGATAAATACATGCCTTGCAGGTCCTCATCTAGCAGCTTCATTAAATAGTACCCGTAAAACGCCAACGTCAATGTTGACAGTGAAGAGACGACTCTGGGATGCTGGCTTTCAGGGCAGCGTTGCAAAAAAAACAAAAAACCCTGCCATATCTGAGACAGGCTAATAAAAGTAAACGATTAATATGGGCAAAAGAACACAGACATTGGACAGAGGAAGATTGGAAAAAATTGTTATGGACAGACAAATCAAAGTTTGAGGTGTTTGGACTTTGGATCAAAGGAACGAACATTTGTGACACACAAAACAACTGAAAAGATGCTGTAGAAGTGCCTGATGTCACCTGTCAACAATGGTGAAGGTAATGTGATGGTCTGGGTTTGCTTTGGTGCTGGTAAACTGTGAGATTTGTACAAGATCAACGGGATTTTAAATAAAGAAGGCTATCACTCAATTTTGCAACAACATGCCATACCCTTTGGACAACGCTTGATTGGTGTCACTTTCGTCCTACAACATCACAGTGAACCAAGAACACCTCCAAATTATGCAAGAACTATTTAAAAAAGCAGTTAGCTGGTATTCTATCTGTAATGGAGTGGCCAGCACAGTCAACAGATCTCAAACCCATTGAGCTGTTGTGGGAGCAGCTTGACCGTATGGTACGCAAGAAGTGCCCATCAAGCCAATCCAACGTGTGGGAGGTGCTTCTGGAAGCGTGGAGTGATGTTTGTCTTATCTTCTTTCTCTTCTTCTCAGCAAATTAACAGCTAGTACACCAGAGGTCTGCAAAGCTGTAATTGTTGCAAAATGAGCGTTCTTTGATAAAAGCAAAGTTGTCCTTATTTCCAACCTTGTCAATGTCTTGACTATATTTTCCATTCATTTTGAAACTCATTTTAAAAATAAAAGTGTAATTTTTGAATGAAAACACAAAATTGTCTGGGTGACCCCAAACTTTTGAACGGTAGTGTACATAAATAAATAAATAAATAAATTATGCTATGGGAAAAAAAGTGAAAAAAACATGTTTTATATGTATCTCTTTCCAATGCTCAATCTGAATAAATTCTGGTTCTGGTTCCCATTAAGCGTGAAATATGAGAGATCATTGTATAGCAGATATGACAAGCGAAAGGGTCAAAGGTCACAGAGGATATTCACATTTGTGACTTTATTTTGAGTGATCTGAAATATGAAATTCTGTTTTTTTTTTTTCAGGAAAACTTTATATGTCTATGCAAAAATAATCAAGAATATGAAGATACATATTTAGGTGCGTAAATACATGGGAAAACAAGTCTGTTTATGAGAAAATGAAAGAAACAAGCATTACTTACTTTGTCTGATGACATATACATGCACACAGACATTTGTTAGTGTTATGGCTGCCACAGCTCCTGAGATAATCAGTGAGTACTGACAAATGCTAGGGTTGCCACATTAGCGTGGGAACAGGGGGTCACGTAGGTGGAGCTGACCAGCACGCTGGAAGGCTGCAAATGAGGTTCAACTGGGTGAGAAGATTCATTCCCCAGATAGTGTGATGCCTGTCATTCCTGAACTCCAGACCCAACATGCAGTTGGAAGCACACCTGGATGACAAATGTGTTTTACGTTTAAATAAACACCTTCACAACACAACCCCACTAGATTAGACTGAAGTGCAATTCAGGTGGGCTGACGTGTGATCGCACCAATAGGGTTGAGAAACGTTCCCCTGCACTAGTTTCACTTCACCATATGATCAATGCACATTTCTATGTAACACTCTTTAATTAGTTACGAGTGTGCTCAGGGAACAAAACAAACTGCCTTTGTTTTCTGGGTTGTATTTAACCGGTGGAAGTCTCACACACATTCAGTGATGCTCAAATTGCTGGACGAATGTCAGATACTGGACAAAAATACTGCTTTACTTTTTGAGCGATCTCTTACAGGTTTCTCCTCCTTGTTTCTTGGCCAGTTGCAGCTCTCTCCTAATGATGCTATAAAAAGAGAAAATGACAGTAGAGGGAAAAGGATGCAGCAGACAGGATTTTTTTGTGGCCCTGCACCCACGGTTTCCGTTTAAAAGACAGACACTGCAAGAGATGCTGTTTTTTTTTTTTTTTTTCTCAAGCAGGATTCATCTGTTTTTAGCAGCAGCATTGCTCCGAATGTAAATCTGATAAATGACACTGAGGTTTAAAGTTAGCTCCTGCTGTCCATTGTGTTAACATATACAGCTCTGGTTGACAAAGTTCTGTTACAGTTGATTTTCAGTTTTAAATACAGGTAATCGATTATTCTATTGATTGGTTAGTTCGAATAATCAAGTAACAATAGATTTCAGGAGATGTAAAACATAGGAAAAAAATGTTATGCTTGCAATAACATTTATTTTGACTTGCCAAGATTGCCCTTTCAAAAGAGCATTAAATGGGAATACAAACGAAAATACCTTTTTCCGAAGTGTGTAGAATGATGCTTTCATTTTAGCCGGAAACTGTATCTAAAAAATAACTAAAAGCGGTTCTAAGTACAACAAAAGAACAATTAGCTAACTTGCATAGAAAATGTCCGCTAGCTTAAATGCTATAAAATGGGATCTTTTTTTTTTTTTTTTTTTTTTACAGAAAGCTCTTAACAAATCATTCGAACACATATTACCACATAAACTGCTGCATATACTTCTAAACTAAATAACGAATGCATGAACAAACACATTAGCTCAAACAAAAACTTTCCCTATGTGGGTTTTAACAGGGAGCCGCGGGATTCAGCCATGTTAAATAAGTTATGTCATATTCACTGTTGCCACAAGAGGGCAGTAAGTGCACCCAAATCAATAAAACAACAAATACTTTCAAAACAAAGCATTACAATGCCACTCTTTTTTTTTTTTTTTTTAAACCTGTCCTGTTCAGCATTTTGACACGGACAATGGAAGTCTAAGTGTCCGGTTGGTCAGAACAGTTTTAATGTTTCACATTGAGAGTGTGATATACTCCCATTGTGATCATTCAATATTCCTCGTTTATTATGACAAAGCAGCGAACAGGAAGGGGTTATCGGGGAACAGAAGAAAGGAAAAGAAACACAAGAAAAGAAAGAAAAGAAACACAAACAACAACAAGAATTACATTGAACGCCTACACTAACTATTAATATGTTGGTGCTATCTTCAACTAGATGTATTTCCGTTTGAAACCATGTAGGGGGCCTGTTGACCAGGGAATGAAGGAAAGGGGTGTGGGGGAGTCTATAAGCTAATTGATTTGGAGGAGTAGAGTGTACACAGATCAGCTCTGTGATCTAGAACCCAGTAATCGTGTGAATCCCTTGTGAGTGTAAGCCCGTTGGCGGCCGACAATGCCACTCTAATTAAGCGAATCCTCAAAGCAACAAAATTTTATTCGAAGCTTTTTTCTAATCGAATTACTCGAGTTAATCAATTAATCTTTTCAGCACTAAAATACAGCAACTTTGATGTGTAATGAAATCTAAATCTACATAGAATTTAAAAAATAATAATGACTTAATTAACTTTATTTTGGACATAGCACCATGTTCCGGATCATTCAGCGTCTGCTTCCAGACTGGCCAGCTCGTTAAGGCTCCACTCTAAAACCAGACAGAACAATGACTCATTCTCAATAACATTTATTTAAAGAAAGTAACAACAACATCAACAAAAAACTGAGACAACACATGTTAAAAACACATCAAAACACTACTCACAAAGATGTTTTTTTGCGATGCAGACCTGTATCGCACAACTTGGTAGTGGTGCAGTCCTGTGCCTTCCCACTCAGAGGTTTAAACAGTCTGTACCTCGGCCATGAAATAGAGGAGCTGTAAGACTTTGCTCTTTCTAGTTTTCCATTTTAATTGTTTTTATATACTGTACTAGCATACCAAAGCACTATTTCAGTATCAAGTTAACAGTTCAAAACAGTAAATAAAATACTCTAGTCCCCATTCTGTATTAGCAGCTTTAAATGACATTCAATTAATATAATGTTGTGAATCAACCGATAAAGTTGTTAAAATTGCTCCTGTTATTCCATAATTTCCCTTCTGTATACTTTCGACTTCTGAAAGTTTTAAGACAGTTTCATCATTTAAAGATAGATTCCAGTCAAGATTTTTCTGATTTAGGAGTATTTTAGATTAAAAGTTAATTGGGTCTCTACAACAGAGCCTTCCACAGAAGGCTTTAAGATGGTGGCTGTTTACTAACGCCGGCACGTCTGTCATTTCACATCTAGTTCTCTATACATGTTCTAACGCTGCCTTTGTCTGTCATTTTGCATCTAGTTCTATATACATGTGTTATCTACCGTAGCATTATGTGGCTGACTGGCCGGATGTTTGTAGCAACTAGCAACTGGACGTTGTTTGTAGAGGTTCACGGCCGCAGTAAGGTATTATTGTTTTTTTATCTGGCGGCATAAGTTGAACCTGATATTTACTCTCTATCCGTTGACTCATTGCATCCCGAAGACCGCGCTGAATGTGTTTTAGTTCCGCTTTCCCTAATTAAATAATCGGAATTTGGATGTTTGTGAATCGTTCTCGAATCTTCCACGGCCAAATCGCGAATAATCTAAGAATCAGAAATTTTGCACGCCTCTAGCCACCATCGTCCCAAATTTGTTAAAAGTTCACAAGTTCAATCTTGCCGGACTTGATATTGGACTTGGTCCTGGTTGCAAGGTTGTAGGTTACTGTGGAATGTCAGAGTAAAGTGAGCTGGCTAATTTTGTTCACACATATATGGTAAACCTCTTAAAGACCGTCACATTATCTGACTTCAGGGCATGTCTGAAAGTAGTATCACATCATAAAGTGATATTCATATCAATTTGTTTCTTCAGTGTGGTCAACCGGTCAAACATCTTTGCAAAACCTTTTTCAGTAAAGACATGGTTCATTTAACTGAAGCTTGTGATGATAATTTAGTAGGCTTGTTGGTAGCTTGGTTAGTCACCAATGATAAGGCTCTTCACTCTAATACATTGTTTAATTTTTTTAAAAGTGCAGATGGGCCTGTAAGCTTTTTAGAACAAATCAGTTTTCTAAGTCCTGCTTACACATTCTCTCAGCAAGTAACCTTTGAGGGTCACTATGCCCTCTGACTCATTGCTAAGCAGGAGGGTCTTTATTAATGCACAGCATGAAAGCAGGGCTGTTGTGGAAACCAGCTGAAAGGCAAAACAAACATCAAGATTTTTTTGTGTGGATCAGTTTTAAATTTAGCAAATACCAAATTCTTTTGAACAAGGTACTACTTTGCGGGACAATGCCTTACAATTAAGCAGAGGTTTTTATTTCATGTTAGTGATTTTCATTTATGTGCTAATCAGGTTCAGGCAGACAAACACAAAAGTTACGTGCAAAAACTAGAGTTGTTACGATCACATATTTTTGAATGCAAGTTTGAGTCAGAGCCACCTCATTTTGAATACCAATTCGCTTCTTCGGCAATTTTCTAATTTATTTAATTATTTTTTTCAGAACACATATACAGTAAAGTGGTACCTCGACATACTGTACGATCGCTTCGACATATGACCTTTTTGACATCCGACGTAAAATTTGACTCACCATGTGTTTCTACATCCGACGACATTCTCGAAATACGACGATTTCTGACAGCGCCGCAGTTTCTTCATTTTCCCGCAAGACGGATGCACAGCAGATTTTCTTGTGAGAGAAATCAACATGGGTTCCAAACATTTTAGTGCAGGTGGAGAAAAAAATAAAAAGGCGAGAATTGCCATTGAAGTGAAGATGGAAATGAAGGGAAAAAAATATGAGCGTGGGGTGCGCATCCGTGAACTGGCTCAACAATATGGGTGTGGACGGTCTATGATCTCTGCGGTGCTCCTCCATTCGCCATGGTAACATGGTAATATAACAATGGTCGTGATGCAGAAATCTTAGAAATCAGGGAGTGGTCAAGATGTTCTTTTTCATATATTTACTCTTTTAAAAGTTTTTTTTTTTTCAAATTCTATTTGTTTGGATCGAATATTTATTATCTAACATATGGGGGAAAATGCGACATTAACAAAAAAAATACAATTAAGTGATAGTTATTAGGTAGATATCCGTGACATATTTACAGACACCATTTTTTTCCATTGTGACATAATTTGTTTAAAAGTTTAAAATATGCAAGTGAATAATTTTTTAAAGTCGTTTTTTTAAACAAAATATTAGACAACTGCTTTGTCAGCCAAACAACTGTTGTGTTTGAGAGAACAATATGTCTATATGCTGCCATAGCAGATTCATGGCGCATTAAGCCCCCAAACTATTTTTAATTTGTCCATTTTACCCTGAAAACCCCCGTTTACAGACTTCCCGCAACCGCTTTTGTTTCAACCCAGCCATAAAACGAAGGTAATTAATGATATTTATTACCGGTATTCAAAATGTCTGTCGTTTTTAGCTTAGAATCATTAATTGATGTCTCATATTTCGTTTTAAAAAATCTCAGAGCGGAACTTCAAGTCACCTGAGTGTTTTCTGCCATCTATTGTTTTGACAATATCCCTGTTTAGCTTATATATTTTGTTTCTTCATAGCCATTAAAAAAATCTTAATAGATCTATCTTTTTCCACCCGATTCCTATCTTCTAAAAATAACGTGCTTGGGCCCAATTTACGTTGACGTAATGGGATTAGCTACATTGAGTGATCAGACTTCACTGCCATTCACGGCAATCTACATCCAGTCCATTTTGACACGGGGGAGTAGCCGCTGCTATACAGTTCACTTTTTAAAAATGGCTTTCATTATAGCAGCTAACCTTAAAAATACACTCACAGTCACACTGGTAGCCTAACGTTTCAAAGTGTGTAAGTGTGTTTACAGATTGGGGTGGTACTCATTGCAAAATCACAACAGTAAAGAAGATTCCTAAGGCCCAGGAATACTCTCCTCATTACCACAGTATTAGTAGTCAATTGACAAGCTATCCCTTATCTGAGGCAACCCATCCGTCTCTCCATCCATCCAGCGTGGCTCGCAGTTAAGCTCGGTCAAGCACGGCAGCTCGACGGGCCATGCGGTGTGTTATTCTACCCGGGTCACACGATAAGCAGCTCTCAATTGTAATCAGCTCAAATTGAAATGATGACATCAATTACAGCACAGTGCACAGATGTAATTGACCCCGGACCTCCTGGATGTGTAAAGTCAGTCGTGTATGGAAACAGAGTAGAGGGGCCGACTGGCTGTGTGATGCTGAAGTGAGAGTCGGGTGTGGAGGGACCGAGGTATGACTGCGAGAGAACGATTAGTGTTCTCAGTATTTGATTGCAGGTTCCACCCTGCAGTGTAGCTCACTCAAACACACAATTATTCAATCTAGAGCTATTATCAGACAGACAGAAACACAGGAAGAGGGGGAGAGAGAGAGAGCATGCCTATTCCGAGGAATGCTGAATAGAGCGAAGGAGTGCTTTTACCAGGGCTGTGATTACTGCCGCTCACTCAGTGCACTTAACCAGCCCCCTCGCCTCTCTTTCCTCTGCCGCTCTGTCATTGAAAAAAAATGATGGCTCAGATTGTTTGAGTGGTGGAAATAACAGGTTTCACTTGAGAAAATAAAGCAGCGGAATCCCAATGATTATAGGGGATTGCTCCTGATGTAATTTTAGTATACCAGAATTGACCTCATTTATGATTTAAACGAGAGTCGAAAATCTCCAGGTAGAGAGGGAATTGTCGTTTTTCCCCACAGACACCACTGTTCCAGTCAGTCAATCAGGCAGCCAGTCAGTTGGTCCCTCAGGCCGCTAGGCCTTGCAGGGGCTGATCGATGCAAGCCAGCATCAGCATTTTTCTTACTAATAGGGCCTGAAGCTGCAGGATCTTGCAAACATTTTCCCAATGATACAATACTTGGCCACTATTGTCCAAATCCCACGTGACATTATTATACCTTGCTGCCATCACATTTCCAGAGCTTTGACTCATTGAAATGTTTTCATTTTCACAAATAAAATACTTTTGAGTGAAAATTTTAATCCAGAAAGCGAGCAATGCACAATGCAGCGGCTTCTTCACAGGTTCTAACCAATGTTCCCTCTCATTTTTCATGTTACTAAGCAGACACACAAGCTCCCTGAGTACACTGAGGACCACTATGAGAAACATCAGATGTGTACCCTGTGGCCACACACCAGTATCACGTCTGTTCAAAACCTTGGATCATAGCTGCAAGTTACATGACTTATTAAAATAATTAAATTACAGCAGCAATTTTCAATAATTTACTTTCATTTGGCGCACTTAAAAGGCAAAAGACAAAAATGTTGTTGTTCATGAGATGTGTACCGTTATATGTGAGAGTCCTGCTTTAACCGAAGGAAGAGTCCTGCTTTCGCCTGGGTAAGGTCCAGTTATGGCATAGGTGAGTTAATAAATACTTAATAAATGAAACATAATGAACAACCACAATGAGACTATTCGAAAACCCTCATTAAAACTCTTTAGAGAATAAGGACACTCAAGATTCCTATTTTCGGTGTCTAAACAGCTTTACAGGACAGGTTTAAAAAAAAAAAATCTCACTCAGTTTCAACGTTTGCCCTTCTATTTACACATACTCCGACAGTTATTCCATCTTGAAAGAACCACATTTCTTTTTTACTTTGGCTTGATGAGTGTAGTGTTGCCTCCCCTTTATTTCACCATGATAAGGGGTTAGCATAGTGTCTCTCAACTTTGCTGCACTGTTGTTAGCTCGCTAACCTGCATGGTGCGTATGGGCAGGGCACACATGCAAACACTGTCAATGCCATGATTGGCTGCGTAGCGTAAGTGAACTGTATCGTATTATTGGCTAGACAGACATCTGTCACTCATTGAGTTATGTCGCAAAATGGTACAGAAAACAGTATTAACTAGCCAATTAACCAGATTGCATCAGTACTAAAATTAGATATTAATTAATACTGTAGCACTTGCACAAATTGGCAGCGGAATGTGGCTTCAGCAAATCAGCGCCTGAGTCTTGCTCACTTTTCACCCTTAATTTTGCTCTGCACTTCTCAGACCATGAACCTCAAAATTACAGTGGTATAAAAAAGTATCTGAACCTTTTGGAATTTCTCACATTTCTGCATAAAATCACTATCAAATGTGATCTTTGTTAAAATCACACAGATGAAAAAACTGTCTGCTTTAGGTTTTCATATTTTAATGAGGATAGTATGCAAATGATGACCGGAAGGGGAAAATAAGTAAGTGAACCATCACATTTATATTTTGTGGCCCTCCCCTTGGCAGCAATAACTTTAACCAGTCACATCCTGTAGCTGCAGATCAGTCTGGCACATTGATCAGGGTTAATCTTGACCCATTCTTCTCAACAAAACTGCTGTAGTTTAGTCAGATTCCTGGGGTGTCTGACATGAATCGCTGTCTTTAGGTCATGCGACAGCATCTCAATGGGGTTCAAGTCTGGACTTTGACTTGGCCACTCTAGAATGCGTGTTTTGTTCTTTTGAAACCATTCTGAAGTTGATTTACTTCAGTGTTTTGGATAATTGTCTTGTTGCAGCATCCATCCTCTTTTTAGCTTCAACTGTCTGTCAGACTTCCTCAGGTTTTCCTGCAAAACATACTGATAAACTTTAATTCATTCTTTCATTAATGATTGCAAATTGGCCAGGCCCTGAGGCAGAAAAACAGCCCCAAATCATGATGTTCCCTCCAACATGCTTCATGGTGGGGATGAGGTGTTGATGTTGGTGAGTTGATCCATTTTTCCTCCGCACATGACATTGTGTGCTACTTCCAAACTTTGGTTTTATCAGTCCACAAAATATTTTGCCAAAACCTCTGTGTAGTGTCCAAGTGCCTTTTTGCAAATATTCAACGGGCAACAATGTTTTTTTAGACAGCAGTGGCTTTCTCCGTGGAGTCCTCCCATGAACACCATTCTTGGACATAAATTTACATATAGTTGATGTGCGCGCAGAGATATTGGACCGTGCCAGTGAGTTCTGTAAGTCTTTAGCAGACACGCCAGGGTTCTTTTTTTACCTCTCAGGTATTCTGCGCTAACTCTTGGTGTCATCTTTGGTGGACGGCCACTCCTTGGGAGAGAAGCAACAGTGCCAAACTCTCTCCATTTCTAGACAATTTCTCTATTTGCAAAACATCCAGACTTTTAGAGATGGTTTTGTATCGTTTCCCAGCTTTATACAAATCAACAATCCTTGATCGCATGTCTTCAGACAGCTCTTTTGACATGATGCACATCAGACAATGCTTTTAATCAAGACAATTCTTACCAGGTGTGTGTTTTATAGTGGGCAGGGGAGCTTTAAACCACTCATCAGTGATTGGGCACACACCTGACTTAAATTGTTTGGGAAAAATTGGTTTCAATTGCTCTTCAAGTCTGCTTTGGCAGAGGGTTCACATACTTATTTTCCCCCTTCTGTCATTGTTTGCATGCTATCCTCATTAAAATATGAAAAACTATCAATGTTTGGGTGGTTTTAGTTAAAGCAGAAACTGTTTTTACATCTGTGTGATTTTGACAAAGATCAGATCACATTTGCTGGTGAGTGAGAAATTCCAAAAGGTTCAGATACTTTTTCATACCACTGTATACAACCGTGGTGTCAGTAGCCCACCAATGGGAGCGACACGTTGACGTATAGAACACACCAATAGGAGTGTCGCGCTTACACCTCACTGCTGTATCAAATTTAGTCTTAGTGATGGTACAATACATTTCTGTTGAATTTTATTTTGTGCGCTGCATAGATTTTCTTGTTCGTTGAGTTTGTGCAAGCAATGCGCGATTGCGCACACGTGTAATTTAGAGGAAACATTGGTTCTAACCTATAAAGTTGACAATGGATGCTTACTACTACAGTAGTGACTAAAAAAGGACTATTTCAGCATTTGAATTTTTACGTCTTCTTTGCAGGGTCGTCCCCTGGTTCTGTAAAGCTCAGGCACCTCTCGGACTGATCATAGATATTTCATGTCAACCATTTGCTTTTACTACATAAGTGCATGCTTAAACCCATTGCACTTAAAACAGGAAAGCCATGGATGGAATGAGTTTTGCGTTGAATTGCTTGTATGTTGTGACTACATTCTCCTTAATGGAGTGGGGCCTGAAAACAACACATTTCAAAAATGCGTCTCTGAGGAGAACCTCACACCTTTAACCATACTAACATTGCTTGATTTTGTTTTCTGCAACAAAATCAAACAAATTTTCTCTTTAGCTGTAGTGTTTTTTTTTTTTTTTTTTTTTTTTTTTTTTTTTTTTTTTTTTTTTTTTATATATCAGTACACAAGGAACCAGAATATGTAATATATTATGTAATGTGGGGGTTGGAGTGAAGCTGTAGAAACAAAGAAACACATCTCTTGTGCTTTGATGATGGTGACTGATCGTCTGCCAGTATATACAAGCAACTCTTAGTATTGTATAAGCCGTTATCATGATGACTTGTCTATAATGCATAGTAGGAGAGGTCTGAAGGTTTCATTCAGATGAATGTGAATTAAGGCAATCATATTTGTCAATGATTGTCACATGTTAATTGCATCTTGAAGCAATTAAGGCAGAATGACAGTTACTATTTTGCTACAAGTAGCAGAAGTTCAGACAACTTCTTACCACTTGTCCACCTTTTCTGCATTGATGCATATGTAAAGAGACTTGCAATTTGACAACAAAATGGAATGTGATTCCTTTTGTACTACATTTCTTCAGAGTTGACATCAGCACAAGACTAGTGCTGGAACGATTAATCGATTAACTCGAGTAATTCGATTAGAAAAACGCTTCTAAAGGGAATAGTATCCTTTCTCGTATTTACTGATCGACTGTTTGTGTCACTCTAACACACTTAATATAATCAATCAGGGAATAGTATCTTTTCTTGTACATACTGTTTGACTGTTTGTATCACTCTAACAGACCCAATATAAAATAAATAGCATTTATATCATAGTTTAAGGAAATCAAGCAGAATATATTTGTCATAGGGCATAAGAGATACATGACGCCTTCTTATCACGGAAGCCCAGCGTGTGCGTCATGCAACTGACTGAACAAGATTGACGCTGACGAGGCAAGACGTCTACAAGCCCATGTCTGCGCCACCACCTCTTTGCCTGGCACGGCCAGACTGTTCTCCCTGTATTTTTCAAACACTGTGAGAATAGTCCAGCTCCTTAATGGCCTCTCAAGCCTGAACGAAATCATCCGTGCAGTCAGATTTGTTTATTTGTGTGACGTGTTCTTAACGAGCAACATCACTCTTGCGCATTAGAAGTCGTCTCCACAACAATCCAGATGGCAAACGGGAGAGCCTAGAATATGTTCCAATTTGCGGTAAATTCAGTTTTAAATGACCAAAAACACATCGACACAAGTCATTGACAACAGTCTGTCCCGCGCTGACCATGTTGAATAAACTTTACCAACGTCACGTCCGCCCGTCGCTGATTGGTCCACTCCGCTGTCTGTTGGCTGTGGCTTGCTCCGCCTTAGGAATTTGATCCGCGGGACAGTCGCCAGACTCTATCGTTGGACCAGCGGTGAGTCTGGAGTTCCAGGTTAACAAACTCCCGCAGTAAATTTTCTCGGACAGTCCAGAACAAATGGCGGGACGTCCTGCCCCAACACAAGGAACACCGGAGAATGCCCGATATCAAACTGATAACCCTCGTTGCCCTGACAACAGTAACTCACGAATCCTCCTGTACAATCCACAAGCAGACAAGAATCCTAAACAACGCCCAAGCACACCCTTTTTCTTCCCACAGCTCACCCCGCGAGAGAAAAACTGAATGTTTCACTAATCGTTGTCATTTTTCTCGGGAACTTTTTGTTGACTTGTGATATGGTGACCTTGGAACGAGTCTGCCTCCTCGTCTGAGTCTGTTTCGCCTTGCTGGCGTGATTCCAGCAATCTGGCTAAAAGGTCAGATTCCTTCAATTCGAATCAAATTTTGCTGCTTCAAGGATTCATTTATTTAGAGTGGTGTTGTAAGTGTTTGTTTTGAAAGTGTTTGCATTTAGTTTTATTCATTTGGGCTGCTCATTAGTTGCAACAGCGAATATGAAATAACTCATTTAACATTGCCGAATCGAGCTGCTCCCTGTTAAGAGCAACAGTATGTGTTTGACTGATTCGTTAATAGCATTGTAAAAAAAAAAAAAAAAAAAAAAAAAAAAAAAAAGTTAGCATTTGATAGCATTTAAGCTAGTGGACTTTTGTCATGTATGTTAGCCAGTTAATCTTTTGCTGTGCTTAGGTCCTCATTTATTTATATTCTTATACCGTTTGGGGCTAAAGTCAGGTATTTCATTTTAAATGAAAGTCCAAATCTGCAGTTTGAATAAACACATCGGAATTTTATTTTGTTTTCACATTTAATGCTCCTTTGAAAGTGCAATATTAGCAAGCTTTTGTTTTACATCTCCTAAAATGTATTCAGTGATCCGATTACTCTATTATTCGAACTAACTAGTTGATTGATTAATCAATGACTAAAATAATCGATAGCTACAGCCTTACACATGATTTATGCATGCAAAGTGCGGGAGATGCCCAATGCAACCAGTGCACTTTGGTATATCCAAACCTAACCCGAGTATATTCTCAGAAGGTTTCTGAGTGGTGGTGCCGGATGTTAATCTGGGACAGGTCATGTCAGACAGCAGCAGCGTAATGTTAGATTCATTCAAATCATCTGCTGTGTCCTTGAACAGCTTTACGCAGCTGTTTTGTAGCGGACCCTGACCTCTGAACTCCTCAAGAGAGGAAGTCGATCCATCATGGATCAATAAAGCATCATGTTCATAGAAAGAAGCTGGTTGCTGTCACCTTTGGCATGTTTTCCGTGTTATAAGACTATAAAGAGAGGTGGCCCTGCTTTTGAAATGTGCCAATCAAAATACAAAACAATAACAAAAATAAGATACCCTATGCAACAGAAATATTCAGCTGAAACTATCTAAAACTGTAATTTATATTTGTAAGAAATTTTTTTTATAATTTATTTTTTTTCCTTTGATTTGTACATTGTCTGTTTTCAGTTCAAGCCAAGAACTTTTATTTCGGTCCTTCTCTAAAACAAATGCTTCACCGTAAGAATTGTGGGTTAGGATAACTTTATGGCCAGTACTGTGTTGATTGATTACTTTTCTCCATCGTTCTCTTTCTCCTCCCCAATGTGCACATACGCATAGTGTTACGACTAACACTGTCACTTGAAGGTCAAAGAAGTGAAAATATTTTTTGTTCCCAGACTAATCCTGCGCTTCCTATAATGATAGCATGAGATTAGCGCTCCTAGGAGCTGCAGTGCTAGCTATATATTCACCCTTCTGTTTGCTTTGAAATATATAAATTTATGGGTAGAATAAACGTGTCTGAAAATGACATTGCACCAGGTCTATCTAACCCTAGATACAGTTTTATTAGGTTTACTTTGAACTGTGAAGCCTCTAACATTTGTGTACATACCATACAGTGCTGGCCAAAAGTATTACACCCCTGCAATTCTGTCAGATAATGCTAAATTTTTCCCAGAAAATGATTGCAATTACAAATGCTTTGGTAGTAATATCTTCATTGATTTGGGTTACAATGAAAAAACACAAAAGAGAATGGGGGAAAAAAAATTAAATCATCATTTTACACAAAACTCCAAAAATGGGCCGGACAAAAGCCTCAGCCTAATACTTGGTAGCACATCCTTGGGACAAAATAACTGCGAACAACCACTTCCGGTATTCATCAATGAGTTTCTTACAATGCTCTGCTGGAATTTTAGACCAGTGTTCTTTGGCCAACTGCTCCAGGTCTCTGAGATTTGAAGGGTGTCTTCTCCAAACTGCCATTTTCAGATCTCTCCACATGTGTTCTATGGGATTCAGGTCTGGACTAACTCCTTAGAAGTCTCCAGTGCTTTCTCTCAAACCATTATCTTAATCTTAATACCAAAACATTTGTAATTGCAATCATTTTCTGGGAGAAATGTACACTGTATATATGTATTTTGTTTCTTTTTTCTTTTAATTCTGTGTGTACTGCATGTTGTTTGTGTTATAAACCTCCATGTGTAGAAAATAAAGTTCTGTCATCTTTCCTTGCACACCTGTATTCAGACATAGACACACTTGGGAGAAGAGACTTATTGTGTTGCTCCACAGTCCGCCTTTAATCCTTTGCCTCGCCACTTCCACCTACATATCTGCTCCTCACAGCACCTTGGCCGAAGTCTAGTGGCTTTAACCCACGCAGGGATGTACCACATGGGTCCCCGATGTAACCCAATCAGGATAGTGGCACCACGGCGAGAGGAGAATGGCAGATGTGAGGGATGAGGAATGAGACTGAATTGAAATGAGATACACAAGAGACGAAAGACTAATTGAGGAATAAAACAGAGCACCCATTCTCCATTATAATGCGTAAAGCGACAATAAATGCTGTCTTGTTCATGCATTGCTTTATTTTCCTCTTCTCACTGGGTGGGTGTGAGTTTGATGTGATCTGACAGAACCCCCTGTCTCCTTATTTTTCTGCTGTGTGACAGCATGAGGCCAACATCTACCTTCTTTTCGCTCTTCATCCCATGTATTCATTTACACGCTAGTTGGGTAGGGAAAAAATGGTATCCCTTATGTGTATCTTCATCTTCACTTAACATGAGACAAAAAGTAACAAGCCTTCTTGCCAATAAATCTTACACTATTGCAATCTTGTTTTTGTCAGCGATGACCACAACGAAAATATTTCGTCTACGAAAATTTTTTTCATGAGGATGAGCTAAAAACGTGGTTTGGGAGACTAAAACATAGATAGATGAGTGTTGTTTTCTTCTGATGAGACGAGACGAAAATGTGTAATAGTTTCCGTCACGTGTTCATAATGTGTGACATTTTATGTGTCGTTAGCCTGCATCGTAGCAGTGTCTGGTTGTTTCACTCATGTGACATGCTGCTGCTGTCCACATGCACACGGTAAGATTTGTTTTCTTATCTTGCCCAGAGAAAATATGCAATGTTTCTTTAGCCTTTAATGGTCCGTACTGAGTGATCATTACACACTAAATGTAACTCTCAACGTTAGCATAGCATTCGCGTTAGCATTAGGGTAATGTTAACGCCTTCAAAGGTCTATACTGAGTGATCATCACACACTAAATATAACTCTTAACGTTAGCATAGCATTCACTAGCATGGACTGTTTTCCTGCTGAGTGTGTATTATCACAAAGTTGGCGTCGTCCTTGTAGATAGATGCTACAATGTGTGCTCGTCTGTCAATGTTCATTCGAAATAGTTGGAAACCTTTATTCATTTTTGGAGTAAAATGTTTTGATTTTACTGACGAAAACATTTTTTAGAAAATGTCGATTAAAACTTGACGAAAATAGTCTTCAGTTCATGTCAACAAAAAGTAGACGAGGACAAAAACATTTTGAAATGTCTTCCAAAAGACTAAGACTAAGACGAAAATAAAAGGGCTGCCAAAAACAACACTGCACTATTGGAACGCCTGTTTGTTTATAGTTTAAATCATGCAGTAGAGCTGAATAGAAGGGACTCACTTAATGGCGGTTCCTTGCACGGTTGGGTTGAGCGGTCGCCCGGGACCACAAATTGCTATGGGCGCATGCACACGAGTGATTGTCTACTATTATAATTGGCACCCCTAGCATTGCAATGACGCCCCCTGCAGACCGAAGTTACTGACTGCACGCAACACCACAAGGAGTAATTGGTAATTGGTGTTATACTTATATAAGAGGTGGGGAAAGGGATTGGATCAGTTCACAGTGTCACTCACCTAGGGTTGACTTAATATGCAAATATTTTTTAAAAACTTGAATATTTCACCTAGTTGTATAATGTTATTTATTGTTTTTATAAGAATTCTTCAAGTCGTTTAATGGTTTAGCCATTTAATTAATTTACTTTCTATTTTGAGCGGGACTTTTATTTTGGAAACTGCTCATGCTTTTATTTCCAGTTTTGTGTTTCCTGGTTCATACGTCTGCTCCTTTAATGACGATGTGAGTATACCTTGTAAAGTGATTAAAGGTGCCGCACACGGATTATGGCCATTCCTCACAATGCCATGTGAAGGAATAGTTGTGTTAATGTCAAGCTTTGAGTCCAGTCCTGACAGTTAAGTGTTTTTGTGTCCATTTTGTTTTTTTACGTTCACACTCGTAATTTCATAGTTATTGCTTGTTTTTTTTATTATCGTCTACGACTGTTAGCATCATATCAAAATAATTAATATGAGCAGAGAATGTAGTGGTTTGAGAGGAGATAGCGTGCAAATGTTCACTGTTGATTTATAGTTGAAATGATGTGGTTTAATGTTTAATAAGCTAAACACATTAAGAGGTCTGTGAATTTTGACTATATGTCTGTATCTTATTTACTAGATACTAAATGTGTGTACATGTGTTCACACCTGCACATGAGCCCAAAAAAGTATTTGATTTGATCTCTAATAGTAGCCCCTGTAGTGGTCAATATATCTGAGCCAACTTGTCACAAGTAGAATCTCCCACACATTCTTTATTTTTTCTACGATAGTTTATCAATGTTTGTGATGTAATATTAATATTCTCTTGCACATATTTATTTTTGTGCACCTTCAACTGGTTTGATAGCATTAATTAATTAAAAACTTTTAGCAAATACTGTGTTTTGGTTGTTGGGTTTGTTTTAAGTCTACTTTATGCTTTGTGGTGAGGGGCACCAAAGTGTCTTGTTGTCCAGGACACAATGTAGGCTAGGAACGCCACTGGACTCACTCATGAAAAATATGTCAAATGTGTTCTGCCAATGCAAATCAACTCATTATGGAGCTGACAACTTATTTTTGGAATAGTTAGAAGATTAAATTCATTGATTTCTTCACGTATCACGAGAGGGAGCCGCTACTGGTAGTCATGTTTTCTTGACCAATAAGCGTTTTAAGTAGAAAAACATGAGCTTTTTTCATTCAATTTGCTTCTATTGCAATAAAAAAATCACTTGTTTGTGTCTCCCATCAAAAGACAATTTGCTTGATTGCTTACACCAATAAATAAAATAAAAAAATGCAAAGCATATAATATCCGAGAATGATGTTGATGTGGTTAGTGCTTTTGCAGGTAGGAAAATTTGTAATGAAAAGAACTCACCTTCCTTTCCAAAACACATCTTTTTAGCTCTTTTGAACTCTTCATATTCCATCCCTTAGTACCAGAGAGTTTAGTTGTCATAAACCCAACGGATTTACAAGATGTTCTAATGTGACCTTTGAGCCCAATGTCCCATAATGATAATGTACTAAAAATGTTTTTGCCCAAAATGACAAACACTTTGTGGAAAAACAACATGTTTATCTAAACTGTTGTTGCTTTCAGTTAGACTGGCCACTTTTGAAGTGTACGAGATTTATTATATTTGCAAAGCGGACCAAGTCGTCATTGGCAAAAATGACCTAAAATGCTTAAAAAAAAAAAAAAAAAAAAAAAAAAAAAAAAAAAACATGATTTTGCAGCGGCTGCGATGTAATTCCAATGTGGCTTTCTCAGAAATTACCAATTTTTTTTCTCTTCAGAATCCTCATGGTTTTCATTTCTCCAAACCTTTTGCACTTAGATGTCTCTTCTGCTTTTAACCAAAATAGCCTCTACCAAGGAGGTCCCCGACGGATCGGTTTTGTATTTTTTAAGTATAAACTCGTTGGCTGCCATTGACAGCGATAGAAGTCCAATCAATTTTGACTGGGTCAAATTATCGAGTCATTAAGTCAAATTGGATGCTAGTAAAACCTGATGACTCAGTGCTAGCCATCCCTGTTCAAATACAGTATATGTAACGTCTATCGCTGGCAATGGCAGTGATTGAGTTAAGGGCTATAAGCAACAAAATTATCCAGAGTTGTAACGATTACAAATGTAACTAATCCGATGACTTGATCGGAAATCGGGCCTGATAACGTCATTTTTAGACAATCAGAATCGGGTAAAAAGATTGAGTTTTTAAGATTTTTCTTTTAATCTAAGGGCTATAAAGCAACAAAATAAGGTGTACACGAATATTGTCAAAAGAAATAAACAACAAAAGTGTTTTGTACTACGCAACGGTCTTGTTCACGAGTAACGAAAAAATGGAACAGAAGATCGACAGGCAGATCAGTGAGGTGTATGCAGTGATGCGGAGTACACATCTGTCCGTCGTGGTGAAGAGGGTTGATTTTTACCGGGCGATCTACGTTCCTACCCTCACCTATAGTCACGAGCTGTGGGTCATGACCGAGAGAACAAGATTCCCGGATACGAGATGCCGAAATGAGTATCCTCCGCTAGGTTCCGGGCTCTCACTTATGGCTGAGTTATGCTTCTGCTTTGCGGTGACGGCGAAACTACTACGGCGTCAATGAGTATTCGATAGTTCTGTGGCAAGTGAACGCGTTGCTCTGTAGTTCACCGCCAAGCCACTAGAGGGGTGTGGCGTTGTGTTTGTACGGTTTGGGGGGACTCTTGTTGGGTTCCTCTAGTTTTCTTTCGGTTACACCATTGGTGTTACCAGGATGCCAGGTGTGGGTGGGCATTAGTCTTACCTGGTGGGGCAAAAAAAAAACAAAAAAACAACCTACAACGCTCAAGTAGGTCAGGGCTACTGCACTTTAAAACGTTTTGTTTTCTCCTTGAGATAACTGTTGTTGTGATTTGGTCTAAACAAATAAAAGTTGATTTGATTTTATTTGACTTAGAACACATCCATAACTAAACAGTATGGACATGCAAGTGACAATGTTTTATTTAGATAACCTATTGTGGTTCCTCGGTTTTATTATTATTATTATTCTTTGTTCCGCAGCCCCTTTGAGCTCAATTTGACCCGCTTAGAATGCTTCAAAATGCACCAAAATTGTTAGGCAGGTCAAGACAGGTGCAATCATTGACAAATTTCAAATACACTATGTAGCGCCTCCTAGCAGTCATTCTTTGTCCCGCCAACGCTTTGAGCCCTACTTTGACCCCCCTCAGAATGCTTCAAAACTCACTAAACTCAACAGGTTAACACTGGTGAAAACTTACTAAAATGTTAAAAAAAAAAAAAAAGAAATCAAAATATGCGTAAATGTGTGTCGCACCCCCAAGGAACAAAACCAACATTTCATTTCATTTTTTTTTCTTTCTCAAGGTGTAAAAGGAGGTAACAACGCAAAGGTTAAAACTTATAACACATCAGTACTATATGAATGGGATACGATATGCGGTGCCCAGACTGCCGTCAGTACTACATCCAGTTTTCTTTGGGTGGGCAAACCGTGTCCTGCCCACCCCTGTCCTCCCCGGTAACGCCCCTGGGTTACACAATAACCAACGGAGATGGAACGCTTCAATGTGGATCTTTAGCTCATTGACATTGAACAAAAAAATGTTGATCAGACTGTAAAAACTACGCGCGGGTCCTTTAAGAGGCGATCAGACTGGGGAGCGGTGATGTAGTGGGATGAGAGTGAAAAGAACGGTAGAAAGTGAAATTTAGCGGTCGCATGCAGCCTGCTATTATTTTGTTATTCATTTTACTGTTGCCACAATTAAGTGGGGAAAGCCATCATCGCCTCCTCTCCTTCTTCGCCCCATCCGTTATCATAAAAGCACAGAGGCACGTTCAATCAGTGATGATGTATCAAGTGTGTGTGTGAACTGTCGTTGAAAATTAAAGATCAAAACAGCTCTTTTGACACCAAACCTGTGCTTTATTCTTCATATACTAGAAGTGTGAAAAATAAGTCACTCACAGCAATATGTACACAATAAATGATAAAGTGCACCAACCAAAAATACGACATAAAGTGATAAAAAGCTGGCAGTTTTTGGCCGACTGTGTCACCGCTTCGGGTGGCCATTAGCTTCCGAACACACACATACTTGTTTTTTTATGCAATCGGTGACCTTGCCATTTGGCAATCTTTATAATGTTTTGACCAGACATCGTGGAAGTTGTTGTACTTGCTCTTCGATGATACTCTCGTTGGCTTGGTCCATTTTTGCGTGTAGCAAAACAATGCTTGGAAATGGCAGTGATTTCGCGCTGAACCGGAAACAACAGCCTGAGCGGACCAATCACAGTCCATTTGCACCACGTCACAAGCGTTGACGCGTCGACCAGTCAGAAAATTGTGGAGATGCACGTCAGGCTATGGCTAAGGGTCGTAAATCGGGTCTGCCTTGGCGGCGTAGGTCTGCCGCAGAAGCATAATTGAGCCATAAAGACCAAAAGTGAAGTAAGGTTGGCCAACCATGTTTTTGAATAATATCAATGGCTAAACAATTATAAGCATACTTTCGTTAATTTTTTTTAACGCAACCCTTCCAGATTCTTTGTTTAACCCATAGCAACGCCCTTGACAATGAAAATGCTTTTCTTCAACAATCTTCAGAAATGACGTCACACAGAGAACTGCGAGGAAAGTCCGCCATAGAACAGTATTGTTGCATTGCTTCTCGGTAAGATGCCACGGCGGTGTGTGGCGAAGTATTGTTTTCAATTTAAATAAAAGTTGTATGAGTGCCCAAAGTATAGCAGGGAACGTAAATTGACATCTTTCGTTCACACGAAGCGAATGAATTTCACGCCATCATCGAGTAGTGTTCTCTGCTGCAAACACTTCGAAGATGTCTGCTTCCTCAACCGGTCTGCTTATGATCAAGGATTTGCAAAAAGTAAGTGTGATTTTTGGATAGATGACTGATGACTTTGTCAAGGCAGAGCTGCCAACTGTTGTGGAATGAACAGTAGAAGCTAACTCGTGGCAATCCCCGATCATAGCTGTATTGAGTTCATTTTGCCTACACTTATAAATTCGTCAAAACTTTTCTTTTATCGCAGGCAATAGTAGGTGGTTTATTTACCTGACATGTTTCGGCGAACACTTCCGCCTTCGTCAGAGGGTCTGAAGGCGGAAGTGTCCACCGAAACATATCAGGTAAATAAAAGCTAACGTCGCTTGCTTCTACTGTTCATTCCACAACATGATCGTGGATTCGTCAAAACTTTTCTTTTATCCCAGGCAATAGTAGGTTGTTTATTTACCTGGCATGTTTCGGCGAACACTTCCGCCTTCTTCAGAGGGTCCGAAGGCGGAAGTGTTCGCCGAAACATGTCAGGTAAATAAAAGCTAACGTCGCTAGCTTCTATTGTTCATTCCACAACATGATTGGGGATTCGTCAAACCTTTTCTTTTATCCCAGGCAATAGTAGCTGTTTTATTTACCTGACATGCTTCAAATCATAAAAATAATAACAGCCTATATCTTACCAATCTTGTAATCTCGATGGGTCTTGTCTCCATTCCATGTCAGGTTGTGTGGGCACATTGTTTGCATCCTGATTAGCGTCTGGCTAATACATGTACGGTCCAACATAAAATTCCAACCTCCTCCTCTTCCTCCAACTCTTCAAAAACCTGGATCTTCTCACTTGCGCTCGATCTATCGCTTATATCGCTGTTTGAATCATTGTTTGAAGGGCTATGTATGGCAGCCGTATGGAGCGCTGCCATCGCTGTTCTCGGTGTGACGTGTCACTTCCGGGTTCGTCCCCTTTCAGGCTCGAACTTCGGAAACGCGGTTATTTTGTCAAATATACAACATATAAATTATTTTTTCATCCTTTATTTGTTGGACAATGTTTAATTACTTTAATTGTGATCATATTTGGCATTTTATAAAATTACTTCACATTTGGTCTTTAAGAGATAAGGTGAGAAGCGCAGTCATCCGGAAGGGGCTTGGAGTAAAGCCGCTGCTCCTCCGTATCGAGAGGTACCATATGAGGTGGCTTTGGAAACTTACGTGATTTTGACTTTATGACAGCGGAGTCTCGTCCGCCATTTTGTCTCCAGTCGTTTTTATTTATTTATTTATTTTTGTAGTTGCGTGAACAGTATCTTATTTTAAAAGCAGTAAACAGTATATATATATTTTTTTTATAATGTTGACTTTTGTTTTGTGATGCATGCTTTTATTTTGGCGCAGGAAGCATACAGCAGGTAGTACTTTCACACACAAGTAAGACCGCATGTACACACGAAGAAGAATGTATTTGCGCAAACACGACGAAGAGCAGATTTGCTCCCACGATGAAGTCGCGCAGCCAAGACCTGCAAGCCTGCACGCACATTTGTTGCTTGTGAAGCATCCACAGATGCAACACCAGTATATAACACCTTTTGTACTGTTTATTGTGCATTTCCAATTGTGGTCAAATACTTGGGCCGGGTTTATGTGATTATTTTTTTTATGTGTGGAGGCTAACTGATACATGCTCATTGTTTGTGTGTATTGTAAGTGCTGTATCAGGAGCTAGTTATAAACGCCAATTTTAATTGCTGTTATTGAAGATGAAACTGATTTAATTTTATTTCTATTAGTTTCATTCTGCAAGTGTTGATGTCATCAGCAGCTGAATAAATTTTGCAAACCACACGGACGTCCGACATCGTCATTTCCGAGTTTAGCTCGCTGTCTAGCTCGGATTTAGCTACAACGTCTTGCCGATGACAGAATAATGCCGTTTAATACATGTTTTTGGATAGTTATTTTGAGATTTGGAGGGTATTTAGCAGTGCTTAAAGCAGCGGTCTCAAACCGACTCCACAAAGGGCCGCAGTGGGTCCTGGTTTTTGTTCCAACAGATCCAGCACAAACAGTTCAACCAATGAGGTTTCTACTAACATAAGCAGCACCTGATTGCAATCAACTGATTACACTTGTAAGAAACCAGATTGGTGAAAAGGTATTTGTCTCGTTTGGTTGGAATTAAATCCAGTACCCCCTGCGGCCCTTTGAGGACCGGTTTGAGACCACTGGCTTAAAGGGTTCATTCCAATTTACGCGGGAATTCGGGTTACATCGCCAGCGTCGTAACAGAACTCGTTCGTAATCCGGGGACTACCTGTATTCTCAAAAGAAACCAAAATAAGTATGTTCAGGAAAAAATTATGAACTAAATTAATAAATCGCTGAGGTACCAGTTAGGGGTGGGCGATATGGCCTTAAACACGTATCACGATAAATGGAGCAGATTTACCTCGATAACGATAAATGACGATAAAGTTGCCCAAGCGGACTGTTATATAATTTGAAAATCTGAATCAATGCATGAAATACAGGTTAACAGTTTCTTGTTGATTTAGTTACCAGCATTCAATTTGATATATTTAACAATCCCCCCCCAGTGCATTTTTTAATAAATGCAGGCATACATGAACCCCCAAACAGACAGACAGACACACATTAAAGCTACATTGATCTTCTGCAAATGAAACACTTAAGATTTTATGATTGCAATAATGACACAGAATTAAGCACATACAGAAAAATAGTGGGGGCCATTTCTCAGTCATATTATAAGTTTCACCGTTGGATTGTGCTTAATGCTGAATGCTTTACCATCACAAAAGCTATCAGAGAAATCACACACAGTCAGATACAAAACAACGCGACATAGCAATTGCTAGATGCAGTCCGTGCCCAATCCACTCATTAAGTTCAGCCGTTTCGACAAGGTTTGAGCCGCTATCCGACTCCATCACGTTCATTTGTAGCGTTAGGCGCTAGCGTTAGGCACTAGCGTTAGCCGCTAGCCGCTAGCGGCCGCTAGCGTTAGGCGCTAGCATTAGCCTGTGGCCTGGCTACCAGTAGAAAGCAATGAAAACACCATCTCCGGAAATCGTGAGAACAAGGGACGACAGCGGGTGAAAGCCCGTCTGGATGCCACCAAGAGTCTATTAAATGTCGGGTGAAAGTTTGGCGAACCTCCCTTAAGCCACATTCCATCACGTTTTGCTTGTAGCATTAGCTGCTAGCGTTAGCTTACCGGGCTTCTGTTTGATTGGCTTCCTGATGATCACGTGACTCCCAACGTGAGTACATTCACTGCTTTCTTAAAGGGGAATGAACATAGGCGAACAACACAGTCAAAGCGGGATGAAAAGACTATTTTCTTGTTTTATTAATTTACCGAATTTACCGACATGGTCAAAATTACGTCGGTCATCGTGAAGAATTTCGGTGACGGTAAATTTTCGGTTTACCGGCCAGCTCTAGTACCAGTGCAAAATATGTGATCTGGACAACTTCAGCCTCTAGAGTATTAACACCCTAAATTTGGGTGGTGATACATGCTGTTTGATGAGCAGTAGTCAGATTATAAAGGTTGCCAGAAAGCACCTAATTATGTTTCACGCGGTACCATCTCTTCTCACATTGCTGTAGCTCATTCCTCAGTGTCTATGAGACCAGGGGATGGGGGAGGCGGGGTGGAGTTGGTGCATAATTTGGTCACAGAAAGTAACTGTGAGTTATAGTGGAGAGGAAGACAGACTTTTTGACACCGCCATGTGCTGGAGATGCCCAGTATTGTTTAATGGCAATGCAAGTGAGCTCAGAGAAATTGCCTTCATGAGCGACCCTCCCACCCCGTGCACGTACACACTCACACGTACACGTACACGCTCACAGCCCATAAACATGAAGGCTTTCTTTTAAGCGTATTAAAGCAAACTTGGCTACTTTCCTCCCTGAAGTGTCTGACGTGTGCCCATGAACGTATTAGATGATGTGCAGGACAAAATTGCACAAAATCCCTTTTCGCAAAAACTTGAGTCATTTTTGCTCTCTTTGCAGTTTAAGTGGCTTTTGCCGAAGCCCCCTTGGAAGCACAGCGCTCAAAACAAGGGCGAAAAGGGTCTGATTTCCTTTGAGATGATGTGATTGTATTAAGCTGTGGCCATTGACTTTGCTTCCTAGCTCCAGTAATTGGTTGCAATAGAGGAGCCTGGTGTTTCCCCTTTAGATGAAATCTCTCGTCCAGCTCGGATGGATGGGAATTACAGTGTCCTCCTGCATGCTGGGCACTGATTCGTGTGTGATCGTGCGTGCGTGTATTGTGTGTGTGGAGACGGAACATGTCTAATGGCGTTGCGGGTGCACTAGCCCATATTTATTTGTTACAAAGTGTAGGGATTCCCTAGAGATTGCCAGTTTGATAGCTCCTCTTTTATTTTTCTCCTGCCGAGTTTCCTCTAAGGAGATACAATATGAATCTATTTCTTCTCTATGTGTAGCAGAGGGTAGGCATCAGAGTGCTCAGGGGCTTGGACATTCTTCCCAATCTATGGTCAGTTACAACAACTGATGCTGTTCTAGAGGCAGCATGTCCATCTGATTCAATTACATAGATTCACGAACACCTTAAATTGTGCCTGTGTGTAAACTCATTTCAATACACCCAAAAACGCAAGTTTAATATGATCTTAACGTTTTCCACATAGTTGCTTGCACATGTGCTTTTTATTATGTTTAACACCCTGCTATACACTGTATATCTTGCTGTGGATGTCCTATTTTTAACATGCTCACGTGACATCCTGAACTGCTATCTCATCATTTTTAGAAATAGGTTAGTGTGATTAAACTTGTCAGACCACATACTGTAATCTATAAAGAGAAGGGTCGGCTATCAATGGTAGGACGCACAGTAAGTGTTTTTCCAGCATTTCCTTCAGTTTAAGTGCTACGGATACAGATGTAATAATTCCATTTCCAGATTGGGAGCACTTGTTTTCCACTACTTTGGAGTCTTAAAAAAGTATATAAACAGGTTGTATGATGATTAAATGTGGCATTGAAGTGATGACAGGATATGGACTGCAACAAAATGGCTCTCGTTTAATTCGCTTGCCTGCCATTCACGCTCAAGTAAAGTACCGTATGCATTGTAGATCGATAAAACATAACATATGTACAGTAGGTCTTTCGACAACTCCCTCTAGGGATGACTGCATACTCTTGGCCTGGGTCAACTGCAGTGGCTTGACATTCTCTTTTTAAGGCTAAATAATCTGAAAAAGAAATTACAAGTTTAAAAGTAATGCTATTTATACACAAGCACTTACCATGAGGGTTGGAGTCTTTTAGCGACGTAACAAAAATGCAGTCAGCCGGATCAGCTGAGCGTATACTTTTTTACAACGATCACTAACATGCACACTGTTGATGTTTTCTTATTATGTTTTTTTTTGTTTCAATTCTGAGCATTGGTCTTTTTCTCACTACTTTTTCTCACCCATTTTCCTGGGTGACATGGTTAATGTTCCCTTGTAAGCATTGCAATGCATTCATTCATTCATTTTCCATGCCGCTTTTCCTCACGAGGGTTGCAGAGGTGCTGGAGCCTATCCCAGCTAACTACGAACAGTAGGCAGGGGACACCTGCTGGAACTGGTTGCCAGCCAATCGCAGGGCACAAAGAGACATACAACTACTCACGCACACACTCATACCTACAGACAATTTACAGGGTCCCCCCAGGATTGATAAATCTAAATTCAAGACTTTTAGGAATTTTTTTAATGCCATTTCAACTGAAAATTAATACTTTTCTTGCACCCATTATTTAGATAATATTTAATCATATTAAAAAAATAAAGGACTGAAGATCAAATTTAACCTCAATTACTAAGTGTGTTTGACAAAAGAATGTACATTAATTGAAGATACAATTAAAACAAAAAGTTTTGTGCCACAGACCGGCCCTCTTTATGTCATGACCTACTTTATTAAAATATTGTAATAATAATCGTGCTGTCAAGCGATTACTTTTTTAAAATCGCAACTAATCGCATGCTGTCAATAGTAAACTTGTGATTTTTTTAAAAAATGCATAAATTATATATTTCAATTTCTAAATACACCTATTAGCACAGGAGTTCATCAAATTTAAGCCTCATTAGAAACAAGAAAAGAGTTTTCCTTTACACTTGTAAAGATGAATCAAATATGAATTTTCCCCAAATAACTTGTAAAAAGGGAGGCACAGAGGAAGAGCATGTCTACTGACAGTTCTGAGATCAAGGGCTCAAGCGCAGGTTCTGTGTGAAGTTACCATTTTATTTTTGGGGTACTAGCTATAATTTTATCTTACATTAGACTGACGTTTTTAAAGAATGAGGAACCTTTTGCAGGTGTTTTGAATTACACATGTGGCAAGTGTGTACAAAACTGAAGCTTTTCATCATATTCATATTTTTTTTTTGGTTTGTGGTACATGCCGGCCCACCGGGAACTGTCCCGGTTCTCCCGATTAGCCACTCCGGGCCTGGTACTGTGCGATTGCCTGCTGTTGTGATGTTGATGTTAACGGCGCGCACGCACGAGGTGCAGTGCATCGTAAAAATTCTACGTGTCATCTTCGTTATGGATTTAAAAAAAAAACAAAAAAACTTCGTCACAGATATGATTTAGGTTGCACTGAGATGTTCTTGAAAATTAAAACCACGGTGAAAAAATTCCAGACTTACGACAGCTAATTTAATACTTTTAATACCTTTAATAATGGAAAACTAAATTCAATGCCTTTTTAATAACCCGCAGGTACCCTGAATTTAGAATGTTCAATCAGCCTACCATGCATGTTTTTGGGATGTGGTAGGAAACCCATGCAGGCACGGGGAGAACATGCAAACTCCTTAATCTCAGAACTGTGAGGCAGACGTGCTAACCACTCAGCCACCATGCCGCCTCTTTCCAATGCACTTTGATACAAATGGGAATGGGAAAGAGTGGAGCAGATGAGGGTTTTGCTAACGAGAGATGGTCATATGCCACCTTAAGCAGGGGTAGGCAAACTATTCCAGAAAGTGCCGCAGTGGGTGCGGGTTTTTGTTCCAACCCGTCAAAAGGACACCTTTTCACCAATCTAGTGTCTTACAAGTGGAATCAGTTGATTCCAGTCAGGTGCTTCACGTTTCCACAGAAACCTCATTCGTTAAACTGCCTGTGTTGGATTGGTTCGAACAAAGATCAGGACCCACTGCAGCCCTGGATGATCGATTTGCCCACCACTGCCTTAGCGGGATGCCGAGACACTTGGAGAAACTAAGAAAGAGAGAGCTTGCATGTCACCTAGCCGGATGCCGAGGAAAGAGGCTTTTCTGGTGCTCATATGCGGGTATTACCCGGGTTACGGCGTACCTAACCTACGTGATTTCGACTTTTGATACTAGGGTCTCGTCCGTCACATATATGTATATATATATATATATATATATATATATATATATATATATATATATATATATATATATATATATATATATATATATATATATTTGTACTTGCGTTAACAGTATCGTATTTTTTACTCTATTTTTTTAATATGACTCTTCTGCCCTTTGGCGAAATGTGTATTTGATTGTAATGTTGACTTTTGTTTTGTGAAGTATGCTTTTTTTTTTTTTGGTGCAGGAAGCGTAGAGTAGGTAGTACTTCCTCACCCAAGTATGAGTGTGTGTACACACGATTTGCCCACACGAAGAAGAGCACATTTGCTTTCATGCAGCCAAGCGAGAGAGAGAGAGAGAGAGAGAGAGAAAGAGGGAGAGAGAGAGGGGAAAGATTACAGTTTAGCTCACTGTCTAGATAGGACTTAGCTCAAACGTCTTGGCAAGGACAGTTTAATGACTTATAATACATGTTTGTGGATAAGGCAGTACCAAAAAATCTATTATTAGATGCATCGCGATTTTGCACGTGACGCTTTGATTACGATCCATGTTCAAAACGATGATTTTCCCTAATAACTTCAATGGCAACCGCTCGTAGCGGAATGAAATTCAAGACATGTCTGCCGCCCAGACACCTTTAACGGACGCATACACAACGTTATGATAGATGCTGCTGGTTACTGAGCGAGAAATTTACTCCTTTTCAAAAGACTGGAAAATAAATTTGTGTATAAGACTGGCAGGGACCCGGCAGTCGCGCTTCTGTGCACAAGTTATTTTTTTAGAGCGAGAGGGGAAGAGAGATAGTTACTCCTTGTCTTTCAGTTGTCCAGCAGTAGGTTCAAATCGTGTTAATTGAAAAAGACAAAAAGTGTTTTGCTAAGTCCCGTGTCCGTCTATCAGAGGTGAGTACACGAACCCTCTCGTACTGTTTAGACTTTATTGTGGTTGTTTTTGAGATGTCACTAGTTCGCGCCGAGCGCTATGCTAATTAGCGGCTTTGCTTGGTTGTGCATTGTTTGGTGGTGATGCAGAACGTTTAAAATCAGGATTAAGTACAGCGGTAACACTACAAACATGCAAAATAGTACCGAAATCTGTGAAAACAAAGTATATTGGTTAAAAGAGTCTTATTTCTAAAGACACTTTGTTTGTTTCCAGAAAATGTGTAATTCATACCGCCAGTGTACATTTTATTGTATTGTTGAGAGAAATGAGTACTGCCTTTGAAACAGCAAATTTTTTTGCACCTTTTTGTTAAAAAAAAAAAAGTATCTCAAGGTCAGCTGTGTGTTGTATGGGCATGTTGAGAAATAAGTACTGCATTTAAAATTAAAGATACACGATAATATCGGTTACCGATAATTATTGGCCGATAATGGCAATTATGACGTCCTACAAATAATCCAGATATTAAAAAATTTAACCGATAATGCAATCCGATAATTATATACTTGATTTGGCCTCCAAATGTGCGCAACCAACTCAACATTTGCAGTGACAAGGCTAGTTTGGCTAGTTTAGGAAAAGTAGTCAACAAAGACAACAAAGTTATGAGCAGAATATTAAGCACTAAAGCTTGTTTTAAATGCACCATTACAGATGTGTTCTTTACTGTTCAACCATATGGAAGAGGTGTGAACAAAGCATTATACAGCTGACATGTAAGATATGCTTTATGAATATCTTATCACTTTTTTCATCTCACTGTTTTCATCTAATGTAGAAGCTTTTGTGCACTAGATGACGTGAGTTGGTTGCTTCAGCCACACACTTATTTACATTCCTTTTGCTAAGGTAGTAAATACAAAAGGAAGTGCATATTTGGTACGCTGCGGGATGTTAAGTATTACCTCGAATTGATCCAAAATACACATTTACACCACTTTAACTTGGGTCCCATGGACATGATGATTACGGGAGTGTCATTTCTCCATCATGTGTCAGGACATGTTGTCATTGTCCCCTAATGGCAATTTGTGTTGCACTTGTAGGTTAATGGATAAGACAATGGGATCAGATATATTTTTCTTATCTTCCATGTCCGACGTGTTGGGCATGAAGCTGATTAAAAACTATTTACATAGCTTTACATAGATAGAACTACTTCTATTTGTTCCTGTACCAATTCTTTGCATACCTGTACTCAGTTTTAATTTCTGCACATTGCCAGTGCGAGTGGCAGCTCTGAACTTAAATGAGTTGGAAAACCATTTGTACAAAACCACACATAAACACAATACTGGGGTGACGGCCATAGTGACTCGTAGTGTAATAAAAAGAAATAAGAAATCTTTGTTTTGGCATTCTGAAATGATTGTCCTGAACTACCCAGATGTACATAACAGCAACCTGAAACTGAAATTAGTGAACTGAATTTGAATGGTGAGACATGAATATTGGGTTGAATGAAAACATTTTAAATATTATTATATTATTATTATTATCATTATTATTATTAAATACTTTGCCAAATTTCAAAGCAAGTGAATGTCATTACCTTAGATTCAGTTTCAAGTTCATTTGAATTTCAGTTCCAAACAGATCAATACAACATCACGTTATGTTGCTCGTATATGGCGTTTCGTTGCAAGGATTCAAAACGGACAATACTATTTCAAATGATTTTATTTGAATTTAGTTTTAAAATTTTAAATCAGTTTTTAATGCAACTTTCAGCCCATACTATAGGCCCTATATAAATAGTTATACACGGCTGTAAGATAGACAGACAGTAATAAACAGTATGTAAATTGAAAAAAATAAACATTGTAAATGCGCTCAGACACGATAGCTTACGTTAAAATTGAAGGAAGAGGAAAAACAATGAGTGGTTTCTAAATACCCCAAACTACATGACTAACAGTTTACAAAGGGGAAAAAATCCCTTGTACATCTTGTGTTTGTTTTATCTCCCATTACTCAGCTGGATGAATCCAAATATCCCAAATGTTTTTGAAACTCAAAGAGGGAAGCAATCTGTCCTCTGCGGTAGCACACTCACACACGGGAACACACCTCTCCAGGCCGAGAGATTGAAGCTTGTGGAGCATGCCCGCAAATATTTTTTCTCAATTTGCGCCCAAGCACTCTGCAAGCATGGGCCTTGGCTCAGGCCCTCATTTGTCATAGGAACAGCAATCTCTAATTTGGGCTCCTTTTATAACTAATGAATTTCAATCCGTTCATAGCTGACTCCCAGACTCGCAGAAACACACCCCTAAAATTGGTGCCAGAGGTGAAATGAGGAGAGCCACCACCTTGATAGTCAATAGTCAATCAGCACATTCATAATTTATGCCTTTAAGATTGCAGCAATGTGAGGCCCACCCTGCCAATAACAAAATTATGTGGAAGTGTAAAAATGTATATAACAAAACTAATTTGTTAGTGTTAGTTACAGTTCAGTGCAAAATGTGTGTTTACTTTTTACCTTTCTATTCAGTTTGTTGAAACCTTTCAGTCAAAATAGGTCAATACAAAAGCTTGGATTTAGGGTAAATTTTTCTAATTTAACTGCAGTCTGTTGCATGAAGACAGCCGTGCCACACCCATTCTCTAAAATTTCACAGGCGGCTCCGATGGTATCCCTGGCTACTGCCGGTAACCTTGGTGATGCTGGCGGAGATATGCTGCAGTCAGTGGGCGTTGCCAGGGCGTGATATGAAAGCTTAGTGTGTGTGCGTGTCTGAGATCCTGATAGCGGCCCCCGCCTGAGCCTTCAATTTGACGTATCCTTTGATGACGGCATTGGTATTCGAACACACATATGTACACGCGCGCATAAACAGATCTGCAGATGGGGTGTAATGTGAAACAGGAGCATTTAGGTGTTGGTACCTGCATGTATAAATTATTTATTAATTAACAGTAAGCAACCAACTCATTCAAGGGAAGCTATGTTCAGCAGTATGAACTACAGTAGATGTCCCTGTGGACCTGTGAGGCCACAGAAGCTGGACGTCTCCTCTGTGAGATTTATTGCCAAACAATTGTGCTTCATCAACAGCAATTGCATTCGCGGATCTATGCGCAACGACACAGCCGACGCTGCGTACGCATTTACAGAATATAGACGGACCTCTTTTGATGCTATGATATGATTATCAATAGGGTAACTGGATCTGTTAAATATACAGCACAAACATGAAATTAGCAATAGTTGTTTTTCTTAATATTGAACTAATGAATTACACATCAATGTTACATTAATGATATGCATCAGGTGTGTTTGCACAATCTAATGGAAATCAATACGAGTGTTGTCTCAGGATGGTTTCCTTTACAAAGATGAATTATTCGTTTAAACATATGTTATTATATATTTTTAAAATCAAATGAGATATACAGTATGTATAATTGATATGTATTAATGCTGCCTCATAGACTTCATAATGACATTGATGGGACACGGGGCGCTGGGCCGATTAATAGGGGGCCTGCATTGTTGGCGTGGCTGTCAAAGCTGACCGAGTGGAATCACAGCCAAAGAGCTTTTTTCGTTGAAAATTCTTGTTCATAAAAACTTAAATCCCTGAATTCGTTATAGATATGGAAGTAAAACAGTCTCGATTCTTGTTTAAAAGCAAAAAAAAAAAACGTGCAGGTCGCATTTATTTTACGTAAATATGTCGAAGTAGGATGCTAGTCTGTTAGTCAATGTGGCGGCCGCCATATGTAAACAGAGCTTTTCCGGTGAAAATGCTTGTGAACAAATGCTTAAATCCCTGAATTCATTCTAGATATGGACGTAAAACTGTTTAGATCAGGGGTGTCCAAACGTTTTGCAAAGGGGGCCAGATTTGGTGTGGTAAAAATGTGGGGGGCCGACCTTGGCTGATGTCCTTTACGTAGAACAATATATTTAAGCAAATTTTAGCAAGCCATTCTGTGTGTCACATATGCTTTATTTATTTTTATTTTTTTTAAATTAATAATTTCAACAATCTCGCAACTAGCCTTTGTAGCGTTCTCTTTCGACTCTTGGGCTCTTGCGAAATACTGCTGCTGTGAAATTAAACTAGCCTCAAGTTGCTTCAATTTCTCGCTATGTATCTTCCCGGTAATCTTGTCATACATATCAGCATGTCCTGTTTGGTAATATCGCCTCACATTGAGCTCTTTAAAAACAGCGACTGTCTCTTTGCAAATGAGGCAGACACAGTTGTTGCGTATTTTAGTAAAGAAATAGTCCAATTTCCACCTACCTTTGAAGCGTCAGCCATCGCAGTCAACTTTTTTTTGTTAATTGTCGCCATTTTAGAAATTTAGGAGTAAAGTGTCACATAGGGTAATGTTGCTTAGAGTGCTGCTGCCTTTTAGTGGGTAAATGAGGAGCAGCATTTCGTGTGTAAGCTACTTCATATGCTGGTAGCAGTACTGCTGACCAATTTATTAAGTCTGTGTGCGGGCCAGACGTTATTGATTTCATGACAGAGGCTAGGGGCCTGATGAAATTTGACCACGGGCCGGACTTTGGACATGTCTGGTTTAGATTCTTGGTTAAAAGCAAAAAAAAAAAAAAAAAAGTGCAGTTCGCATTTATTTTACATAAATATGTCGAAGTATAATGCTAGTCTTTCAGTCAATGTGGAGGCCGCCATATGTAAACAGAGCTTTTCCGGTGAAAATTCTTGTGAATAAATGCATAAATCCCTGAATTCTTTATAGATATGGACGTAAAACAGTCTCGATTCTTGCACAAAAGCACAGAAAAAAAAGTGCAGTTAGCATTTATTTTACGTAAATATATCGAAGAATGATGGTAGTCCTACATAGTTAGTTTCCCCTACACAGACAATATTGTGGCGCCCTGCCAGCTCAAATGAGATTGAGATTTAAAAAAAAAAAAATTTTTAAGGCCGTTTCACACTTCTTTGAAAATTAAAAAAGAGATGGTTTCTGTAGGACAAACGTGACACAAATATTCTTTCACTTCATTAATATTGTAATGAAGAACAGAGTAGTCACGTGTTGCGCCATTCTCTGTAGGATCCTCTGTAGGGAAAATAAACATTTAATCATGAAGGCTAGTTATGTATTTGTAGCCAATTTAGTCATTTTGATAGTAGGCTAATATGGCTAATATCGGTATATACAGGCGGTGTTGGTGTCATTATAAGGCTTATACAATTATCAGTTTGGTTTTTTTTGGTCAAATATGGCTCTTTCAACATTTTGGGTCACAGACCCCTGGATTACAACATGTAAATCGTACTATTGCTACGAGAAAAAAAGTCGTATTATCACGTAGGGCACAGGTGTCAAACCGATTCCAGAAAGGGCCTAGTGGGTGCAGGTTTGCTTTCCAACCAATGAAGAGGACACCTTTTCACTAATTAGATCTTTTACATGTGTAATCAGTTAAACTTTGTCAGGTGCTGTTTGTTTCAGCAAGAAGTTCATTGGTTAAACTCTCTACGCGTTATCGGTTGGAACAAAATCCAGCACCCACTAGGCCCTTTCTGGAATCGGTTTGACACCTGTGACGTAGGGTAACGTAGCTGTAATCAGCTACACATTTTACGTAAATGTACCGTAGCTGAGAGCTACGACATTAGCCTGCCTGATGAAATATTTCAAATATAACTTTGTTATGGTCCTTCTTGGGGAAAAAACATGAAAAAATATTCTCATTTGTCATGATATGACGCAATTTCACCATGGCACGACATGGTGAGGCTGTCTGACTCCAGTTTAGCCCACCACAGCAGCTTCAAAAAATCCTAGGGGAAACACTGAAGTCTTTTAGACAATATGGCGGCAGCCTTACAACAAAGAGCTTTTTACGTTGAAAATTCTTGTGAAAAAACGAAAAATATAATGATTACCTTGAATCCTCGAACAAATCACTCCTGAGACAATCATTCCTGTTTGTATGCGGTACAGCTTTCAACATAAATCCGGCGTTGGATCGCTGCATGTGTTCCTGTGACCGACTGCAAATAACTGAAGCGGATTGTGGGATGGCCCCCTACTTAAAGGCGTGGCGCAGTGAAGGTCAAATCTGACCCATCAACATCATTATGAAGTCTATGGCTTTCTATAGTTGCATATAGAAATGCAGTGAAATTCTCCTAATAACTGTAAAGAGACACATTAATTATCAGGTGATTTTGGTATAGTGTTGTTAATTTATCATTTATTACAAGCATAACAGCATAAAAAATGGTCGATTACGATCTCAGAACCAGGACACCCAAAAACATGGTAGTGAGATTTATGGCAACGAAATGTCGTTGCTTGCTTCCGGCTAGCCACAGAGTTAAAAGACATACAAAAATTACTAAAAAATGTAACTAAAATTAACAGTGCTAATAAAGAAGAAGCAAGTACTAAATAAATAAATACAGATGCAAACGGAACAGCCAGTAAGGTTACATAAGTACAAGCATACCTCAATATTTAATATATAATATTTATTTTATATAGTCGCCGAGTTGTGATTGATAAAAATCTTGAGGAAAACACCAACGAAAGCCTAACATCGTCACTTAAGATATTACAATCGTTGCTTAGTTCCGCACTTACCACTTGGAAAAAATAAATGGAAACATGGATTGGCAATGCATATATTTCCTGGAAGTGGAAACCACAACCAGGGACAACCGGGTGGACGTGTGCATCACAGTGACCGAGACAGGTGGAGTCTCTCAAGGCAGCCGTTTCGTGAGTCTCACTCTCCTGGAAGGGGCGACAGTTTGACAGGTGAAAAAGTATTGAAAGTGAAACCGATCGCCCGCCTGTCTGAATTTGTGTACCATGCAGGTCACTTTCGTGGTTTACTTTTCCCCTATGCATTTATATATCCTCTTATACTTTATTTTATAGCCAGGCTGCTTAGAGCACGAGGCGAGTTCTGTAATGCCCATCTCCGTTCAATCCGCGACAGGAGGCCCACCAATGGGTACCAAATTGAAACTTATCATTGCGACGTATGTTTGAAATGTCCAAGACCAATGTGTGGATGCTCCATCAGCTCATCACAGCTCGTTTATGTCAAGCGAGCAGGCTGGTTCCACATTTAAGATTACGGGTTGGCAGAGAGCCATATGCACTTTCTCAAAAGAGCAAGATATGGCTCGCGAGCCACAGGTTCCTGACCCCTGCTATAAGGCAATGGCGCAGTGAATTAGTGCTTGAGCACATCTGCTTCACAGCAATGAAATCTGGAGTTTGAGCCAAGGGTGCAACTTTTTTTCATATGAGGAATTTGCATGTTGTCTTGTGAGGGGTTTTGTCAGGTTGCCTATTCAGTCAACTCGTTTTTGTTGTTGTTGTTGTTTTCTGACCCCCGCCCCACCCCGAAAAAAAATCAATTAATTCACTCACTTGAAAGACTAGTGAGGATAAGCGGTACAGTAAATAAGTGGATATGATCCCAATCAAATTGATTAACAGGCCAGTTACATGGTGATGCTACGACACCAAGACGCAACAATTGTGTTACGGAATGGCCTCACCTTTACATGGTGACGGCGAAAACGGAACTTTTTTAAATTTCAGCCTCCAAAGCAGAACGATTAGATTGCAGGAATTGCTCCGCAACCAACCATATGAATGGAACGCTCTCGCTCCGATGACGCCAGCACTCGCACACAATGCATGGCTCTCATGGAATTATATTTTTAGTTATATTAAGTGTTTTGGTTCTCAAAGTGAAAAAGGTTTCCGACCCCTGTCTGAGAATATGAAAAATACAGTATTTATGCATCTAGATTCTGTCAGGTTAGCTTTCTTCACCTGACCATGAGAAATTACCACTAAGACATTGGGGGCAGAATAACTTCTTAGACTAATACCAAATTCATAATTGTTCCCTGTTTTTTTAAAAGTGGATAATCCCCTTCTGTTATGTGAGTTGTCAGTACAAGGACTTGCGCACACACTCACTCGGACTAGATTGAGCACTTCCCAAAGTGGGTTGATGTGGAGGCCAGAGATGTTCACTCGTCTGTACAACACGCACACGGTGTCCACAAGAGCAAGATTCCCCTGGCCTGGTTTGCCTTCGTCAACACATGAGCAATATGCTGCTGGCAGCCTTTGTGACTTCTTTCAAGAACACAGGTTCGCTATCCAGATAATGAAGGACAATCAAGGAGGAGGTGTTAACGAACGCGGTCAGTGGCTGCATGACATAACCCGGGAGATTACATTTGGTAGGTATATTCTAGGGTTGGATACGCATAGATCGCTGTAGCCCTGTTTCTAATTGATTTGATTGCTTTTGATTTTTTTCCATCTCAGGGGTGATAAGTTAATTGCTACGCCTTTGTTATTCGTGGATAAATCCTGATGAAATTTGGTTGGTACAGTGGTACCTCTACATACGAATTTAATTTGTTCCAAGACCTGGTTTGTAAATAGAAATGGTCGTATTTCGAGATTTTCCCATAAAAATATATTATAATTTGATCAATTCGTTCCACAGCCCAAACACCTATGCTAAATCATTAATAAATACCGCTGGTACAATTACAAAAAGCAATTACACATACCAAAACAAATAAATTATAAATAATGAATTGGAATAATTATAATATAATTATAATAACTATTATTATTATCATTATTATTATTATGTAACGAATCAGGTTCTAATGTGGAGTTTGTGTTTTGCATGCTGTTCCTGCATGGAATGCACCTTGTGACTGATGACAGAGTGAGAGAGGCACGGGAGTTTTTACTTTCTCTTTTTATGTTTTTTATTTGGCGTCGGCTGCGGCGGACAGTTGACGTGTTGTGTTGCACAAGTTCTAAAATAAATTATTAAAAACCTGACGAAGCTGGCGACTTCCTTGCCGATGTTACAACAATAATAACTGTCAGCTTAACTTATGAAGACTGGCGAACGGCGGTCGGAGGTGGACCTTCGAGATGGTAGACATATTCCGGCCGTGTTGTCGAGCCAGTTTACTGACGCGCACACCACGCTCATATTTTTCTATCATTTCCATCTTAGTTTCAATGCTAGGCATCACCTTTTTCCTTTTTTCATCACCTGCACTAACCTTTTGGGACCTATGTTGACTTCTGTCAAAGGAAAATCCGCCATATGTCTGTCTTGGTGGAAAACAATGAAATTGCAACGCTGTCATCAATCGTCGTATTTCGGGCATATCGTCATATGTGGAGACAAATGACGAGTCAAATTTTACATTGGATGTCGAAGGGGGTCATATGTCGATGCGATCGTATGTCGAGGTACCACTGTATATCCTAGGTATGTATATGCATTGATCATTGGAACCCAAGTTTTTTTGGAAGGGCTGACTAATTACATAAAATAACCCTTTAACACCGGCTGTGTCTGCGACGACATGTTTACGCATGTCATCTTTAAAGTTTCGTCACGCTGTAATCACATCACCCACGTGCCGTTGGTTGGTCTCATTTAAAAGTGTGGGAGTTGAGGTCCACGCCAGTATTTACTTGAAGTCAATCGACCATGTAAAACGGGAGATCATTGTCATTTGAGTTTTGTAGTTTTATTGCCCTCATAAATAAACATTAAAACGCTGCATGAACCATGTGTTTATGTCCATATTTCAATCATTTCTTGTCCTTTTTCAAAACCGAAAGCACCACGGAAACTACATATCCCAGGAGCCATTGTGAGTGTACGAGGGACGGACGTAATGAGAATATTTTTAATAAATTGCAGAGTGAGGTGCCACCTAAGGAGAGGGAGGCAAGGTAGCGAGCGACAGCCGGTTGGATTGAGCGAGCCACTTTGAAAGGTGTGGAATGAGTCGAAAACTACATTTAGCGGAAGCTAATGCATTATTTAATCAACTCGTCGGAGAGGATGTGCCAGATTTGTAGTTGTTTTCTTAAGATGAGTCGGCAAGTGAGAAGTGACAACAGTGCGCAAAAGGCGGAGGAGTGGGCTGTGTCACCTAGTGTGTGACTTCCCCCTGTGTGCTGTTCAAGGGGTAACTGAGTGGCATGCCTGAAAAAAATTGAACTGAACTAGTTTATTGCCAATATTTTTGAAAATACTTTCATTCAATGTTGTATTTCACTTTTTTCACTATTAATCTTTTCAATTTGTATATAGTAGTAGATATGTGTGTTCGAGAAGCTTGATTGTATGTAAATACTTTTGATAAGGAGATTTGTGCAATACCTAACCTTACAAAGAGATATCCTCCAAACACATATATATATATATATATATATATCCGAGATCCCCTATTTGGCCAAATTTCAAAATTGTCCTATATGCATGTGTGATACATTATTGGAAAGCTGAAAATCTAAATTTTCTGAGGGAAGAAAATTTACCCTAACTCTAGGTGAGAGCATGAGAGAGCATAATTAAAGAAACAATGATTTAACGAGATATTATCGCGTACTTACCTTGTTTCGATCCAAAAACTCCGTGTAGCATATTTCACCGTATGTCAAGACACAACTGTGAATGGCCACAGCTGGACTTTTTGGGGATTTTATGGATGAAACACGGTAATATAACAAGGATCGCAATGCAGAAATCGCAGGCATCAAGGAGTGGTTGAGATTTCCTTTTTCAAATATTTACCCTTTTAAACAAGTTTTTTTCATTTTTCTTTGTTCGTATCGATGATTTATCATCTAAAATATCAGAGAAAATGTGACGGTAACAAAAAAAAAAAAATATATATATATATATATATATACTGTATATACATATTGTGTTATCCTTTGTCACTTTTATTCACCTTCGGGTCTTTTATAATATATCCGTCAACCTTTCTGTCACGGACCCTTTTAGTTGCCTCTTATTAGCACGTGTTTTAGTTTGGTAACAATAAATCCGCTCATGCGCCAAACTTGCTGTCTGTTTTGGGAGTCTACCTTGTTTTCCGCATTTGCGAACCCTAACATTCAGTCTTTTTTTCTGTTGAAGGTTTATCCTAACAGGTTGAATAAATATATTATATTATATTATATTATATTATATTATATTATATTATATTATATTATATTATCAATCTTTAAAACATTTCGTTGCGCATGCTTGGTTGTGAATGGAACACCAATGTTACAAATTCTGACCAAAAAAATTGGGATTGTTTTTTACTTTTTGGGTCCTAAATGTTGATTATAATTGGTCAGTGAAGAAAACAACCGTTTGGACATGAAGGTTATAGGGCGTGAAAAAAATGGACCCAACCGGGCCACTGTGAACATTTTTTTCTCTGAAATATAAAGGCAACATCAAAGGCATGCAAATTCGGACAAAATAGGCCCGGGTGTTAAAGGGTTAATTGTGGACTTATTTTTGCCTATAGGTTCTGAATTAGCCAGAAGATGGTGCAGGTGTATTTTTAACTACTCTGCCAGGGTGCCTAATTTTTTTTCCCAGTGACCTTGACTTATCATTTACCCATTATACCCCTTCTCTTCCTCTGAACCTTGGATGATAACTGGAGTTCCCCTCAGGTTCCTCTTAATCAAATATTTGACCTAATGAAGGCACTTAATTACTGGTTGCCAAGTGCTGGAGGTGTTAGATTTCTGTTATCCTCCTTTTCATATTTCTTTCTGGTTATCATTATCCCGATAAAATAGTGTGTGGGTGTGTGTGTTAGAAAAGTGCTCTTTGAAGCTGCCTGTTCAAGTCCATGTGGAACTGCATTGGCCACTTGAGACTGTGATGGCGGAATGGCATCTAAACTATGCTAAGACTTGCCACTGTTCTGTACAAGGACGGTCATACTTAGCATTCTTTCAGTGAGATGCCGCAGAATGCAGAAAATCATTACTGGGTTTGCTGGTCAGCAAGGGGAAAAAAGAGAATATTTTTAATGTTGATACTAGGGATGCAACGATACAGTTAAGACACGGTTCGGTACGATTTTCGATACGAGGGACACGATTTTCGATTCGATTCAATACATTTAATGCGCTGAAACAAAAAATACAAGTGTTTTTTTATTTTTTTTATTTTGCTAATAAGCAAAACTAACAATGTCATCATATAAACATGCATTATAGTGCATAATATTTATGTGCATGCTTCTTACTGATTTGAAGAAATTTTGTATAAAAGTGCTGAGAACAATCTTTACTGTTTGTAAAGTGAGGCGGGGAACACTGTTGATTGCTACTGCTCTCTTAGCAGGTATGTGTACCACATTAGAAAGACATCCTATTAGTGGTCCAAGTCCATCTGTGTTACGTACTGAATTAACAATATTTACAGCATTATCTATAGTCACTGGTATGGATTGGATTGATTTGGCCTGCTTAACTTCCATTCAGTCATGGCGGTTTTTATTCATCGATGTAGTATATGGAATACGCGTCCCATGATCACTCTGGGCTCATGCAGCAAATGGCATGGGACTTGGGTGGGGGGGGGGGGGGGGGGGGGGGGTGACATAGCATATTTAGGTTGCTATTTGATGATATCTAGTATGTGCGCGCAGGTGTTGTCGGGCATTAAAAAAGTTAACAAATGCCACAGAAGTCACGTCTGCTCATTACTGCACAACAACAGCATTTGACAATCAACTTTCATTAACAAGAAAAGTTTGAAGTACAGCGCTCTTAATTTGTACTCGTTCATCACGTAACCGTGAGATAGCTCCCAGTGTCGTCCAGGGGTGTCTAACTGTCTATTGTCAAAGCGAGGTTGTTCGTAGCATCCAAGTCGGCAACAGTATATTGGCGGACTTTGTTGTACCTATCCGAAAAGACAGTCTTTGTTAAATACAGTATGTACGAGTGGGGATAGCATATCAGCTCTCCCAAAATGCTGCCAAACAAAGGATCTGTACGACATTGAAAGTTGAAGTATCTGTCTTTCTTCACGAGAAATAATCCTCGTTCGCCACACCTCCCACCTTTCAGGCAGTGTGGGGGAGGAGTGGAGGAGCAGGGTTGCTAGCGGCAGAGTTTGTTTTTTAAAGGCAAAGCTGCACCATACATTTTAGCAAGGGAGACAACAAAAATCCATTTCTGTGCCCTTCGTTGCTTCAAAGATTTAAATTTTTTTGTATATATTTTTTAATTTTTTATTTTGCGCTATGTTCAAAAGTTGTTTTTCATTCATCAAGCCACCTTACGGTATTTTCTATCACTTATTTTGTTCAGGGTCACTAGTATATTGGAGGCTATAGACCCTACCCACGTGACGTCACAACTCCGCCCTCCTGACTGGTGCTGCCCAATTGTCCGTCAATACATCGTGTTTACTTGTTACGGCTACGTACATTCCTCCTATTTACGGCGTGTTTTTCTGCTCGTTAACATTAATAATCAAAATGGTAAAGGCGCGTGTGGCGGTCAGTTGCAATAACAGAGAAGATAGACGGAGAGACTTAAAGTTCTACCGGATTCCGAGAGACCCGGTGAGGAGAGCGAGATGGGCTGCTGCAATTCGACGAGAAAACTGGGCTCCAAACGATTACCACAGATTATGTAGTAGTCATTTTATATCTGGTAAGATGCATTTAATATATATTTAGAGGGTTTTGGGCTGACAACCACAATTAGGATCATTGCTAGGCTAATCGCCGACAACATACACGTATGTATGTAGTGAGAGTGCTATCGCTAAACCATATAAACATTAAAAGCCCTAGCTCCATTGACAAATGACATGAAATACATTAGACTTACAGTGGATGTTTGCAAGAACAAAAGATTTTGAATTGAAAATTTCGTAACTCACCTTTCCAAGCACAAGATAGATTCCTGCCGAATTTTCGTGGACGAGGACCTGTTTCACCCAACCAGCAACGAAGTATTTATAAGCCTCCAAGCTCTTAAAGTTTTTCAAACTTTCGTGAGAATAGGCTGATTTTGTGTGGACAAGATAGGTGTAAATATCAGGGTAGCTAGCAGATGTCAGGCAAAGACGGTGAAGACAGCGGGTCGAAAAACATCGATTTAGGCATCAAATATGGATCTGGCGAATGGATAAACTGAAGCTTTTCCACATAACGCCTTTTATGCAACGCATCCAGTGAGTTTAAGGCATCCGAAAGCACCGGGTCTTCCATGAAATGCATTATAAATTGCTCGATCAATTGAGACCATTGATAATACAGACACAAAATGACGGACAATGGGGCGGAACAATACAGCGATCACGTGATTTTGTGACGTCGGTGGGTAGGGTCTATATTTGCTTAATTCTGGCGAAAGATGGAAAGTCTTACTATGTTATTGTGTGTGTTTGTGTGTAGGTGTGTCTTGAAATATCTTGGCTAGGATGGTCAAGGTCCAGCCTGGGAGTCTCATAAACATATTTTACTTTATAAAAAGACATCAAGATTTTATGAATAGGGTCAGTGGTACCTTGAGATATGAGTTAAGCAACTTAGGAGTCTTTGTAAGCCGTTGTTCTGTCGATTCTTTTGCTTTGATTTGTGAGCACAAATTTGGCATACGTACAAGCTCTTTAATTGTAGTCTGAAAGATAGTATATAGATTATGAATAGCTCAGTTTTGCGATGTTGTAACTCTAAGAGCAGAAGATATTTGAAAAGAATCAGTGTTCTGATGTATATTTATAGTATGACACTACTCACTGGGTGACATATATTCTTTATCCACTGCGAAGAACGGCTCATTAATGCAAATTTATGATGGATCTTGAGCTTCTCGATTTACTGGCCATCGACTTCAACTCATATCTCAAGACACGACTGAACGTTATTTTAAGATGTGTCATTGCATTGTTAGGAATGAGACCTCTGTGAGATCCCTTTTTCCGTTCTGTACAGCAGTGAAAGCTAGGTTTTACAGTATTACCATACAAATTGTTTCGATTTCACTATCAACCGACCGGATCGTGGCCCTGCATAACAGACAGACGGCTGAGGGGGCGAGACATACAAACACAACTAAACAAAGCAGATATTATCTTAGCACGTTGGCGTATAGGCCTGCAAACATTTCAACGGGAGGATATCTTCACTATAAAACGTGACCTGTCTACGTATGTAGGCTATAGATGGTTTAAAGGGTGGCCTCATCTACAGTACACTCAGTTGACCTGTAATTACATATCAGCTGGGTTAAACGAGTTAACAGAGTTTTGGTTTTTTGTGTTTCTCAACCTGGTGAACATTGTCCAATACAATGTTGTTTAATCAGTTTTAACATGTAAGCCTTGCTACCAGCTGTCATAAGAAGCATCCTATTGAGGATTACTAATTGCGCTCACAGTATATGCTGGGTTGTACTATAGACAAACATTCTTGTTGTGGCTCAACAACTATTCTATTAAATCAATTAAAATCGATTAATAAATTAGTTGCCACCGAATTTGATAATCAATTTTTGCCGGCAGCTATGATCAGTTCCATTTGGGTCTTTATGTGTAATGTGAGGCTCCGCACGCGCCAATGATCAGAGCAAGAGAGAGAGAGTTTACTGCTAGTCTGCTACACTCAGGTCGGTTTGCTGAATCAATAACTTAACGAAGTGCCGAGAGTTAGATCGTCTTTTGTGTTGTTAGATACGGTGTGTCTCCATCAAAGGTGATTAAATGAAGCCAAATGTAATGTTTGTATTCTTTGTTGATGAGACGTTACTACTTAGCACGGAGCACTAAGCTAGTTAGCAAAAATGCTAAGTATTGTCTTAAGGGTCCGATTGTATAGTGTTTTGGGGAAGCATCACAGCACTTGAGTTATTGTTAGATAGTAAAGTTGCCTCATTTCTTTTTATAAAGAAAACACACACATAAACCCATTTATATAACAGGTTAGAGTCTCCTTTCAACACCTGGACAGCGCTTTTACGTGACAAAAATAAGGTAAGATGTAATTAGACGCCATTAGACGTCTAAGTAGAGGCAAACTGCATCAATGTTTTTGTGTGCTATTATGTACGGGTTAGCTGCAAACTGCTGTGTTTCACTGTATACCCTAATGATATGTAAAGCACACGACAACTGTGGATGCTAACTATCTCCATAATAATATTGGAATAAGTTGGATCACACATCCTGCTTTGGCACTAGAGCAGGAGAGTGATGTCACAAGTGAACTTGACACATATACGCTGCTCATATAATCCCGTCTTTCCTGTTAATTTTGCTTTTGCTGCTCAGTTTGTGAAATATTGACAGTGCTGTCCTTCTCATTAATATTCCAATCGGGTTCAAATTGGAAGGGCTGAACCGAGGACATGTTTATGTAGTTAAAAAGTGACACTATGGAGGTCCAGCAGTGTACCCATGTGACGTCACCGCCCTGCGACGTCAACAACAATAGCGACCTACTAGTTAAAATAATTTTACAAATTTTATCAAAACGAAAACATTAAGAGGGGTTTTAATATCAAATTAGTATAACTCGTACTAACATTTATCTTGTAAGAACTAAATGTCTTTCTATCTGTGGTTCCCCTTATAGAAAATAAATGAGTCATAATATATATCAGCGCTTTGCCCAGAAGAGAAAAAATGTCAATCAGCAGCACTTTGTTACTTTTTTACTTGCATGAAAAGGACTTTGTCTGATTTGTGTCCTGAGAAATTATTTTTATGTTTTATACTCAGAACCATTATGAAAAAGTTTTATGTACTTAAAACAGTACAGTTGTAGACTAGTTTCAGGAGTCTGTAATAAAATATTATTTTTTTTAAAGGAAATAGTCATCCATTTCATCTTCATTGTTACTTACAACATGCCTAAAACAACTTTAAGTTAAATTGTGAAGGTAATAGAAAAAAAGTGACATTTGTCCGATTAATCAATTAATTGTTTAATTAATCGTCTGTTTATTGATTGTATAATAATCATTAGTTGCTAGGGATGTAACGGTACACAAAAATCTCGGTTCGGTATGTACCTCGGTTTTGAGGTCACGGTTCCGTTCATTTTCGGTACAGTAAGAAAACAAAATGCAAAATATAAAAATGTGCTAGCTGTTTATTACACACCTTTGTGCTTTCAACAATAGGAACATTAGCCTATACAAAGGTAGAATTCTGCTCAAAAAGCAGTGGGTATTTAAAGATAATCCAACAACAATTTGCCTTTCAGACCCCGCGGATTTGTCAGCTTTCTCTCTGAAAGAAAGATGAAAAAAGAAGTCCTTTACAAATATTTTACAAATGAAATGCCTCAATGAATCATTCTTTTTTTCTTATGAACGGTTTTCAAAAGCTTTATTGGTGGATTTTCTCAAGTTAAAGCGCCACACAGAAATTAATAAATTTAATTGTGTAAGCAGGATCTGTGTATTATTCTTATTATTTAATTACAGGTGGTTTAGCTCATCTCAATTTATTTTATTTAAATGGGCTATTATTTATTTTATTATGTGTTTATATTTTCCAAATGTGATGTAGTATTCATTTATGTTGTATATTTTATGTTGTATAACTTTAGTTCCTGCGTGAATATTAGTTCCTACTTATTTTGTTGTGGTAGGAGGGTTTTGTATTGAACACGGGGCCGTGTTGGTTATTATTATAGCAGAGAAGACAGCAGTACATCAACAAAGACAAGTCAACTGTGCCCTGATCTAGCACTCCAGAGATCTGATGGACTCAAAGTGGGTTACGATTGCCTATTAGTTTGAAAATCGACCGGATTCACCGTATTTTTACACGAGTGACTTCCGGTCTGCCCGATTCCAGCTACCGGTAGTAGTATTGACGCAGGAGGGTCACGTCTCGCGTCAAATAATAAAATCTGCCGTTCTTTTCGCGTGCGTCGTGTTGAGCCGCTTCTGGGACGCGTCTAACAAGCAGCCGCACCGCAACTGGTGTGCATTGGCTGATTGACTTTAACGCCCGCGTTTCATTGCGTTCTCGCGGCGGCCACGTTGTCACGCCGTTGACGTTTCTGGGTTATACTGTCGTACCGTGTTGGTCCTCATTATAGTAGAGAAGACGGAGTAAATATAATCTACACAAAGAAACTGTAACCCGATCAACTCACAGCCTCGAAAAGTAAGGGTTACATTACGTCAGAAACTCGTTCGGTATGCCTCCGTTCTGAACCGAAGACCACGTACAGAAATGGTTCAATACAAATACCTGTACCGTTACACCCTTATTAGTTGCAGCCCTGATTCTTGTTTTTCTCCTTTTAACACAGCAGAGTCCCATTAGTTATCCGAATTTTGGAAAATTGGAATTCCAGCTGCATGCCTTTGTGTTGTTTCAATCCATCCTGCGAAGTCTCTTTCTCCATTCTGTGCTCAGTTTTTTAAATTTTTGTTTTTCGTCATTGGTATGTGGACAATGTTCTGTTTTGTGACTTCAACAAGAAAGCGTCTGGTACCGAGACAAATAGCTCACAATTAGAAGCATACTTCCACAAGTTGAATTGAAATTGTCATAAACACATACAGCAGTGCAATGTGTCTGTTCTTCCACTGTTGCTTTCTCCACCCACATTAATTGCCCCGAGGCCTGTAAGGGTTAAATAAGTGTGAGTAAATGTGAGTATATGTGGCAATTTTCCCACCTCCATTTCTTTTCCCAGGCCTACCCAGGAGTGATTCTCATAATTCCTACTAAATGAACCAGGTCATGGTGGTTGTAGTGATGAAACCAGTGTGTGTGTTAAGTTTTGTCTTAAATAAATGTCTGGCAAATAATGTGAAGACTAAATTTGCGTTCATATTACGTTTCAGTACGAGTGCTCGGTGTCCCTGTTTTTGTCAACACTCATCATAAAACAAGTTTGGATCAGGTGTTTCATTTGTCTGCTCGTGTATGGCTTCAACAAACTGGCACAGCTGGTAAAAGCACATTACTTATGGTTTGATGCTAACCTTGCAAAACAGAATGACCATCTGAATGTCCTTGTCTGTAAGAAAGACTGCATGAGCAATGAACAGAATGCCTCCCCAAAGCAAAAACATATTTTTACACATTTTCTGTGCCGACTATAACAGAATGCATCTCGCAATACTTGATTCTTTTGTTTTCTTTCATTGGTCTCGATGAGGCAGCATTCCCTTTTGATCATCAAGCAGACAGCTGTCATGCTGTTTGTAGTTCACACGGTCAAGCATTTTTAAACCTGTCATGAGGTGAACAATATTGAATATACTGGTCGCATAAATCTCATTTTATATTGTGATTTAATTAATTAAGAGGAGAAAAAAAACTATCCCACATATCACGAAATCCCAAACACACTTACACGAAAATAGTAACAAAGTCAATATTATTTTAGTAATAATAAAGTTTATTATTGTGGTGCATCATGATCGCACCTTCATGTAGAGATGCGGGGGTGAGTGAGATTGGGACTGTGGTGAAATTACCGCAGGAAACAATATTTAAAAAATGATTTCATCATTAATCAAAGACTTATGAGCAATGTTCCTTCTAATTTTTCATGTGTCTGAGGAAACACACAAGCTCCCTGAGCACACCGAGGACCACTGTGAGCAGATGGGTACTTTGTTGCCACACACCAGTATCACGCCTATTCAAAACCTGGAATCATAACAAGTTACATAGCTTATTAGAACAATAAAATTACAGCAGCAATTTATATTAGTTTACTTTTAATATAATTGATTTGGCCTACTTAAAATGAAAAGGAGAAAATTCTCCTTGTTCATGAGATGTGTTACTATGTTGTATGTGAAAGTCCTGCTTTGGCCTGGGTAAGGTCCAGTTGTGGCATGGGTGAGTTAATAAATAAAACATGATGAACAAGCACAATGGGAGTATATCAAACTACCACATTAAAACTGTTCGGATAACAATAAGGACAATCAAGATTCCTGAATCGTCCGACCAGAAATAACGAATAGGTATGTATTTAATTAAAAGTACATTAAAGGACGCATGCCAAACAGTACGCAAATTTAACAAAGTCCAATAAAAAATTGAGCACAAAAAAACAAATTGATCAACCGGAGGAAACGTTGGAGAGCACAAGCAAGGCAATCGTCCGAATAAGCTGATAGGCACAGGCGTCCTAAAATACTCCTAATGTGTCACAAAGACAGTGTGCTCCTTAATGCGTCACAGAGAACAACTGAGAACACAAACATGTCACAAAGAACAATTGAGAGCAAAAACATGCCAGCACGTGACACTGGGTCTAAGAAGCTATACAGGACAGGTTTTTTAAAAAAATCTCACTCAGTTTCACCACTTGTTCTTCTATTTGCACATACGAACCGCATTTCTTTTTTACTTTGGCATGATGAGTGTAGTCTACCCGTTCCTTTCACCATGATAAGGTGTTAGGTGTTAGGTCTCCTAAAAAAACCTAATCTGGATGCCTCAACCATTAGTAATTACAGGCCAATATCAAATCTGACATTCCTGGGGAAAATTATCGAAAGGGTTGTGTTCGAACAGATCCAGAATTATATGATGCAAAACAATCTTTTTAACTCATTTCAGTCTGGATTTCGACCACAACACAGCACCGAGACTGTGCTTATCAAAGTCCTAAATGATATTCGTCGGAATACCGATGCAGGCAAATCATCTGTTCTGCTACTATTGGATCTCAGCGCCGCATTTGACACGGTTGATCACAGCATACTACTCAGCAGATTGGAACAGTGGGTAGGGCTTACTGACACTATTCTTCAGTGGTTCACATCCTATCTACATGATAGGGATTTCTTTGTGTCAATCGGAAACCATCAGTCAGAACGAACCAAATTCACGTGTGGAGTCCCTCAAGGGTCAATTCTTGGACCACTCTTATTTAACATCTATATGCTTCCGTTAGCTCAGATAATGGAACAGTATGACATCTCCTATCACGCCTATGCAGATGACACACAACTGTACATTTCTGTGTCCCCACATGATTATTGTCCCTTAGTCACCCTGAGCAAATGCATTCATCAAATCAATGAATGGATGTGCCAGAATTTTCTCCAGTTAAATGTGCAGAAGACAGAGGTGATCATTTTTGGGCCAAAAAAGGAAAGGTCAAAGATAAGCAGCCAACTTAGCACAATGTCACTTACAGCTACAAATCAAGTCAGAAACCTTGGCGTAATTATTGACTCAGACCTAAAATTTGATAGCCATTTAAAGTCCGTCACTAAATCCGCTTATTACCACCTAAAAAATATAACCAGAATTAAGGGGCTTCTGACTCAACAAGACATGGAAAAACTTATGCATGCATTCATTTTCAGCAGATTGGACTATTGCAATGGTATATTTACAGGTCTTGATAAAAAATCAGTCAGGAAGTTGCAGCTGGTACAGAATGCAGCAGCCAGAGTCCTCACAAATACAAGGAAGCTGGACCACATTACACCAGTTTTGAAATCGCTACACTGGCTTCCAGTAAGTCAAAGGATAGACTATAAAATACTACTGCTCGTCTACAAAACACTTAATGGCCTTGGACCAAAATACATGCTTGACTTGTTAGAGTCCTATGAGACATCTAGACCCCTAAGGTCGTCTGGAACCGGTCTTCTGCATGTTCCAAGAACAAGAACCAAGCAGGGTGAGGCAGCATTTAGTTATTATGCTCCTCACCTCTGGAACAAGTTACCCGAACGTCTGAAGTATGCTCAAACTGTTAGCTCTTTTAAATCAGGGCTAAAAACGCTTTTGTTTAGCACTGCATATCTATAACTGTCTATATATTTCAATCTACCTGCTTTCTATTCCTCTTGTTTTTATCTCCATTGCTGATTTCAATTATTATTATTTGTAGTAGTTTTTGTTTTATTTTTATTTTATTTATTTATTTTTATTCTGTGATTAAATGCGATCTTTTGTCTTCGTTTCTACGTTGTGTTGATTTAAATGTGATTTTTATGATCTTCATGTGATGTAAAGCACTTTGAATTGCCTTGTGTTGAATTGTGCTATATAAATAAATTTGCCTTGCCTTGCCTTAGCATTTGCCTCTCTTAACTCCGCTGCACTGTTGTTAGCTAGCTAACCTGCACACTGCGTTTGGGCAGGGCACATATGTGCAACAGTGTGACTGATATGATTGGCTGCGTAGCATAAGTGAAGTGAACTGTATCATATTATTGGCTAGACACCTGCTGCTCTAAGTCACGTTGTAAAATGGTACAGAAAACAATTTTATTGGTCTAAATAACTAGAAAACAGGTAGTCCCCGGTTTACAAACGCGTTCCGTTCCTGAGCTGGTGATCTAACCTGGTTTTCCACGTAATTAGGAATTAACCCTTTAAATACATCAAAAACACCCTCTAAATTTAAAAAAAAAAAAAAAATGCCCCAAAACATGTATTATACATCATTGTACCGTCCTCGCCAAGACATTGTAACTAAGTCCTAGCTAGACAGTGAGCTAAGCTCCGAAATGATGATGTCAGATGTCCGTGTAGTTTGCTGACTTTATTCAGCTGCACATGACATAACATTTGCAGAATGAAACGAAAATAAAATGAAATATAATCAGTCTCATCTTTAATAACAGGAATTCAAATTTGCGTTTACAAGTAGCTGCTGCTACAGCAATAACAAATGATAAGCATGTATCATTAAGCATTCGCACATTATCAAAAACAATCACATAAACTCGCCCACAAGTATTCAACCATGAGTGAAAACGCACAATAAACAGTACAAAAGGGTTTATATAGAGCCGTCGCCTCTGGATACTTCACAGGCAAACAAATGTGCGTGCAGGCTGTCACCTCTGTCACGGCTGCTCTTTCTGTGCGTGTGTGGGGTGGGTGAGTCTGTACATGCGCTTGCTTCCTGTTCCACGCTTCCTGCACCAAAATAAAAGCATGCAACACAAAACAAAAGTAAACATTAAAAAAAAAAATAAAATAAAAAAAAAACCAACGAGACGCGCGCGTCGTAAAGTCAGAACCGCGTAATTCAGGCCTGCCGTAACCTGGGGCCTCAGCGCACGTCGTCTTTGAAGCACCCTCACGTTTTAATTACGTCACCCACATGCCTTTGGTTGGTCTCGTTTTAAAGTGCGGAAGTTGCGGTTTACTCTCGTTATTATTTGAAGTCAATCGACCAACTAGAACGTGAGATATTGTCATTTAAGTTTTATAGTTTTATTGTCCTCTCAAAAAAACATTAAAACGCTGCATGGATCATTTGTTTATGTCTATATTTCCATCATTTCTTGTCCTTTTTCAAAACGGAAGCTCCATGAAAAAAACACAAATCAAACGAACCCTTTCGAAGTCACAGTGGAAGCACAAAATGCGTTTTTTTTTTTTATAAATATAACTGCCGTGCAAGGTTCTACCGAACGAGAGGGAGGAGTGTTCTGAAGCAGCGAGCTGGCGAGCGACGGCCGTTTGGATCGAGCAGCGACTTTGTGTGACTTTGACAATGAACGGAAAACTAAATTTAGCGCAAGCAATTGTGCTTTTTGATCAACTTGAGGAAGACGATGGTCCAAATTCGTCATCATCGTCTTCTTCGGAAGAGTCCTCGAGTGAAGATAGTGACGGATTTGAACACGTGGGTGACGCCATCGGCGAGCAGAGGTAAGCCAACTCACTCTTTTTTTTTTTTTATGCTTAAAAAGTTTCTTTTGAAAGTTTCTTTTGATATTACAAGACAAAGTTAATTTTGATGCAATATAAGTGTGTGTTTGTGTATATAATAATAAAATGTGCATATCAGATCAAAGTCGTACGTGCACTGTGGGTATCCCAGGCAGGAATTTATAATTTGTGGTGTTCTTCTTTCTATATGAAGATTAGGGATGTAGCACATATTCAGCTATGGTATTCTTTCTATTGTCATACATATAGATTTCCATTATTATTTATTGCTGTATATATTTTTATTTTATACTTTATTATTTTCATAAATACTGACTTTTTTTCATGTACATTTATAGTGACAATGAAAGTAAAGTGAAATGAAAATGGAAGGGTGGAAAGAGGACCGACACCCCATGGAAGTGTGAGCTGTGTGATGTAGCCCTGTGTCTAATTCCAGGACGAAACTGCTTTTCGGAGTGGCAAGCCTGACAAAAATATAACTTGTTTATTGTAAATATTTTTGAAAATACTTTTTTTTCCAGTGTTATATATATACAGGTATATATATATATATTTTCCCACAATCAGTCTTCTCAATTTGTGTATATAAATGGGTGTTCAAGAAGCTTGATTGTGTGTACATAGTTTTCATCAGGTGATGGGCCGCAATACCTAAACTCATAAAGAGATGGCCTCTAAACACTTTTTGTGTTAGATGGTATATATTTTTTCACTGTTCTTCACTGTTTGGTCTGCTGTATATAACCTGTTTTGAGCAGGGGTCCCCAACCTATTCCACTAAGGCACACTGTGGGTGCAGGATTTCATTCTTACCAAACAAGATGACAACACTTTTTCCCCAATCTGGTGTTTTACAAGTGCAATCAGTTGATTGCAGTCAGGTGTGGCTTGTTTTAGCAGAAGCCTCATTGGTTCAACTGTCTCTGCTGGATCGGCTGGAACAAAAACCAGGACCCACAGTGTGCCTTGAGGACTGGGTTGAAAACCCCTGGACTAGAGCATGTATAAAGGCAAAAAACGCCTATGGCTATACCTGTTGTTTATGTTGAATTGTCAAATATAAGACTATTTATTCTAAATTTTTTTGGTTGAATGTTCATCCTAACATGTTGAATAAATATTACAAAGTTTCAAAACGGTTCGTTACGCATGTTTGGTTGTCAATTGGACATCAATATTAAAAATTTTGACAAAACGATTTTGGAATTTTTGGTCTTTTTGGGCCCAAAATGATGATTTATAATTGGTTAGTGAAGGAAACAACAGTTTGGACATGAAGTTCAAGGTGTCACAAAAAAAGGGACCAAACCAGGCCATCGTAAACAATTCTTCCTTTGAAATATAAAGGCAACTTCAAAGGCATGCAAAATCAGACAAAATAGGCCCAGACCTTAAAGGGTTAATCGATACTGTAACACTTGCAAGTATTGTCTAGCTGACTTTTCAGTCATTATTTTTCTCGACACCCACCTAGGTCATGCACCTCACAACTATATACAATCGTGGTGTAGTAACCCACCAATGGGAGCATCGCGTTTCCGTATCAAACGCACCAATAGAAATGTTGCGCTGACACATCACTGCTGCGCCGACAGTAGTCCTAGTGACGCGACTATGTTTCTGTTGAGTTTTATGTGGTACGCTGCATAGATTTTCTTGTGCGCAGCTTAGAGGGAACAGTGCCTATTACTATGTGTACTGTTGTTCTTTTGTTTTATCATAGACTTCATAATGATATTGACGGGACACGGATTGGGGGCCGATTAATAGGGGGGCTATCTCTGTCAAAGCTGACCGAGTGGTCAAAGAGCTTTTTACATTGAATGTTCTTGTGAATAAATGCTTAAATCCCTGAATTTTTTATAGATATGGTCGTAAAACAGTCTCGATTCTTGGTTCAAAGCAAAAAAAAACTGGGCAATTAGCATTTATTTTACGTAAATATGTCGAATGTGCTGCTAGTGTTTAAGCCAATGTGGCGCCGCCTTATCACAACAAAGAGCTTTTTACGTTTAAATTTTTGGGAATAAATGCTTAAATCCCTGAATTTTTTATAGATATGGTCGTAAAACAGTCTCGATTCTTGGTACAAAGCAAAAAAAAAACTGGGCAATTAGCATTTATTTTACGTAAATATGTCGAATGTGCTGCTAGTGTTTAAGCCAATGTGGCGCCGCCTGATCACAACAAAGAGCTTTTTACGTTTAAATTTTTGGGAATAAATGCTTAACTCCCTGATTTTTTATAGATATGGACGTAAAACAGGCCTGATTCTTGGTCAAAAGCAAAAAAAAGGGCAGTTAGCATTTATTTTACGTAAATATTGCAAATTATTATTATTATTATTATTGCGAAGCCAATGCCGTAGCGGTTATTTCTACGAAAAATAATTACCTTGAATCCTCGAACAAATCACTCCTATCACAATCCTTCTTGTTTGTATGCGGTACAGCTTTCGTACTTTTTCAACCTAAATCAGGGGTTGGATCGCACCATGTGTTGAATAACTGCGACCGACTTCGACCGACTGAAGCGGAGTGTAGGACGGTCCCCTACTTGAAGGCGTGGTGCAGTGTCTGGCGAATATGACCCGTCAATATCATTATGAAGTCTATGGTTTTATCTTCTTGCATATATACAGTATATATATATTTGATACATTTGTCACCAAATATTAGTTGAGAATTTTGTTCTTGCCACCCTGGTACCTAGCATCTACCTAACTGGCCCAGTGGAGCGGACATGCCTGATCGTGAGGCATTGACTGATGCCTCCACTGCACTAGCGAAGCCTAAATTTGTGCTGTGAGAGCTGCGTTTCATGTGTTTCGGTATAAGCAAGTTGCTGTTGACAAAAAGTTTTACAACAGTGATTGAATTTCATTCCGGATGAAAAGTGCAAACCCCTTCTTGTTGTATTTTCAGGCTGAAAATTACAAGAAAATGAGAGCTGTCAAATTGTGCCAAACACACAGATACTTGCAAATACGCACACAACTTTCTGTTCCAATGGCCATCGCTCACTGTTGTTTTGCCAAACATGTCGGACCCTTTCGGTTGTATTTCAAGTACAACAAGCCATCTCTGTCCTCAAACAAGTCCCAGATGGGGAACCCAAATTTGGCATGCACACACAAGAGAGGCATCCTACAGTACTGAGTGAAAGAAAACAAGAGGATATAAAAACACGGATAATAAACAGAGAGAAGGTAGACCAGAGTGTGCTGTTGTAACCCAAATACACAGAAACACAGGAATTATTTTGGTCCAATCTGATAGTCAACATTCGCCTATCAATTTCAATCAGTTTGTTTGAGAAAGTATGAGGCGAGTTGTCTGACATAAGCCCTCCAGAGTGACCATGGAATGCCTTGATGCTCAACCTACTGAGTGTATGTTGGCTTTTGAACAGGAAGAAGTAGAAATGCAAAGTTTAACCTTGCTGCTTTTAAAAAGACACAGCTATAAAGGCCACCCTTCACTAAGGTGGCAAGATCGTGGTTTGTGTATCAATATAAATGATTTCTGGCAAAGAGTTGAAAGCAAACCTTTTTACTCAGTGAAAGTGAATTAATTAAGAAAAATGACATGAAGGCGCTTTGCCAAATCTCAAGGGAGGTTATGGAAAAAAGCCAATACTATTTGTAATACTAATAATATTCATAATACATTTAAAACTTTGGTTCCACAAATAAAGCATTTTCAGATGCCCTTACCTTTTATCATATTCCTCATCAACATTTAATAACTGCTTCTTTTCTTGCTTCAGTCTTTAGACCTGACTACAAAGACGCTACCTTTTGCATTCTGGGATGGGAAGGTTTTAGAGCCAACACCGATGGAGAAAAAATACATCTCTTTCCATTTGTTTCAGTGTAACAACAAAACGCCACATCTATTCTATATGGTATCTTTATCCACAAAGCATAATCCTGCCAACTATCATAAAATGCAGCTAACTCACTGGGGTTAAATCCATCAATTCATTTAATCTACCGTATATTCGTCGAATGATTGAATGATCAGGGGTTCGAATCTAGCTCCACTATTGTGTCACTGTGCATGATACATCACTGAACTTTTCTGTGGAAATGTAGTGTGAGAATGATTGACTGATTGTTGTCAGAAGCCCGTTGGCTGCCTCTCTTCTGTCAGACTGCCCCAAGGCAGCTTTGGCTACAATAATAGTTTATCACCATCTCGTGTAGAGTGAAACAATAATGGAACTGTAAAGCATCTTAGTGTGTACTGGAGAGTGCTATACAGGCAGTCCTCGGGTTATGACGCACTCGATTTACGTGATTTCGACAATATGACGCTGGAGTCTCGTTTGCAGTTTTGTCTCCAGTCGTTTTTTTTTGGTTTGTTTTTTTTTCAATAATGTTGACTTTTGTTTTGTGATGCATGCTTTTATTTTGGCAAATGAAGCAGAGCAGCTAGTACTTCCACATGCGATTAAGAGCGCATGTACACATGAAGAAGAACATAGCTGCACACACGAAGAAGAGCGCACGCACACACTCGAGGTAGAGTGCATTTGCGGCCACGAAGAAGTCACGCAGCCGAGTGAGAGAGCGAGGGGAAAAGTTACAGCTGCAAGCCTGCGCGCGACACGTATATTTGTTGCTTGTGAAGCATCCACAGATGCAACACCTTATATAACACCTTTTGAACTGTTTATTTTAGGCTTTCAAATGTGCTCAAATACTTGGGGCGAGTTTATGTGATTGCTTTTGATGATGTGCGAATGCTAACTGATACATGTTAATCGTGTGTGTGTGGATTATTATTGCTGTACCAGCAGCTAGTTATAAACGCAAATTGGAATTAAAGCTGTCATTAAAGGGATCCTCTATCTTTAAGACAAGTAATTCTTAAAAGATAAATATTATTATGAGTTATAATAATTTGATATTAAAACCCCTCTTAATATCTTTGTTTTAAAAAAGTTTGTAAAATTATTTTAAGTGATAGGTCGCCATTCTTGTTACATCGTGTGTGACATCACCGGGCCCGTTGCCAAACTTTCAGCGTGTCACTCTTAGCTACCCCAACATGTCGTCGGTTCTGCCCTTCCAATTTGAACCAGATCGGAAAAGTGAAGAGCAGGACAGCACTGTCGGTCGTTCACAAGACAAGCAGCAAAGGCAAAATGAGAGCAGGAAATACTACCTGATAAGACAAGAGTTGGGAAAAACTGGTGATGTTCTCACGGCAAGTGCGTCTCAATGACAATGGAGCTAGAGAGTGTATGCTGTTGAGAACTCCGGTTTATGTTAGCAGATCCTCAAGGTAAGCTATTGCGTTTTCAAACTTATCCCAGTATAATTATGTAGATTTTTAGCATCCAGAACTGTCGTGTGCTTTACATACAGTGCAGGCCAAAAGTCTGAACACACCTTGTCATTCGTGCATTTTTATTTTCATGACTGTATTGACATTATAAACTCTCACTGAAAGTAATAAAACTATGAATGCACACGTGTGATAATCAGGATTGGAGTCGTGTCGTGGCTGACTGTCCTCATTAAATTCGTCATCTGACGGGAACAAATCCTGGAATTACCAGGATTTGTTCCCGTCAATAAATTATCCATGTCTTGTACATTGCAACGCGTGGTAGGTAGGATACGTGAATAAAAGTACCAAAAAGGGGAGAAGCTTCCACTTATGCACATTTATTCACAAAAAATAATATTTCCAAGTTGACCACTCGTCACTCGGGAGCTCAGCGGTACGCACACACGCGTTCCCAGACGAACTCCAACATAAAAGTAAGGTCCATGTCAGAGTTACTGTCGTCACTGTAGCGTGCCATAGTGCTTTAATTATTTGTTATGATTTGGGGAAAACTCCCACGAAGAATAGTCAACAAAAAAGATAACAATAGTAATCCAAATCCGCGTTTTTTCACTCACTCGAAGGTCCAGGAATTAGACCAATCGCATGGCAATGTTGCTGCTGCGATCAGGCCGTCAACTCCACTAAATAGACTGATCCGTAAAGCCGCTGTGGGACCGACGAATCCCAAAAATAGACCGATCCCTTACTTGACTAAGGATCCAGGAAAAATGTTCGGGCGCCAGTTGTAACGCGTGGTAGGTAGGATACGTGCATACAGGGACCAAAAAGGGGAGAAGCTTCCACTTATGCACGTTTATTCACAAAAAATATTAATTCCACCTTGACCACTCACGTCACTTCCCTTGTTTCCATTTGACTGGAAATTGCATCCAAAAGCAGCACAGCGTGGCATTTTACTTAGCGAGTTTAGGCAGCAATACGCAATTGTTGTACAGGCTACACATTTGGAAACATCCCATTTACGTCATCACTGCGAGCCCGCAAAACATGGCGCCAGCTATCGGTCAAAATGTGTACTAAATATTATAAAATATTGCCATTGATTTAACATTTTATGTGTTTCTAACAACTTATTTTAGTACAAGAGAACAATTGTGATTTATTAGAGTCTACATGTATTTAAGGTAGAGGATCCCTTTAAAATGAAACTGCCTTAGTTTCATTTTTATTTTAGTTTCATTCTGAAAGTGTTAACATCATGAGCAGCTGAATGAAGTCAGCAAACCACACGGATGTCTGACATAGTCATTTCAGAGCTTAGCTAGCTGTCTAGCTAGGACTTAGCGCCAATGTCTTGGCGAGGACCGTACAATGATGTATAATACATGTTTTTGGATAATTATTTTGAGATTTGGTGGGTATTTAGGTGTACTTAAATTCCCCTTAATTCTGAATTACGCGGAAATTCGGGTTACATCGCCAGTGTAGGAACGGAACTCATTTGTAACCTGGGGACTTCTTGTATACAGTAAATCCAATGCATTATTATTGTCACTGAAACAGTTTGAAATTACATTCACGTGTTTAGGCCTCTCCTGACATATGCACATTGCACCCAAAACAATTGTTATTTAAATCCTGTTGGCAGTTTCAACATAGTCGCATGACTGATGCCTCTAAGGGTTATGCCAGGTTGTAGTTGCATGAGAGCACACACATCACATCCGCCCAGTGAGGCACAGGGAAGAGCAGAGCTTAGGGTTTACACAGACGCTACATATCTCTATTGTTGTCTGGTTTGAAAGCAAAGACATCAGTTGATTAAAAAAAAAAAGGTCAGTGAAAGAAGTTAAAGAAACTGGTTGGAGGATAATGGGTGACCTTGTGCAAAACAGTAGCACGTGCACCTTCCATGAAAAAGTTTGTGGATATGCCTCTCTTGTGTCACTTGTAGGTTAGACTCAGTAGTGCAGCGTTGACATGCAAGGCTAAGTGTATGTCCATTGGTTAAATATTAAGTAAGAACTGTCAGACTCACTTGGGAGGAACTTTGCTTGCAGGCACGTCCACCTCAAGCTCTTAGGGTGAGGTGAAAAAGGTTCAAACATTTGGGTTCTGAGGGGAAAACCAAATCACTCCTTCTCCGGAGACAGAGAGAGCATGAACATTTCACAGGGAAGGAAGAAAACAAGTGAAAGATTCTGTTCTTCCTCCCACATCTTTTTGCTCGAGTCATCTGTCCAAGTCTGAGAAAGGAGGGGAGAGCGAGAGACGCGCTGAGCTGCCATTATGAAAAATACAGCATGTTTTCGTTTCTGTTTGTTTTCAGTTGTCATGGCAGCGGGAAGTTGAGTTAGCCTTCCTGGAATAGGTGTGTGTTAGTTTGACCCTCGTCTTTTCAAGATGACAAGTGCATGAGAGACGACGGTTCATGCATATACATTGGCACACTGGCAGCTTAAACCACATCTCCGACACTGTGGGTCTGCCCCGGATGAGAGATGAAGAACTGAGCCTGTGAGTGACTTGCATGTGGACGTGGGCCAGTCACGGTTGGAGTGTCCTTGAACAAGTCACACAACTCCTCCAATAGCTTGTTTTGCCAACTGAACACAGTTAACACTTCATTAGAAATAATGCCAGCATTGGGTTAAATGCATAATTCAAATTTTGTGTATCCCTTTTGTGTATCCCATATGTGAATGTGTTCGTAATAAGGATGTCCTCGATCGGCCATTTATAGGGGTGAAGTAGGGTGGGATATTTGAGATTTACTTATTTATTATGTAAAAACAACAAAATAAGACGCACAAGAATATCATCAAAAGATTTGTAGTATGCAATATTTTTAGAGGAACAGAATCGGGAAGGAAAATATTGTGTTTTTAAGATTTTTTTTTTTTTTTTTTTTAAATGGCAACAAAGCAACAAAATTATCAACATTGACAATGACATTGTCAAAAGAGACAATGCAATCAATTATTTATAAAAATGAAGGAATTGCCAAGGTATTGGATCTGTACTTGGTATACTTGGTACTTGGTAGATCCTCAAAATCACGTGACTCGAATCCGGGTGTGCAAATATGTGATTGGATAGCTCTAGTTCATAACAATAAAAGTTTCTCTCATTCTAAAAGGCTCACCAGGGAATTGGAAGCTAATGCCATGCGACACATAAGTCATTGTTTTAAGGTTGCTGTTCTATAAAAAAAATGTTCTTCAGAAACAGCAACATAAGATGGTTCAACTGGTGGGCAACACAACCATTTAGCCAGATTAAGGACCAGAAATGTAAATATATCTGTTTTTCACAGTCTCCCAGTGTATTGTTTAACGTGTTAAGCAGACATAATTTTCGTGGGAGACTGCCAGTGATAGTTTCTTTACAAACCATGAATATTCCCCTCAGCTTTTAATGATGAGTAGCAACACTACAGTGAACCTCTTTTCATCACGGAGAATAAAATTCAGACCCATCTGCAATAGGTGAAAATACAGTATGCAACAGAGAGACAATAATTTTAGTATCTATCTCACAAGCTTTTGACTTATTAAAATACATGTTTAAAAAGTACTTTTGGGGGAACAACTACTATTAGTCGAGCCATTAGGAGTTAGTTTGTTCAAAATGTATGTCCAGTCTTTGCGTCTGTGAATGTGGGTACACCTTCCGAGTGGCAACTGTGACTTTACAAAGTTGTTAAATTCATGATCTGCGTGAGTGAAGTAAATAAAGTCATGGTTGCTTATCGTTTTTTCACCTTGAATGGCGCATTGACTTGTGGGAACAGCTTCCAGTGGTGCATGAGTGAATGATATAAAGTCAAGGTTGGTACTTGTTTTTTCGCCTGAGAATCGCGCAAAGACTTGTAGGAACACCTTCCAGTGGTGACCGTGACTTTACATAATGACTTCATGAGATGCGTGAGTGTTATCTTAACAAACATACAAAACGGTAAGTCCGACTAGATTTGCTGACTTAGGAGAAGTTAAACGTCAAAGATGCTCCTGGGCCGCGGGCTGCCGACCCTTTCTTGGTAGTAGAGGCTTATAGGACACATTTATTACCCACGTGACCTATACATCAGAAGCATGACAAAATAATACATTTTTCATTCACAGAGCTCATTACCGTATTTTTCGGACTATAAGTCACATTTTTTTTTTTTTTTTCATAGTTTGGCTGGGGGTGTGACTTATACTCTGGAGCGACTTATGTGTGCAATTATGAACAATACATTATTATATCATTTCATATGCTATTTTGATGTTTTGGAGTGACATTGATGGTTTGGTAAACTTGTTAGCATGTTCTTTATGCTATAGTTATCTGAATAACTCTTAATAGCTGGGTTACGTTAACATACCGGCCACGTTCACATTTCGTTGTTCATGCATCATGTAACATTATCATGCTGTACACTTACTCAGCATGTTGTTCTCTATTGTATTTTTTATTTTAAATTGCCTTTCCAGATGACATAGCTGTTCCATGTATTGATTATATCAAGTAAATTTCCCCCAAAAATGCGACCTATATATGTTTTTTTCCACTTCGTTGGGCATTTTATGGCTGGTGCAACTTATACTCAGGTGTGACTTATAGTCCGAAAAATATGGTATATCATGTTTTTAATAGGGCTGTCAAACGATTAAAATTTTTGATCGAGTTTATCACAGCTTAAAAATTAATTAATTATAATTAATTGCAATTCACACCATCTCTAAAATATGCCATATTTTTCTGTAAATTATTGTTGGAATGGAAAGATAAGACACAAGACGGATATATACATTCAACAAACTGTACATAAGTACTGTATTTGTTTATTCTAACAATAAATCCACAAGATGACATTAACATTACCAACATTCTTTCTGTTAAAGGGATTCACACTTGTAGTTCTTAAAAGATAAATGTTAATACAAGTTATAGTAATTTTATATTAAAACACCTCTTAATGTTTTCGTTTTAATAACATTTATAAACTTTTCTATCAAAAAGTAAACTAGTAGCTCGCCATTGTTGACGTCGCCAAGCGGTGACGTCACATGGGCTCCCTGCCGTTCTTCTACGGTGTCTTTAACTACGTAAGGTAGTAACTGAAATTACCACAAAGTGTCAATGGCGAGTTTTGAATTACTTAGAAATCAAGCAAATGAATGTGTTTTGTCCCTCGACGGACGTCGTAGCTCCCAGTTTACTGGTCCATCCACAGTCATTTGAGTGCTGGCTTCACAACGTACGAGACCTCTGATAGTTTGTTTATTGTGACTAAATATTGCCATCCAGTGTATTTGTTGAGCTAAACGAAATGTTTGAATAGAGTTTGACCAAAGTCTGAGTAAGTTTTATGTGTATTTTGCATAGCTATTTTGATTAGAAATGCCAGTTCTCTTTGCATTGAGCGCTTTTCTTTTTGTGAACATTTTTTTTTTTTTTGAGAGATGGGAATATTATTTTTGTTGTGATTCCACTAAATGATACTTATGTTTGTTGTGAAGGAGTTGTGGGAGCTTATGCCAATAAACGGCGCGGTCCAATGAACGCCTGTGTCCACTGGCCTTCCTTGGCCTCTTAGCTCTCAATGCGCAAAAAAACAGCGTCATTGTAATCTGTTTGAGGCAATACACGAGCGGGTCATTCCGCACATGCGTTAAATGCGTCAAATATTTTAACATGATTAATTGAAAAAATTAATTACCGCCCATTAACGCGATAAATTTGACAGCACTAGTTTTTAAACATGCATTATTTGGTTTAGTTAAAAAACAACAACAATGACAAGAAGTTTGCCCCTGCACTTCATCACTTTCAAAGCTTTATGTATAGACAAAGAGAACCAAAAGTCCAACATGTTGGAACAAAAATGAATAAGTAAAATCAAAAAGTCACACGTGCACATAATTCATGTGGCGCTGTCCAGTTGAACTGTATGCGCAGCACCTCAGTGTAGTCAAGACGTAGGAAAGTGGAACAGCTCTCTCTTTCTCTTCCAGCTTAGTGGAAGTGAATGAATCTCTCATTCTGAGTCACGTAAATATTTCAACACTTTAGGCGCCTGCGCTAAGCCTAGCCACAGCACTAGCATGTCATTGACCATTAGTGCTAACCTGCTGTTTTCTTCTTGTTACATCTTCTCTGCCTTTTCCGTCACACAAAGAACTCAACAAAAACTTCACAAAACTAAGATATATTGTATTTTCAGTAAATATTTTAAAGCTTAAAACAGTGAAGAAAATACAAAAGTCCAGAGAGAGAGAGAGAGAGAGAGAGAGAGAGAGAGAGAGAGAGAGAGAGAGAGAGAGAGAGAGAGAGAGAGAGAGAGAGAGAGAGAGGGACGGACGGACGGACGGACGGACAGACAGACAGACAGATAAAGAGACAGACAGACTCTTTATGAACCTGGTGGTCCTGCACCGCATGCTGCACAATCTCTTACCAGAGGCCATCAGAGTAATCAGTCCTTGATGTGGGTGAGAGGTATCCTTAATGATGATTGTGGCTCAGGATAAGCAGCGCTTCTGTCCAAGATCCAGAATGAAGGGAAAAGAAGTCCCATTGATTTTCACAGTTTCAGTCAGAGGTGCATTTAAATATTTGTTTGAAATTTGCAAATAAATGTGCCATGAGGCTAAGATTAGTGATTCAACTGAAACAAAAATGTTAGGTGGGTTTTGGATTGAGTCGTCGGGCATGTGGAAATGCATGAGAGGATTAAACCATTTAGGAGCCCCAGTTGTCCATTTAACCTGACGGTGGGTCATATTAAATGACATGCACAAAATTTAGTGCTGCTTGGAAATTAAAGCACTTTCTCATTTCTACTATGGCCATGTATTTTGCCTGTTGAAGTTTTTGAACCCCTAAAAGCAGTGATGGATGAGTACTCACTTTTTTTTTCACTCAAGTAAAAGTACACAAATACTTGCTTTAAAATTTACATTATAAAACTGACTGCACTGTCAACAGAAGCTTAACAAGCTAGAAAAAAAAAAAAAAAACTCCAAAACTTAGCTTAATGGCGGATTGCAAGCAACTATCATCTGCATACCCCCACCTACTGTACAAGATTGTGCAGCACATCATTGGAAGGTGCGCTGCTCTCACTGTTGGTTTTTATTGGTCAATATCTTGTTCATCTACCTAATCTTGCTTGTACCTGTGTTGCTGCCTCTAGTGCTCAATTACCGTATAGTTGCACAGCTTATCGATTGCTCCGGAGGCATGAAAACGAAACTATAAATACACAATGACAGAAAAACAAACAAACAAAAGTAAAAAGTACAGATACGTGCTGTAAAATGTAGTGAGGTAAAAAGTACTTTGTTACTGTACTTAAATACATTTGGGTGTATATGTACTTTACTTGAGTACAAATATGAAGTGCATTTTTGTGGATCTGTACTTTACTTGAGTACAAATATGAAGTGGTACTTGTACTTCTTGACATTCCATCACTGCCGAAAGCTATGTGGTAACGCCTCCAGGCGCCTTAACTTATACATTCAATTGATTATGCAGTAATTTAGTACTAAAAGGGGAAAAAAATGTTATATATTCTCAAAAAAATGTGTCATTATAGGATTGTATTGGTAGCACCGATGGGTTGCAGAATCGGTATCAGCAACCAAAAAATGGTATCGGTGCAACACTACTTATGACTATCACCGGTCACCAGTCCAGAATGTACTTTGCTTTCCGTCCAAAATCAGCTGGAATTTTCTTCAGCTACCATTGTCCCAGTAATTAAAAGGAATGCCTTTTTGACTATTGATTGACTATTGTCCTGCGTCCCTCGTGAGGTTAAGCAGTTCGGAAGATGAATGAATAAATGACTTGTACATTAATCTTGTAATTTTTAATTCTCATATAATATGAATTTAGAGTTGCGGTATCTTTATTTCTTTTGGGTCACTTTCCCACGGCGCACGTTTAGCTTAGTTTTGGCAATTGTTTCATCTATTTTAAAGGAAGGCCCTTAACTGTCTGTTGTGTCTGAGCTAATTAATGTTGATTTATTGATAAACGTGTGAATTATTCAACAAGGATAATTATTCACAGAGACAATGGTAAACACAGGTGCAGCAGGAGTATCTTGATGATTAACAGAAAAAGGAATGGGGTGGCCTTTGTTCCTCTGGATTGTTGCCATATCTCCTCCCTAACTACCTCCGGCACTTCTTTTCTTGCTCGCTGGTGGTGTTCTCATCACTCGAAACTTGACATCTCTGTCCTTGACTACACTGGGTTGTTCTCTGTTTCATCCCTTTACATCCTCAATCCCTCCATCATTACACCAGCTCCAGGGTTGCCGGATGGGAAAGACAGTCTCCAGGTCAATAACATCATAAAACCTGCCCAGTTCAATTAAAAACGCCCAAATAACAACTTCCTGTTCAAGATAAGATGTTTTCCTGATACAACTCATTCTATATTTTGATTTGTAAGAAGGAGAAATAAATCAACAGTGGGATACACATTGTAGGTGATTAATTGCTGTTTCACCAATAAGCATCAAGGGAGATATACCGTACTTTTCTTATTTTCCGTATTTTACTTATGAGTGAAATTATTAACACATTGTTATATCATTTCACATGTTAATTTAGTGATTTGGAGTGACACTGATGGTTTGGTAAACTTGTGAGCATGTTCTTTATGCTATAGTTATCTGAATAACTTTTAATAGCTATGTTACGTTAACATACGGGCCACGTTGGCATTTCGTTGTTCATGCATCATGTAACATTATCATATTTGTACTGTACACTTACGCATGTTGTTCTCTATTGTATTTTTTTTAAATTGCCTTTCAAGATGACATATCTGTTCTATGTGTTGGATTTTATCAAGTAAATTTCCCCCAAAAAGGCGACTTATACTCCGGTGCGACTTATGTTTTTTTTTTCTTCTTCATTGCGCATTTTTGGGCTGGTGCGACTTTTACTCAGGTGTGACTTATAGTCCGAAAAATACAGTAGTTATATTGTATTATTTTTATTTCAATAAACACAATAATTTGTATTGAACGGTATATTCATTCATTATTAAGCATCAAAATTACATGTTTAACAGTAGAAATCACTGTCGAAGTACAAGTTTGACAATATTTTCCACTGTCAATTCGAAGTGCATTCTGGGAAATATATTTCTAGAGATAGGGTTCAAAACCCGGAGCAAATCCACTAGTCACAAGGAAATCATATGAAACAAACCAGAATAAACCAGAATATGCAACAACAACAAAAAAGAATGTATCTAATGCATTTTAATGTTATATCATTTTTATAATTATTTTGTCGAATTTGACTGTGTACCTATGATTCATATATGACATGTAGTTCACAGCTCAAGCTTTATGAGTCGCTAAAATGCGAGTTTATTTTATTAGAGTGAAGATGCTGCTTAGGAGTGGGAACCTCTTGGTACCTCACGATACGATACAATTTGCGATACAAAGCTCACGATAAAGATGATCTGACGATATGGTGATACAACGATTATCAATACATTGGTCAAGAAATCATTCTAGGATATCCTACAAACAACTAATAAACCGAAAAACAAGCTTCTGCTGTGAAGTGGAATGAGTTTATCACTAGTAGACGTCCAATCCATTTGAACTGGGAGGGTGGCACCGAATGAGCATTCGTTCATTCGCTGCCATCCATCCCACTTCAAACGGATTGAACGTCTATGGCCGTCAGTGGCAGCCAATGCCAGGCAATGAGGTAATTTTGGGCCTTTTGAGGTCATTTACCTGTTGATTTTCAGTTACTTCCTGTTGATTTTGGGGTATTTTATGGGTCACTTCCTGTTTATTTTGAGTTATAGAACAGGAAGTGACCTGGGAATCACCCAAATAAATAGGCATTGACTCAAACTCAACAGGAAATGACCTGTAAATGCCCTGAAAATCGGACAGAATGACTGTGAATGCTCTTGTTTTGAATGTCTAAATGTCTAAATGGATTGGGCGTCGAGCACCGTCAATGCAGCCTTAGAGTTAACTGACACACTATTATAGTGGAAGATTTTGGTAGCAACTTCTTGGTTCCTTTTTATTTTATTTTATTTTAAGGCATTGACACCTTTTTAAAATGAAATCTCGATTCTTGGCAGGCGCATATCGATAACCTTTTGGGATACGTAGTATGACGATATATCACCATCTTGAGATTTTGTCACACCCCTGAGCAATCAACGTTGTCATATTCCGCTACTCGTTTAGTTGTGTTTTGTATGACAGAGCTCAGGTGTGTGGCGGTGGGTGGAGTTTGAGGCCCAACTGCATTTCTTTCCCACCTCGATTCCTTGAAAAAAAGCCCAATTGCCAATGTGGCAACACTGACTAGCTCCTCTCGCCTGAACCTTCTCCAATGCTTCCATGTGCTGCACCCGCTGGACTTTTCTTCCCTTGTTGCTATGACATTAGCTAGCTGTAGCAGTCTCAGACTTGTCTTGAGGGATGAGGCTAAAGAGCTAAGTCTTGCTCTTTTAATTTAATTACTCCACCTCCACTTTGGCTCCCTCCTCCCAGTCTTTATCTCCCTGTATATCACACATTCCCTCCCTTTTTTTTTCACCCATCTTTACACTCCATTTTCTCCTCCTCATCTCTACCTGCATGCTCTGAGGTGGGAAGACGAGGTGAACATGTGCCCTCACTGGCGACTGTCATCTTTTCTTGTTCCCAATCCAAATATTGAAATGAATGTTGTGCATCATGGTTCAATAAGCAAAGGTGTGTTTGGGAGTAAGGGAACGCTACTTCGTTTGTTGGCCTGGGCTTGACCCAATCCAAATATTGAAATGAATGTTGTGCATCATGGTTCAATAAAGAGTGCAAAAGGTGTGTTTGGGAGTAAGGGAACGCTACTTCGTTTGTTGGCCTGGGCTTGACCTTGATTGCCACGGTGACAGTGAGGCTCCTCATTAGTGCTGGACTGGAGGAAAAAGTTGAGTAATAAGGGAGCAGAGTTGTCCCATGGCACAAAATACGAACCCATACACACACAGCTACCAATGCACCACTTTGTGTTAGTGCTTTCATGCACCTGCTGACACCTGCACTTACGCAAGAAGCTACGCACATGCACGCTCAAGCACAAATGCGCGCTGATACATATGAGTACATCTCAGTCTCATGGACCCCCAGTCACTTGTCTCGCCTTACCTTCTGTTTAGTGTTTTTCTCTCCCACACACATTCTGCCTCTTCCCCCGTCTCTCGTCTTCCTCTTTCTCTTCTTCCCACCAGACAGACCTGGCAGACCTCGCTGCCCAGTGAGTTCCTTCAGGCCCGGAAATGCCTCAGTGTCGCCCTCCAGTGGCATTGTGCAAATCACAGCTCGAGAAGGCTCCAATGTACTACATGTAAAGTGATTTGGTGTTAGGACCCAGGTTATGTCTATTATGCTTGAAGTGGATTTTTTTTTTAATAAAAAGATTTGAAAACAACATACTAGAGCTGGGTAGATTACATTTAAACCAAACAAAGATACATGATTGGCGGCGCAGTAGATTAATTGCACATTAGGATTCTAATCTGAGCTCTGTCCGTTCTGAGTGGCTATGTTTCCCCCTTACTTTGTTGGTTTTTTTTCTCTTGACTCTGGCTTCCTCCCACAATCCAAAACATGCTTGTTAATAGACGATACATATCACCAAAACAATAGTGAATTATCTAAACTAAATTTCTTCCATTGCCACATTCACAAATTATTAATAATATCTATTCTCATTGTCTAAGCAGCTGAAAAGGACAGGTAAAAAAAAAAAAAAAAAATAATAATACAGTGGTACTTCTATTTATGAACACCTCTGCATACAGAATTTTCAGGTTATGACACGCCTCAATTGGAAAATACAGTGGCACCTCGACATACGATCGCTTCGACTGTCGATCTTTTCGACATTCGATGTAAAATTTGACTCCCCATTTATTTCCACATCTGACGACATGCTCCAAATAGGACAACATGACCGCAGCGCCGTAGACAGACGCAAGGCGGATTTTCTTGTGAGAGAAATCAACACAGCTTCCAGAAAGGTTAGTGCAGGTGGTGACAGGTGGTAAGATGTTCTGTCCAGATAGCGACACACTGCTTGTCCAGGTTCTTTCCAGAGCCTTTACAGACTGCAAGAAGCTGTGCTTTGACTTTAGCCTTTTTACTGTTGGCTCATGATTGTAAAGTTGGTTTTGGGTGTCAGTTTCTTGTCTCAGCTTTTCTGTGCAATAGTTTACGTCACATGTTCACAATATGTCTGGTTGGGTCACTCGAGGTGTGCTGTACCCCCCTTTCCCCTGCCCGACCCACCAGTGTGTCATCTCCAGTCTTCATGAAGGCATGCACACACGGTAATATTTGTTTTCTTGGCAAAAGACAATATGCAATGTTGCTTTAGCCTTTAATGGTCTGTGTTGAGTGATCATCATACACTAAATGTAACTCATAGTGTTGGCATAGCATTCGCTTTCACATTAGCAATAAGCTAATGTGAAAGCGAATGCTAAGCTCTTCTCTTGGACTACTTTTTGCATACAGTTCGGGGCGTCCAGTTGGATATAATGAATTGAAAATAATGTACTGTTTTTTTCTGCTGAGTGTGTATAATCATTAACTTGACATCCTTGTAGACGCTTCAATATGTGCTCGTCTGTCAGTGTTCATTCGAAATACAGTAGTTGGAAACCTTCATTTATTTTTGGACCAATTTTTAAAAAAAATTTACTGACAAAAATGTTTTTAATAAACGTAGACTAAAACCAGACAAAATTAGTATTGAGTTTTTGTCAACAAAAGCTAGATGAAGACAAACACATTTTCAGTTGACTAAAGTATGACTAAGACTAATAAGTATTATCGTCCAAAGGACTAAGTCTAAGACGAAAATTAGTTGGGCTGCCAAAAACAACACTGTTTGTCGTCCAAGAATAGATTGTTTTATGATTAAACATCCCTGCCCCTATTTATAAGACAATGAATAAATGTGGATTTTTTATTTTTGTGTCTACTTTTTGTAAGGTCCAGTTATTACAATTTAATAATTTGGACCTGTGTACAACTGGAGTAGAATCACCCCTCAAAATAAATTACTTGGTTTATAATGGTTAAGCACCAAATACACACAATAAAGTGCCTGCAGGGCAGGGTCAAATGCGAAACCTGCAATTACACAATTGAAGAGATACACCATAATCAACACCTCACAGGGTGTGATTAGCTCAACACTCCCCTTTCACATACTTGCAATGGTATGAAAAAGTATCTGCACCTTTTGGAATTTCTCACATTTCTGCATAAAATCACCATCAAATGTGATTTGAGCTTTGTCAAAATCAGACAAATGTAAAAACAGTGTCTGCTTTAACTAAAACCACCCAAACATTTATAGGTTCATATTTTAATGAGGATAGCATGCAAACGAAGACAGAAGGGGGAAACATAAATAAGAGAACCCTCTGCCTAAGTAGACTTAAAGAGCAATTGAAACAAATTTTTACCAAAAATTTAAGTCAGGTGTGTGCCCATTCACTAATGAGTGGTTTAAAGCTGCCGGGCCCACTGTATAACACACACACGGGAAGAAATGTCTTGAATAGAAGCCATGCCTGATGTGCATCATGGCCCGGTCAAAAGAGCTGTCTGAAAACCTGCGATCAAGGCTTGTTGATTTGTATAAAGTTGGGAAAGGATACAAAACCATCTCTAAAAGTCTGGATGTTCATCACTCGACAGTCAGAGAAGTTGTCTACAAATGAAGAGAGTTTGGCACTGTTGCTTCTCTTTCAAGGAGTGACCTTCCACCAAAGATGATGCCAGGAGTTCAGCGCAGAATACTCAGAGAGGTAAAAAAGAACCCTAGTGTGTCTGCTAAATTACTGGCACAGTCCAATATCTCTGTGCACACATCAACTATATGTAAAACTATGTCCAAGAATGGTGTTCATGAGAGGTCTCCACGGAGGAAGCCACTGCTGTCTAAAAAAAAATATTGTTGCTCGTTTAATGTTCGCAACAAGACACTTGGACACTCCACAGACGTTTTGGCAAAATAGTTTGTGGACTGATGAAATTTGAATTGTTTGGGTGTAAGACACAATGTCATGTGTGGAGTAAAAATAGAACAGCTCACCAACATCCACAATTCATCCTCACCGTGGAGGGAGCATCATGATTTTAGGCTGTTTTGCTACCTGAGGGCCTGGAAAACTTGCATCCATTAATGGAAGAATGAATTCAAAAGTTTATCAGGATGTTTTGCAGGAAACCCTGAGGCAGGCTGTCAGACAGTTGAAGCTAAAAAGAGGATTGATGCTGCAACAATACAATGATCTAAAACACAGAAGTAAATTAACTTCAGAATGGTTTCAGAAGAACAAAATACACGTTCTCGAGTGGCCTAGTCAAAGTCCAGACTTGAACCAAATTGAGATGTTGTGGCATGACCTAAAGACAGCGATTCATGCCAGACATCCCAGGGATCTGACTGAATTATAGCAGTTTTGTAGAGAAGAACGTGCCAAGATTAGTTCTGATCAATGTGCCAGACTGATCTGCAGCTACAGGAAGCGACTGGTTAAAGTTATTACTGCCAAGGGGAGGGCCACAAAATATAAATGTGATGGTTCACTTACTTATTTTCCCCCTTCTGTCATTGTTTGCATACTATTGTCATTAATATGTGAAAACCTATACATGTTTGGGTGGTTTTAGTTAAAGAAGACACTGTTTTTTCATCTGTGTGATTTTGACAAAGATCAGATCACATTTGATGGTGAGTTTATGCAGAAATGTGAGAAATTCCAAAAGGTTCAGATACTTTTTCATACCACTGTAAATACAAGACAAACACAGCAAAATCTCTACGATCCCAACAACCTTGTCAGGATATACTTTTGGGGTGGGGCATTATTCGACTACTATGTTGGCAACACCTATGAAAATCCAAGTGGTCTGAGATTTCTTTCTGTTATACTGTACTGCATTCAATCAGTCCTTAGAATGCTACTCTTTTGAGTTTTAATTTTTTGCCGGTGCATATTTAATAAGCTTCGCCTTCCAGTTATTTCTGTTGCAAAAATAATTGGTCATAATTAGTGACTGTGTGTGTCTACACAGATTAACACAAATTAAAATTAAATTGTTTTCTGATATGTAAAACAACACTATTTGGCTGGGCCCTGTAGGAGCTATACCCAGAACTGCATTAATGGTAGTTTCTCCTCAGGCATTCGACCCACTATTTAGACCTTTAATTTGTTGTTTTTCAATTATGGTGTAGATTCATACATTCTGACCTGGCACCATGATTTCTTGTGATTCTTGTGTTTTAGAAGTCACCAACAGAGACACACATAACCCCACAATCACCACAACACACACAAGCACACCTACTCAAGAGCTGCTGTGCGTATTTGTTAAAAAGTACTTTATGGAAAGCAAAAACAAAACATACAAGTTTGCATCTGTTTGACAGTGCATTAGATCTAATCAAGTACTAACTAGTTAACATTTAACCTCATTAACAAATTGATCAAATGCAGATGTTTGTTTTGTTGAAATATTTAGCATTTTAGGACAGGTGCCATGGTTTCAGAGTGTTTTGTCACACGCATCAATACAGAGCTTAACCTTTGATGTGATTTGCCATCAAATTTCCATGAGCTGTAAGGAGGATAAAAAAAGGTGTGCTTAAGAAGGGTGAGGGGTATTTGTCTTCCTCTTGGTGTAATAAGGGAATGCATGTTGATTATGTCTCACAGACGTATTTCACAGAAAGCCTAAAGTCACACTTTTCACCATCACACATTCAAACATATGGAAAGAGCTAGAAGCAACCCCAGAAGCAATGAGAGTATATTTTGAGTACAGTATGTAACAAATCCTGTATAAAGTTTCAAGGCATATTTTATTCTTGATATTTTACTTTGTATATTCTATCAAGGGCGTAGGTTTGGTCTCAACATAGGTAGGGACGATATAATAGCAAAACTTGCATGTACCCTTTTTGCTGGGGACGGGACATTAATAAGACCAAACAGATGGGGTGAATGGGGGTCAGGGCTACATTTCTCACAAATATTAACCTAATTAATTGATTGGCTAAATGATTAATGCAAAATACATCTGTATTGACTTATACTAACGTTCATATGTATTGGTTCAGGTGATACACCATTCAATCCAAACCTTTGTTTTCAAAAACTACTAAAGAAACAATTTGAAAACTTCCAGAATAAATGTTTGGATTTAATTAGCAAATTTATATTTCAATATTTGAACACAACTCAAGTCTCATTAAAATAAACAATAAATACAAACTTGGTAACAATTTCTTAACTATCCAGGAATGCAAAAAAATAAGCATTTGCCTTAAAACCACTCAAAATTGTTGAGAAATTAATATAACATATACATAATATATAAATGTATAAGTTAAATATAACTGAAAAAACCTCTTAGTCACGGAATAACAAAAATAAATAAAAAATTCAGCTTTTCTTCAGGTAAGACACTACTGCTTTTGTCCACAAGCATAGCCAAACTTGACAAAAGATGAACGCTCCTTTGGGCTGCTTTAAAGCCACATAAATAATATAAAAATGAAAATTGGGGAGAAAGGGATAAACCACTACATTTCTCACAGTTTATTTAACATTAACAGTAGACAATACATACAGGAGGACACTCTCTAAGCCGCTTCATACTCAAGTTTTGCAGGTTAGCAAATTCACACAGTTTAAAGTTATGCTAGCGCTGATACAGGTCAGACTTTCAGTGGCAAAATTAGTGGTGTATTCCACATCTTCACAACATTGACGTCTTTTTACATTACTTACAGTGGCTGCATCTGTTGCTGGCAGAAAAAAAAAAAAAAAAAAAACCTTCTAATATCCCTCCTCTTCGAAGGGGGCGGAGGAGGTAGCATGGGGCTGCGGCTGTGATTGCGTGTGTGTGTGGGGGAGGGAGGGTCATCAGCCAATCAAACATGTATTTGAGAGGAAAAAATGGACTGGCACAGTCATCAGTGAAAAGGGGCATATGTAAGTCTGAACATAATGAAAATAATTCACTTAATAATGGTAGGGTCAATTGTATCCTTACAACATATTGGGGGGGGGCAATCTAAATTACCTACTGCATATAACTGAAAACATTATTAAATGCAAATAAGGTTGCTTAAAAGTTGGTGGAGACAATTTGAGCATCCTGAAAAGTTGGTAGTGTTATGTCCTTACTGTCCCTATGCAACCCTACACCCTTGGTTCAAGTCCTTTTTCGGGGTTTCCTTTATACCCAAGCACAAGTGAATCCCAGTCGATTTGTTACAGTATATATTTTTAGTGATAATGACTGACCTGTAGTGACTATTTAAAAAAAAAAAAAAAAACATAAAATGAGAATGCTGTGATGAAGTTTTTAAACTACAGCATTGGGCTGTCATTTCTTCAAGTTTTGGTCCACTGATTTTTCCCAAAGGCAACACAGTTGTTCTCCACAAAGTTTAGAGTCCTCTGTGCTAGTATTGTAACACTCAAGACTGGTCTAGAGATCTTGTTTACTGCTTGTTGTATAGCGTCTCAAAAAGCCTTGCTTTTCTTGGGTTCAGACGTATCTGGCTCGTCAAAACCAGCACTGATCTGTTTGGATTAGCACTTGGTAAAACAACAAATGCCTTAAATTCTTGTGCTACTAACCTTCCATTACCTCTGAAAATGCTGGCAATCTTAAAAACAAACTGAGACAAGCTAAGACTGAACAAGATTATGAGACCACGTAAAGTTGACATTAGCTTACGTCTGTCTTTCGCTTGTCTTGGTCTCGGCTTTTCTGTTTTCATCTTATCTTGGTCTTGACTAAAGGTGGGTAGAGTAGCCCAAGATTTTACTCAAGTAAAATTACTTCAAAATAATATTACTTCAAAATAATACTAGTCAAGTAAAACTAAAAGCAGTCAGCCCCCTTAAAAAATAATTTCAAGTAAAGAAAAAAAAAAAAAAAAAAAGAACACTCAAATAATGAGTCACATTGTGAGTAACCGCTTACAATGTCAGATATTTTTTTAAACAAAAGCATATTTTTTTTTCTCAGCACAACGTCGTCTACATGAATTGTTCTTATTATGCTTTACTATAACCTTTTACATGACCATATCAGGCCAAAATTAAACAGAAAAAAATCGAATTGGAAAAATCTAGAGAAATGAAACATAACCCGTTCAAAGAGCATTAGTGTCCTCTAGTGGAGAAAAACATATTTCCTCCCTTGAAATTAAAACAATCATATCTCAAGTTTTCCGTGGTCAATCGGTGCCAAATATAAACTTGGAGAGAGGTTAAAATCCATGCTTTTGAGTCATGTTGACTCTATGTTGCTCATTGGACTTCTGATTTTCTTGTGAGAGAAATTAACGTGGGTCCCAAGAAGGTTAGTGTAGGTTATGCTTACCATTGAAATTAAAATAGAAATGATAGAAAAATATGCGCGTCAATACGGCCGAAATATGTCTCTGATCTCAACAGTCCTCCTGGTGACAATTTGACAATTATTATTATTGTAACACTGGCAGAGAAATTGCCAGCTTTGTCAGGGTTTTAATAATTTATTTCAGAACTTGTGCAACACAATACAGCTACTTTCCACCAAAGCTGGTACCCACAATATGAAAAGAGAAAGTAAAAACTCTACCGCACCTCTCTCACTCTGTCGTATGTCACACACTGTTCAGGAACAGCACACAAAATACAACAGCCACATTAGAACCAGATTTGTTACATAATAATAATATTTTTTTTATTATTATAATTCCAATTTGTATTCATTATTCATTTGTTTTGTTATGTGTAAACTGTAATTGTACCAGCAGTAGCTATTAAAGGGATCCAAGATAAATTTATTATCAATATGGCGGAAAACACTCAGGTGACTTGAAGTTCCGCTCTGATACCCCCAATTTGGCCAATTTTCAAAATTTTTCGATATGCAAGTATGATACATCATTGTAAAACTTAAAATCTCAATTTTCATGGGGAAGAAACATTTTGAACTGGAGGGCATTTAAAATTTTTTTTTTTTTAAACAGCGAAACCCTAACTGGAGGTGAGAGCATAAGAGCAGTATTAAAAATGCCACGATTTCAGCGAGATATTGTCGCGTCACCTTGTTTCGATCCCAAACATCCATGTAGCATGTATCACCAAGTGTCAAGACACAGCTGTGAATGGCCACAGCCAGATTTTTGGGGGATTGTATGGGTGAAACATGGTAATATAACAAGGGTCGCAATAAAGAAATCACAGACATCAAGTAGTGGTTATGATTTGTCTTTTTTATATATTTACCCTTTTAAAAGTTTAAAAAAAAAAAAAAAATCTTTGTTTGGATCGATTATTATTTATCTAACATATCAGGGAAAATGCAACAGTAACAAACAAAAAAATAAATAAAATTAAGCGATAGTTATGAGGTAAATATCCGTGACTTATTTACAGACACCATTTTTTCCATTGTGACATAATTCGTTTAAAAGCTTAAAATATGTGAGTAATAATTTTTTAAAGTGTTTTTTTTTTTTTTTTTTTTTTTTCCTTTCAAACGATATATTAGACATCGATCAACGATTCTAAGCTAAAAATGACAGACATTTTGAATAATAAATATAATTACCTTGTTTTTATGGCTGGGTTGAAACAAAAGCAGTTGCGCAACATCTGTAAATGGGGCTTTCCAGGGTAAAACGGACAAATGAATTATAATTTGGGGGCTTAATGCGCCATGAATCTGCTATGGCAGCATATAGACATATTGTTCTATCAAACACAAAAGTTCTTTTGGCTTAAAATACAGCAGTTTATTTTAAAGAGGGGTGCAAGAGCAGAAACTGCTTTTTCAGTCTTGTCCGTGTTTTCAGCCATATGCATACAGACGGAACATATTAAAGATGCCTTAAGAAAATACTTAAAATTAGTAACATCCAATAAGTGTGGTTTAAATACGCTACGTGCCAAATGTGGTCAACAGATCAACAATCTGCTTTAAAGCTACCACAAGAAAACACAATGCCAGTGGCGTCGTTAGGCCAGTGGCTGAAGCCCCTCTAAATATTGTCAAGCCCCTATAAATAATTTGGTGTTGTTTTATTTAGAAAAAAAAAATAATAATAATAATAAAATAAAATGCTGAGATATCCACTATGAAGTTGCCAGACTTCAAACTTAAATCAACAATCATTTAACCTATCATTATTAACTTAAATATGGTCATTAATCTGTCAGTTTCTGTAGGTAGAGAGCCCCATCAGTGCGTCGTTGTCCAATCCATTCCACTTGTTCATAGTATATAGAACGCCCACATCACTGAAAATCCACTTGGCGTTTTCCCTGTGACCTTCGGTACTGGGCTGGTGTTAGAGTATAGTTTTCAGTAGTGAGAAATCTAATTAATTGATTTTCCCATCTTTGCAACGTCGTTACCATTACTGAGGATGTGAAGGGGCGCGTCTCTACAGTATGGTTGAATGAAAGGTGAGTTGTCTGATTTTGACAGCTGTCTGGATAGAGCGAGGGTTGACGCCATTGCAAACGCGATGATGATGATTACAGTTGGCTTGCAGCGTATGCATTAGCATTTAGCGTGGTGAGCGTCATCTTAAATTCTCAGGCAATTTTTAAAAAACATTTTACACACAGTTCGGGGCGTCTAGGTGAGTACAATTAATTGAAAATAATGTGCCGTTTTCCTTCTGAGTGTGCATTATCAGCAAGTTAGGGTTGCCTTGTAGATGCTACAATATAACAATAATACATACCGTAATTTTCGGACTATAAGCCGCTACTTTTTCCCTTCATTTTGAATCCTGCGGCTTATAGTCAAGTGCGGCTTATTTGTTCATTTATTTGGTTTCATAGGTAAAACTTTATTTGACAGTGGCATCATAACACCGTCCTAAGACCTAAGACCGTCATAATTATGACGTGACACTATCATGGGCATTACTGAATGCTTATGTCATTGTCATCTGGCAAATTATGTCATTAACTCCATTTATGTCCAGCTTGGATCTTTTACATCACTTTCAAAAGTGAGATAATTTGCCAGATAACACTAAATGACATTTGTTCTAACCATTCATAAGTACTCATGACAGTGTCATGTCATAATTATGATTGTCTAATGATAGTCATATGGCGCCACTGTCAAATAAAGTTTTACCAAATACCAAAACTAGCATTAATGAAACAACTGGAACAGTAACTGAAGAAATAATTAGCACAGAACATGAATTTAGAATACTATTTACATCTGTAACGCTGCAATGCATGCTAGGAAGCATGTTGGACAACAAAAGTGTTGACAGCAGGTGGCAGCAGAGGTTGACTATCTCTCCCAAGGGAGCAGTGATGGCCAAATGAAGGTTGTTGAAGCAATGAAGCTTTGCAGTCAATTGGTGCAAAGCTTCATTGTGGTTTGGTCTTATGACATTCGTATGATGCCGCTGTCAAATAAAGTGCTACTGTTTAATATTTATTGGCGAAAATATTCCCTAATACAGTGAGGACAGCTGCGGTTTATAGTCCAGTGTGGCTTATCTATAAAAAATGCCGTTTTCGTGCCAAATTTGGTGGGTAACTGCTTATAGTCAGTCATTTTTTTAATATAGCATTTTATAGCATCTAGCAAGTAACTTGCAACTGTAGCCATTTTTTCCCATTGTTCTACTGTATTAAAAAAATAGACTGAAACAACAACAATAATAATAATCATGAATTAATTATCAGTCTTTGTTAGCTGTTTGTGAAGTTTTGTGCTTGTAAGCTACTACATTCACTTACATCCTGTTCATCTCATGGGGGCTAAGCCCCGCCCCGTTCTTAAAACCTAGTCACGCCTGTGTACAATGCTTACAAGTATGAGAGGAAAACACATGCAAAAAATATTTGAAGGTAATGAAAAGGTAATAAAAGACTCAATAAAAACATAAATAGTAAGTACTCGCTGCTTTTAACCGATGTGCACATGTGTTGGACGTCTCGCCGCACCGGTCATAAAACATGGCGCCCTCCGTAGGTCACAACCTGTACTAAATATTATAGATTTTTAAATCAATTGCAATGTTTAATGTGTTTTCAACAACTTATTTTAGTAAAATAGAACACTTGTGGCTTATTAGAGTCTGAGGTCTCCTTTTAGGATTTAGTGTAGGTTTTTGGGCAGTGGAACAAATTAATCAAATTACCGTAAATTATAATGTATTCATATGGGAAAATCCCGCTCGACATACAACCATTTGGACTTACAAACCACGACCTGGAACAAATTTAATTCATATGTAGAGCTACCACTGTATTGTTATGTCTGATTGGTATAACAGAGTCATGTAATTATTGTTGCGACGTCTCATTGGTAAACTGATTAGCCACTGTTGGCATCTCAGGCAAAAATAATGTAAAATTTGATACAGTATGTAGAATAAAAAAGGAAAATGTAATGACTCTAGTGTAGCCCAAATTTGTGGAGTAAGAGTAGTTTTTCTTCTTCACAAATCTATTTAAGTAAAAGTAATACGTATGGGGTGGGAAAATAACTTAGAGGTTATTTTTTCTCAAAATGTTACTTAGGTAAATGTCACGCAATAAATGTTACACGTTACTACCTACTTTTGGTCTGGACATGCAATAGTCTTGGTCTTGTGTAGTTTTGGATGAGTTCTGGTCTTGTGCAAATTGTGGTCATCAACAAATAATTGAGATTTTCTGTCAAGCTTCATCAGGTGGCAACAGTTTTGCAACGGTCATTTCCAGCCATTTTTCAATGTTGATTCATTCATATTTTTGCTTTCTGGGGAGAAAAGTGGTACAGAAAATGTCCACTGGTAACTTCCCTCTTTCTGGTAACGGAGTCTGCGGGCATGTGAGCCTAGTTTTGGTCAAAAGGTGAGGAGTACGGGGCAACTCCCAGTTGGTTCCTGTTACTGCCCTGAGACAAAGCCATTAGCACTCCTGCCCAGCAATCACTAGAGAGAGCAGGTAGGGGAGGGTCTTCTCGCGCGCAGTTGCTAGGTTACAGGTATGATAGATGTGGAGATATTGAGAGACACTGGAGATGGGGATGAGGTTGGGTGTGGATCTGAGCACTTTGTGCGTGTGTGTTCATGTGAATGGCTGACAGTATCAAGGAGGGGATATATACGGAGGATGTCAAATAGGGAAAGGTGGAGCATACAGGGATTTCCTTTATTTTTCAGTTTATACACTTACTAACATTTTATGTACACTTCATCTGACTTACTGTTGTGACATCGAATCAGGATTTAGTACTTTTCCCATTTAAAAATAAGAAAGAAAAGCCATGGTGGACAAGCTAAAATTTGTTAACACGTATTTTGTGTGTACATCACTGTACAGGTGCAATTTTGTAATTGTTCAACGCTGGCAGATCTCAGGCCCGCGCTGGCTTTGTAATACATTTAGTGTGCTCTTGTATTAATCACAGACTGCTTTAGACAATACTGCTCGCAGAGCAGCTGTTCCACTGCAATCATGGAGCGGTCAGTCTCCACTAATCGGGGTCATTTATCAAGCGATAAGAGCGCATATAGCAAATGTGCACCTAGTAAAATAATGTTCACACACACAAATTGATTTCTGGGTGGGGCTTGGAGGAATTGATGGATACATGGCTGTGTGTGTCTGCCAAACGTAAGGCACAGATGTGTACTTGTATCTGACAACCTGTCATATGTCTTGTTTGGATCTTTTTTCTTTGCTTAAGAGTTAACCCATTGTCATCCTGCATCTACAAACTCGTACCTAACTGGGAGGTTATTTACCTCTTTGCCTGAATGAATTCCATCCGAGCGCACATTAGCTGTATGATTTATCACTTCACAACTTGTCGGCCTTTATAGAAGGGTTAGAGATCCTCTCATAATCCTGGCCGCACCTTGCACAACCAAACAGAAGTGTAGTTGTTACATGTGCTGGCATATGTCCATTTTCTCAATTTGTGCCCAACGTAACTGAGGTATGTTGTGGTTTTGTATGTATACGTATATTGTACATTTTCTACAGTTGAAAGCTCTTGGGTCTAAGGCCATGTCTACAGCTAGCAGGGTTTTTTAAAACTGAGAATCCTGCCCTCATATGTCCTGAAAAAATAATTAAGTCCACCCCAGCACGTTTGTAGAACACAAAGCTTCCGGAGCCAACCGCGTTCATTCGTTTTTAAGTACGCAAAATAATTGTCCATATTATCCCCATCCTTCGCATGTATTCTTCAATATGAAAAACTGCAAGAGTTTTTAAATAAATGGAAGCAAAAAGCGTAAACGTTAACAATTTAAACATTGGTCTCATGTGTGACGTAGGAACAAAGTTTGTTGCAGTCAGTGACGTTTCCTCTTCGGTTATCAGTGTCCACATGATGGCGCCACAAACGCAGAATTCGCACATCTTCATTTTGGACGAAGTTTTTAAGAACCCCCGTTTTCAATGCCCAAAATGTGCTTGTGCATGTGGTTAAAAGGCCAAACTGTAGTAAAATGTTTTTCTTTTTGCCAAATACCCTGCTATGTGTAGACATGACTTAAATGTGAAAAGTGTTCAACAATAGAGTCAGGTTGCTTTTATTCAACCTTCGTGAATTGCAGTGCTATGAGTGAGATTCCACACAGATATATATTTTTCGTTAATCTTGACTGTTGTAAACATCCAAATATTTTAGTGCCTAAGGTTGTTTGATTAATCAAATTTTAACCGAAACTGACTTTTGGCTAAAACAAGGTCAAAAAACGTTCAAATCGGTACGTTCGGATTTCAAAACCTCACCATTTTGGCTTATTTTAGCCACCGTCGTTTCCTCTGAATTTCCACTTCCTCCCACGAGAGAGCGCCGTCTTAAACAACAACGACAACCATGGCTAAAGCCATTTCTGCTACTTTTGCCCAGCCAACTTTGGACACAAAATGCATTACACCATTCGTAAGCAATTTAGCTCATGACGTACTTTAAGTATTGTTGTATCTGTAGGATTGCGGTGGATTGTTAAATAAAACATGCAGCCTTTGAATGTTCAACACTTCCTCATTCACATCGTCTGCAGACTTTCATGTACAACACAATGACAGATAGTAATATAGCGCCACGTCTGGCTGAGTGTTTATTTCACTATATCACAAGTATGACAGTATATGCGTGTGTGTGTCTGTCTGTCCACTGTCTCATTTTCCTGTCAAGATTGCTGCTGCTGGATTACAGTAACTTAGAGCATGTCATTATTTTGTTTGAATACAATGACATATTTTGGCAAAATGCATAGGTCTACATGTGAAAATTGAATCTACACGCACATTGTTCGTTGGCCCATTAATGTGTTTGATCTGAAGTCTTTTGTAAAGATGAGGTGCACATAAACCTAAGGGATTATTCTGTTCGTTACCTTCGCTGAGGTGCCTATTTGTGTTAGTTTAGACAAAGTGATTGCCACCTTGCATATTGTTATTATTGAGTGACAGTTTTGCACTAATCATTAATTTATTGAAGTAAGACCAGAGAGAAATGTGACAGCACATCAGCCTGAGCTTGGCTGCATGCCTACTTCACTTGACTGACTTGATGACTGGCTGGCTAGCTGGTTGGCAGACTGACTTGCTGACAAACTATTTGATTTACAGACTGACTGACCACCTTTTCTCGTGTTTGATTTTGTTTCAAATGGTATATTGACTTTCTTCCATTTTCACTATGATTAAAAACAGAGCTAGAGTTTTTTGTAGAAATAAAATTCCTATTCCAAAGGGACTGTTCTGTGTATAGACAGAGTTAAATTCACTGGCAATTTCAGTTCTAATAAAGAAAAAAAGGAAGTTTAAAAAGAAGACATTCAGAATACTTTATTTGTCAGTATTTTTGTTTTGCCAAGAAATCGTAATCGATATCGGAAAATCGGGTTTGAGCGAAAATTATCATGATTTTGCTGAGTTTGTAGCACTTTCCACTCGCTTATCGCTCCTTGTTGTTTGGTTGTAAGAGACTAAGTACTTTAGGAGGCTGAGGCAATAAGAGCAATTAGAATGGAAGAGCTTTTGTCAATGCTGACAGTGATCTGACGACGGAGCGTATTATCTTCATTTGCTACTTCAGCTCTGTTGAAACGACTCCGCTCTGCCTCCGAGTCATCCTCCATTCTTTCCTCTGATTGAGATGTGATGATGCTTATCGATCCCTTTCAACGGAACCATTTCCTTCACCTTGTGGTTGTGTTCACACATTTTTCTGTTCATCTCCCCACTGACTACTGATTTTCTTGGACAGAAAGAGAGCCAAAGCGTCTGTCCTGATGAGTGACAATGAGTCTTGGAAAGAAGGCGATAGTGTGTGTTTCTGTGTGTCAGGCGTTACAGCTTTATCTGCCAGGTTGTCAGCTATTAGCTGCTTGGGTCAACACACTTAATCCCTGAACCAAAATTTCCACAAATTTTTTGGCCTTGGTTCAAGAGGTCTGGCTTTTAACTGCTTCCTGAGGAAGTAAGCTACCTCTGAATTCATAGCGCTTTGTATGTGATATCCTGTAGGAAAAGAAGAGTACTTTTCACCGCCTTCAAGGGTGAAAGGGACTCTGCTATGAGTGTACCTACACATTTAGACTGTGCTAAAAGAGATGGTGCAATAGTAGGATGGCGTGTGTGTGTGAGTGTGTGTGACTGGAGGGGATCCAGTGATAGAAATCAGACCATGGTGTAGTGTAGTGGGGCTTTTTAAGATGATATAGGAGATAAGCGTGGCCTTTGAGTGTATCGCGTGGCATGTGCTCATGTCTCACTCACCTGCTGTCATTGATAGAATTCTAATCACTCTTATAATTACTGATAGTTTGTGGTAGTGGCCAGAGATGGGTAGTAACACCAAGCTTGTCGACAGGGGTTGGGCAACCGGGTATGTTGTCCGGGGCCTCAGGATCATCTCTCCGTTGACCATGAGCTTGCTCAAAAACTGGATTTAACTGATGTTATAAATGACTTTGCTGTCAAAAAATCTAGGCACATTACTGTTTGAGGACTTGATAACCCTAGGGATATGGAGGGGGCAGGATGTTTAGTTATACTGTTTTGTTGCTTAGCAGGCAGACATACAGTAGCACTCTCAGTTGTATTGTATTATAGCCTACATGGAACAATAGATGGAAATTGTTTGTTTATATTGTGTCACATCACATTACGTTCTGTTAAATTTAACTATCCATCTCAAATTAAATAGTTTGAATATTTACACTGTCATTGCTTGCAAAGTGTTAAAGTACTGTGTATCTTGTCGTGACAAGCCGGTGGCAGGGGTGGGGGGGCCCTAAAATGGTCTTTTGTCCCCGGGCCCCTGCAAGTCTGTTGACAGCCATGAGTTGCACGTTTCATTAAGTTGCTTAACTTTTGAAGAAAAAATGCACTCCAAAGAGTAGTTTTACCACGCCATACTCTTTTACTTTTACTTGAAGAGATTTGTGAAGAACAAACAATACTCTGCTACTTTAAGCTAAATTAGTCGTTGCATTTCTCCTTATTCTACATATTAGATTTTACTTATTTTTATGAGAGATGTCCACTGTGGCTCTACCAGTTTCACCAATGAGACATCGCAATCAGTGTTGTTTTTGGCAGCTCTTTTAATTTTCGTCTTAGTCTTTTGGACGATAATACTAATTAGTGTTAGTCAAATTTAGTCATCTCAAAATGTGTGTTCGTCTAGTTTTTGTTGACGAAAACTCAAAACAAATTTTGTCTAGATTTAGTCGACACTAAAAATGTTTTTGTCTGTACAATTGAAAAACTGACTAACTAACTAAAACCTCCAAAAATAAATAAAGGTTCCAACTATTTCGAATGAACATTGACAGACGAGCAAATATTGTAATGTCTATCTACAAGGATAATTCCAACTTGGTGGTCACACTCAGCAGGAAAACAGTAAAATATTTTCAATTAATTATACCTACCTGGACTGAAAGTAAAAAAAAAAATTAAAAAAATAATAAAAAAAAGATTTTATGAGTCCGAGAGTTTAAGAGGACGCTCGCATTAGCAATAGCCTAATGCTAACATGAATCCTATGCTAATGCTAAGAGTTACATTTAGTGTGTGGTGATCACTCAGCATGACCTTTAAAGCGGAAGTTCAGGATTTTTTGACATTAGGCTTAATCTTCGAGTTAGCAGGGGTTTAGTTAGTTGGTGGAGTTGATTTCAACAAATTCCGTTTTGTTTGCAAGTTATTTGTTAGTTTCAGGGCTCCGGAGTGGCTAAGGTAACGCGTGTCAATGGCACCATTTATTGCGTGCCAATAAAAAAAAAGATACAGATCTACCAACAGATCCAACATAGTCAAATAAATTCAAAACACAGATCATTGTTTCCCACTTATCCCGCTCGGAGGGTACCAGTTGTGACCTTAAGGCATTCCAATGTAAACAGCAAAGATGGCTGATAGCCAAAAGTTACTTTTTACTTTGGCCTCCAAAAGACATTTTGACCTTCAACAAACCTGACTTCTCATAAACGATCAAATAGTGGAGGCGTTCTAATGATATTTTTCCAGACCAGAGGTTGGAAACTCTGACTTCCCACCTTCCTCAAATGCAGCATCAGTCTTCTGAGTTAACTGACAGCCGGCAACATGGCAAAATATGCATTTAGATACTGTGGAAACATACAGAAGAAGGGAGCAAAGGAAAATCCATTTACGAGGAAAAATATAAACTGGTCACTTGCTGCTGCTGCTGACTATGACATAAAAAATCAGCGGTGAAAAAAAAACCCGACGTGATGTCACTCCGCCCTGCTCCTCTGCAGAGCTTCTGGATTACAAATGTTGCTATTGATACTGCAATTATTGACATGCAATGGCACATTTTCATAACTTTATCCTGAAAACATAGCCAACACTATTGATTGCATTGGTCATCGATGATTTTCATGTGTGCATGTTTTTTTTTAAATGTTTTTTTATTTTATTGGCATGCGATAATGGTGCCATTGACTCGCGCTAGCTTAGCCACTCCGGAGCCTTGAAACTAACAAATAACTTGCAAACGGAATTTGTTGAAATCAACTCCACCAACTACCTAAACCCCTGTTAACTCGAAGATTAAGCTTAATGCCAAAAATCCTGAACTTCCGCTTTATAGGCTAAAACAACATTGCGTATTCTCTCTGGCCAAGAAAACAAATCTTACCTTGTGTGCAAGCCTGCATGAAGACTGGAGACGACACACTACTGGGTTGGAAAGGAGGGTCGGGGTGTGGAACTTCACGAGTGACACAACCAGACACTGCTACGGTGCAGGCTAACTACACATAAAATGTCACACATTGTGAACATGTGACGGAGACTATTGCACATTTTCATCTCGTTCTTCTCTCGTCAGACGAAAACTGACATTCGTCTCGTTATGTTTTAGCCTCCAATAACAGGTTTTTAGTTTGTTATGGTCTCTTCATCGTCGTGAAAAAGTTGTTCGTTGACGAAATATTTCCGTTGTGGTCATCGTTGACGAAAAGAATACTGATCAACACAATAATCACATGACTCAATTAAACCAATCAGACGTAACAATAATCACATGACCACATACAAGACGCCAGACAGAAGTCCTATAATCGTGCCAGCCTGCTCTATCATATGTGTCTTTAAAGCCCCGTAAAAAGTTAACTATTTCTCATCGAGCGCTGTCCTTCATCTCTGGTTTTACTTGGCACTGACAGACCACGCAAAAACGAATATATGATTGTTTTATTTTCATGGTAGGAAATGTTTTCTCCACTAGCGGCCTTGCTTTTTGAACAGTTGATGTTTCATTCTTGTAGCTTTTTCTAGTTGGAATTCAATCATTTTTGTATTTTACAAATCAAATCAAATGTACTTATATAACCCTTTGCAAAAATCTGAGAAGTCATCAAAGTATTTACAACAAAGCAGAATATAGTACATGATAAATGAAAGGTAGAAAAATAGTATACAATTAGGAAAAAATAAACGATGCATGGCGCTAAAGTCACTTAAACAAAATCTGAAGAGATTAAAACCCTAAAAACAAGGCTACCTTAGCAGCCCTGGTTTTACACCAGGCGGTTCTACGGCTCGTCGACAATGAAAAAGAAAGATTTTAACACGTATTTCCAAATTCAAATGCCTCTATGAATCATTTTTCGCCTTATGAACGGTTTCCAAAGCTTTATTGATGAATTTTCTCAAGTTAAAGCTCACCCGTTCATTTTGGACGCGACATGTTGAACCCCTTTTAGGACGCGTCTGAACCGCAGTCGCACTGCAACTAGTGTGCACTCACTGCTTGACTTGAATGGCCGCGTTTCACTACGTTGACTTGTCGGCAACACTAATGCACCGCAGATGCGCCTCGTGAATTCCAGCGTTTATAAAACTAGGGCTTGGGAAAAAAGTGGGTTTTTAACCTAGATTTAAAGGTAAAAGTAACAGTAATAGTTTAAAATCAAGTTTATTTGGCATAATGTGGTCATGTAATATTACATATATTACATATTACATATATATACACAGTACTGTGCAAAGGTTTTAAGCAGGTGTGAAAAAATGCTGTAAACTAAGAATGCTTTCAAAAATGGAAGTGTTAATAGTTTATTTTCATCAATTAACAAAATGCAGTGAATGAACAGAAGAGAAATCTAAATCAAATCAATATTTGGTGTGACCACCCTTTGCCTTCAAAACAGCATCAATTCTTCTAGGTACACTTGCACACAGTTTTTGAAGGAACTCGGCTGGTAGGTTGTTCCAAACATCTTGTAGAACTAACAACAGATCTTCTGTGGATGTAGGCTTCCTCAAATCCTTCTGTCTCTTCATGAAATCCCAGACAGACTCGATGATGTTGAGATCAGGGCTCTGTGGGGGCCATACCATCACTTCCAGGACTTCTTGTTCTTCTTTACGCTGAAGATAGTTCTTAATGACATTAGCTGTATGTTTGGGGTCGTTGTCATGCTGCAGAATAAATTTGGGGCCAATCATATGCCTCCCTGATGGTATTGCATGATGGATAAGTATCTGCCTGTATTTCTCAGCATTGAGGACACCATTAATCCTGACCAAATCTCCAACTCCATTTGCAGAAATGCAGCCCCAAACTTGCAAGGAACCTCCACCATGCTTCACTGTTGCCTGCAGACACTCATTATTGTACCGCTCTCCAACCCTTTGGCGAACAAACTGCCTTCTGCTACAGTCAAATATTTCAAATTTTGACTCATCAGTCCAGGGCACCTGCTGCCATTTTTCTGCAACCCAGTTCCTATGTTTTCATGCATAGTCGAGTCGCTTGGCCTTGTTTCCATGTCGGAGGTATGGCTTTTTGGCTGCAACTCTTCCATGAAGACCTCTTCTAGCCAGACTTCTCCGGACAGTAGATGGGTGTACCTGGGTCCAACTGGTTTCTGACAGTTCTGAGCTGATGGCACAGCTGGTCAACTTCCAATTTCGAAGGGAAATAAGCTTGATGTGTTTTTCATCTGCTGCACTATGTTTCCTTGGCCGACCACTGCGTCTACGATCCTCAACGTTGCCCGTTTCTTTGTGCTTCTTCAAAAGAGCTTGAACAGCACATCTTGAAATCCCAGTCTGCTTTGAAATCTTTGTCTGGGGGAGACCTTGCTGATGCAGTATAACTACCTTGTGTCTTGTTGCTGTGCTCAGTCTTGCCATGGTGTACAAACTGTGACATGATACTGTCTTCCACAACCTCACCTTGGTAGCAGAGTTTGGCTGTTCCTCACCCAGTTTTAAGCCTCCTACACAGCTGTTTCTGTTTCAGTTAATGACTGTGTTTCAACCTACATGTGACATTGATGATCATTAGCACCTGTTTGGTATAATTGGTTAATCATACACCTGACTATAATCCTACAAAATCCCTGCTCTGTGCAAGTGTACCTATAAGAATTAATGTTGGTTTGAAGGCAAAGGGTAGTAACTCCAAATATTGATTTGATTTAGATTTTTCTTTTGTTCAATCACTTTGCATTTTGTAAAATGATAAAAATAAACAATCATTGTTTATATTTTTGAAAGCATTCTTAGTTTACATCATTTTTTCACACCTGCCTAAAACTTTTGCACAGTACTTAGTACAGCATAATAATAACAGTTCGTATAGATGAAGTTGTGCTGAGAAGCGAAACATGCAATCGTTTAACAAAAAAGACATTGTAAGCAGCTACTCATGACTTAGTATCAGGGGTCGCGTTAACCGGATATTTTCCGTCGTTGACCGGTTTTTAAAACGGTGACGGAAAAAACTGAAGTCCGTCCGTCATTTTGACAGGTTGCAATTCACACCCCAGACCACAGGGTGGCGAGTTAGCATATTAATTAGCTATTGTCTCTCTTAATGCATGACGTCGTTGGCTCTTCTGTCAGAATATTGTAGCGTCACCGGGGTCTGGCGGCGGCACCGTGATTGACACATCAACGCGAGGTTCTTATTGGTGCAGCGTCACATGACGTCACAACTCCGCCCCCCTGACTGGAGCCGCCATATTGTGTGTCAGCTCGTCATGTTTACACATTACCGCTACGTACATGCCTCCTATTACGGCGTGTTTTTCTGCTCGTTAATATTAATAATCAAAATGGTGAAGGCGTGTGTGGCGGATGGTTGCTGTAACAGAGAAGATAGACGGAGAGACTTGAAGTTCTACCGTATTCTGAGAGACCCGAAGATGAGAGCGAGATGGACTGCTGTAATTCGACAAGAAATCTGGGCACCAAACGATCACCACAGACTATGTAGTAGTCATTTTATATCTGGTAAGATGCATTTAATATATATTTAGAAGATTTTGAGCTGACAACCACAATTAAGATCATTGTGTGACGTTGGTGATTGGGGTCTATAGACCCTACCCACCGACGTCACAAAATCACGTGATCACTGTATTGTTCCGCCCCCTTGTCCGTCATTTTGTGTCTGTATTATCAATGGTCTCAATTGATTGAGCAACTTATAATGCATTTCATGGAAGACCCGGTGCTTTCGGATGCCGTAAACTCACTTGATGCGTTGCATAAAAGGCGTTATGTGGAAAAGCTTCAGTTTATCCATTCGCCAGATCCATATTTGATGTCTAAATCGATGTTTTTCGACCCGCTGTCTCCGCCGTATTTGCCTGACATCTGCTAGCTACCCTGATATGTACTAACTATCTTGTCCACACAAAATCAGCCTATTCTCACGAAAGTTTGAAAAACTTTAAGAGCTTGGAGGCTTATAAATACTTCGTTGCTGGTTGGGTGAAACAGGTCCTCGTCCACGAAAATTCGGCAGGAATCTATCTTGTGCTTGGAAAGGTGAGTTACGAAATTTTCAATTCAAAATCTTTTGTTCTTGCTAACATCCACTGTCAAGTCTAATGTATTTCATGTCATTTGTCAATGGAGCTAGGGCTTTTAATGTTTATATGGTTTAGCGATAGCACTCTCACTACATACATACGTGTATGTTGTCGGCGATTAGCCTAGCAATGATCTTAATTGTGGTTGTCAGCCCAACACCCTCTAAATATATATTAAATGCATCTTACCAGATATAAAATGACTACTACATAATCTGTGGTAATCGTTTGGAGCCCAGTTTTCTCGTCGAATTGCAGCAGCACATCTCGCTCTCTCCTCTCCGGGTCTCTCGGAATCCGGTAGAACTTCAAGTCTCTCCGTCTATCTTCTCTGTTATTGCAACCGACCGCCACACACGCCTTCACCATTTTGATTATTAATGTTAACGAGCAGAAAAACACGCCGTAAATAGGAGGAATGTACGTAGCCGTAACAGGTAAACACGATGTGTTGACGGACAATTGGGCGGTACCAGTCAGGAGGACGGAGTTGTGACGTCACGTGGGTAGGGTCTATATCGTTGCCTCTTTTTCTTTGGGGGCGGAGTTGTTGGCGGTAAGCAGAGTAAAAAGGGAGAAAAATACAACGACTTCCGTGTCTAATTTTTCGCCGCCAAGCAAGCGTTACAATATTAATTAAAAATGAATGAAAACTAAATACTATTGAATATGTCATCATTATCATTTTAAAAATTTAAGTGACGGGTAAAAATAGACTATGACCAGATTTTTATGACCCTGTCAGTCAAAATGACAGACAACGAAAATGTCTAGCGCAACCTCTGCTTAGTATATATATATACCAGTATATTTTAACCAAATACAGTACTTTTTTTTTATTTGTACTAGAGTACATTTTTTTGATGACTTTTACTTGAGTAATATTATTTTGAAATAATTATCATCTTACCTGAGTAACATTTTTTTGCTACTCTGTCAACCTCTGGTAGTGGCTGAAGGACCATTCTGTCCAAACCATAAATGGCCCTTACTCCATGCATGCTCCCTGTGTCACTCACATACTGTGATCAAAAATTTAGGTCATTAGACTAACAATTTGCAAATGAGGTGGAGAAAGCAGTGACGGTGTAGTGACTGGAAGTGGGTTGCGTGTGCGTTTGAGCTTGTGTGGATGTATGCTGACTGTGTGTGAGCATTTTAGAGACCACTCTATGTAATGAGCGGCACAAGATGATGGGGTTGGGTCACTAAGTCCTCTATGGCTTAAATCATACCGGCATCTGGCTTCTACCCACAACCCATAAACACGTCCACACACAAACCTTACATTATCAGTGTGTTTAAGTTAGAATAAACACCTCATGCTTAAAATGATTGTGTGTAAAAATGATGAAAAAGTTTATCCTTTCATATATTTACAGCTGATTCCTACTCACAAACACTTTCGTTGCATTTTAGGACAATATGCTGTATTAGTGGTAGATAATTCTCCCAGTAAGGGTAAGGAACAGTTGACGATCGGATGGCTGATTAGCACATCCATCTGATAGTATACAGATCACGGGTTAAAATCTGGATTTTGCATAATATTTTCCCCTCTAATCACGCATGTTAGTTTATTTCAAGACTCCAAATTGTTCTCAGTTGTGAATGATTGGGTGTTTGCCGCCTCTCACTCAAAGTAGACTTTGGGTACTGCCATAGTATAGACCCTACTCACGTGACGTCACAGCCACGCCCCCGCGCCATGTTGTCCGTATACTCGTCATGTTAATGCATTAGCGCTTCGTAAATTCCTCCTATTATGGCGTGTTTTTCTGCTCTTTAACATTAATAATCAAATGGTGAAGTCGTGTGTGGCGGTCGGTTGCAAAAACAGAGAAGATAGACCGAGAGACTTGAAATTTTACCATATTCCGAGAGACCCGGAGAGGAGAGCGAGATTGACTGCTGCAATTCGACGAGAAAACTGGGCTCCAAACGACTACCACAGATTATGTAGTAGTCATTTTATATCTGGTAAGATGCATTTAATATATATTTAGAGGGTTTTGGGCTGACAACCACAATTAAGATCATTGCTAGGCTAATCGCCGACAACATACACTCAGACGTTGTGAATGAACTACCTGAAAATATATAATTATAAGGGGATAATAAGACAGTTGTCATACAATTAATTTACAATTTCACTATTGAGGTCAAAAGCCAAAAAATAAATTCAACTAGGGACAATCTGGAGTAGTAGCACTTCATATTTATCACATATTATATATGTATGTAGTGAGAGTGCTATCGCTAAACCATATAAACATTAAAAGCCCTAGCTCCATTGACAAATGACATGAAATACATTAGACTTGACAGTGGATGTTAGCAAGAAAAAAAGATTTTGAATTGAAAATTTCGTAACTCACCTTCCCGAGCACAAGATTCCTGCCGAATTTTCGTGTACGAGGACCTGTTTCACCCAACCAGTAACGTAGCATTTATAAGCCTCCAAGCTCCTAAAGTTTTTCAAACTTTCGTGAGAATAGGCTGATTTTGTGTGGACAAGATAGTTGTAAATATCAGGGTCAGGCAAAGACGGCGAAGACAGCGGGTCGAAAAACATCGATTTAGGCATCAAATATGGATCTGGCGAATGGATAAACTGAAGCTTTTCCACGTAACGCCTTTTATGCAACGTATCCAATGAGTTTACAGCGTCAGATAACACCGGGGCTTCCATGAATTGCTCTATAACTTGCACGACTAATTGAAAACAATGAGAATAGGTCTAAAAAATACGGACAATATGGCGGCCGGATACAGCGACACGTCATTTTGTGACGTAGGTGAGTAGGGTCTATAGCCTAGTACAAGCATGTGCAAATATCAAACAAAATTATACCTGGGTCAGACCTCCTGTTTTACAACAATATAATTCCAAATAGGACTGGCTGGTTGATTGAATGGAAAAAAATATATGCACAGAAATGCTCGCTAACAAAAACAAAAAAATAACGAGAGATGTGACCGAAAATTCGGTGTCAAAAATCTCTGGCCGAAAATAGCTAAAATTTTCAGTTATAAGACCGAAAATTCGCTGCTAAAAAGTGTGAAGAACAGTCGTAGTCTTGTGATGACGTCATCAAAGCAAGGTGAGAAGCAAAATTACTGGCTCACAGCAAAACATGTCCGGTTTGGAAGTATTTTGAGGTATCAAAGATATGTATAAATTAAGGAAAATAAAATAAAATAAATTTGCTTCATTGCTGCTAAACGTGCGTTCTGAAGTTGCTTTCCATTGATGCCCTGCGTCACATCAGGTACAGTGCTTTTGTGCCCGTGCCTGAGTAGTTTGGAGTTTAATTAAGCAGACAGTGTACAAATAAAATAGTATTTAAATGCATACATGTGCATTTGCTGTGCTTTAGTAAAATGTGTTTGTAGCCTGACCACTTCCCCTTTTTGTCATTTTTTTCCCCCGCGACTTCCACACCCCCTTATGCCAGTTGCTGTTTAATCTGGTTTGGAGCGGCTTCGCTCGGTTTCGTTGCCGATAGAACTCGGCCCGCTCGCCAGGCTCTCGATCGATTCCACTTGTTGCACGAAAAAACAGCGTATCTTATTTAAGGAGTATGAGAAATTGTAATAGCCTTGTAAAGAGCTTTACTAGTTTTGGCGAAAACAGAAGTTTTTTGTTATACATAGAGATCTCATTTAGTTGAGCAACTGGAGGGATGAGAGCCATTTTTCGAGAGTCCCAAACTTCCAAGAACGCACATTTATCAAAGTTTCATTGACGTCCACCAAACAGAATGCTACGCCACCGACGGAACATCTGCTATATGACACCTTCAGTTTGCCACAAAATGCTCAGTGCCACCGGAAAGCCACCCTCCCAAGGGGTTTCAAAATCTTCACCTTTCAAACAAATTTTCTCGAGCCTTAAGGAAAAAAAACAAAACAAAGGGCAATAATGAATAATATAATAATATATAATAATAAATAACTAAATAAAATAATAATATATTTTTTTAAAAATGAAATCAAAAAATGAATTTCATACATATGTATTCCTAAACTCCATAATGATATTGACGGGGCGCGGGGCCGATTTATATGGGGCCTGCATTGTTGGCGTGGCCTTCAAAGCTGACCGAGCGGAATCACGGACAAAGAGCTTTTTTCGTTGAAATTTCTTGTGTGGAATCACAAAGAGCTTTTTTCGTTGAAATTTCTTGTGAATAAATGTTTAAATCCCTGAATTCTATAAATATATGGATGTAAAACAGTCTTGATTCTTGTTGGAAAGAAAAAAAAAGTGCAGTTAGCATTTATTTTACGTAAATATTGCGAACTATGATGCTAGTCAGTAAGTAAATTTAGCGGCCGCCTTATGTCAACAGAGCTTTTCCGGTGAAAATTATTGTGAACAATTGCTTAAATCCCCGAATTCTTTATAGATATGGATGTAAAACAGTCTCGATTCTTGCTTGAAAGAAAAAAAAAAGTGCAGTTAGCATTTATTTTACGTAAATATTGCTAACTATGATGCTAGTCAGTAAGCAAATGTAGCGGCCGTCTCTTGTCAACAGAGCTTTTCTGGTGAAAATTCTTGTGAATAAATGCTTAAATCCCTGAATTATTTATATATATGGATGTAAAATAGTCTCGATTCCTATTTGAAAGAAAGAAAAAAAAAATGCAGTTAGCATTTATTTTACGTAAATATTGCGAACTATAATACTAGTCAGTAAACAAATGTAGCGGCCACCTTAAGTAAACAGAGCTTCTCCAGTTAAAATTCTTGTGAATAAATGCCTAGATCCCTGAATTCTTTATAGATATGGACGTAAAAGAGTCTCAGTTTTTGGTTAAAAGCAAAAAATAAATAAATAAAAACATGCCATTAGCATTTATTTTAAGTAAATATGTCAAAGTACGATCCTAGTCTGTTAGTCAATGTGGCGGCCGCCTTATGTAAGCAGAGCTTTTCAGGTGAAAATTCTTGTGAATAAATGCTTAAATCCCTGAATTCTTTATATATATATGTACGTAAAACAGTCTCGATTCTTGTTTGAAAGAAAAAAAAGAAAAAACGTGCAGTTAGCATTTATTTTAGGTAAATATTGCGAACTATGATGCTCGTCAGTAAGCAAATGTAGCGGCCGCCTTATGTCAACAGAGCTTTTCCGGTGAAAATTCTTGTGAATAATTGCTTAAATCCCTGAATTCTTTATAGATATGTGCGCAAAACAGTCTCGATTCATGTTTGAAAGCAAAAAAAAAGTGCAGTTGGCATTTATTTTACGTAAATATTGCTAACTATAATGCTAGTCAGTAAGCAAATGTAGCGGACGCCTTAAGTAAACAGAGATTTTCCGGTGAAAATTCTTGTGAATAAATGCTTAAATCCCTGAATTCTGTATTTTTTTTGTTTTTTGAATTCTGTATAGATATGGACGTAAAAGAGTCTCAATTTTTGGTTAAAAGCAAAAAAAAAAACAAAAAAAACAAAAAAAAAAGTGCAGTCAGCATTTATTTCACGTAAATATGTCGAAGTACGATCCTAGCCTGTTTGTCAATGTGGTGGCCGCATAATGTAAACAGAGCTTTTCCGGTAAAAATTCATGTGAATAAATGCTTAAATCCCTAAATTGTTTAAAGGTATGGACGTAAAACAGTCTCGATTCTTTGTTAAAAGGGCAAAAAAACGGGCAGTTAGCATTTATTTTACGTAAATACGTCAAAGTACGTTAGTCAATGTGGCGGAAGCCTTACAACAAAGAGCTTTTTAGGTTGAAAATTCTTGTGAAAAAACGAAAAATATAATAATTACCTTGAGCCAATCACTCCTTAGACAATCCTTCTTATTTGTATGCGGTACAGCTTTCGTACTTTTTCAAGCGTTGGATCGCTGTATGTGTCGCTAACTGAAGCGGAATGTGGGCTTGCCCCCTACTTGAAGGCGCGGCGCAGTGAAGGTGGATTCTGACCCATCAATATCATTATGAAGTTTATAGTGTTTTATTTGGCTTTTTGGTTTTTCAGCTAAGTGCTTCCAATATTAGGTTTGGGCCAAGAATTTTGCTTTCGGTACATCCCTAAAAATAACCAAAGTGATTTTCTCCCATCTTTTTCTGTCCCTACTACTCCACCAAAACGTGTTTGGGGCCACTGTACCATGTGAACAATATCCTTGAAATCAACTTTGATCATGTTGTAGACAAATACAAAAACTTGTTTGCTGCCTAGACTATGAATTGACGTCAAAAATATAACGATGGATTAAATGTATTTTCCCCATAGCACATCAAATCTAATGCTCATCCATAGAGGGAAGGATTTCCGAAAGGTACTGATTGAATTTTAGCTTAACTCCCAATTTTGTGCCAGCATCAAATGTAAATGTCTGAGCATAGCAGGGGGTCACAAGGTGATTTTATGAAACAACAGCTGATATTTCCAGTGACGTCTGTCCTTAATCTGCCTCTTTGAAATGCCTCTGATTTTTCATAGCAGCCTTTCTTCTGTAAGGGATTGATTCTCTTATGACTCAAAGGGTGAATGAAATGGAGGATTACTGCATGTGGGAGAAACACACAAACCTTAACGGGCACACACAAAGTGGACCAACTGAAGAATTCCAACAGTCTTACATTGAACGTCATCAGCACAACATACACTCACTGAGCTGCCCCAAGCCCCCCCAGACACATCCACATGGTTCTTTCACAACTTCAAGTTGAAGTTAATGTTTCTTGGTAGCCGGACTCTTGGTACAGTATATTAGTCTAACTTTTGAGACTGTGGCCCACTAAGAGAAAGATGTGGTTTATGTCACCATCACGTTGGCCTTGATGGAAGTTATAATTCCTTTCTACATTTTGAGTTGTGTACTTTGAGGAGGTGTTTTGTTTGATTGTGAGCCAATGTGAGCATGCGGCGCAGGTTACATTAAAGTTTTTCCACGTCTTTAATCTTGAAGATAATAAATGTGTCGCTGAGGTCATTGCTTGTTCTGTGTATTTATAACATGATTGAAATGTGAGCCAAAATAGATTTAACAGCCTGCCAGTTAGAGTTATTGTCGGCGTTACATTTGCTAATCCCTGCAGTATAACAGTTATTAACAGTGTGTCTGCAAATGATTACATACTGCATAATTGACTTAGGCTTTGATGCGTAAGGGTTGAACCCACTGGGGTTGTGGTTATTGAAAATGGTCTGTTTTGGTTTTGATAAGATTAAGTTACTTCGTTTATCATTCCCACTTTTTGTCAGTCCTGGTCCTTGTTTAACCAATCAGCCTTCCCCAGCCACTCGTGTCTTCTACAGGTGTTTTTCGTTTTCTTGTCACTTTTAGTTCCAGGCTTCCTATAAATAAAACCTAGTATAAATGACGTTCATGTGACAGATGGTTCCCCAAAGTAATTAGATATGCAAATCACACATTTATTAGACCAGGGATAATGAAAACACATGTTTTATGTCCTTTACACTAAAGCACATAGATACTGATAGACTCGAGCACAGGTACATGGGGCTATGGGTATTAGTGACATCACAAGGAAGCGAGGGCAAGCTAGGATTCTCACATCTGGTTGGCTAAATAGCAGTGGAGCTGTATAACTGTATGCATATGGCGGAAAACAGAAACAAGTCTGAAAAAGCAGTTTCTGCTCTTGCACCCGTCTTTAAAATAAACTGCTGTATTTTAACCCAAAAAAACTGTTGTGTTTGATAGAATAATATGTCTATATGCTGCCATAGTGGATTCATGGCACAAAAAGCACCCGAACCATTTTTAATTTGTCCGTTTTACCCTGGAAACCCCTGTTCATAGCCGTCACGCAAACCGCTTTTGTCTCAACCCAGCCATAAAAAGAATGTAAGTAATTGTCTTTATTTTTCGAAAGGTCTGTTATTTGCAGCTTTGAATCATTAATTGATGTATAATATTTCATTAAAAAAAAAAAAAAAAAAAAAAACGACTTTAAAAAATTATTCACTCGCATATTTTAAACTTTTAAACAAATTATGTCATAAGGGAAAAAAATGGTGTCTGTATATAAGTCATATCTAACTCGTAACTATCGCTTGATTGTATTTTTTTTTTTTTTGTTACCGTCACATTTTCCCCAATATTTTAGAGGATAAATAATCGACCCAAACAAAGAAAAATTGGAAAAAAAGGGTAAATACAGGAAAATGAAAATCTCGACCAATCTGCGACCCTTGTCATATGACCATGTATCACCCATAAAATTCCCCCAAAATCCGGCTGTGGCCATTCACAGCTGTGTCTTGACACTCGGTGATACATGCTACATGGAGTTTTTGCATCGAAAAGAGAGAAGTACATGATAATACATGATAATACCTCAGTAAAACAGTGGCGTCTTTGTATTTTGCTCTCTCATGCGCTAACCCTGAGTTAGGGTTTTGTTGTTTAAAAATGTTTTTTTTTTTTTTTTTTTTTAAATACACTCCTGTTCAAAATTTTTCATCCCCCAGAAAATTGAGATTTTAAGCTTCCAATATTGAAATTTGGCCAAATTGGGGGTCTCAGCGCGGAACTTCAAGTCACCTGAGTATTTTCCGCCATATATGTATACTTGAAAAGGCCAAAGACCCAGTCACAGAAGTGGTCTAGAATTTATTTTTAAATAAAGTCCCAAACACAAAATCACTCAGAAAGGGGAAAAATGCACTTTCAAAAAAACCCAAAAATGTGACCAGGACATCAATTTCACTAGAAGAGCTACAAAGCAAGTACACGGGAAAGCGTGGTATTCTCAGGAGTGATGCTATGAACAAGGTGTGCTGGAATCATCTGGCAACTGGTGTATGATTGGCCAGGGCTTAAGAAGGCTCTACTCTTGAGCCGCAGGTGTTCCTGGTTAGCCTCACTCCTGAGGAACTGAATTTTAATTTCATCCTAAGGCAAAATAAAAATCCAACAAATGTACAATTATGATTACGCTTTGATACATAAGGTTAATACTTCTATTGAGCATCAGTATATTAGACAAACTGACCCCTCTTTGTGTCCAGTGGTGTTAGATTCATTCGTTCATTCATCTTTACTGTAGAGGTGCTGGAGCGTTGGGTGGGAGGCGGGCTACACCCTGACCTAGGTGTCAACCAATTGCAGACTTTGACATCCACTTAAAGTTGATGTTCCGGTTCTTTGTTAACACAACAGCTCAAGTGACTCTTTCAATTAACCAGCTTGGACAAGCCGCCTTGTAATCCCCTGGAGTAGCACCAGAAGGAGATGTACACTGTGGATTTGTGTGCGCATAGTTTGAAACTCTGTTGACACGTCCACTCCACTCACTTGTTCCCCTCCCTGTGACCACCCCTCACTCCACCACTCTGCTGGCTCTGATCGATCTAACAACACCTCTGTCCCACATGTCATCTTTTTTTCTTTGGCACAGAGCTTCTCCCTCTACTGCTTGGTATTCTGGAGTGGCAACGCATGCACCACCCAAGATCCATCAGCTCCGATCGTAATGCCGCACCACGGCTTTGGGGAGATGCAGGGATGAAACGAGAGCTAGGAAGGGAGCGAATGAAATGACAGGTCAATGGCTAGTTGACGTGGTTTTGCGAGCAAAGCCTCAGGCTTATAAAGAAAAAGAGACAGGAAAGAGAACAGTGCCAAACAAAACTCTGCCTCCTTTTACCATAATTTAGTATCATTTCACAGAGAGAGTGATATTTTTTAATTGATGTCCAATTAAAATATTTTGGGAGTGACTTACATACTGTACATACTCGGTGATTGTAAGTAGGCCAAAGAATGTCATCAATTTTCTTCAACTAATGAGCCGACAACTCTTTAGCCTGTTGTTATAAACCCAAAAGACTCTCAAAATAGGATTTGTCCTATTGTACTCGGGTAAATAGAGAGAAAACATTTCGAAAGCATTTGACTAAGGTATATAAAATCCCTCCATTTCAACACTTTCATTTTATAGTCTTTAAAGGGCCTGTGACACAAAAAAACATGTTTATTTCATAATAAAAGCAGTATTTTATGCTCCTGAATGAATTGGACAACTTGGATGTGTGAAGAAGCGATCGATATGTTAATTCAATTTTTTAATCCCGCGCTACGAAAATGACAGACTTACGGCTTCGGTCTTGCATTGAGGAAGAGGGCGCTGTGACGTGTACGGAGGAAGGAGTCCGCTTCACTATACAGTCGTACTGTTTTATGAGAAGGACTAAGGATTCAGCTGATTTTGTGGATGAATGTGTTTATTTTTCGCATCATGCCAGCCAAACTACTGCAGAAAAATCTTGCTGTACGAGGGAGAGGCGTGTGCGCCTTTTGGGGGTTTCAAAAGGTTCCCATTCACCGGTGGATATTGTCCAAAACAAGCCCTACTACTGTGGGACTATGGGACTTATGAGGAAGTGAGTAAACATCGTGTTTTGTATTATGTCAAATACTGGGATCATTTTAATATGTAGGTGGCTTGCATTTTGTGGCTGAAATGCTCCTTGTCCCCTCGGCCGACGACCGGCGGCTTGTCGCACATCACCCCCGGCCGGGAGAGCACTATTTTCCGACCGATCAGAAATTGCAACTTTGTGTTAAAATAGCCACCAAAAAAGCGATTACAAAGTAAACACTCCAAACTCTCTTTAAATAAAGGACTACTTATGTTTTGTCATGGATGCGCATGTAAAAAGCTCTCCTCATACATATTAGCTGCATATGTTAGCTGCACAACAACTGCAGCCGCTCTCGTATGACGAGCTGTAAATTTCTCTCCGCCAGGCGGGTTACCGATCGGCGAAGACAATTGACAACCCAGTAGTCATGTGAAATTATCCGGGCTAGTTATGTGTGATTTTCCGCTACAATGACTTTGAAACATCACTCGGTTTGGGTTAGCATGTCGGCTAGCTGTCACACCTCTTGGTTTGTTTAAATTCTCCGAAGCCGGGGAAGGGAAATGACATACGCCCCATTTAGGTGGCATAAACAGTAAAGGTGAAGTCGACAGTTTTGACCATTATGGAGTAATTTTGCCATGTTGTCCTGAATAAATGCATTTTTATTATTTCATATTCCATTTAGCACAAGACTGTTATTTGTCATGATCATGCCATTTATTTAGCTATTGGAGAAAAATACTTGGATAAAAAGAATATCCTGGAAAAATATTGGAGTAGAGAGACTGAAACAATGACATTTTGTGGCTCTCTTTGTCGCATTTTCCTCCTTCTGAATAATTCCCCCTCAATGGGCTGCATACTAAATCAGATGAAATTGTTACTCCGCTGACGTCATCCACCTGTTGGGGACGCTAGAGCCTTATAATGGTAGGCATGGCTAACCGGCGGATTAAAAGACTAATTTCTCGTCATCTGCGCTTTTCTATGATTCTAATTCACATAATAATGCTATTTAAAACTTTTCTTCTCCTGTCGTACGCACTTTAAACGGAATCTACTGCTTCAGCTCCAAAATGCCAGATTGAGCATATTGTCAAGCCCCTCTTGTTGCAATATTTGAAGTTCACGCTTGTGCGTAATATATCAAAGTAAAAATCCTAACAATGTTCTGATCGTCTTTAACTGATCCTCTATTTATGGCACTTTTTAAACAAAGTTCCACTCCAAAGCATTGTTGTCATTTTTCTTCCCCCCATCACTTCACTTTTGCAGTAGGTCACCTTGGTGATCACGAGCTGTCCAAACCAAACTCATACAATAAGCCAAATTGAACAGCGTCGCTGTCCGTGTTCCCCGCAACCAGTGTTGTTAATCTTACTTTATAAAAGTTAGTTAGTTACAAATTACTTCTCCCAAAAAGTATTTCAGTTAGTAACTCAGCTACCTCACTGTAAGAGTTATTACTTACTCAGCAAAGTACTGACATTATACATTATTACATTATACATCCTATAACATCTTTCACATCAACAATGTTTATATTAACTGATTGAAGATTAAAAACACAATACAGTATAATGTTTTGGTATTTAATTTGGATTTAATATATTCGTCTGTTAAGAAAACACAAATATAAACTGATCATTAACCAGAGCAAATATATGCAAACTGTATGCATAGACTTCACTATCATTTGACGGGACACGGGGCTCGGGGCTGATCCGTAGGGGGCCTATTTTCAAAAAACTAAAAATTCAATTATTTTCAAAACCACAGCCGCTAGCGACCTCAAATCAAAACAGGCACCTCCCTCAGGCATATCTGAGTCTCCATGAGCAGTGACATAAAAAAAAAACGGTCCCTAATAAAATCCCGATTAATTATATTTTTATACAAGCATAACAAAACTTCAAATGGCTATAAAATTATCAAATGTTATGCTAGATGCACAAAAATCACCAAACACAGAGACAACCACCTATATTTTCAGGATCAATAGCAATATTTAACATATCATATAAGTTTTTGTCCAAAATAGAAACTTAATTTTTTTTTATACAGTGCAAGTTTTCAACAGCTAATAAATCACTCAATTTTCACATCATAAACTTAATACTTGAGGAAACCATGCAGAATCATCTTAATTTTACTCAACAAAAGCAAAATTTGCAAAACTTATTTAGGTTGAAATCCAATGTTACTATTGCCTCAGCACGTCTTGCCTGCTATCTGGCCCTCGTTTTTTTTTTTCTTGATTGAAATGACACTTAAAGTAAAACACGTAAAAGTTTTTTTTTTTTTTTTTGTATTTATGCGAAATGTCTAAATTACTACTTTCTTGCAAAAAAAAAAAAAAAAAAAAAAACGGGCAGTTGACCGGAAATTACCTGGGTTTTGACTGTAAAGTTACGCTACTGTGTATGGAGAGAACATGGCATGAAACAACAAGCTTATTAAGTTGAAAAGTCTTTTAAATATATGTGTACATCCCAGAATTTCTATAGCTATGACTGTAGAACAGTCTAGATTCTTGGTTAAAAGAAAGAAAGAAAAAAAAAAAAAAAAAAAAACGGGCGGTTATCATTCATTTTACGTAGAAATTTCAAGCAAAGAAATCCAACTTGGCAGCCATCACAAAAAAATAAGCTTTTTAAATTGAACATTTCTATAGATATGAACATAGAGCAGTCTAGATTCTTGGTTAAAAGCAAAAAAACGGGCAGTTATCACTCATTTTACATAATTATTTCAAGCTAAAGTTAATTTAAGCTAAATTTAATGCTAATTTTTTTCATGCATTTTTTTCACAGCATATCAAAGTGTATGCAAGGGGATATCTTATATAATAATTACCTTGAATCCTCGACCAAATCCCTCTTGAGCCACTCCTGCCTGCTTGTATTCAGTAAAACATTTGTCCTTTTTCCACCTAAATCCGGCTTCTGAATGCAGCGTGTGTTTGGGTTTATCACTGTGAAAGCCAAACACTCTGCTTGGGTCTGCCCCCAACCGGAAGGCGTGTTGCAATGTTCGTGGGAGCTGTCTTGTCAACTGATGGTGAAGTCTAAGCTGTATGATAGGCCTACTTTTACAAAAAGCAGAACACTAACCTTAAATATTCCGTAAATTAACACTATTAAGTACAGTGGTACCTTGACATACGATCCAATCGAGATATGATCGTTTTGACATCCGACATAAAATGTGTCTTGTCATTTGTCTCGTCATATGACGACATGCTCGAAAAACGACGATTTACGATAGCGTCGCAGTTTCATTGTTTTCTAGCAAGACAGACGCACGGCGTATTTTCTTTTGAGAGAAATCAACATGGGTTCCAAGAAAGTGCAGGTGGTGAAAAAAAGGAAAAAGGTGACGGCTTACCATTGAAATTAAGAAGGAAATGACAGAAGAATATGAGCTGAAGTGGGCTATTAGCTAAATCCCATTTCGCCAACTGACACTCCTCCAGACTTGCTAACCAGAATAACCAAGTGGGTCTGCTATAGACTGGGTAGCGTTTTTAAGATGATGCTTGCCATTGTGAAGCGAATGCTAACTTGAATGGTACGCTAACACTAGAAGTTACAATTAGTGTCTGATGATGATGACTTCTTAAACCTATCGAATGGTATTTTATGCCACTGGAGTTAGTCCGGCTTTTGTCATTTCCCTGCCCCGGTTTTGGCGACAGAGGAAAGAGCGTAAACAAAACAGGAGGCATGAGAGCTAAGAGACATGCTCACCTGAACCGAGGGGCTCTTCTAAGTCTGTTCCTCGCCTTTTGAAAACAAAAAATCACACAAAACTACCCCGACTCATATCACAAACAGCGGCAGGGCCAGTTTCGGCTCGTCATTCTGCTGCGGCCCCGGCAGGCAGGCAGTGCTTGTCGCCGGGAACGCAGAGGGGAATGAACGCCAAAAACGGCGCCTTCTTGGTGGACAAACCGGCCGACGTCGGAGCGCGTGGCTGCCCAAGCCCAAACCGAGCATAGCGCTCTCTCGGCGGGTACATATAGAGGGCCGAGGGGGTATGAAACACAATCGAGAACCGGAGATGAGAGCGGGGGGCGGGGGCTCTTCGGGCTCCTTATTAAACTGTTTGCCATGATCCCAGTATTTGACATAACATAAAACATGTAGCTTACTCACGTCGTAATTCGTCCAATGGTCTCTAGATTGTCAGACTTGTTTTGCCCTTTCTTCATCGTGAACAGTTTTTTTGGGAAATTCAAGAAGCCTCACACCACTCTCCCTGGGGTAGCAACAAAAGCCTGCAGCACTTTGGGCTGGCGTGACGCAAAAAATAAACAAATCAATCCGCAAAATCAGCGAAAGTCCTTCTACATACTATAGTAATGGCTGTATTGTGAAAATGATTAGTCTGCTGACGTCACATTCGCCTTCTTCCTAAATCCAGACTCTGGCCGGAATTCCGTCATTTTCATCGGCCGAGATTTAAAAAAATTGACTAAATATATCAATCGCTTCCACACACATCCAAGCGGTCCATTTCATTCAGGAGAATAAAATACCACATGTAAAATGGAATAAACATGCTTTTTATGTCACAGGAACTTTAAACTCTGGTGAGGAGGGAAAGGCGCAGCACATCTCACATGAGTGACACGACCGAAACACTTCTACGATGCAAGCTGACGTACTCCATGTACAATATGAAATGTCACGCGTTGTCGTCATATGACGGAAAGTGTGTCGCATTTTCATCTCATTGTCGTCTCGGCAGACGAAAACTGGCATTTGTCTCGTTATGTTATAGTCCCACGAGCTATGTTTTTAGCTAGTCACCGTGACATCTTCATCTTGAAAATATTGTTCGTCGATGAAATAATTTCATTATCGTCATTGTTGATGAAAACAACACTTGTGGTAGAGTTATCAAAATTTCAAATTTATGCATTTTAAAACCCCAAATGTAAATGATAGGGCTCTCTGGAAAAGTATTTGTCAACCCTGTTGCCGTTGTCGTGTAAACAGCCCCTTGGTCATGTGCGCACATAGACAACCAGTGTCCCATTTTTATCATTAATTATATTTTATAGCAGAACTATGTTCAAGATTACGATGATGGTATGATAGATAATGTTGTTCTTGAAAGGTTTTTTTCCACATTTCTGCAGCATTTGTGTGACTATATTGAAAGTTATTTTAAAATGAATCGATCTATGTTCCATAATAGTAGTAATCCAGTCACCCCATTGTGTGTCTATGTAGCATGAAATGTACCAAATCAGATCAGGGTTGCAACAGGCTGTAATGTCACCTTTTTGTCACAGCGGTCGCACTGACACAGAAAGCAGCTGCTACACAACACGAGAGACTCAACAACAACAGCACACCCACTTTCCCTCTACAGTCTCCTTATGTGTTACTCACAGTCATGATCACACATCACGCACGGGAGGAGAATTTGCACTGTGTGAGCGTCCTGTTTTTTTTGTTTTGTTTTGTTTTGTTTTGTTTATTTATTTTTTAGTTAGGTTAGCCAATTAGCTGCTAAGATTTGGCATTCAATTTTTTTTTGAAAAATCATGCTGGTGTGCTGTGTGTGATACTGTTTGTAATTAGGGTATAACCTGGTGTTGAACAGCAGAAAAACATGACACAAATCTTTTTTTTTGTTTTTCCCAGTTGTGTTCCAAAACATAAATGTGCAATCAGACTATGTTTAAATTGTCTGTTTTACATGAAAACAGATAAAATATTGTCCAACGGTCCAGTCCAGTGACAACAAAAATAACAAAAAAAGGTCAATAAATCCATTGTAGGAAGTGCAAGTAAAACTGAAGTGCTAAATTCCACTTTGGTTATGCCTGCCTGTGTAAGGCACAACATATAAGTTGCTTTGCTTTAAAAAAAAAAATAAAATAATAATTACAAATAAATCAACTACATTTGTTACGGACAACACTGTATATTAGTCATATAATATATTTTATTAACTTTTAAGTTCTTTATTGACTTGAAATTCCTTTAACGACACTTTGCAGTTCATTCAATCATCTTCTGAACTGCTCATCCTCAGGAACATCCCAGAAGTGCTGGAGCCTCTCCCAGTTAATTATGGGCAGGAGGCGGGGTACTGAAAGAGCTGCTAGCCAATCGCAGGGCACATATAGACAAACAAGCTTTGACAATCACACCAATGAAGAATTTAGAGTATTCGATCTACCATGCATATTTTTGGAATGTGATAGGAAGCTGGAGTACCCAGAGAAAACCCATGCATACACTGCGAGAAAATGCAAACTCCGCACAGTAGGAAGGAAGGAGCCCAGGATTGAACCCTTGATCTCAGAACTGTGAGGCGGACCTACTAGATTCTCTCTACTGTCCTCCCTGAAAATAGTGTAACACTATTTGCCTCATTAAATGGGGAAAAAAACTGTTTTTGGTGGGGGGACTAAATTGTATTATCATTATTATTTTTTTTTTCAACTTCATTTCAAATGGGTATAGTGATTTGCTATAGGCTACAACTAAATTAAATCCAGGAGCTTCTTACTCTCCCAAGGCAAGGTACTGTACCTGTAGGCAAAGGTCTCTTCCTAACTTTGACATATTAATATTTGTTTTGTATGTTAATAATAGCTTCTTGACAGTGGTACGCATCCTCAGTCAAGTTTATCTTATCTGTTATTTAGGCTGGCATGATCAGGACAGAGCAAGAGGAGTACTTTATCGAGCCTGCAGAAAGTGGTGATGGAGTGATTGAGGAGGAGGAGGAGGCAAAAGGAGGAAGGACACACATTGTCTATCGCTCTTCAGCCATAAAAAAGGCACCCATCGACATCCCAGCAGGAGACTCCCACTCCAGAGGTCAGTCTGTGATTTACAGAGTGTGCACGCATGCATGTCGGTGTGTGTGAATGTGTATACGGTACCCTTCTCTCTCTATCCATATGTTGTTGTTGTTGTTCCTACACGTTTTAAGCACTAATACTGCACATCTCACACCATCACCTGAGACTATATAGGAGAACAGTAAATCCTTCAAAGACTTGGTTAAATGTCTCGCGGCAGGAACACCTTGCTGTACTTTTATTTATTTTTTTTAAATAGCATCTATATCACCTACACTATGCAAAATGATAGGATTGTGTCTTATTGTTCAATTACCAATACCTTCTGCCAGCAGCGGGAAGTGGGGTACTTAGGGTGCTGTAGCACCCCCTCTTGTTGGGGAGAAAAAAAGTGTTTTGGATTTTTGTTGTTATTGTTAAAAGTAAATATAACATTGAAACAATAGAGCAGGCGTCCTCAAATACAAATCTCTAAGGTCCACAATAGTTTTTTTTTCATACAAGCATGCGTCCATTTATTAATGTCGGTCAAGTACAAGGCAGGTCGCAGGTGGTAAAGGTGATTTTCTTTTGACCAGACAAAAATACAATGCATATTCTGATTAAATAAAAATAGATTGACAAAACATTTTCTTGACTTAAAATAAAAATACAAAAAAAAAAAAAAAAAAAAAAAACATGCAAGTACAATGTTTACACATGTACACTAAATAATTGACAAGATCTGTCATTAAGGTGCAAACAGTAACTATTGACAGTACATTTTGTAACTGTATAACATTGCTTGACAAAAAAGAAAACATGCTGAAATAGTACAGTACATGTTCAAATGTACAGAACATAACAAGCTCTGCCATTAAGGTGCAAACAAAATAATTATTGACAGTAACTTTAACTGTAAAACACTGCTCAATGAGAGAAATGGCATTTGGGGGTCACAAAGCTGTTTACACATCATCAGCCAGTACTTCAGTGCGTCTTGTGGTTGATGAATCTGGGAGTGAGAGTTGTTTGATTTTTGTTGTCATTTCCACCTTTTCTTTTCCTTCGAACATTGCTGCCATCACTTCAGTCTTTTATTATTTCTCCATCAGAGAGCGGCTTCTTATGTTTGGCCAACACCCACGACACTCTGAGTGAGCACTCCGTTGCAATTTGTTATTGTGTCATAGATTTAACAATAACCTTGCTTGACTCTTGATATGACTGCTTCAACCTGTTAAATTCTTTCCTTTTCAATTCTGAATTAACAGGAAACTTCAAAAGAGCTGTGCTCTTTAAGATAATGGCGTTTCACATTTTCACTTTTAACAGCGCAATTGTCTTTAAGCATATTAAGCAGATAGGTTTGGTAATTGGAGTTGGTAAAATGGACGCATATTTTTCAGTCCATTTCTCATTGAAACGGCAATTTTTGTTGTTCACTTTTCTTCTCTTGGTCAACTTTGAGCATGACATTTTGTTAGATTCGGTCTTCCACTGGTGGCATGTAAACAAACATATTGGAAAGTGCCGGGTGCAACTCGTGTTTCACACTGCTGCGGTCCGTCCACTCAAGCTAGCAGCATGCAGGCTCTCTCAGCCAATCATCGCATCCATGCACGCTCTCTCAGCGAATCAGCACATCCATGCAGGCTCTCTCAACCAATCTGTGCATAATTGTCATAGAGATGACAACAGAAGTAGGAACATGGAAGATATTTGACTAAAAATTAAACAGAATGTAGCGATAGAATTGTAGCGCATAGCGATAGATTGGCGATTCATACAAATAATATATGTCAAAAAAAGGGGTTTTTTTTCGTTTTTTTGTTTTTTTTCAAGTGCCATTTGCTAATTAACAACCCCAGCCATAGAGTATTTAACTTTGGTTATTAAAATATATAAGTTGAACATTTTTTTTTTTGTTAATAACTTGGTCACCTGACACTTTGATTGCCATAGGGTCACTTTGAATAAGGCGCTATTGGAAAGGTTAACTGTTTACAGAGGAGGCATTAAAATGGCGCAAAAAGAAATTAACATTTTTTTTTCTTTATAAAAAAAAAACAGCAAAATTCTCTAAAATTCAATTCAAGGTTGAAAATTAAGATGATTATGATGATAGTTCTATCTACCTTTGGTGTCTTCAAATAGATAAGACATGCTTGCATTGTTGCCATATTATTGTTTGTTGTTGCTGTTGAGCTGCCGCCGTGCAGAGCGCTGTTGGATATTTGTGTGCAATTTATTTTTGTGTTGTGAAAACGAGGTGTTAAACTGAGATTTATTGGACCTTTCAGTTTTAAAATGTGTTTGTTTGTCATTACGCCGTCTATCAGCACTGATCTGCGTTATAATACACGGCCACTTTTGTAACCAATATGAAAAAACACATACTGTAGGTAAAATAGAACTTTGTATTAGCTTAGTAGTAGTACGTAAACTATCCAGCATGTGTGTGTACCGCCGTTGTTCTCGCCTTATATGGAGAAAAAGCGCAAGCATGGCAAATTTGGACCGAAACGGTTGTTTTTGGATGGGAAACATTAAAAAAAGATCCTCAGTACCCCATGCTGTGAGTGACTTCCAGCATCCCTGCCTTCTGCATCTTCACTGCACCCTCAAAAGTTAAACTGCTATGAATATTTGTATTTTTTTTGGTTTCATTTTGTTTTGTTTTTAAACAGCATGCACAGTTGCTCCAGTGTGGCGAACAAATAGTAGGTATTAATTACAGGAGGAATTACAAACAATGTTTGTTAAAATGAATCCATTATAACACCGTACAATAGTCCCTTTAAATAAAAAAAAATATATACATAATAATAATAATAAAATAAAAATCTCGATCTGACCCTGGCCTTAAGGCAATTCATCTTGCTTCAAGGGGATGTGACATTACTGAAAGAAACACTATAAAAGAAGCAATGCTGAATTTCAATATGAATTATCCCTGACCATCATTTGACCACATTTCACCTTGTGCGACAGCTCAGAGAAAGCTTTTATCAGTGTGATGGCGGAAGATGGAGTATTAGTTTAAAATGTACTGTATTAGATAATACTGTGGTGCTGATTATAAGTGACACTCAAAGTTAACATTTTTCAAAAAGCAACAGGAATTATTGTTATCATAATATTATTCCGATTTTTATTTACAATTCATTTGTTATACTATGTTTAATTGCCATTTGTAATACTACCAGCAGTATTTATTCAGGATTTAGTGTAACTTTTCGGGCTGTGGAACGAATTAATGGAATTATAACGTATTCTAATAGGAAAATCCTGCTCGACATACGACCATTTTGACTTACAAGAAGGTCCTGGAACGAATTAACTTCGTATGTAGAGGTACCACTGTATTGCTCATTTGGCGCACAGAAAGAAAACCAAGCATTCTCAGGTTTATCCTTTTTCTTCATTTTTTCTAATGACTGTGGTCAAGCTTCCTCCTGCCTAAAAGCTGAGTTCAAGCTAGGCATTTTTTAAAAACTTTTTTAAGGGACTTGGTAGTTCCATCTAGTGTTGAAACTGAGAAGTTCAACAGAATTTAGGCTGAACTTAAGCTTCTTGTGCGGACCATATTCAAAAGTTTATTATTTTTTTTGTTTGTTTCATTTTTAATAATTTGCCGCAGGCCAATAAAAACTGGGCAGGGGCCATAATTTGTACATTGCTGCATTAAACTATTTAAATTCCAAATAATACACAGACGAATGTGAGTTTTCATAGGAAAAACCAGCGAGGGCACACTGCAGTCGAGTAATGTTTATCTGCTCCCAGATGCTGCTGACACCTGAACACACCCTGTATGGTGACGCACATATAGAAGAAGTCTTATACACATGCATTCAGGGAGGGAATGTAACCTCATACAGCTTCTTTGATCAATTCCTTATTGTATACGCACATACAATTTTTGCACACTCATTACTTCCACTGTTCCCGTGGCCTTTGCATTCTTCTGTCTAATGACGAATGGGGTGCTGATTGATAGCATGGGATATAGCAAGCCTTTGTGTGTTCATGGCAAGAGTTTTGTAGATGTTTGGCTCGACAGTCATTCTTCTTCACTATTCTAGAGTGCAAGATTATCTGTTACATCCGCTTACTGTCAAACCATTTATAATATAGTGTATGTCTCATTGGTTCATGGTTTGCTGCTCTTATTCCTTTTTATTGTCTTTCATCCATCCCCTTGGATCAATCAAGCACATTAGCAAATTAATTAATAATCATTCATTTTTGAAGATCTTCACCAGTCTTTTAATTTTCAGCCAATTATTGACTGCTAGATTTATTTCTTGGCTAAAGATAAAAGGAAAAGGGGTTATATTTAGCCAGATGTGATGAAGAGGCAAATGGGATTGATCACTTCCTTGCACTATGAACTGAGGAGGTGTGAATCGATGTCCGAGGAGGAGAGGGCAGGCGTTGTCATTCAGATGCCGTTTGTCGATTAATTCTGATGCAAAATGTAGGTTTGTCTTTTTGGCTAGGCAAGTGGCGCAATATTCTTTAGTATCTGTTTAATTCTTTCGCTCTTATAACTTCAAATTTTAGGTCTTCTTTAGCTGTGTTTTTAAATCTCATTATTTCCACAGACCACAGGACTATACCCTTACTTTCCTCTTTTGATTCCAGACAAAACTCGCTGTTCTCTTTTTTTTCCCTCTCTTAGTGGCGCATCTGTATCTGTCTTGCTACTAGAGTAAAGCATGTGTAATTAAGAATACAACATTGCAAAGAGGGTCAACCAGAGCTTTTCATGTATTCCCCTCTCATATCTACATAACAAAAAGACCCTGTAAATATATCACATGATAGGTACACCAGTTACTCTGTCAATGCTGCTTTGGTAGTTGTAGCTTTTGCACATTTTAGATTTGTTCAGCCTGCATTTGTTGTATTTCATTGGATACAGTATTTCTCATTAATTTCAACTGCACTAAATGTGTTTTATTTCTCGAACAATTTGGGAACATTCAAGCAAATCTGCCTCCTAAGTGCATTGTCTGAGTGTTGCAGCATGCCAAAAGAATAGATCAATCCCAAAGAATAAGGAAATTCAGAAACTTTAAGCATCTTGGGTGAAATTTGTTCGCTGACAGAATGCAATTTGTCAGGGATCGGGGGCGAGCAGGCAAAGACGAGGTACAGGTGGATCCACAAGCAGTTTCCCTGCTGGCAGTGGTTGATGAAGTACTCTCTTTTATTACTTAAGTAAAAGTATCTGAGAAAACATTTACTCAAGTAAAAGTACAGACGTACTTTCTTTAACATTTACTTTACAAAGTAAAAAGTAAAAATATTTTCCACCAATGACAAAAAAAAAAAAAAAAAAAATATATATATATATATATATATATATATATATATATATATATATATATATATATATATATATATATATATATATATATATATATATATATATATATATATATATATATATATATATATATTTATTTATTTATTTATTTTTTAATTATTAAATTTATTAGGATTATGGAAGCTTCCACTTGGGCAAAATATATACATACAGTATATCCTGTATATACATAATATAATAAAACTATACAGTACTGTGCAAAAGTTTTAGGCAGGTGTCCTGCCTAAAACTTTTGCACAGTACTGTATATATGTGTATATATTATATACCTTCTATATATCTATATACAGTACATACAGTATATACAATGGTATGTAAACAGAATCTGAACCTTTTGGACTTTCTCACATTTCTGCATAAAATCACTGTCAAATGTGATCTGATCTTGTTATCTGATCTTTGTCAAAATCACACGGATAAAAAAAAAAAAAACAGTGTCTGCATGAATTAAGATAGTTTGCAAGCAATGACAGAAGGGGGATAAATAAGTATATGAACCATCACATTTAATATTTTGTGCCCCCCCCCCCCCAATTTGGAAGCAATAACATCAATCAGATGCTTCCTGTAGCTGCAGATCAGTCTGGCACATCGATCAGGATTAATCTTGGCCCATTGTTCTGTACAAAACTGCTGTAGTTCAGTCAGATTCCTGGGATGTCTGGCAAGAATCGCTGTCTTTAGGTCATGCCACAGCATCTCAATGGAGTTCATGTCTGGATTTTGACTTGGCCACACCAGAACTTGTATTTTGTTCTTCTGAAACCATTCTGAAGTTGATTTACTTTTGTGCTTTGGATCATTGTCTTGTTGCAGCATCCATCCTCTTTTTAGTTTCAACAGTCTGACAGACGGCCTCGTGTTTTCCTAAAAAACATCCTGATAAACTTTTGAATTCATTCTTCCACTTATGATTGCAAGTTGGCCAGGCCCTGAGAAAGCAAAACAGCCCCAAATCATTGATGATCCCTCCACCAAGCTTCCCGGTGGGGATGAAGTGTTGATGTTGGTGAGCTGTTCCATTTTTCCTCCACAACTGACGTTGTGTGTTACTCCCAAACAATTCAACTTTGATTTCATCATTTGCCAAAACGTCTTTGGAGTTTCGTAGGGCCTTTTTGCGAACATTAAACGAGCAACAATGTTTTTTTTAGACAGCAGTGGCTTCCCCCGTGGAGTCCTCCCATGAACACCATTATTGGCCGTAGTTTTACACATAGTTGATGTGTGCCCAGAGATATTGGACTCTGCCAGTGATTTCTGTAAGTCTTTAGCAGACACTCTAGAGTTCTTTTTTACCCCTCTGAGTATTCTGCGCTGAACTCTTGGTGTCATCTTTGGTGGACAGCCACTCCTTGGGAGAGAAGCAACAGTGCCAAACTCTCCCCATTTGTAGGGAATTTCTCTGATTGTCGATTGATGAACATCCAGATTTTTAGAGATTTTTTTTTTTTTTTATCATTTCCCAGCTTTATATACATCAACAATCCTTGATCGCAGGTCTTTAGACAACTCTTTTGACCGAGCCATGATGCACTTCAGACAATGCTTCTCGTCAAGACGTTTCTTACCAGGTGTGTATTTTATAGTGAGCAGGTCAGCTTTAAACCACTCATCAGTGATTGGGCACACACCTGACTTAAAGTGTTTGATAAAAATTGGTTTGAATTGCTCTTTAAGTTTCCTTAGGCAGATGGTTAACTTACTTATTTTTCACACTTCTGCCATTGTTTGCATGCTATCCTTATTAAAATATGAAAACCTATAAATGCTTGGGTGGTTTTAGTTAAATCAGACACTGTTTTTACATCTGTGTGATTTTGACAAAGACCAGATCACATTTGATGGTGATTTTATGCAGAAATGTGAGAAATTCCAAAAGGTTCAGATACTTTTTCACACCACTGTATGTGCCCTTCTCATATGGTTGTCTGTTGAGTTATATGAGATTGTTGCAGACTGGATGAGCCATGGAGCTGGATGTGTCCGCCTGAACGTGTAACATGTTACAGTCTTGACATGCCGCTGAGAGGAAGTTAGTGCGGAGGGGTAGGGTCAATCGGGGGCCAGTGGTTTTCTCCACAGCTATTTGGTATCTGACTTCCACAGAACATGATGGGTGTCCCTTTGAAAAAGAGTATTCTATTTCTATCGCCTTTTCCTGTGTCATATTTCAGAAGGAACGTGGTATAGTTTGAGACACGGCACATGACATAGCACTTACTGTAGACACACAGACATATCCACTTTGCACAATAGTGCAGTGAAGTGTATTTAAATTGCAAGCCCAGTACACACACAGACTAACACATGCACCCACTCTCTCTCTCACTTGGCCTCATACACATTTCTAGGCGAATGATGAAAGCTGCCTTGCACTGTGCAAACCAGTTCATCAGGCACACTTAGAGGTACAGCATCTTGCTCAAGGTCATTATGAGACGATCTCTTTGGGAATCGAGCCTTTGACCTCAACGTAGAGGGCCTACAGCGATGAAACCTATATGAATAACAAGCTCACTTGTTATGTATGTATGTATGTATGTATGTATGTATGTATGTATGTATGTATTTTTTATTCAGAAAAATGAAAGTGGCATTCATTTTCAATAATAAATAATGTTTTGGAGCAATTTGTAAAAAAAAAATAAAATAAAATAATAATAATAAAATAAAATAAAATAAATCCAAAAATAGGAATTACCTTTGGAACAAGCCCTTCGAATTTTTAAAATCGATCATTGTCTTGTTATTGCAGGGAAGGCCACAAACTTTGCGTCGAAAAATGCCATATACTTACTTGCACTATACTTTAGTGCTCACCTACGCTTCCAGGGGCGACTGTACATTGACGCTAGCTGCCCAGAAATGCTTCATATGTACAATGGGGCAAATAAGTATTTAGTCAACCACCAATTTTGCAAGTTCTCCTACTTGAAAAGATTAGAGAGACCTGTAATTGTCAACATGGGTAAACCTCAACCACGAGAGACAGAATGTTGAAAAAAAAAAAAGAAAATCACATTGTTTGATTTTTAAAGAATTTATTTCCAAACTAGAGTGGAAAATAAGTATTTGGTCACCTACAAACAAGCAAGGTTTCTGGCTGTCAAAGAGGTCTAACTTCTTCTAACAAAGTCTAACGAGGGACTCAAATCCTGCACTGCCAGACATGTCCCCCTGCTGAAGCCAGTACACGTCCAGGCCCATCTGCGGTTCGCTAGAGAGCATTTAGATGATCCAGAAGAGGACAGGGAGAATGTGTTATGGTCAGATGAAACCAAAATAGAACTATTTGGTAGAAACACAGGTTCTCATGTTTGGAGGAGAAAGAATACTGAACTGCATCCGAAGAACACCATACCCACTGTGAAGCATGGGGGTGGAAACATCATGCTTTGGGGCTGTTTTTTTTTTTTGCAAAGGGACCAGGATGACTGATCTGTGTAAAGGAAAGAATCAATGGGGTCATGTATCGAGAGATTTTGAGTGAAAATCTCCTTCCATCAGCAAGGGCATTGAAGATGAGACGTGGCTGGGTCTTTCAGCATGACAATGATCCCAAACACACACACAGAGCAACAAAGAAGTGGCTTTGTAAGAAGCATTTCAAGGTCCTGGAGTGGCCTAGCCAGTCTCCAGTTCTCAACCCCATGGAAAATCTTTGGAGGGAGTTGAAAGTCCGTGTTGCCCAACGACAGCCCCAAAACATTACTGCTCTAGAGGAGATCTGCATGGAGGAATTGGCCAAAGTACCAGCAACAGTGTGTGAAAAGCTTGTGAAGAGTTACAGAAAAGGTTTGGCCTCCGTTATTGCCAACAAAGGGTACATAACAAAGTATTGAGATGAACTTTTGGTATTGACCAAATACTTATTTTCCACCATGATTTGCAAATAAATTCTTTGAAAATCAAACAATGTGATTTTCTGTTTTTTCCCCCACATTCTGTCTCTCATGGTTGAGGTTTACCCATGTTGACATTTACAGGCCTCTAATATTTTCAAGTGGGAGAACTTGCACAGTTAGTGGTTGACTAAATACTTACAGTATTTGCCCCACTTTATCTGGCACTTTCAGGCATGCAGTAAACTGCAGTATTTACTGTAATTTTTGGAATACGAGGTGCACCCGACTATAACACACACCAAACTTTGTACACAAAAAATATATTTGTTCATATATAAGCCGCATTGGACTATAAGTGGCATTCTGTCCACGTTGCGTTGTGAGATATTTACTAAAGATTCACTGATACCGATACCAGTATTGACGGGGGGCCGATCCAGCACTAAAATGGTTGTATCGGTATCGGCGAGTACCAACAAATAGGGCGCTGATACCATTTACCGGTCCAGTATTACAACACTTGACCGCAGCCTTCTTTCTCCTGACACTCACTACACTTCTTTGTTGTGTGATCACACGTGATCTTTTTGCATGCCACGCAGCTATCGCTATTGACCTGCTCCAGACCAATGAGAGCAGACCAATAGCCGCTCTTAACCTATCCCAAGGCAGCTTTTTCATATGGAAGAGTAACAAACAAACTAGGAGAGGAAAATGTCGGCGGTCTGGAAATATTTCAGCATAGAAAGATCTCCGTCGAGTACAATGGCTGAATGCAAGATTTGCGGCCTGAAAGTTTCGAGAAGTGGAGTTAAATCAGCCACTTTCTATACCTCGAACCTGATAAAACATTTAAAGACGAAACATGTGAACGAGCACACAGAGTTTGAGCCTGCAACAGTAGGACTTCTATCCAGAGGAAGGGGGCTGGACCGGAGCAACAATCCCTGGTCAGTTCACCTCGTCTACTTTTCTTTTATTGTCTTTTACTGAAAAAAATGCCGCAGTAATTTCAGACCTGTTTCAACAGTAGGGTTGCCACCTTTCAGAAATAGAAATAAGGCACACACCCCTCAAGCCGTACAGGAACATCCCCAAAACTTCTAAAATGCATATAAGTGTATCTATTTAGTATATATATTCTGTATTGGTTCAATACGGAACGCTACTTTTAATTCCCAATTCGGAATGATTCTTTATTTCAAAGGACGGGTGACAAGCCTATTCAAAAGTGCTGTAAAAGTAAGCAAAGTAAGCTAAGCTAAGTGGGTAAGTGTGTGTGTGTGTGTGTCAGAGAGGGAGTCTCACTTGTTTGCTGTTTGCATTTGTGTGTAGCTTTAGATGGAGTTGAGTTATGTTGCTGCTGGTGCACAAAGAGGGAGACTAATAGAGAGAGAGCATGCTTTGGTCAATTATTATTCCTTATAACTTCATGACAGTTGTACTGTTTGGCCACTGAGAGCCAAAACTCAGGGTTTAAAAAAGTTTATTCAGTTAATTCATTGTATTTTTACTTTATTACTGTTTGGCCAATTTTATACATGTTTTAAGTTCACAAATTTAGCATTATTTTTGGCCTTTGCAAGCCAAAGGTTTGTTTAACTATAATCACCAATACTAGGTATGCAATAAAATGTTCTACTGGATTCACTTTGTATTAGTCTTTTTACTGTTTCACAATGGTAAGCAGCAGCCTGACAAAGCCACATTAGCAATGACTTCACATTCAATACTGTATATATATTTATATGTACATATACTGTATTTATAACGAAGTGGTATCGGTATGGTATCGGCCGATACTGCACAGCCAGGTATACAGTTGGTATCGGGGCCAAAAAAATGGTATCGGTGCAACACTAATATTTACAGCAAAAGACATGCAGCTCACAAAGCTAAACAAAAATAAATAAGACACAGTGGACTATAAGCCACAGGGCTCAAAGCAGTGGGGAAAAAAAACGTAACAGTTTATCGTCCGAAAATTATAGCACTGTATTTTTATGCCGTTACTGTCTGGCAGAATCCTCCACCTAAAACCCGCTCTTTCAGGACAAAAAAATAAAACAACTTTTTACAAGCGTTTCCAAACACTGCTTTTTTGGCGCTTACACCAAGGGACCTCATTTACAAGTGTCTCTCACACCAACCTTTCATTGCACACTTGCGTTAATGCAACAGCGTGCCAAAATTATGTTCAATGGCTTGTCTAATATGCTAAAACATATCGCCATCTACATTGCAATGAATAAAGAATATAAGGCCAACGGGTGCAAACTTTTATACCATAAGCTTAGTTCAAATAAAGAACTTTTAACCTCTTGTTATCTGCCCGACTTACGTTTAATTAATACCATGTGTTCTGTTCTATGAAGTTGTTCAGCTTGACAGACAGAAAACAAGGCTTCACTTTTAACAATAAAACACAAAACAATTGGGGTTCAAACGTCCAACTAGTCTGATCACTATGTAAAATTAGTAAATTAAATTAGCTTAATTTGCCTAACAAAAGCCGCTAGCTTAAGGTGCCAAGTGGTTCATCATGACAATACAATTAGCAATAATGTGTTAAGTCCACGACCGCATATATATTCGTCAGATTTTTGGAGTTGGATGATATTGGTTATCGGTTAAAAAGTAATTATCGGACAATTATACCTACAATTTGTGTGTGTGAAACTCTCAGCAGTTGGGCATGGGAATTACATTTGTTTAAAGTGGCATCAAAAAGCATTCAATAAGATTTGCTGATACCTGTAGAAACCCTGTTGCTTTATGAAGAAATGGAATAAGTGTTGTGTAGAGGAATATTCTAGCCTGCAAAATACATCATTTGCCACTGCAGTGTGTGCATGCGCAATAGTCACATCGCAGGATGTGCAATTGTTTGTTGTTTGTTCTTTTTAACATGTAAACTTTTGTTTTACTTCATAAAAGTAACACATGTGCAGATCCTGGATCCCTTTTATATACAGCAAGCCTGGATCAAAAAGTCTTATATAAATTAGGGATGTCCCCGATCCGATCACGTAATCTGAAATCGGGCCGATCGCACCATGGATAGGGTTTTTAATTAAAAAAATGTATTCATGTTTTTCTGCTTCATGCTCGTACAGTGCCACAGCCTCTCACCCTCCCTCCTGCTAAGCAGAGCGACTGAACTGTTTTTCTTGGTCGCCAGTGTAGCTGGCGTTTGGTACTTAAAGTTAACGATGATGGACAGATTTGTAGCTTTGATCTGGCCAACGAAGCCTCGGTAGCCATCGTTAAACTTGCAGCCCAGTCTGATGTGTGCTGTGGCAACTCATTCATTGTGTAAGTTAGAGGCTGTTCTCTGCAGAGTGAGCAACAAAGCGCGAGCGGACTCACTCAATGAAGCATTTAATGAAGACAAACATTTGTCTACGTTATTCTTGTTTTAAAAAAAAACACAAAAAAATCCCATTATTAAGGTGGCTCGGTGGAACAGTGGTTCTGGAATCGTGGGTGCAATGACAGCTCCGGCCTTACTGTGTGGAGTTTGCATGTTTTTCCCATGCCTGCATGGGTTTATCTAGGTGATTGGTATGCTGGGCTAACACTCCAAATTGTCCGTAAGTGTGACTGTGTGCGTGAATGGTTGTGTGTCTATGTGCTCTGCAGCTGGCTGGCAACCTGTTCAGGGCGTACTCTGCCTTCTGACTTGAGTTAGCTGTGATAAGCTTCAGCACCCCTATGACCCTCGTGAGGATAAGTGGTGCAGAAGATGAATGAATGAAGGAATTCTGTGAATGTTATGGAGAGTGATTAAAAGTATGGTGTTAAATGTGATGCAAGGAAAAATGTGGGTGCGCCTACATTTTGTGCTGGTGCACCTTTAAGAAAAGAGTTAGGTGCAACCAGTGTAACCAATGCAAAAAGTAAGTTTGGAGCCTAGGCAATATACTGTCTATCGCAATGTTAATTTTTTCTAATATCGTGCAGGCCTATCCCAAACAGAGCTATTCAAGTTATTTGGTGAATATTCTTCTAGTTTTACTATCATAATATAATATCGCAATATATCGCAAACCCCAAAAATAGCAATGATAGTTTTTTCCCAATATTGTTCAGGCCTACAAAATTCTGCCACTATACATGAACATAGTGCATGAACTCTGTCTTTTGCTAGTGCGAGCCTGGACTATTTTCTTTAACGATGTAAAAATCCAAAGCATTTTCCACATTAACATTTTTACAGCCCTAACCAATCGTGAATCAATATGGGCTTCAGCTTTTTCAATAAAAGAGGTTTAAATCATGCTCATCATTGTAAGTATTTAAACAGTGCAAAATAAGTGAGAAAGGAGGATAAAATGAAAGTGCGGTGCAGCTGGTTAAGCACTTTTATTGACTCTGGCAGGCACAAATCATCCCGGAGGAGGATATGATTTTGATGTTTGGAGAACGTCCGGGTATTCTTGCTGTGTAGTCACATCACTGATAGTGTAGACAAAAAGTGAGACATATGACAAATAAACCAAGGTGAAGTACATAATCATGGTGAGGTATTTGGACAAACTATAGTAAAGATTGTACCACTAAATCTCCAAAACCTTTTTTGGAGGGAGGCTTCGTATTTCCTGACTAACTTGATGTTGACAACTGATTAACTATAATATTTTTAATGAAGAACATTTCTCAATATGTCACACATACATTTTCCATACACTGGTGTTCCTCTGGGGTCAATTTGACCCCAAGTTGTTTTAGCTGTATCTGTTAGCTATTTAGCAAGGACTGGAACATGGAAAAATTCAGATTCAGATTCAGAATATTTATTGTCATTGTTACAAAAAAGCACAACGAAACTTTGTTTGGAGCATCCATCCAGCTCATACAGCTAAGTTGGTAAAGTGCAAAGTGCAACCCCATAAAATAAATACCCATCAGTACCAAGTGTAAACATTGACACAGTTTTGGACATATGTACAGCGAAGATTCAACAGCAGCATGAGGTCATGTCAGTGCTAAAGTGCAGAGCAAAAATACTGTATACCAGTTGAAAACAGGCAAAAATCAGTGCAAAACCCAGATAAGGTAATCAAGTATAATCAAGTACAGCCTTGAATCAAGCCTTGAAAGCCTTGAAAATTGAATCAAAGAAGGATTTTCCTGGAGTAACTGGGTAATGCACTATTGCACTGATGTCAAAATCAATTGTTTTTGTGGTTTGTCATGTGCTCGCGCTTCAAGTTTCTAACTAGAATACCAAATTGCAGATGTTAGTGTTGTTTTCCTGCCTTAAGTTCAGCATTGATGCCTTATTCCCTGTCTGCAGGCTGCACAGGGGTGAGAGGGACCGGTCTCCTAGGGGTGAGGCTTACCAGCAACACCTGTGGCTCATTTTTAGCCTTTTTAAACCCAGGCCAAACATGCACGAGTTGAGAGATAATTCCAGCACCAACATTGTTCCAAGCCTCGCTCCTGAGAAGACCGCGCTTTTCCATGTACTTGTTTTTGTAGTAATTCCAGTGAAACTGTTGTCCTGATCACATTTTTTTTTTTTTTTTTGGAAAGTGGGTTTTTTTCCCCTTCTGTGTGATTTTGTGTTTGCGACGTTGTTTTTGAAAAAATTGGAGACCGCCTCTGCAACTGGGTCCTTGGCCTTTCCTGACTGAACGTGACAGTTAGTCAACATTAGGATATTGCAAGCATTATTGGTAATAATCCTCCTTTTAAAGTAAACAGAATAATGGTTGAACAAATAAACCTTCAGATTTTAAAAACGGGTATCACACAGTTTTTTGTGTATATGCCATGATGCATTTCTGTACATATGAGTTGAGTCATAATGGCACGCCAAGGAAAACCATAACTGTGATGTAGCTAGTGACAAAAATGAATTTGAGCCCTTTTGTGAAACTTTATATTTAGAGAAAAGTGTGCTTCCAAAACCATCAATAGCTGCTGCAGCTCCATTTACATTGGTATAAAAAAGAATCTGACCCTTTTGGAATTTCTCATATTTCTGCATAAAATCACATCAAATGGTATTTCATCTTTGTCAAAATCACACAGATGAAAATACAGTGTCTGCTTTAACTTAAACAACCCAAACATTTACAGTTTTCCATATTTTAATGAGGATAGCATGCAAACAATGACAGAAAAATAGGTAAGTGAATCCTCTGCCTAAGGAGACTTAGGAAACAATTGAAACCAATTTTTACTAAACATTTTGTCAGGTGCGTGCCCAATCACTGATGAGTGGTTTAAAGCTGCCCTGCCCACTATAAAACACACACCTGGTAAAAAATGTCTTGATTAGAAGCATTGTCTGATGTGGATCATGGCTTGGTCAAAAGTGTGGTCTGAAGATCAAGGATTGTTAATTTATATAAAGCTAGGAATGGATACAAAACTATCTCTAAAACTCTGAATGTTCATCAATCGACAGAGAAGTTGTCTACAAATGGAGAGAGTTTGGCACTGTTGTTTCATACCCATGGAGTGGCCATCCACCAAAGATGACACCAGGAGTTCAATGCAGAATACTCAGAGAGGTAAAAAAGAACCCTTGAGTATCTGCTAAAGACTTACAGAAATCACTAGCACAGTCCAATATCTATGTGCACACATCAACTATATGTAAAACTATGGCCAATAATGGTGTTCATGGGAGAACTCCAAGGAGGAAGCCACTGCGGTCTAAAAAAATATTGTTGCTCGTTTAATGTTCACAAAAAGGCACTTGGACATTCCACAGAAGTTTTGGAAAATATTTTGTGGACTGATGAAACCAAAGTTGAATTGTTTGGGGGTAACACACAGCGTCATCTGTGGAGGAAAAATAAAACGGCTCACCACCATCAACACCTCATCCCCACTGTGAAGCAGGGTAGAGGGAGCATCATTATTTGAGACTGTTTTGCTTAATCAGGGCCTGGACAACTTGCAATCATTAATGGAAGAATGAATTCAAATGTTTATCAGAATATTTTGCGGGAAAACCTGAGACCGTCTGTCAGACAGTTGAAGCCAAAAAGAGGATGGATGCTGCAACAAGACAATGATCCAAAACACTAAAGTAAATCAACTTCAGAATGGTTTCAGAAGAACAAAATACAAGTTCTGGAGTGGCCAAGTCAAAGTCCAGACTTGAACCCCATTGAGATGCTGTGGCATTACTTAAAGACAGCGATTCATGCCAGACATCCCAGGAATCTGACTGAACTAAAGCAGTTTTTACAGAAGAATGGGCCAGGATTAGTCCTGATCGATGTGCCAGACTGATCTGCGGCTATAGAGAGCATCTGGTTGAAGTTATTGCTGCCAAAGGGGGGCCCCAAAATATTAATTGTGATGGCTTACTTACTGATTTTTCCCACTTTAGTCATTGTTTTCATACAATCCTCATTAAAATATGAAGACCTATAAATGTTTGGGGTTTTTTAGTTAAAGAAGACAGTTTATTCATCTGTGTGATTTTGACAGAGATCAGATCACATTTAATGGTGATTTTATGCAGAAATGTGAGAAATTCCAAAAGGTTCAGATACTTTTTCATACCACTTTAGTGAGGGACATGCGGACAAACAGCCCAAGTTCTCCAACGGTACAAACTTTGGGCAGGAAACATGGCAGAAGTCTGCAAGAAGCATGCACACACTTGCGCAGATCCTGTGTGCAGTAGAGCATTCAAAAACTTGACTCTTAGCTATACACACGCTATATTTCACTGATGCACACAATATACTCATATTTTAATTCTAAAACTGAAAGCTTGACTTGAACCGCAGTGAAGGTGGCCCCCCCATCAGATGCAAAATTACAGAAAAATTATTTCATTAGTTTGTGCTGAAAAAAACCCTGTAATGCTATCGTTTTCCTTATATTAACAATTCTTTTACAGGTCAATCTGAGGTCAACCAGCCCCTATTTTGATTAAAAATGGTGTCAAACGTTTGTGCAACGTTTGTGCTGTACAATTTTTTGTTTGTGCTGCTATTGTTTTTGAGACATTATTTGGAGTGATGACGTCACACAGTCCTCCATTTATTGCAGAACGGACCTGAAATGGTGCCATTTGTTGATGCTAAAATTGACCTTTTTAATTTATAATTGGACACACTAACGAACTACCTTCAAGTCAAACTGAATTGCGAGCTCAAGTGCCATGAAGTTTGCCTTGAAGTGCAGCCATCAAAAGACATGATAGAAATTGCCAAAGTGCTACATATAATTATAACAAAAGTCACTGTTAAATTTTAGTAATCAGGATGTAGCTGAAGATATTGATTGTTCTTTGATTGCACCAGGTTATATGTGACAATATTACCAATACATTCATATTATTTAAAAAATTGAGTTTTATTTTTGTTTCATATTGCATGCTATATAAAACTTTGTAAGATTAGTCACCAATTTGTAAGGGCATACATCACTATTTGTAAGATTGCCAACAGGCTCGGGTTAACAGGTATGCTAGCACAAACAAATGACATAATTTTTCTTTAAATTTGCATCTTATAAGGGGCCAAGTCTGACCTGACAGTGGTGCAAGAGAAAAGGCTAAAAAGGTTTTATCCTCTTGTGGATGTTTTTAATTATTTATTCATTAATTCATATTAATTATGTTAATAATTATCAAAAGAGTTGGGTGAAAACCTTTCAACTCTTTAAATGAAAAAGTTGAGCTTGGTGGTGGCGTAATACAAAAGGTCAGAGGAGAACAGGAGGGTTAACTTAAAACAATGTGAAATATAAGTCAGCTCATTTTGTCTTCCCTGCTTCTCGCTTTGGTTTCTTTAAATACTATACTTTGCAGCTGAGTGTTTTTTTTGGCTCATTGACCCTAAAAAACAATTTCAGACGACTGAGGAAATGGCAGCAGTAAATCAGCCTGTCTTTCTCTTTCATTTAAACAGTAAATGTCATGGAAGTCACAAAAGGAGGAGGGGAAAAAAGACTGATTTAAAGAAAACAACAACAAAAAAACAAAGCCATAATGACCCTTCCCAGACATACAAGCACAGGTGCTAAAATCACCTTGTTTTGTGTACAGTCAAACAAAATAAGCAAGCACTGGCCTAAGTATGCCTCTGGCAGGAGATTGGTGAATGGTGAGGGGAAGTATTTTCTACTGCCAGCTGCTCCCTCCCTCCTCTCTCTCTCTGTATGGCTGCTCTCTAAAGTGTGAGACATTTTTATCATCACATCTAGCATGGGTGTATCTTGTTTGTATCTGTACCTGTTTAAAACTGATTGATGATGTCCATCCATCCATCCATCCATCCATCCATCCATCCATCCATCCATCCATCCATCCATCCATCCATCCATCCATCCATCCATCCATCCATCCATCCATCCATCCATCCATCCATCCATCCATCCATCCATCCATCCATCCATCCATCCATCCATCCATCCATCCATCCATCCATCCATCCATCCATCCATCCAGGTAGTATGTACAGTACGTCTGCATGTGTGTTATCCACCCCAACTCAGCTAATTAGAAAGCTTCCATGCTTCAATGAAGGCTTCCATTAAGCCTAACTCACCATGTTACTGTTGCCAAATTTTATACAGCTCGGTTGCACACATGGTAGCAGGGGTAGAACTATAATACCCCGCCTTAGTGCGGGATCCCCACTCACTGGTTATTTTTGTGTGGGTTTGCATCTGTCAACGAGACAGTGGGCGATAAGCAGTGAACCCTTGAAGGGATAAATGGGTATCATATTATCACAGCTGTGATGGAGAGTCTGCCTCTATAATCATCGCGATCATAGTGTTTTGACAAGATTAGCACCTTTCCGCCTCTCATGTGGTTCTCAGAAATCCACTGTTGTTTAAGTCATGCAACCAAATGTGGCACTGTCTATTTCTGTTCTACAATGAAAGGTCCAAAGAAAAGGCTCATGGACACCAGGTTTCTCTGTTTCAGTTTTGAATTATATTCCCCATATGAAAAGCTATTCAAAGAATCCACATTTCTCCATGAGCTTGCATTTGAAAAAAAGCATACCTGTCAACCCGAGGCCATTGACAAAATTACAAATAGTGGCATATGCCTTTACAAATTGGTGACTAATCTTACAACGTTTTATATAGCGTGCAATATGAAACAAAAATAATACTCCATTTTTAAGATAATATGAATTTATTGGTAATATTTTCCACATATAACCTGGTGCAATCAAAGAACAATCAATATTTTCAGCTACATCATGATTACTAAAATGTAACAGTAACTTTTGTTATAATTGTATGTAGCACTTTTGGCATGTCTTTTGATGGCTGCACTTCAATGGCACTTCAGCTCGCAATTCAGTTTGACTTGAAGGTAGTTTGTTAGTGTGTCCAATTATAAATTAAAAAGGTCAATTGATAAAATTAACTTACCGATGCAATGTTTGAGTCAGGGAACATTTCATTTGCTAATTCTGAGAAGTGATCAGCAATAGTTGCAGGCAAATTGTGTTCGGCAACAAATTGGCAGAATAAAACCTCCGCTTTCGTCACTTTTCATTCTGCAGACTGCATCTTTATGACCAGTGTTGTTAATCTTACTTTTAAAAAGTAATTAATTACAGTTACAAATTACTTCTCCTAAAAAGTAATTGAGTTAGTAACTCAGTTACCTGAATGTAAGAGTAATTAGTTACTTGGCAAAGTAACTGGTGTTGCCTTTTTATGTTTTTTTTTCATTAAAAAAAAAAAAAAAAAAAACATAGTAACCTTTGCTATGTTTTGAAGTCATTTAATGTTGTAAATCAACCGTTAAAAGTGTTAAAATTGCCTTTAAAATTCCTTTCTGTCTACTTTCAACATGTGAAAGTTTTAAAACTGTTTCATCATTTAAAGATAGATTCAAGTCAAGATTTTGCCGATTTAGGAGTATTTTAGATAAAAGGTTACTTAGGTTCGCGAGGAAGGTTCACTACAACAGAGCCTTTCGAGAAGGCTGCTTACTAACACCGCCGAGTCTGTCATTTTGCATCTGTTTCTATATGCATATGATATCTAGCATGGCACCCATGTGGGCGTAGTTTCTAGGCTGTCGGCTACAGTCAGGTATCATTGGAGCCACCTAGCCTAGCATCGCATTTGCAACGGCGTCACAACTACCCCATTCCCACTGGCGCTCTTCTTTCTCCGTGTCGCTTACTTTTCTCGCGTCATTCAACCAACGTAGTAACACATAGTAACGCACATTGTCTCGTTGCCGAAACGGTGACAAAATCTGAACGAAAAAAAAAGTAATGCACGAAAAACGTACAGATTTTGAACGTACAGCGTACACATTTAAAAATCAGTGCTCACTTGTACAAATTACGTCGAACCCATACAACTTGACAGGTATGAGAAAGTTAAAACAGAATACTATATTGTGTGTGTCATGTGCTCCCTCGTCCTATTCCCCTAGACTGGTTGAGGCAATTCAGGGCACTTTCACACCAGCAATAGACCAGAGTTCTTTTTCTCAGCTAGTCCGCTTCATTTTATAAATGTGAACGCGCATCCGAACTGTAGTCCGGACCAAACAAACAAACTCTGGTCCAGTCAAAAACCGTGGGTCTCGGTCCATGATTATTCTACAATACGTGCACACTCCCTCCCCTCAGCTGCGCCCTGAGGGTGGTATTTCCTCTTCTAAATTAATCCAATCAATTAGTGCACCTTTCGTCCACGTGGTGTGACTCAGAAAGTTCGGTTGCCACAGTGTGAATAATGAAGATTTTCAGCAAATCTTTTGCAAATGTTGTTGCAAGGTAGTTCTCCAACAGGAACCTAGTCCTCTTGGTCTAATGTGACTGTGCCCTAAATTGGGCCAGAGACACCCTGGGTCCTGGGGCGTGGAAGGTGTTCCATTGGCTGTGGCTGCAGGTGGAAGTGTGCTCCATGCGAGAGGTGCCAGTCCTGTCTGACGGCTCCCGCGCAGCAGTTTCATTCTTTGCATGATTAACACACATGTGAAACTAGGCGAACATGCATGACCAGGCTCTACTAGACATAGTGCATACCAGTAAATTGAACTGTTGGTGTCAGAATTAGCGATCAAATGAGTAAAAGTAGGATGTTGACTCATTCACACTCACACCAGGCAATTTTCTTAACACAAGTACACCCAGTTAAACGCACCTTAAAACAATAGACCATGCCTCTTTTAAGTAAAAGACAACTATATTAATACTGGAGAGAAATACAGAATAAATAAAATGTCTTTTTCAAGAAAAAAATAAAATTGCACTTAACCCTTTCAGTGTTTCCCATAGGATTTTTTGAAACTGTGGTGGTGGGCTGCATCGGAGTCGGACAGCCTCACCATGTCGTGCCACGGCAATTTTTTTTTTTTTTTTCTTCATTATTTTTTTCCCCCAAGAAGAACCATAACAAAGATATATTTGAAATATTTCATTAGCTAGGCTAATGTTATAGCTCTCAGCTACGGTATATGTATGTAAAATGCGTAGCTGATTACACCTACGTTACCCTATGTAATAATGCGACTTTTTTTCTCGTAGCAATAGTACGACTTACATCTCGTAGTGACTCAGGGTTGGCAACCCAAACTGTTGAAAGAGCCATATTTGACCCCCCCCCCACACACACACACACCCCACCCCCCCCAAAAAAAAAACTGATACAGTATGTCTGGAGCAGCAAAAAATTCAAAGCCTTGTACAAGCCTTATAATTATCAATACTAGCTATATTAGCATACTATAAAAATGACTAAGTTGGCTAGAAATACATAATTAGCCTTCATGATTAAATGTTTATTTTCCCTGCAGTGGATCCTATAGCGCACCACGTGACTACTCTGTTGTACGATGCCACCACAAGTTTAACTTCATTACAATATTAATGAATTGAAAGAATGTTTGTGTCATGTTTGTCCTCCTAGAAATCCTATTAAAACAAAAAATATATTTCCCTCCCCCATCTTTTTCCATTAAAAAAAAAAAAAAAAAGCAGCGCTAAAGAGCCGCATGCAGCCCGAGAGCCGCGGGTTTCAGACCGCCGTCGTAGTCCTCCTTTTTCCTTTTTATTTGACCCTCGTAAGTACTACATTACCACAACAATAACAGTCCTTCTGTCAACTGACCCATTTACAGGACTGGGGGAATTCTAATAGCCGTGTAAAGAGTTTTACTTGATTCGGTGAGAAGGTGAATAGTTTTTTCCCCGTTGTTCGTGAACTAAATTTCCACACAAACGCACATCGAGGTACCATTAACTTAGCAAGGAGAGGTAAGAGAGTCATTTTTCGAGTGTCCCAGAGCTCGCGAAATTGGGGGGGGGGGGGGGGGGGCGCATTTATCAAAGTTTCGTCAGCCGTAATTTGTCTGAAGTTGGCGCGCCGGTGTTTTGCCCAAAAATAGCCACTCCACGCGAAATGTCCCCCCTGACGGGAGCGCCCACGCGTCACTCGTACAAACAGCCTTTTCTTACCAATCGATGGACACGGAAACGACGTTCTTGTACCGTGAATATGCATCATTTTACTCTGCTTGAACTAATAAATATTTTCATGTGACCAACGCTCTGAAAATAGAGCAAGGCTTTATTTTGGGCCCCACCTCTCCGCGCAAGTTCACTCAAAGTTTGCTTTACGTCCAAGACGGCCGTCCACCGCTCACTTTCGCCGAAAAGTCCGATCCAAACTATTGTAATGCCCCGGATATGGGGAAGAAGGAGAGAAGTCTGTATTTGCTTACCCACTTGATTGTGGTAACAATAATACAGAAAAACAATAACAAAATAACAGCGTGCTGCTAAGACATGCGACCGCTATCTCTCGCTATCTCGCTCGTTCTCCCATTCTTCCTACTCGTTCCCCTTGCGCCTCTTAAATAAATAAAATACTACTCTAAAATGCTACTCTACTACCCGCGCGCGCTCTCGCGGGTAGTAGAGTGGAGTGGGCTACAGCTGTGTAATCAGCTGACTGACGCATCTGATTATTATCTTCTTTTTTTTATTCGGCGGGGGGGGCAAACGAGACTGTGGCGGGCCCAAACGAGACTGTGGCGGGCCGCCACAGTCTCGTTCATTTGTGGGAAACACTGCCTTTATTGCCAAATGTATCACATCTGATACACCAAAAATTTCATGATTTTGAGACTAATTCAGAATTTTGACATTTCTTTTTGAAGAAAAAATGATGGATGCAAGTCAACACATGCATCTGCAGGTTCCATGAGAAAAAGAAACAGGATTTAGCAAGGGTTATAGATATTAGAGCGCTTATTACATCATTTTGACTTTTCTTTTTACAAATTTGAAAAAACAAAATGTTTCATTAAGACCTTATTTTTCAAATTTTGTGATTCTCTGACAGTTGCTTCATATCGCAGACATTATGACTTCAATAAGTATCAAACAACATTAAACAGATAATCAGATAATAACTTTAAAACGGTCCCATTTCTTCATCAACATAGCGGATTACACCTTCCGTGAGGGAACGCCATTTTGCTCTTATGTATTTCTCACATCTACCGAACATCTCTGTAATTGTCAATTTACGTTGTTGCGATGCAGTTTTCTTACCAAGCAGTGAAAACTAAAGAGGGTGATAGTCTTTCAAATGAGCATGTTGATTTGTTCTGTTGGCTCTCTTTGTTGAAACAACTTCGAAACACATTTTCCAGACTGTTTCATCCTTTTTGTTTGCTTCGCCATTTTCATTTGGTTTAAAATCAAAATATTACCACACTGGAGCTGTGGTGTTTGGCTTGGAAATCAGGATTTTCCATCCATTTCTGTCTGCCTCACTCTGCTGGCTCATTGCTGTGCACCGACAGTGCACTCGGCCCCACCTCCCTCCATTGAATGATGTTCACTCAAACTCAAATGTATAAAATGAACATACCCAGAAGTCAATCAAACAGAGTGAGTCCTTGTTGCAGCATATTGCCTGACCTATCTTCCCTTTTCTTATCCTTCAGTATCCCCTCCCTACATTGTGTCCTTTTGGTAAGAGTAGTAATTTCGATTAGCAGCCCTACTTACCAGTGTTTTCGTCAACAGTGACGATAACAAAAATACTTTGTCAACGAACATTTTTTTTTGTGACGATGACGTGTCGTTGACAAGCTAAAAACTGGGCTTGGGAGACTAGAATGTAACAAGATGAATGCCCGTCTGACAAGACAACAACGAGATAAATGTGACATTGTTTCTGTCATATGTACACAATGCGTGATATTTTCTTATTGTACGTGGAATACATCAGCTTGCATCGTAGCACAGTTTGGGTCATGTCACCCATGTGAGATCTGCTGTGCCTCACCCTCCTTACCAGAGATTAGGATAGATCTCAAGATAGACTGCGCTCCATCTTGCTTGTTTGGAAACATGGTAAGATTTGTTTTCTTATCATAGCAAGAGAGAATATGCAATGTTGCTTTAGCCTTTAAAGGTCTGTGCTGAGGGATCATCAGACACTAAATGTTACTCCTAGCGTTCATGTATTATAGTATTATTATAGCATTCGTGTTAGCATTAGCATTAACTTCATAATGTTGAGCATCCTCTTGATAAAATGGCTGGTACAAGGCAGAGCAACTTGGTTTTTCTGGTCAGTAAGTCTACAGGATGTTAAACGCTCGGACAATTTTTTTTTACATACCAGTTAGTGGCTTCTAGATATGGTTTATTGACAGTTTCCTGCTGAGTGTGTATTATCATCACAAAGTTACAATATGTGCTCATCTGTCGATGTTCATTCAAAATTGTTGGAAACCTTTTTTTATTTTTGGACTAAAACTTTAATTTAACAGAAAACATTATGAGCAACTGTCAACCAAAAGTAGACAGAACTGAAAACATTTTGAAATGACTAAAATAAGACTAAGATTAATAAGTATTTTTTGTTCAAAAGACTTAAGACAAAAATTAAAAGAGCTGGCAAAAACAACACTGCTACTTATATTAGGTAGCATGTATATTCAATCATTTTTTTCGTATCACTCCTAACCCTTTTCTGTCTAGTGGCCTGTACTACGAAGCCGGTTTTCTGGCTTATCAGGGTAACTTCGATAGTAACTTCATCACGTGCAGCCTAATTTCCTGGCAAAGCGTGACTACGAAAGGTGGAAATGTTGAAACCGGGGAATGTTGCCATGGCAACATATGCCACACTTCAAACCTGGTCGTCTTGGAGTTACAGTGGGGCAAATAAGTATTTATTTAACCACCAATTGTGCAAGTTCTCCTACTTGTAAAGATTAGAGAGGCCTGTAATTGTCAACATGGGTAAACCTCAACCATGAGAGACAGAATGTGGAAAAAAAAAACAGGAAATCACATTGTTTGATTTTTAAAGAATTTATTTACGACATCGGTGCGCGCATTGTGATGGGCTGTCTTTGGAGGGCACGAGTATTTAGAGACCACCAGAATCCGCTGGCGTACCTGGACGATGTTCCCCATGAAAGATATAGATTTTCAACTGAGGAAATTCGTTACCTCTGCCAGCTGATCGAGGTGGACGTCTCTAATGTAACCTGCCTAAGTCAGGCCCTCACAATCGAGCAGAATGCGTGCCTGCCCTTGCGCTATTTCGTCAGCGGACAATACTGTATACGTATTCCATCGGCGATGCTGAATATCTGAGTAAGAACACTGTATGCCGTGTGATTTGGAAAGTGGTAGGAGTGGGGAAGGCTTCAAATTGATTGTTGAAGGTGCTATACAGAAACCTGTGTCAGCTTCGCTGAATGTACAGGAAACGAATGTGGCGCTTTGCTCTCATACGAGAAATATACTTAACGAACTTTTCCAGCATAATTTCGTTGTGTAAATGCATTTATAATGATCATAAAAATATGTAGACTATTTAAACATTGAGAAAAACTCGAAGAGATTAAAATAAATTTCAAATCCACTGATAGAACAGACAGACAAATATAAAAGATATAAATGTCTATTGAATATGCATTTTACTGTCTTTTTTAACTGTGAGAATTCGTTACAAAAGACAGGCTTTAATTTGTTATCATTATGCACAGGCATCGTCACAAATGTGATCACACAAAACGCAACCACGCATCACATCCTCGCATTTCCTTCTTCTCCTTTTTCTCTTCCTTCTTCCTGAGTCCTCACAAATATTACATAACATTTCGGGGGGGGTTCAGTCATCCTATTTTATGTGGTGATGCACATACGATAAATTATTTCATACAGTTAACATACTAAATCTTATTTTATTGTCCTGACAGCAGGCTTTATTTACGCATTCACATGATCTGTAATTCGCTGCCAACAACTCTACTCGCTGAAGCGGTGTTGCATTTCGCGGTGAGGGTGGATTTAAATTCTTCATAACTCTTCATAACACAACTTCATAACATAATTATCGCGCATTTCTAGTCTGTAAAATAAGGTGCCCGTGCTTTCGTCAAAAGTTGTGTTTGACTCTGGTATCTGACCCCTTTTATGTGAACGCGCAGTAACTCTGATTGGGTTAACACAGGTTCAACAAATCAACCTCATAATCAGCCTCGTAGCACCGATTGACCCCAAACCAGGTAACCAGGTTTTGTCAACCCCGGTTTATCGCTGGTACCCTGGGTTACTTCTGGGGAGGTTGAACTCCGTTTGTAGTACAGGACACAGTTTTTATCTGAATAAACAACACAATATAAACAACCATAAATGGATGATACTCCCATGTGGGACATTAATGCTGCTCAAGCCTGTAAAGACACTCAGATTTACCATTTTCCGTCTCTAAGCAGCTGAATAAGCTTAAAAAAAACAAACAAACAGTGGTTGTTTTCACCATGATTGAGCCCAAACAAGTGTACATTCACTGTTGTTCTACCAGTCATTTAAAATGAGCAAAAAAGCGAAGAAACAAATTATGCTGTTTCCGTGTATGCACGTTTAGTGGAGAGCAGCAGGTAGTACTGTGTGACGACAGTTACGTGCAGCAGGCCTCCCCGAGGGTGGTCAGTGTTCTGTTTTAGCCAGCGTTATGTAATGGGCAACCCAGGGGACAGAAGCTCATGGATGATGAGATGGCGTGTGACTTCCTTCCTCCCACCACTGTCACTCACATACGCACACGCACACCCAGACACTGTTAAATCTGGCACCCCTCAGAGAAGTGTGGGAGTCATCGAGGATGCGACAGTGGCTTGAAAGCGATTTTACTGTACATGATGGAACCCTGTCTCAAATGATGTTTCATTAAGATTGTTCGCAGTTTTCCCCAGAATACATTGACTGAATGTTTGTTTAACCCTAATATGCGTGTGAAATGAAGCAGGATTGGATTTATGGTGTGGATGTGCAACATGTTGGTGCACTTGATGAAGGACCATGTAGCATGTAATGTTTATGTGCATTTAAAAAGGCAGCCGCTTTACAGGCTAATAGAGCCTCTAGTGTGAATCAGGCTTTCATTGCTCTAGAGTCACCCATAAATGCATTGCCATTACGGTTTTGTGTAGTCCAGTGATTTTGTGTGCGCGTTTGTCCTTATGTTTGTGTGTGTACATGTTTACTTGAATGCTGAAAGAATTACCTGGTCAAGGGTAAACATTTTTTTCATAAACATTCATTCATCTTCCAAGCTGCTTATCCTCACATGGGTTGCAGGGGTGCTGGAGCATAACCCAGCTATCTTTGGGCAATAGGCGGGGTACACTCTGAATTGGTTGCCAACCTATCACAAGACAAAAGGAGACAACCAATCATGCAAACACTCATACCTAGGGACAATTTGGAGTGTTTAATCAGCCTATTTAATTTGGACCAAACAAACGAACTCTGGTCTCGGTTCACTATCGGCGCACGATGCTTCACTTGTGAATGTGTGAATGTCACAGCGTGGATCTGTGATGTTCCAGGCTGTGACGCTTCATGCAGGGCGTCCTTGGAAGCGGAAGTACAGCGTGCACTCTATTTAAAATCAACAATGGTAACAATGGCCAAATGTCGTTGTGCTGAGCTAAGCAGTTGCATTTGATACACAGAATCGGGTTCTAATTTGGCGGTTGCGTTTTGCATGCTGTTCGTAAACGGACCGTGTCGGAGTGACGGTGGCCGTTTCGTGAGTCTAGCTCCCCTGAAAGTGACAACAATTTGATAGTCTAAAAAGTCACAAAAGTGAGAGCGATTGCACGCCTGTGTGACTTGGGGACCACGCGGTTCCCCTTTCGTGGTTTAATTTTTTTCACTATGCATTTTTTAAATACTCCAGTTCGCTCGGCATTGAATCGGGAGGGAGTGACCCCGCTGCTGGCCGAGCGCTGACTTAATTTATGCTGCATTAGGTGTAGAACTCTCTGTCCCCTCCCAGGAGGGAGATATTTCCTCTTCTATTCGCCCAATCAATGAGTGGGCCTTTCGTCCACGTGATGCTACTTGGAAAGTTCGGTTGACGCAGTGTGAATGTTGAACCTTTTCAACAAGTCATTTGCAAGTACAATACAGCTCTCCAACTGGACGCTGGTCCTCTTGGTCTAATGTGAAGTGTCCTCACCAAGAAAAAGATGAACAACCACAAGAACAAAGTGAGTGAGCACTGGAGCCCTCCCTCCCTCCCTGCAGTCTAAAGAGAATTAGGGAGCCAGTTCAAAGAATGGGCGAACTCTACGCAGTGATGTTTTAAAACTGATTTAAGTTTGAGTTTCTATTCATGATGACTCTGAACATAATGCACAGCCTGTAGTTCAGAAGTAAAACAAGAGCTAATTGATGTCATTTTTAAGGGAATTTGAGAGATAGTGAGCAGTGTTGTCACAGATTACTTGAAAAAATAATTTAATTACGGATTACCGATTACGCCTCAAAAAAGTAATCTAGTTACTTTACTGATTACTTTATTATCAAAGTAACTAAGTTACTTTACAAGTAATTTATCAGTTATTTTTTACCATTTTTTCTCCCTTTGCGCCTCAACATAAGAATGACAACAGAAAAATGTCATCACATGTACTTGACTTTCCAACAATTGAATTTAAATGGGAAGATCATAATTTTTCACATAAGACTTAATCTTGGAGTTAGCGGAGGTTTAATTAGTTGATGGAGTTGATTTCAAACACCATTGACTTGCCCTAGCTTAGCCACTCCGGAGCCCTGAAACTAACAAATAACTGACAAACTGCATGGAATTTGTTGAAATCAACTCCACCGACTAATTAAACCTTAAGCCTGATGTCATGGTTAGGGTTTAGGGTTAACAGTGTATCAGTGCCAATGTAAAACAATGCAAATTGACTGCACAATAATCAACAACACACAAAGGTGGGGGCAGGCGCAGATGCGCTCGCGCAACCCGGAAGTACGCTGTACACACATGCGGTTAATTTGGCCACAAAACACTTTACACTCAATCGGACTTACAACACATCCCAAAGATGCTAAACGAACACGTCACCTCATGACATAAATGTGCAACACAAATATGATCTAAACAATGCTTGCCACCTTGGAACAATGGCTGCCCGACATTGCAACGGCAAAGCTACGAAACGGCCGCGCATGTAGGGGGTCCAACCCATCGCTGGAACCCTCCAGAATGAAGGTAAAATATTCATGTTCATTCATGTACGTACACAGATCAACATTCCCTCTGACATCTCAACACTCGGCTCGAATGTGCACCCGCGCTCGCAGCCTGACACACGCCTTTCCAAGTCCCAAAACACTTAGCGTGTGTGACTCGAGACCAAAACAGGAAGTTAATTGTGAGCGGTTACCATGGAAACAAACATGGCACGGGAACCTTTCTAGCATTTTCTATTCAAAATGCTCTACATACATGACTACAACATTCTTCATTCTACATACATCATGAGGCAAAAACACATTAACGCACAGACACTAAGGAAACTAAATTTAATCAGATTACTGGTTTGGAAAAAAGAACGCGTTAGATTACTCGTTACCGAAAGAAAGTTATCAGACAACACTGATTGTTAATGAGTTTATTGTTGGTGTCAAAAAATGCAGGTAAAATAATCAACAACAACAACTCAAACCCCACTTGCATTTGTGATTATTTTATTAGACCTTGCGGACCAGCATATCTGTCAGGGTGTCATGTTGTGGTTATATTATATATCCTGACCTTTAAAAAAAGGCAACAGTGCATGCTAGTAGCATGCAGGAATTACAAAAAACATTACATGCGCTGCAAGAGATTAATTGAATAATATTTGCACCATCAGCTAATTTGATTTTTTTCTCATAGCCCTTTTAAAACGTAAAATCAAGTTAGGCAAATAAAGATCATCTTAAAATGCAAGATTAAAAAAACAGTGCAGTCATACTTTTTTTCATACTACAGATAAAATATAGAAAGGATTTATGTGTTACATGCAGAACTACATGCAATATCTATAACAATCATTGAAAACCATTTATGTACAGAAAAACATTATTAGTCAAATTATGTTATTCATAAATGATGCATGGTTGGATAAAAACACTTTAATGTGAGCGCAATGCTGACTATTTACTAATCGGCACATCAAAAGCAAACTGATTCAGGCTTACTTTCATGCCTCTGCTGGGAGAAGCAGAAACAACTTGAGCTACAGCTAACGAAAACACTTTAAATAAGTGAGAAATTAACTTTTAGTCAAGGCACTTCATCCTGATGACAAGGTGTTTTCCGCAGCCGAGGTCACATTCACACCACCATATAGGTACATATGTTTTTTTGTGTGATACTTTGCCACAATGTCAGTATATGGAAAAACACCTTTCCCTCACAAAAGTGCCATCCCTGTAGTGATGACAGCGGGATACATCCACCGCGCACAGTGGAAGTATAACTTTGCTGACGCTAGAGAAAAGTTAGTTAACATCCTTGGCATAGTACCTGTGTCAGCTCTGTGATCCCACTCTTTCCTGCTATCTCTTGTCATTCCCCAGAAGTGAAAAAAAATCTGGCTGACAAAGTTCTTGCTTTGTGTCATTATGTGAGCATCCACCAAGCATTTATGATGATCTGGCTTACCTGTTTTCACGACACAGGTAAACCTTGTCCTTTTTAGCTCCTGCCCTTTATTGAACTTCTCAGTTTTTGCTTTCACACTTCATACCTGTCAAGTTGTATGGTTTCGGTGTAATTTGTACAAGTGAGCACTGATTTTTAAATGTGTACGCGGAACGTTATAAATCTGTACATTTTTCGTGCATTATGTTTGTTTTTCTGCGTTCGGATTTTGTCACCGTCTCAGCAACGAGACAATGTGCGTTACTATGCGTTACCACGTTGGTTAAATGATGCGAGAAAAGTCAGAGACAAGGAGAGAGAAGAGTGTTTGTTGTGACGCGATAGCAAGCGTGATGCTAGGCTAGGTGGCTCCAATATTTCCTGACTGTAGCCAACAGCCTACAATCTATGCCTAGATATCACATGCATATAGAACTACTTGCGAAATGACGGACTCGGCGCCGTTAGTAAACAGCCGACATTTTAAAGCAGTAGACTTCTCAGAAAGGCTCTGTTGTGGTGAATCTTCCTAGTGAACCTAAGTAACTTTTTATCTAAAATACCGTTTTGGCCCGGATATAAGCAGGCATGAAAATGGGTCAGGGGTTAAAAAGGTGAGAAAGGTGCGGAGGAAATATGTTCCGGCGTTCTGCCAAAATGTCCTCTGTCGGCGAAACGTCCTACATGTGGCGAATTTGACCATTTTAATTTTTCACATAAGGCTTAATATTCGAGCGGGGGTTTAATTAGTTGAAGGAGTTGATTTCAACCACCATTGACTCGCACTAGCTTAGCCACTCCGGACCCCTGAAACTCACAAATAACTGGCAAACTGCACAGAATTTGTTCAAATCAACTCCAACGACTAATTAAACCCCGGCTAACTCAAAGATTAAGCCTAATGTAAAAAATTCTGCTTCCCCTTTAAAATAAAGACCATTGAATATGGCCATTAAAATGTTGTCTATAAAAGTTTTAGAGCAATAAAATAAACAACAAAAATGAATGAAATGAACAAGAATCCTTCAAACTATTTCATAATGGGTCCAAATTATTTTTTGAACAGATCATGTGACGATAGCACCTTAGAGACAGCCGTTTGCATTGCTTAGCCAAAACTACAGCTGAGGAGGCAAGATGGATATTTAGAATTTCTTTAAACCTAAGCTTTCAAAACCTTCAACAACAACTGAGCTTGAACCGAGGATTGAGCACGAGCAGTATCAAAAAGTCCTGGCTTTCGTGTTACCTGTTGTGCTGTAATTCCAAGTGGTGCTTGAATTGGATGCTTTTCGCGGTCGACAGTCTTTTTGAGCCAGCGCAAAGTTCGCAGCGCACTGAGATATTTTTGTCATCTTTACTGGACAAAAATGTGACGTAATGGCTGTGTTTCCAGTGTGCAAATGCAGCCGTTTGTAGTATATCTCCTGCCTGTTTCATTGCATCCTGGAGGGGAAGCAAGGCTGTGTTGTTTTGGCCGCAAACTCCCAGCGCTCACGGCTCACGCATCATGGTAATACACGTGACCCTTTTTTTTCCATCCTTGATTAGAAAATGTGACATGTGATGTCACTCCCATGACTACAGTATTCTTCATTCTACATACATTATGGGGCAATAACAAAATAGTAACGCACAGGCATCAAGGAAAGTAATTTTACTCAGATTACTGATTTAGAAAAATGAACGCGTTAGATTGTTCTTTACTGAAAGAAAGTAATAAGATTACAGTTACGCATTACTCACATAACGCGTTACTGACAACACTGCTTTTATATTACCGTTAAATACACAAGCTTGACGCTACCTTAACGGGAGCTATTTTTTCACCGGACGCTCTGGCAGTGTTCAACGCAAGCTGCGACAAACGGCAGTAACTTTGTCATACCGCAAAATATGAAAACGATTCAAACCATTACTCACCAAATTCAATATGCTGGCGAATGCATTCATCAAAAAAAAAAAAATTGGGAGTGAGACCTCACCTCGTCCAGCGAACGTGAATTTGTTCTTAGGACAAGATCATCTGTCGCAATTAGCGATCTTTGACGCTCTTTTTCTCCTCCCCGCATACAAACTTGATTCTCTCTCAGCGGCTGTGATTAACCTCAATGAAGTTGCTCTCCTAACTAAGCCTTGCCTATCATTCGTCTTTGTAAGTTTTTAGTAACTTTGTGTATTGAATTTGAAAGGAAAATGTGTGTTTTGTTTTTGGGGAACTTTTTCATGAAGCTAAACTGTTGAAGCGACTCACACGTGGAAAAATACGATTGTACAACGTTTTAAATGTATTCATTTGGTATATTTCAGTTACCACGATTTGAGAGATCAATAAATTGAAGAATTTACGCCTTGCGTTTGGAGTGTTTCTTTTTGGGTTTGCTGGAATAGCGTCACTTACACTCGCACCATCAAACAGAGGAAGGGGTAAGTGCTGCCGCGCCAAGCCACTTCTGGCTGCATTTTCGACACATGAAAAATAACGAATACGTACTACTGTATGACGGAAAATTTTAGTGGTTTTGTAACCGCCACGTTTTCATAGCATGGTAAACCGTGAAGGTAACCGGCACATGCCTACACCCGAACCCCCCCACCCCCCTTAAAAGTTTTATCCTCGGATCTACACGATTCACGTAGGTCATCCTTTTTGACTTCAAAACGGCGAATTTCGCCGAAAGGTGAGAGATTTTCATGCCTGATAAGACAGTGTTTTTTGCATTGAAATAAGACTGAAAAAGTGGGGGTTGTCTTATATTTGCGGTCTAGACATTATACCCATTCACAACGCTAGATGGCGCCAGGTATCATTGAAGCGATGTTCTGCCATGACAGATCTCAACTACTCTCAAGTTTAACCACTTTGCATTATTTTAATGCAGTGTTTTTCCTTATTCAGATTTCTTTCAAAACTACAGTTACAGTTAGACTTCACTTTGATGGTTAATGCAGTTATTGCAAATTTGTTGTTTTATCACAATAGATTTGTTTATTTAAATTTCAAAAACCAGAAGCCATTCATTTACGAATGTTATTGCAGTTTAGTTTACATATTTAAATGTTCAGATATTAAGATATGAATGAGGCAAAATAACATGCTTTTTCTCTTAAATATATTGTTATAATCATGCTTCAGATATACTGTAATTATTTTCTGTATAAAAATTAATTTGGTGTTCTAAAAGTCTTTTTCAAACTTGAGTCTTGATAAAGAGGGGGTCATCTTATAATCAGGGCCGTCTCATATTCGGGCCAGTTCGGTACTCCTAAATCGGCAAAATATTGACTTGAATCTACCTTTAAATGATGAAACAGTTTTAAAACTTTCACATGTTGAAAGTAGACAGAAGGGAACTAATGCAAAAACAGGAGCAATTTCAAACAACTTTAACAGTTGATTCACAACATTAAATGACTTCCAAACATAGCAAAGTTTACTGTTTTTTGTTTTTATATATTTTTTTAAATAATGTTATAAAAACATGAAAGGTAACACCAATTACTTTGCCAGATAACTAATTACTCTTACATTCAGGTAACTGAGTTACTAACTCAATTACTTTTTGGGAGTTATTTGTAACTGTAATTGTTTGCTTTTTAAAAGTAAGATTAACAACACTGGTCATAAAGATGAAGTCTGCAGAATGAAAAGTGACGAAAGCGGAGATTTTTTTCCTACCAATTTGGTGCCGAAAACAATTTGCCCGCAACTATTGCTGATCACTTCTCAGAATTAGCAAAAGAAATGTTCCCTGACTCAAAGATTGCATCGGTAAGTTGATTTTATCAATTGACCTTTTTAATTTGGAATTGCGGACACACTAACGAACTACCTTCAAGTCAAACTGAATTGTGAGTGCCATGAAGTGCAGCCATCAAAAGACATGATAGAAATTGCCAAAAGTGCTACATACAATTATAACAAAAGTCACTGTTAAATATTAGTAATCATGATGTAGCTGAAGATATTGATTGTTCTTTGATTGTACCAGGTTATATGTTACAATATATCCAATAAATTCATATTACTTAAAAAAATGAGTTTTATTTTTGATTCATGTTGCACACCATGTAGAAAGTTGTAAGATTAGTCACCAATTTGTAAGGACATACGTCACTATTTGTAAGATTGCCAACGGCCTCGGGTTGACAGGTATGACACTTGCTCAGTCCAATGGATGTAATCTTATGGTGACGTCTATTTGTTTTGTAGTTTACACTCACATTTTTGGACCCAGGTCTCATTAAGTAGTGTAACGTGCACTTTCACTTTAGACCAAGAGGACCAAGGTCCGGTGTGAGAGTGACGTTGCAACAACACTTGCAAAAAATGACTTGTTGAAAAGGTTCAGTAGTCACACTGCGTCAACCGAACTTTCTGAGTAGCATCACATGGCCGAAAGTTGCACTCATTGACCGGTGTTCTGCCAAAATATCCTACATCGGCGAAACGTCCAACATTAGTCAAATTTGACACCTAAAGTACTACCATGCGCTCTAAACTTGTTTTGTTTAGATGCATACAGGAATAAGGTACTAAAAAAATGCCTGCAGAAAAAACTTAAATGTAGTTATATCAAATAAGGACGGTTTAAACACGCTACGTGACTAATGTGATCAACTGCTTCAAAGCTAACACAAAAAAACACAATGGTTAAAAGTATGAGAGGGTAATACATGCAAAAAGTATCTTTGAGGCTGTGAAAAGGTTCTAAATAAAAACAAAAATAGTGAGTAATCGCCACCTCTAACCGATGTGCGCATGCGTGTGAATGCATGCGCAAGCGCCCTGAGCATTGTGTAGGACGTTTCGCCGCGTAGTAAGGAATGGCCGAACACCGGACAATTTTAGAAAAGGAAGTACCTCCCTCCTCCGAAGGAACCCAATGTGATCATTCAAGTGCCTGGGACACAAAAAAACAGCACGTGTATTTCATATTACACGCAATATTTTATGCTCCTGAATGAAATGGACGACTTAGATGAGTGCAGAAGTGATTTACATATTTATTCAATTTTTTAAATCCTGTGCTACGAAAATGAGGGACTTCTGGCAAGGGTCTCGAATTGAGGAAGAAAGCGAATGTGACTTTAAGGGGAGACATCATCTTCAATATACAGCCATACTATTGTTTGCAAAAGGACTGAAGATCGAGCTGATTTTGCAGATTAATTTGTTTATTTTTCACATCACGCCAGCCCAATGTGCTGCAGGCTTTTGTTGCTACACAAGGGAGAGTGGTGTGAGCCTTTCTGGGTTTCATAAAGATCCTTTTCACCGTGAAGAATGGGCAAAACAAGTATGCAGCATGTATGTATTTGCGGTTTTCGATTGTGTGGAGACTTCCACCCCTCTCGGCCCTCTTTGTGTGCCCGCGGAGAGAGCGCTATCCACGGCTTGGGCTCGGGCAGCCAAACGCTCCGATGTCGACCATTTTTTGCACCGAGAATGCGCCATTTTCGGCGTTCATTCCCCAGCTGCATCTCCGGCGACAAGCACTCCTGCAGGGTCCGCAGCAGGGGAGCGATGAACCAAAACTTACTCGCCGCCGGGGGCTGGCCGATCGGTGAAGGCTATCACCCGACATGTGTCGGGGTAGTTTTGTGTGATCTTTGATTTTCGAAAGGTGAGGAAGACACTTGGAAGAGCTGCTCTGCTCGGGTTAGCAAATGTAGGCTAGCTTTCACACTCCTCTCTTAATTACACTCTTTCCTCCATCTCCGAATTACGTTCGGGAGGTTTAAGAAGTCGGCAGTTTTTACCATTATGCAGTAATTTAGCCCTATCGTACCGAATAAATGCCTTTTTAATATTTCATATTCTATTTAGCAAAAGACTTATTTGTCATGACCATACAATGTATTTAGCAATCGGAGAAAATTCTTAGATACAAAGAATATCCTGCAAAAATATTGGAGTCAAGAGAAAAAACAATGATGACATTTTACACTATGCTCTAGCCATCAGCCTAATCCTCCAAATATGACTCAAACATACAGGTATATGGTTGTATGCCATGGGCTTCCATAGGTGAGACTAAATCATTTTTTTAAATGCTTTTATCAGCAGATTTTATCGGCTACTGGATAATATCGGACAACTCGAGTGAAGTCAGTAATGGAAAATTGGAAATTAAAAAATGTGTCATTGTAGCCCTTGTTACCTAACCACACATGCAGTATTTAAAGAAGGGAGAAATAAAACAAATATGGAAAGTTTAGCTGGGTCAAGGTTACCTAATATTTTATATGATTTTATGATGAATCCAGCATTGTTTTACCAATTATATTAGTTGGCACACACGGAGTAGCTGCTTCTAATCATTTCAGTCCTAATAAAACATTTGTTTGGATCAGATTTAGTGTGACATTTGCAAGCTTGCAGGCAAGTTAGTGGATTTTATTCCTTCACTCTACCCGAACAAGACACACGAAGCATCAGCATATGCATGCGCACACAAACACAAAAACAATCTAAACTAGTAAGATATAGTATGCCCCGATACATTTTTGTTTCTATTTCCTCATATTTGTTTTTAATTTTAGGTAAAACCCAAAAACAATCTGCCATGTTGCTTATAAGAAAGTCGAGCACAGAGGCGGATACGAGCTTGATGTCTGCCCGTGGCAAGCGTGTTGCTCTCTCTGTCTGGGTAGTTAGTGAAGAGATTGCCAATAAATAGTGGCCGGTGGCCTTCAGCATCACCAGCAGGAGGGAGATTTGTGTCCTCCTGCGTGATTGGCCCACGCCTGAGGACAAACCATCTTGTTAATCAGGAAACACTGCGAGGACACATACCGTGTGTGTGTCATACACATTAAAATTGTCTTCTGTCTGTGAGTCAGACTAAGTGTCTGCAATATTATTTATTATTTCACGGCAAAATTGGTGGCACAAGAGAATTAGGATTCAAAGCATCTGAACATGACTTCATTTGAATTAGGAGCCATGGTATAATTTTACTTCTGAAAGATGAGAAACGGCACTTTGGCATGTGAGACTGTCAGGGGTACACGCCCCAGACCATTTAACAGTAATTTAATATCAACAAAGGACCATAATATTGAAACAGAGCCATTTGTGTCAACACGCATTGATCCAATTACGGATTTTATAGATACAATTTTAAAAGGTATATATGAAATAATTTAAACTTAAAAAAAAAAAAAAAAATGTGTCCTTTCCCCTAATTCCTAAAATTGGACTTTACTATTATCCCGTTCTGGAGCCTTTTTCTTGCTTGTTTGGACTTAATGTGTAAATTAGTTGTAATGCAAGCCCTGGCTTTGCTTATGATAAAGATGTAAAGAAGACGTCATAGAAATGAAGCATGTGTGGATGTGCTATATTTTTTTAAGTTAACATTTCTGTTAAATTGAGCATTTTTCAGGTCAAATGTGCTCACTCTCACAGTGCCACTGTGGCAAATAATGTGGCACGATGGTATGTCTGTCACATGGTACCGATCTTCGTCAATACACCGCAGCACCATAAAGTCAAAGGCGTAGGTTTGCATAGGGACAGTAGAAACATAACACTACCAACTTTTCAGGATGCTCAAATTGTTCCCACAAACTTTTAAGCAACCTAATTTGCATTATTTATTTAGCCTATGCATTAATGAGGTTGATATTCGGGATAAAAGTAGCCCTGACACCCGTTCAATAATCTGTTTGGTCTTATTAATGTCCCGTCCCCAGCAAAAAGTGTACATGCAGGTTATGCTGTTATATCGTCCCTACCAATGTTAAGCTCTAACCTACGCCCTTCCATGAAATCAATGACTACTTTGTTCAATACAGCACTGCCCTCTCCTAATTGCAGCATGAAAGGTCTTTACAGTGGAACCCCTTAAGTAAAATTATTTTTTTTTTTGTGACTTCAAACAGAATTTGCTTTTAAGATATGCATCAAAAGTCACAGAAAACCTCCTCAAGCAAATATGAATCCCCAGACACTAAGGATCAGCAAGCATAAATAGGATTGACATCACAAGATTGCTTTACTTCTTATATATATATATATATATGTATATATGGCTGCAACAACTAATTGATTAAATCACTCAAAATCAATTAATTAATTAGTTTATGGATTAGTAATTTATGGATGTATTTTTCTACCATTTGGTTGGAATTTCGTTTTTCTTTTTTTCCCCCCCCTCTATTATAGTATAGATCCCGTAGACCGGCTGTCTATTATAGTTGAGCCCTATTTCATATTCGGGCAGGCTCTCAAGTGGTTAGAAGCCACCGAGCTTCTTCCCCAGCAGCTTTCGGGCTGGCTCTACAGCAGGCAGGCCGGGCACGCGACCCGCTCCGGGGACAGTCCTGTCAAACGGTAACGCAGGTGTCCGAAGGCGAGCTCTGGGAGGACTGTGTCTTAAGTGTCCGTTTGTATTGTGTTTTGGAGAAGCATAGTCACACTTGAGTTATTTGTTAGTAAAGTTGTTTCATTTCTTTTATAGCCATTTTTAATCAAAATGGGGGGCTGATTGACCACCAATAAAAGAATTGTTAATATCTCAAAAACGATAGCAGCACAAACACATTTTTTTTTCAGCATAAATGAGCAAAAAACTAGCAACACAAATGAAAAGAATTTTTGAGAAAAAAAACTTCACGAAGGTCTTGGACCGAGATTCCCACACTTTTGTGTGTTTTCTGCAAGAATTCCGTCCAGTTTTTTGTTTATAAGGCACTGAAAAAGATGAACACCGTCCGCTGTGACATTAATACATCCACCAGTGACACAAAATCACATTTTCACAAATAAATTATCAAAACAGCTCTAGCGTGAAACAAACATCACTTGTAAAACAATGTAGCTGACTGTCTGGTTACTGTGATTTGGTTTTCCCATGACATCACAGCCAAAACTGGGATTGCATTCTTTATAAAGCAATATCTCTGAACACATATAGATACATTTATGAACTTTGTCTGGATTTTGTATAAAATTGCATTCACTATTTCCTCACATTGTTTTAGAATTTGGCATACCCTTTAACTCTAATATTGTCTAAGTGTAAAGTTAACTGCAAATAGTTTATCTGTTTTAGAGCAATATGCAGAAGTGAAAAGAAGAACTTTAGTTTCTGGAAGAGTTGGTTTAGATGTGAGAAGCCTTTGCTCTATCATGTCTCTTATTGTGGCAATCACCCAGTGTGACACCATAACGCTTTGTGTGGTTCACTTAATGAGATCTTCTTATTGGAAGTACAGCAGGATGTCGGCAGAAATCCTCCCACTTCTTCCTCATTTTTCGTCTATTCCTTCAGTGCCATCACCTGTTTTGTCCTGGAGGTAGCCTCAGGGCTGACAGGTGTGTGTCTGTGTGTTTTTGTGAAAGCATTCCAGAGTGACATTGGTGCAGCTATTGTGTAGTGATTCCACATACCTTTTTTTCATTTAGTTGCTTATGCTTTATCCACATTCTACTTTTGACACTTCCTTTTCTGTCCACAAAGTTTAAAACTTCTGACTTGACATCTAAATTGTCTCTACTGTTGTTATATAACTCCCTCTCACTCAACACACAATGCTATTTTTCCAACTTTATTTACAAAAATGCTTCCTCTAATGAACCTCGCTTCTAAATGGATTCATTAGTCAAACTAAAAAGTACACAAAGAGGAATTCGGCTGGCATATTGGTGTTGAGGCAAAATGTCAAAATATTCCCGTTATATCAACTTGCATCATTATGGTAGCTTGCAAAAACAGATCAGGCGCAAAAAGGATCGTTAAATTTACAGTGAACTGCTGAAAAAAAAAAAAAAAAAAAAGAGAGAGCGAGAGACAATATGTGCTTATGTCAAGGTGTCTCCAACTGAAGATTACAGTATAACTGACTCAGTTTTCAATCAAACCGTATACTATGCCTAAAAAAGGCCACTGGCAAATGTTGACTGATAATGCAAAAGCCCAACGACTAAGGCTGCAACAACTAATCGATTAAGTTGATTAAAATCGATTAAGAAATTAGTTGCCAATGAAATTGATGTTTTTTTGTTTTTTTTTTTGCCAGCAGCTATGAGCAGTCCCGTTTGGGTCTTTGCGTGTAATATGAGAATGCGCACGCCCGCCATTAATTAGAATGAGAGAGAGAGTTCACTCCCAGTCTGCTACACTCAGGTCGGGTTGCTGAATCAATAACTTTACTAAATGTTGAGAGTTAGATTGTCTTTTGTGCTGTTAGATCCAGTGTGCCACCGTAAGAGTTGAGTAAATGAAGCCAGTTATATTGTTTGTACTCTTTCTTGATGAGATATTACTACTTAGTAGTGTTGCCAACAGTCTTGGATTGCGCAGGACAACCCGGAATATGGGCAGTACCAATAGGAACTTGATGAGACATTACTACTTAGTAGTGTTGTCAACAGTCCTGGATTGCGCAGAACAACCCGGAATATAGGCGTTACCAATAGGAACTTCCTATAGTTCAGGATGTCTCGCGCAATCCGGGACTATTGGCAACCCTACTACTTAGCACGGAACGCTAAACTAGTTAGCAATATGCTAATCAGGGTCCTAAGTATCCATTTGGATTGTGTTTTTGGGGGGTTTGTTTTTATTTTTTAACTAATTCATTATTTTTTCAAGCTTCTTATCTGAGTTTGTTGAATATTAGGGCTGGGCAATATGGCCTTAAGCTTGCATCACGGTAAATTTAGCAGATTTACCTCGGTGACAATAATTCGCCCAAGCGGACTGTTATATAATTTGAAAATCTGAATAAATGCGTTTCTCGTTGATTTATTTACCAGCTTTCAATTTAATACCTTAACAATTGTACATGCAGTCCAAACCTTAAGTATATAAAATTTATTGTGAACAATAAGAATTTAGGTATGAACATTTATAACAGCTTGTATGGCTTGAACAATGTACATTGTCAAAATCAATATGCCTGTGCAAACATGTCATTGTAAGACAAATGACTTACAGCTTGAACAGTATACTTCAAAAAGACAACTTATTGTTAATGGCTGCTGTGACATAATTACTCAACACAAGTGTTTGCTTCAAGGTTTCAGTTTTTTTTTTTCACAGTGCATTTTTTAATACATGAAAGCACACATGAACCCCCACACAGACACACAGACATTAAAGCTATGTTGATCTTCTGCAAATGAAACATTAAAGATTTTATGATGGCAGTAATGACACAGAATTAAGCACAAACAGAAAAATAGCTGGGGCTATAAAACGGTCATATTATAATTTTCACTGTTGGATTGTACTTTATGCTGAATGCTTTACCATCACAAAAGCTATCAGAGAAATCACACACAGAGATACAAAATAAAGCGACATACTAATTGCTAGATGCAGTCCGTGCCCAATCCACTCATTAAGTTCAGCCCTTTCGACAAGGTTAGAGCCGCTATCCGACTCCATCACGTTCATTTATAGCGTTAACCGCTAGCGCTAGCCTGTGGCCTGGCTACCAGTAGAAAGCACTGAAAACACCCTCTCCGGAAATCGTGAGAACAAGGGAGGACAGCGAGTGAAAGCCTGTCTGGATGCCACCAAGAGTCTACTTAATGTCGGGTGAAAGTTTGGCGAACCTCCCTTAAGCCACACCCCATCACGTTTGCTTGTAGCATTAGCCGCTAGCGTTAGCAAACCGGGCTTCTGTTTGTTTGACTTCTTGATAACCACGTGACTCCATACGTAAGCACACTGACTGCTTTCTGAACATAGCCAAACAACACAGAGTCAAAGCGGGATGAAAAGACTATATTTTCTTGTTTTATTAAATTACCGAATTTACCGACATGGTCAAAATTACATCGGTTATCGTGAAGAATTTCGGTACCGGTAAGTTTTCGGTTTACCGCCCTGCTCTATTCTACATAATAAAATGTCTGAGTGAGTGCTCGTCCGAGACTGGTGATTCCATACTTTTTGCTACGGGTTGTACTATACCAATAGATCGCATCGCATGCGTTTATTCATTTATTGTTTTAAAATCAACAAATGGTTTTGGTCCATCCACATTCCTACTCCGATACAGTAGGAGGCTACCCAGAGGGGTCGCAACAAGTGAAGAAAAAGTAATGAGCTGTACTTAAAAAAAAGAAAAAAGAAATATTAATAGTCGAAGCCAATTAAAACCTTGGCAGTTGGAGTGTCTTGTGCGTTCAAAGCAGACATTAGCACAGCACTAATAAGGTGATTTCCATCACCTGTAGTCAGGCGAACAGTCACCATGGCGACAGGGACTACGAATGGCTAAGTGGTGGCCTTGGAGATGGGGAAACTATTTTTTTCTTAGTTCACCATCTATCCACTATACTGATCACAGTTTTCTTTGCATTTCAAGTCCATTTCCGCAAAAAAAAAAAAAAAAAAAAAAAAAAAAAAAATTGAATTAAACTCATATTAATTGTAATAATAGTGTATTTATTAAAAATATATATTTAAAAAAATAATAATAATAATGTGTATTACAAAACCAAACGGCTGACATAGTAATAATGTGTACTTTTTAAGGGAGTGGAAATGTTAATTACATGTTGTCTGCATACACGATGGTGGTTTCAGCCATCCATCCACATTCTACATTGATTTGGAGACATTTACTGTATATAAAGACTTACGAGTATTTTGAACTTACAACTAGGGCTGGGCGATATGGCTTTAAGTACTTATCACAGTAAATTGAGCAGATTTACCTCGATAACAATATATGACGATAAATTCTGCCAAGCCGACTGTTACATAATTTCAAAATCTGAATCAATGCATGAAATACAAATGAACTGTTTCCCGTTAAATTATTTACAAGCTTCCAATTTACCATATTTAACAATTGTACGTACAGTGTAAACATTAGGTATAGAAAGATATCTTGTAAACAATAAACATTCAAATATGAATATTTATGACAACTTGTATGACATAAACAATGAAAAACATTATACAGTGCCTTGCAAAAGTATTCGGCCCCCTTGAATCTTGCAACCTTTCGCCACATTTCAGGCTTCAAACATAAAGATATGAAATTTAATTTTTTTTGTCAAGAATCAACAACAAGTGGGACACAATCGTGAAGTGGAACAACATTTATTGGATAATTCAAACTTTTTTAACAAATAAAAAACTGAAAAGTGGGGCGTACAATATTATTCGGCCCCTTTACTTTCAGTGCAGCAAACTCACTCCAGAAGTTCAGTGAGGATCTCTGAATGATCCAATGTTGTCCTAAATGACCGATGATGATAAATAGAATCCACCTGTGTGTAATCAAGTCTCCGTATAAATGCACCTGCTCTGTGATAGTCTCAGGGTTCTGTTTAAAGTGCAGAGAGCATTATGAAAACCAAGGAACACACCAGGCAGGTCCGAGATACTGTTGTGAAGAAGTTTAAAGCCGGATTTGGATACAAAAAGATTTCCCAAGCTTTAAACATCTCAAGGAGCACTGTGCAAGCCATCATATTGAAATGGAAGGAGCATCAGATCACTGCAAATCTACCAAGACCCAGCCGTCCTTCCAAACTTTCTTCTCAAACAAGGAGAAAACTGATCAGAGATGCAGCCAAGAGGCCCATGATCACTCTGGATGAACTGCAGAGATCTACAGCTGAGGTGGAAGAGTCTGTCCATAGGACAACAATCAGTCGTGCACTGCACAAATCTGGCCTTTATGGAAGAGTGGCAAGAAGAAAGCCATTTCTCAAAGATATCCATAAAAAGTCTCGTTTAAAGTTTGCCACAAGCCACCTGGGAGACACACCAAACATGTGGAAGAAGGTGCTCTGGTCAGATGAAACCAAAATTGAACTTTTTGGCCACAATGCAAAACGATATGTTTGGCGTAAAAGCAACACAGCTCATCACCCTGAACACACCATCCCCACTGTCAAACATGGTGGTGGCAGCATCATGGTTTGGGCCTGCTTTTCTTCTACAGGGACAGGGAAGATGGTTAAAATTGACGGGAAAATGGATGCAGCCAAATACAGGAACATTCTGGAAGAAAACCTGTTGGTATCTGCACAAGACCTGAGACTGGGACGGAGATTTAGCTTCCAACAGGACAATGATCCAAAACATAAAGCCAAATCTACAATGGAATGGTTCAAAAATAAACGTATCCAGGTGTTAGAATGGCCAAGTCAAAGTCCAGACCTGAATCCAATCGAGAATCTGTGGAAAGAGCTGAAGACTGCTGTTCACAAACACTCTCCATCCAACCTCACTGAGCTCGAGCTGTTTTGCAAGGAAGAATGGGCAAGAATGTCAGTCTCTCGATGTGCAAAACTGATAGAAACATACCCCAAGCGACTTGCAGCTGTAATTGGAGCAAAAGGTGGCACTACAAGGTATTAACGCAAGGGGGCCGAATAATATTGCACGCCCCACTTTTCAGTTTTTTATTTGTTAAAAAAGTTTAAATTATCCAATAAATTTTGTTCCACTTCACGACTGTGTCCCACTTGTTGTTGATTCTTGACAAAAATTTAAAATTTTATATCTTTATGTTTGAAGCCTGAAATGTGGCGAAAGGTTGCAAGGGTCAAAGGGGCCGAATACTTTTGCAAGGCACTGTAAATATCAATATGGCCACAGTTTTTTTGTTTGTTTTTTCCATTCAAAAAAAAAAAAAAAAAAAAAAAAAAAAAAAACATAGGTCACATTATGTGAACTTTAAAGGGTTTTTGGGACAATAGGCCCTAGCTCAATTCTTTACCCCAAACTTAACTAGACACAGAGTTATTGCATATATTGCGAAAACTAGATAGTAACCTTTGCTATGTTTGGAAGTCATTTAATGTTGTGAATCAACCGTTAAAGTTGTTAAAATTGCTCCTTTTATTCCATTAGTTCCCTTCTGTCTACTTTTGACATGTGAAAGTTTTCAAACTTTTTCATTATTTAAAGATTTTGCCGATTTAGGAGCATTTTATATAAAAAGTTACTTAGGTTCGCTTGAAAGGTTCTCTACAACAGTGCCTTCCTGAGAAGTCTACTGCTTTAAGATGGCGGCTGTTTACTAATGCCAACGAGTCTATCATTTCGCGTCTAATTCTCTATAGATGTTTTAACACCGCTGAGTCTGTAATTTCGTATCTAGTTCTATATATACAGTACATGTAATATCTACCGTAGCATCATATGGGCGTAGTTTGTAGGCTGTCTGCTGCTGTCAATGAAGTGAAGTATTATTGGAGCCACCTAGAATTTTGTTTGCAATGGCGTCACGTCTTTCTTCGTGTCCCTCAGACTTTTCTCGCGTGATTCAACCAACGTGGTAACGCATTGTAACGCTCGCCTTTACATCTCAGTAACGTTAACGGCATTGCAAAGATGAGAAAAGTAATTAAATAGATTACTCACTACTGAAAAAAAATAACAGCGTTACTAACGCCGTTATACTCTAACGCTGTTATTAACAACACTGGTCATGACATAGAATGAAACAAGCAGAAAAACAACTGTAGCCATTAAACAGTCATATTATTGGCTACACTGTTGGATTATACTTTATGCTGAATGCTGTAGCATCATAACAGCTATCAGAGAAATCACACACACACACCGATTGGTATATGCAGTCTATGCCCAATCCACTCATTAAGTTCAGCCAGACAAGGTTAGAGCCGCTGTCACAGTTGGTGATGGCGACTTCATCCTTCTTGAATCCAAAATTTTTCCAGACATCCGATGTCGAGTTCTTTCTTGGCACCAAAATCACACTATGAGCGTTCACTAATGGTATACTCGAATTGCCAGTTACCTGGCAACCAGTTGCTGTTTCACTATTATCTGACTCCATCACGTTTACTTGTAACGTTAACAGCTAGCATTAGCGTACCGGGCTTCTGTTTGTTTGATTTCCTAATAGCCACGTGACGTCACACTTAAGCACACTGGCTCCTTTCTTAATACTGGAAGTCCCAGGGTTTTTTTTTGGCTAAAAAGAAAGACCAGAAAGGCATCAAATGACTCCGATACCAAACTGACTACTTGGCTTTGTCAAACAATAGACCACTCAAACAAGCAATCAAGCAGACAACCCCCCTACACACTCCTGTGGAGTCGCTACCTAGATATGAAGGGGGGGGGGGTTTCACTCGGGATAGCTGCAGTTTGCATCTTGAATATTTGCAAATCCAGGGCTCACTTGGTTTTGTCAAACACGGAGGAACACAAAGATGGCCAGTCGCAGTGTTCTACAATATGATTGACATGGCAGCACTGAATGCATATGTGTTGTATCAGGCATGCACCGGAAGGCAAGACAGACGGGTGGACTTATTGGTGGGTCTTGAAAAGTAATTGGCTCACTCTCATGTGGGCGTAAAGAAGGCGCAGAAGAAAAAATTGCTTCGGGAAAAACCTGCAACACCTAGCCCCGGGGAAAGGGCGAAGTGTCACCACATAAAAAATGTTTCATTTTGTTTTTTATTACACCGTCCCTTGTACTGTCGGCAAACTGCAGCTTTTGGAATATATAAAAAGGTTGTCCGCCCGATTGCCTGCCTGAGCAGTCCACTGTCCAACAAAGCCAAGGCAGCCCTGCCCTGCAAACACTCAAGATGCTAATTGAAGCAATCCAACCCTGTGGTTTTGCGATGTGAATGGGAATGATTAATGAGGACCTCTATGCTCACAAAAGATATTCTGATTAGGGTAAAATGACCCTTCTCTGGATACAAAAGTAATTTGTATCAACTGATCCACCAGTGGTAGTTCTAGTGTTTTAAAGGGTTAATGTTTACTAGGCTAAACACATTAAAGGGGAATGAGCCTAGCCGAACAACACATAGTCAAAGCTTTATTTAAAGACTTTTAAGACAAAGACATTTAAAAAACGAATTTACCGACATGGTCAAAATTACGTCTGTCCTCATGAACTGTCTTGGAAATGGTAAATTTTCGGTAAAACGCCCGGCCCTACTTACCACCACAAAATGTTTAATGAGTTAATGATAACAAAAACAGCTAAAATGGATCTTTCCAATATGTTTTTGTTTTTCTAATTAGAATGATAATTTTTCAGGGCCTGGTAGTCTTAAAGCTTGCATAAGACACAGCATTTCCACAAATCACTGGGTAGGTCCTTCCTTCTCCGATTCTGTTGTGTCGTTGTCATTTGAATCTCTTTGTTTTCTCTTCTCTGCTTCGTTAAATAATATCATACCGGAAAGAACGATAGATCATAGCTATGCTGGTTCAGTAGTTATAGTTAATGTTATAGTTATAGTTAAGTATGTATTTTGTTCATCGTAGACACGCTAATAATCCTTGCTGGTTTCGGAAGATTTAAAAAGGTATGTTTCCATTCAGTAAGAGAACATCTAATCCAGTGACATTAGCATTTGGGAATTTCTTTCCTCTGGTATTGCATGGTAGTGTAATATGCTGACTCATCATTTCTAAAGGACACTCAGCACATCACTTCCCTCTCCGACTGCAACCTCCTCATCTCTCCTCTTTCCTAGCCCGCTGTTTCTATTCTCAGCAAGGGATGTCATGTTCTCCATTACAACCAAACAGACACTAATGTCTTCTCGTGCTTACTATTGGCCTTGCAACGTGTGTGTACTACCGTAGTTTGATTGCTTAAGCCACGTGAATCTCCTACACTTTATGTACAGTATGGCTTAAGTGAATCGGCAGCGACCTGACAGGGCTGTTTTTTCTACTAGCACGGCTATTTCCACTTTTTCAACCCCCCATGTATGAATATCATATCAGATTATCCACATAACATCAATTCAGCCCATGTGTTTCCCTCACACGTTGAAATGCTGGAAGTCATACATGCTGACAATTGTTTGTTCATAATAGAATAACACTGAGCGTTATCACTGTGCACCATGATATTAATTTCCCTGTGATGCAACGTCAATAATTATAACGGAATTATTTTGCTGTGTAATGTGCCAATGTCTGACTGAAAATTTACTCGGCATACACACTGTGAGCAATTAATATTCCATATCTGTTGTTGCACGCCAGAAGTGGATAGAAGAAGTAATGGGTAACTGCTTACAATGTCTGATTTTTTCCCCCAACAATGGTACAGTGGTACCTCTAATAACGAAATTAATTGGTTCTGGAAGTAGTTTCGTAACCTGAAAATTCTGTAAGTAGAGACCAGTGTTGTTTTTGGCAGCCATTTTAATTTTCGCCTTGTCTTTTGGACGCAAATACTTAGTAGTCTTATTCATATTTTAGTCGTTTCAAAATGTGTTCGTCTTCGTCTAGTTTTAGTCAACGAAAACTTAGACAAATTTCGTCTAGTTTTAGTTGACAATTCTCAAAATATTTTCGTCTATAAACTTCAAAAGTTTTAATCCATGAATAAATAAATAAATAAATAAATAAATAAATAAATAAATAAATAAATAAATAAATAATAAATAAATAAAAGATTCCCAACAATTTCGAATGAACATGACAGACGAGCACATAACTGCAGAGTCTACAAGGACATCACTATTTAAATGATGATAATACACATTCAGCAAGAAAAAAGGACATTATTTGCAATTAAATAAACTCACCTGGACGCTATGAAGTGTATGTAAAATGTTTTCCAAGAGTTTAAGAAGACGCCGAGTCATCGCTCTAAATGCTAATGCTAGCGCGAACGCTATGCTAATGGCACAACTTAGTTTTTAGTATGTTATGATCCTTCAGCAAAGACCTTTAAAGGCTAAAGCAACATTGCATAGCCAAGATAAGAAAACAACACTTACTGGAATGGGCACACGCTTAAGCCTGTGTGTGGGGCGAAGGAGGGCGTTGCACGTCACATGAGCAAACGCTGCTAAATGCGTTCTAACTACACATACAATATAAAATATCACACATTGTGAATTTCTGATGGAAACTATGGTGAATTTTCATCTCGTTATCGTGTCGTCAGACAACAACTGGTATCCATCTCGTTATGTTTTAGTCTCCAAAGACGAGTTTTCAGCGCGTCATGGTGACGTCAGCGTCATGAAAAAAAGTGTTCATTGACGAAATATTTTCGTTATCGTCATTGTTGACAAAAACAACAGTGGTAGAGATGCATGTTCCATGTAAATGCCCTAATCCATTCCAAGTCCCCCAAATTTCAGACATAATCCTTTTATAATGCTTAAAAATGTGCAAAATAAACATAAAAACAGTTGTGCATAATGTAAAAAACCAAGAATAGAGTAAATAATAAAAGTTAATTCACTCACGTAAAGCTGTCGGAACACGAGGGGCGAATGAAGAGGACGCTAGGATACACACATACTGTAAACATACAGTAGCGGTCCCTCTTAGTCAATTGGATGCCAGAAATGCTAGGTGATAGCCAATGGCAGAGCAGCTTTAAGTATGTTACGTTCAGTCAACTCTGTGAGCTGTGAGTACCAGCCATACTATATTTTTGCCTTTTGTATCCTGAAATTTCACTCTTAACAAGAGGCAATATTTTCCTGTTGAGGCGTTTCTTAACTTGAAAAGTCTGTATGTAGAGACGTTCGTAAGCAGAGGTATCAATGTACTGTTATTGTTATGCTGTACTATAACCTGTTGTGGTGAAGAAGGAGCTGAGCCAAAAGGCGAAGCTCTCGATTTACCGATCGATCTACGTTCCTACCCTCACCTATGGTCGCGAGATGTGGGTCGTGACCAAAAGAACAAGATCCCGGATACAAGCGGCCGAAATGAGTTTCCTCCGCAGGGTGTCCGGGCTCTCCCTTAGAGATAGGGTGAGAAGCCTGGTCATCCGGGAGGGGCTTGGTGTCGAGCCGCTACTCCTCCGCGTTGAGAGGAGCCAGTTTAGGTGGCTCGGGCATCTGGTTCGGATGCCTCCTGGACGCCTCCCTGGAGAGGTGTTCCGGTCATGTCCCACCCAGGACACGCTGGAGAGACTATGTCGCTCGGCTGGCCTGGGAACGCCTTGGAATTCCGCCGGAGGAGCTGGCTGAAGTGACTGGGGAGAGGGAAGTCTGAGTTTCCCTGCTAAAGCTGCTGCCCCTGCGACCCGACCCCGGACTAAGCGGAAGATGATGGATGGATGGATGGATGGATGTACTATAACCTATTACATGAACATATTAGGCAAAAGAAATACAGTGATCCCTTCCTACTTCGCGCTTCAAACTTTGCGCCCTCAGTCTATCGTGTCTTTTTCTTTCAGTTAAAAAAAATAAATACAGAAGAGTTGTCCCAATCCGATCACGTAGTCTCACTCTCCCTCCTGCTGCTCTTCTCTTCAGTACACTGGAGTTGCTTATCAAAGTTAACGATGATTGACAGACGTTAAGGATTGATCTTGCCAGATATGCTTGGAAGCCGAAATGTCAAAGTGCCGCATGTGTCAATCATCGTTTAGCTTGTTAAGCACTTGCTCTGGCAACTCATTGTGTGTAAGAGAGCAGCTTGAGCAGATTGGAGTGCACTCACTCAATGAAGCGTTTAATAAAGACAAGCAGTTTTCTACTTTATTCTTGTTTAAACATAACTTGGTGGGACAGTAACATGTTTAAAACTTATCATTATTATTACATTTGAAGGGCTTAAAAACAATATATTAAAATATATATATGCATAAAAGATTTGTTTTTTTTAATTAATATACTTCGGGAAATTAAAAGTCTTATATGTATCTCTTTCCAATGCTAAATCTGAATAAATAACATGGAACACCTTTTTTTGGGCTTAGGGGGGGCTCTACTTAGCAGTTTTTCACTTATTGCGGCAGGTTCTGGCTGCACTCTATGTCAAATAGTGTATTTTTTAGGGTGCTTTAAAGACGCAACGTCATTGAACAGGCCAACATGATCATAGGACTTCCAAATGCAAGTCATGTGACTTTGTTGTTCCATCTGATTGGTATAATCGAGTCATGTGATTATTGTTGCGACATCTGATTGGTGAAGCTGGTAGGGCTACTGTGGGCATCTCTGCCAAAAATAAAGTAAAATCTCTTATATAGTATAAAAAGAAAACGTACCAACTCTAGTGTAGCCCAAAGTAGTGGAGTAAGAGTAGCATTTCTTCTTCACAAATCTACAAATCTACATTTTTCTCCAAAAGTTACTCAAGTAAATGTAATGGAGTAAATGTAATGCGTTACTACTCACCTCTGTTGCACCACGTGCACATGCACACAAAGTGGTATTCACATAGTCATCAGTGCTGCAGCTATTATTAATGAGAGGGAATCAGAGCATCAATATTTAAGTAGTGTCACTAAGGCCACAGACTTGCTGTGCGTGTGTGTGCGCATACTGAAAAGGTATGTAGGTACTATAGTGCAATTTTATCAGACATTGTAGTGAGACCTCATCCATTACAATAGTTTACTTGGAGAGAGATTGAGACGTATTACTCTCTTCAACTGTGAGTATCGAAACATTTTTCGTTCGTGGCCACTATATATGTGGGATCTACTGTATATGAAACAAAAAAATGAGAGCAGTTTGCAAAAAAAAAAAAAAATAAATAAATAAATTACGATTATTGTCATTATTATTAATAGTACCAGGAGTATGACATAGTTGGCCTCTCCCATCCTTACCCTGTTCTTCATTCACTAGCGTTACTTAGCGTGCATTTCAAGATGAAACAGACATTGATCATTTGTTTTCCCCAAGGCTTCCAGATGTAGTTGCATTATTTTCTAGGGCAAAAATATCCAATTATTGGGCAAATATAGAAAAATTCAAAACCTGCCAATTGTTGTTGTTGTTTGACCAAAATTGTCATTTCAAACTATAATAGTACATAGTAGTCGTATAGTATAGTAGAATAGTATAGTATAGTAGTCCAAAAACAAGAACCAAGCAGGGTGAGGCAGTACTTAGTTACTATGCTGCTTACTATGCTTGTATCATGAGGGTCCACTGCAACATAATGTAAGTTTGAAGCTATATAGTCCACCATTACTACCTGCAAAATTGTCTTGGTGGTAGGCCTGAACAATATTGGAAAAAAACTATTGTTGCGATTTTTGGAGGGGTTTGAGATATATAGCGATATTAATTTTGTGATATATATATATATATTCATTTATTCATTCATTCATTTTCCATGCCGCTTGTCCTCACGAGGGTCGCGGAGGTGCTGGAGCCTATCCCAGCTAACTCGGGGCAGTAGGCAGGGGACACCCTGAACTGGTTGCCAGCCAATTGCAGGACACAAGGAGACATACAACCATTCACGCACACACTCATACCTACGTACAATTCAGAGTGTTCGATCAGCCTACCAAGCATGTTTTTGGGATGTGGGAGGAAACCGGAGTTCCCGGAGGAAACCCACGCAGGCACGGGGAGAACATGCAAACTCCACACAGGAAGGCCGAAGCCCGGGATATATATATATATATATATATATATATAAAAATATATAAAGACATTTTTCCTAGATGACTTGAGTAGCTGTTCAGAAAGAGTTTGGATGATTCACCATGACAACAGTGTACAGGGACCACAACCAGCCGCAATAAGTGAAAAACCGCAAAGTAGCGCAACCCCCCACACAATTTTTTTGGGTTTGTTTTTATGTGTGTGTGTGTTCAATGTATTTATTCAGATTTAGCATTGGAAAGAGATATATTATAAGACATGTGTTTTTCACTTTTTCCCCCAAAGTATGATTAAAAAAATGTATATGTATATATATATATATTAATAAATGTTTTTTAAGCACTTAAAATGTAATAATTATGATCAGTTTTAAACGTAACTGTCTCACCGAATCATTTTTAAACAATAATAAAGTACTGTAATAGAAAAATGCTTGGTTTTATTAAATGCTTCTGTTTACTTACCTTGGCTTAATTCCTGGAGTGACATGTAGGAATTACAAACTCCTCAAGATCAGTTCTGGTGTTTATTGCTGCGACACAACATGTCCGGCTGCGCACACATACACATTCATTCCAGCGTGCGCTTCGTTGCGCAACAACTATTTAAAAAGTTAAACGATGATTGACATACAGTGGGGCAAATAAGTATTTAGTCAACCACTAATTGTGCAAGTTCTCCCACTTGAAAACATTAGAGAGGCCTGTAAATGTCAACATGGTTAAACCTCAACCATGAGAGACAGAATTTGGAAAAAAAAAAAAAAACAGAAAATCAAATTGTTTGATTTTTAAAGAATTTATTTGCAAATCATGGTGGAAAATAAGTATTTGGTCACGTCTGGCAGTGCAGGATTTGAGTCCCTGGCGGTGCATTGTGTTACTGATAGTAGCCTTTGTTACTGTGGTCCCAGCTCTCTGTAGGTCATTCACTAGGCTCCTTCCAATGTGGTTCTGGGATTTTTGCTCCCCGTTCTTGTTATCATTTTGATGCCACGGGTTGAGGAGGGAGTTGAAAATCCGTGTTGCCCAACGACAGCCCCAGAACATCACTGCTTTAGAGGAGATCTGCATGGAGGAATGGGCCAAAATACCAGCAACAGTGTGTGAAAAGCTTGTGAAGAGTTACAGAAAACGTTTGGCCTCCGTTATTGCCAACAAAGGGTACATAACAAAGTATTGAGATGAACTTTTGGTATTGACCAAATACTTATTTTCCACCATGATTTGCAAATAAATTCTTTAAAAATCAAACAATTTGATTTTCTGTTTTTTTTTTTTTTTTTTTTTTTTTTTTTTCAACATTCTGTCTCTCATGGTTGAGGTTTACCCATGTTGACAATTACAGGCCTCTCTAATATTTTCAACTGGGAGAACTTGCACAATTAGTGGTTGACTAAATACTTATTTGCCCCACTGTATGTGGCGCATGTGAAGTCAGCTTCTCTGGCAAGATCAAACAACCATCTGTCAACATCGTTAACTTTAATAAGCAAGTGCCACAGTGACTATCGAACAAAGAGCTGGGAGAGGGAGGGAGGGTGGCTGTGCGGAGCGCATGAAGCAAATCAAAAGTTTGTGGATTAAAAAAAAAAAAAACTATAGCATGTCCTTGCATTGGGACTATTGCGCATGCGCACATCACGATGGCAATGTTTTAACGATATATCGTTCAGGCTTACTTGGTGGTCATGTTTGAACCATGTCTTCTGAGTTGCAAAACTTATCTTGACCACTACAATTTAGGAGCCCTAACTGTTAATTCTCACCAAAGTTGCTAACAACTGAGGTCATACCATATCTTTATAAGGGAGTTTATACGTTCTTAAAGTTGCACTTTGAACACTGTTTGTATTAATGAAAATGAATGAAAGTTTTTAAGTCAAGATTCCAAGAAATTCTAAAACATTACATAAAACGTTCACAGAAAAAAAAAAAACTTGAGGGATTTCCCTTCCAGGATAACGAGTAGGGAACATTTATCATATTGTAATGAACCATGGTGGCGTTTCTGATCATTTGCCCATACGTTTAGTCCTAGACGTAGGCCCCCTTCCATGACATAACAGTAGCCCCCTTTTGTGATTTGGTGGAATATAGATCAAAATGGACTCTATTGAATTGTCTTTGCTCCTCTCCCATCCCTGGCCTCTTGCCGTGTCTGGGATTAGTGGGTATTATTGCTCTGCCAAGCGAGGAAAATGAGACAGGCCAGACCCTTGATTTGGAGAGGATGGAAAATATTCTTTTCTAATAACCTTTCTTTATTAAATCTCCCTAGAGGACATAGGCCTATTTTGCCCTGTGGTTTCGGTCATCTGTAAAGCTGCCAACAGTCTGTATTGGTTACTTAATGGTGAATGCAATTTGTGGATTATTGCTTCTTACAAGTGGGAATAGCCTTAATGTTTTCTTGCTGTATAACATCAGTAATTCCCGGTATTTCACACAAAATAGTGCAACAAACTGAAAATATACCAAACAAAACTTCATGTAGAACTTTAATCGCGGGTGGTTTTAGCCATTTGCCTCTTTTTAGGCATTGGTTCATTTAATGTTTTTTCTACACATTTCAATTCATAAATTATAGAGAAAAAGCAAAGGCGGAGTTTGACTTTTGGGGGGGGGGGGTTTGCAAAACGTGATGACCCTGAAATGCAGTGTCAGCAATAAAATTAACTTATTTAGTCGGGAAAATAAATATTCGAACACCCTGTGATATTGCAAGTTCTCCCACTTGGAAATGATGGGCGGGTTTGAAATTTTCATGATAGGTGCTTGTCCACACAATCTAAAAAATAAAATCTAGAAATCAAAGTGTACAATTTTTTTACCAATTTATTTGTATTATACTGCTGCAAATAAGTATTTGAACACCTGAGAAAATCAATGTCAACATTCTGTACAGTAGCCTTTGTTTACAATTAGTGCTGCAGCGATTAATCGATTAACTCGAGTATTCAATTAGAAAAAAAGATTCAAATTAAATTTTGCTGCTTCAAGTATTCATTTAATTAAAGTGCCGTTGGAACGGTTTATTTTGAAAGCGTTTGCATTTAGTTTTATTGATTTGGCTGGATACTCTGCCCCCTGGTCTGCCTCATTTCAAATGGTTGAATCCAACTGCTCCTTGTTAAGACAAACATAAGATAAGTTTTTGTTTGAGCTTATGTTTTTTTTTAAATGCGCTCATAATTTAGTTTATTGGTATATTTAGCCGTTCTTTGTGGGAATAAGTGTCTGAACCATTTGTGAAGAGCATTTAAAAATGAAGCATTCAAGCTAGCAAGCTTTTGCTATGTAAATCAGCCAATTGTTCTTTTGTTGTTCATAGATCCTCAGTAATTTTTTTTATACAGATTGAGGCTCAGCTCGGGTATTTTAATTTTTCATGTTGATTATCTGATTACTTGGTTATTCGAACAAACTAGTTAATTGATTAATCGACTACTAAAATAATCAATAGCTGCAGCCATAGATCCGCATTTATTTTCTTATACCGTTTGAAGCTCAGCTCAGGTATTTTAATTTTTGTGTGTCTTACACAATTAACCCGATTATTCAAACAAACTAGTTCATCGATTAATTGAAAGCTGCAGCCCTAGTTACAATTACAGAGGTCAAAGGTTTTCTGTAACTTTTCACCAGATTTGCACACACCGCAGCGGGGATTTACACACAGATCTTCCCTAGACAAATCAGGATTCTGGGCTGTTACTGTTCCTATTGGGTTTAGGTCTGGAGACTGACTAGGCCCCTCCAGAACCTTGATTTGCTTTTTACGAAGCCACTTCTTTGTTACTCTGGTTGTCTGCTTCAGACCATTGTCATGTTTGAAGACCCTGTCTGCTTCAGGTCATTGTCATGTTTGAAGACTCAGTCACAACCCATTTTCAGTGCTCTTACTCAGGTTATTCACCAAAATCTCAAAATACATGGCCCTGGTCATCCTCTGCTTAATACAGTGCCGTCATCCAGTCCCATGTGCAGAAAAACACTCCCAAAGCATGATGCTACCACACCCATGCTTCACTGTAGGGATGGTGTTCTTGGATGGTACTCGTCATTTTTTTTCCCTCCAAACACTATGAGTGAATTAAGACTGAAAAGTTCCATTTTGATCTCATATGACTTTCTCCCATGACTCCTCTGGATCATCCAAATGGCCACTTGCAAACTTAAAATTGGCCTGGACATTTGCTGGTTAACCTTCCGTGCCATGCATGATTTTAAACCATGACATCTTAGTGTATTACCAACAGTAACCTTGGAAATGCTGGTCCCAGCTCCTTTCACGTCATTAGCCATCTCCTCTTGTTTAGTTCTTAGCTGATTCCTCACAATTTTTTTTACACAATTTGAATTTGTAGGCTCATTGAGACCCTACGAGGTAGATTTTGCATGGAGCCCCAGTACGAGGGAGATTGACTGTCATTTTTAGCTTCTTCCATGTTCTAAAAAGTGTTTCAACAGTGGATCTTATATCACCAAGCTGCTCTTTCCAGCCTTGTAGAGGTCTCCGATTCTGCCTCTGGAGTCTTTGGACAGCTCTTTGGGTGTATGGTGTGGACAGGTGTTTATTTGCAGCTAACCGCCTCACACAGGTCAAGAAGTCAGACTCAAAAAGTCCACTTCCACTCCACTTATTTAGGAGAATAAGTGGAGTAGAGGTGGATTTTTCAAAGGTGACAAATAGGTATTTGAGGCTAACAATTCTAGCTAATAAACAGGTATACTTATTTGCAGCAGTATTAGGGGTGCAACGGTTCAGTTAGCCCACGGTTCGGTTTGAACCTCGGTTTTGGGATCACTGTTTCGGTTCGGTTTCGGTTTGCGTTTTGCTTTTTTTTTTTTTTTTTTTTTTTTTTTTTTTTTTTTTTTTTTTTTTTTATAAGCTGCCTTTATTTTGCTTTTTAAAAAATGAAATAAACACTTAAAATGTAAACATTTTCGACTGTTAAAATGCCTCTTAGCTCATTGACTAGTGTAGTGACTGACTACTGAAATACACACACAGTAGTAAAAAAGTTGGCAAAGTAATTGGTGATACCTTTCATGTTTTTTTTTCCATTTAAAAAAAAAACAAAACAAAAAAAACATAGTAACCTTTGCTATGTTTGGAGGTCATTTAATGTGAATCAACCGTTAATGTTGATAAAATTGCTCCCGTTTTTGCACTAGTTCCCTTCGGTCTACTTCTGACGTGTGAAAATTTTAAAACTGTTTCATCCTTTAAAGATAGACTCAAGTCAAGATTTTGCCGATTTAGGAGGATTTTAGATATAAAGGTGCTTAGGTTCGCTCGTAAGGTTTACTACAACAGAGCCTTTCTGAGAAGTTTACTGCTCTAAAATGGCGGCTGTTTACTAACGCTACCGAGTCTGTCATTTCGCATGTAGTTCCATATGCATGAGACATCTAGGCGTAGATTGTATGTTGTCGGCTAAGTCAGGTAATATTGGAGCCACCTGACCTAGCCTAGCATCGCGTTTGCTACAGCGTCTCAACAAACACTCTTCCCTCTCCGAGTCTCTGACTTTTCTCGCGTCATTCAAGCAACGCATTGTCTCGTTGCAGAAACGGTGACCGAATCCGAACGGATTTAAAAAAAAAACGTAATGCACGAAAAATGTGCAGATTTTGAACGTAATGTACGGCGTACACATTCAAAAATGAGTGCTCACTTGTACAAATTACGACGAGACCATACAATTTGACAGGTATGAATTATAGTGGACTGTCACAGTTAGGTAGTAACACGGGACGTCCAACTATCAGTGGTCAGGGCGAAACTATGTGCTTTAGCGAAATCATCTTCGATGGCTTTGCGTGCCATTTCATAATTGTCGGGGATTACGTTGTTGGAGAAATATGTTCGCGAGGGAACAATGTAACGCGGGTCAAGCATTGCAAATAAATAAAAGCCCGCCGTGTGTGTCACTGGTGTCATCTTCGGGGTTGTCCTACCCTGAGAAAGTGATATCTGTGGGTGATGCTGGCTGAGGTGCCGGAGTCAGGTTATAAAAGTGTTGCCATTAGCATGGGGAACAAGCGCTGAGCAATGCTTGCAATATTTTCTCTCCCTCCGCATAGTAATCCACGGGGAAACCAAAATGGGTCCACACCGCAGATTTGAAAGAAGCCGGTGTTCTTCCTCAAAATTCTTTCTCTCCACTCCTCCGCTCGCCATAGCTATTTGTTTTCTTTCTTGTTTCACTTTCACTTAGCTCGTAAGCGAGAGAGGGCGTTACCCGGCTTCTATTACACAGGTGCTTGTCAGCGATCCGACATTTACTTGCGGGGCGGGAATTTCTCCACAGCAGTGCTTCACGTCACACACAGGCACACAGAGCTCGATCAATTCATTCTATAAGCGTTCGGAATACATTAATTGCAAAACCGAAAAGGCACGGTTCATAAAGGCGTATTGAACCGTGCAGGGCGAACCGAATGGTTCGGCTTTGAACCGCAAGCCGTTGCACCGCTAAGCAGTATAATACAAATAAATTGTTAAAAAAATCATACACTGTGATTTCTGGATCTTTTTTTATATTTTGTCTCACATTGGACAAGCCGCCCATCATTAAGTTGGAGAACAGGTGAACAGAAAATCACAGGGTGTTCAAATACTTATTTTCCTTACTGTTTTCACATATATACATTATGTATATACGTATACCCATCTTGACACTGTTCGTGTTCACTCCTCGGTTCAAGCTCAGTTGTTGTTGAAGTTTTTTTTTTTTTTTTTTTAACTTAGGTTTAAAGAAATTCTAAATATCCATCTTGCCTCCTCAAGTGTTTATTTGGCTAAGCAAAGCAAAGAACCGTCTCTATGGTGCGAGTCACATGATCAGTTCGAAAAACAATTTTGACCCATTATGAAATACTTTTTAGGATTCTAGTTCATTTCATTCATTTTTGTTGTTTGTTTTGTTGCTTTGCAACTTTTGTAGACAACATTTTAACGGCTAGGTCTTTATTTTTAAGGGGAAGTTCAGAATTTTTTATATCAGGCCCAACCTTCGACCTAGCGGGGGTTTAATTATTCGGTGGAGTTGGCGTCAACAAATTCCGTGCAGTTTGTCAGTTATTTGTTAGTTTCAGGGCTCCGGTGTGGCTAAGCTAGCGTGAGTCAATGGTGCCTGCTAGCTTATCAATAAAAACAATATTAACAGATCTAACATAGTCAAATAAATTAAAAATTCAGATCATTGTTCAAAATGCACTTGTGGGCAAAACAATGTCACACCCAACTGCCATAAATCATTTCATTCTGCAAGACTACTTTTTTAGATGCGTAATGCAACCAGAATATATATTGGAATGCTTCGGACACTCGTGCGCAGTCTGTTGTTGAGTCTCTTTTGTTTAGGGTTGCCAACAGTCCCGAATTGGGTGGGACAACCTGGAACTGGTACTGCCGCAGGCGGTACCTTTCGTTCCCACAAAAAAAATAAAATAAAAATAAAAAAATTAAAATAAAAGCAGCGGTTAAAACAACCGATGTGCCCTACTTGCCTAGACAGCCTGTTTCCTGCAGAGCTGTCGGATTACAAACGTTGCTGTTCATACTACAGCTTTTGACACGCAATGGTTAGATCTAATAACTTTATCCTGAAAAGATAGCCAGCACGATTGATTGCATGAGTCGTCTGTGATTCTTATGCGTGCATATGTTGTTTTTTATTGGTATCCTAAGCAGGCACCCTTGACTCGCACTAGCTTAGCCAATCCAAAGCCCTGAAACTGACAAATAGCTAAAAAACTGCACGGAATTTGTTGAAATCAACTCCTTTGACTAATTAAACCCCCACTAACTCGAAGATTAAGCCTTATGTCAAAAATTCGGAACTTTCCCTTAAAATACATTTATAGGAATGTCATTTACATGCAATGACATTTTTCGGCCACCAGCCTCAATCTCTGCTTTTGTGTTTGAACCAACATTGAGAGTGTATCTGGGACCCTGTAATAACACCCAACTAATTGAAGATGCTACTATATGTTCACTTTGTTGCTTGATTTGTTGATGAGACAAACTGCGTCATTATATGGGTGCATCATATTACTCAATAGTTGTTTAGAAAATGTTCAGTGAATAGGTGCAGAAAAGGGGGCAGTGGGAGAACTATCCAGTGGAGATGAAATATGAAAGCCCCAGTGTCCCTTGTTTGCCATCTGTCTGTGTGGACTGTGATTTGATTACCTTGGAGCTTTATTAGGAAACAGAGCTGGAGCGTGAAGCCATGCTGATATCCAAACTTTCCACCCCGCAGCACCCCTCTCAGGTTACACTTGCATGGAAGAAGCTGCATTGATTGATGTGCGTGGGAGGTTAGGGACTGAAAGACGGGCGACTCGCAAGTGTGAACAGCCTGCTTTAACTCAGAGCATCTTTGCGCTCATGAACTGAAAGGATTTTTATAAGGATAATATTTTTGCTCCATCTACGTTTGCCAATGACAAAGTGCAAGAGCCAGAATGATTAAATGCTCTTCCGCTAGATGGAAGAAGGTACCAAATTATCCTGGGTATCCATGTTTTGTTGAGGAGTGACCTGGCATCGCAAAATTAGAAATAGCAATTATGTTTCAGGCTTGGACAATCATTTTTTCAGGTTTGGATCAACACCCTTTGGTTCTTGATGAGATTTAATTACACTTTCAGAAAGATTGTAATTTCATGGATGAAATGTACAATAAATTGTTCCTCAGTTTGTCCCAAGTTTCTGTGCCAAATGTGGTTGTTGTCTGCCCTCCCTCACATGCTGGTTGCTAAGGACAAGTGAAGGGTTGATGTAAAATTAGTGCCAGATTTTTTTGTCCGTTTTTTTCCTGTTTTGTAAACCAATATGTTATTATTCTCGTTTTGATTAAAGGGTGACTGGTCTTTCAATTTACTTTTTTTACATTCAAGGCACCTCAAGAGTTTTGACACGGTGACCTCGTTCACCTACAGAGGTGGGTAAAGGAGCAAAAACCTTTACTCAAGTAAGAGTAGCGTTACTTCTCCTGTTGTTAATAACGGCGTTAGAGTATAATGTCGTTACTAACAGCGTTATTTTTTTCAGTAGTAAGTAATCTAATTAGTTACTTTCCCATCTTTTCAATACCTTTACTGAGAATGTGAATGGGCGCATTACTACATTTTGGTTGAATGACGCGTTAGTTGTCTGAGAGACACGGAGAGAGCAGAGCGGGAGGGGGAGAAGGTAAGGGGCTTGTGACGCCTTTGCAAACGTGATGCTAGGTGGCTCAGAGCGTTAGCATAGCATTCGCGTTCTAACTAGCATTAAAATTTAGCGTGGCGTGCGTCATCTTAAATTCTTGGGCAACTTTTTTTTTTTTTTTTTCATACAGTTCGTGGCGTTCAGGTGGGTACAATTAATTGAAAATAAAGGACTGTTTTCCAGTTGAGTATGCATCATAATGAAGGGAATAGGTACCATTCTCGCACACGCCATATAATTGTTTGCATTAGTCTAACACATTCATCTAACTATAGTTTAGGCAGACTTCACTCCATGCCCTTGGACACAGTAAAGTGAATCACCTTATCAGGGGTCATGAGGGGGAAATGGAAAAATGGTACCGTTTCTCGTAGGCACCGTCTAACTGTTTGCATTACCCAACACACACGTAACATAATTAATCAGGGAATAGTATCATTTCTCATATTTACTGTAGGACTGTACTATTTTAACACACCTCATATAAAATAAACAGCACACCGTAGTTTAATGAAAAGAAGCAGAATAGATACACAACGACATCTTATCACAGAACCCCAACTTGTGCGTCTTGGGCAAGATTGACACACCAACTATCGCAATCAGTTCTCCTGGCTACTGCAAGGACAAAGAGCAGGGCGATCTGTCTTAAAACAAGTAGCGTCTCCCGGATAACAAGTTGATAGCGGGCGCTTAGGACGTCATGACCAGCGTCAGTCGCTGTGGCAACCACGTCCCATCAACGCACGAACCTAACCGCCCAAAACCGGCCACAGAAGGAGGGTCCCAAAGCAACGCTTGGACACACCTTCGGCCCGGCCCACTCCACCGCAGCCTTAAAAAACACTGGACACTGAGATAACACAGATTTTCTCGAAAACATTTTCTATGTAGCCTTGTTTTGGATCCAGAATTGTCCCTCCAATGTCTGTTTTTGCCTTGTTTTTGACCATTGTCGACGAATAAATTGTCAACCTGCTTTCGGCGAGTCTTCTTCAAACTTTTGGAACATAGAGTCAGTACAAAGGGTTAACATAAGAGGTGAACGCGCGGAATATCCGCCCTCCCGGTTGGCGCACGGAAGCGGTAAGCAGAGGAGCACCATTTCCATTCGGCTGTCGCCGTTTCCGTGCGGCTTGTCGGGGGGAGGGGGGGGGGATTCCAATAATCATCACCAAGTGGGCAATGTCCTTGTAAATGCTACTATGTAATAATAATAATTTGTTTTTGTTTTTTTAATACGATAAATAGTCACTTGTCCTAAACTTTTCGTGCATGACGTATCTATAAATGTCGTGTTTTTTTTTTGTTTTTTTGTTTTTTTTTATCAAAACAACTACAGCAAAGATAGAATGAAGAGATTCAGAGAAAAAATATACCTAAACGTATATATTAGGGGTGTGACAATACACACAAGTCACAGTTCAGCACGCGCCTAGGTACGGCGTCACGGTTTGGTGAGGGTTCAGTACAACAGTAAAAATAAAAAGCCTTTTTTTCTCAAGCATTTGAAAATTAAAGCCCGGGGGACCACCCTGGGTCCCGGGGGGGGGTGACGGTGGCTCCTTTGCTGGGCGGTTGGAGGAGGGATGGGCTGCGCGTGGATCCCCCCGCCCGCCCTCCCTCCCCGGGCTGGCTGGGTGTGGGCCGTGGCCCTGGGTTGGTGCCCGCGCGGTCTCTCCGCCCGTCTGCGTGGCTGTCGCGCGCCCGGTGGGGCTTGCGTGCTGCTGGATGTGGTAGGGCATGCTCGGGTTGGGGGTTCCGGTGCCGGGATTGGCGATGCGGCGGCGTAGGGTTGGTCGCCAATGGGCTTTCACTCATAAGAGATTCACACGATTACTGGGTTCTAGATCACAGAACTGATTTGTGTACACTCTACCCCTTTCAATCACTTAGTTTATAGTCTTATAGACACCCCCACCCCCATTCTCCTCTTTCACTGGCCAATAGGCCCCCACATGGTGTAAACCGGAAATACATCTCGCTGACGATAGCACCAGCATATTAGTAACTAGTTTAGATGTTCAATGTATTTCTTGTTGTTGTTTGTGTATGTGTTTCTTTTCTTTCTTCTCTTGTATTTCTTTTCTTCTGTCCCCCCATAATCCCTTCCTGTTCGCTGCTTTGTCATAATAAAAAGGTATTTTGAATGATCACAATGGGAGTATGTCAGACTCTCAATGTGAAACATTAAAACTGTTCAGAATCCGGGCACTTAGACTTCCATTCTCTGTGTCAAACAGCTGAACAGGACAGGTTTAAAAAAAAAAAAAAAAAAAAAAAAAAAAGAAAATTAAAGTTTGTATACCATTACACTCTTATATAGGTTAAATTAAAGAAAATGTAAAAAAGTGTGACCTATGTTTTTGTTTTAATAAAAAAAAAAAACAGTTCAATCAGTTAACCCTTTAACACCGAACGTGTCGGCAGCGACGTCTTTACGCATGTCGTCTTTGAAGCTTCGTCACACTGTAATTATGTCACCCACGTGCCGCTGGTTGGTCTCATTTGAAAGTGCGGAAGTTGATGTCCACACCAGTTTTTATTTGAAGTCAATCGCCCATGAAAAACGGGAGATAATGTCATTTAAGTTTTATAGTTTTATTGCACTCATAAATATGCATTAAAACGCTGCATGGACCATGTATCTATCTCGATATTTCCATCATTTCTTGTCCTTTTTCAAAACCAAAAGCAGCACAAAAAACTACAGATCCCGAGAGCCGTTGTGATGTCAAGAAGGACGAACCGAATGTGGACATTTTTAATACATTTCCGAGCGAGGCGCCAACTAAGGAAAAGGAGGCATGTGAAGCAAGCAACAGTCGGTGTTGTGCACCGGTTCGATTGAGCGAGCGACTTTGAAATGTGCAGAATGAATCTAAAACTAAATTTAGCATAAGCTAATGCATTATTTCATTAACTCAAGGAAGAAGATGAGCCGTATTTGTCGTTGTTTTCCTGGGATGAGTCGGCGTCTCCGCGAGTAGAAGTCACAGCAGCGCGCTAAAGAGTAGGCTGTGTGACGTTGTGTGTGACGCAGCTCCGTGACCTATTCATGCAGAAGCTTTATTGAGTGAGCAAAAAAAAAAAAAAACTTTATTGGGCCGTATGCCAGAAAAATTTGAATTGAACTGAACTACTTGTCAATATTTTTGAAAATACTTTTTTTCAATGTTATATATATTTTTTCTTCACTATAATCTTTTAAATTTTTATAAAGATCAGTGTTCGAGAAGCTTGATTGCATGTACGTATATACTTTAGACAAGGTGATGGGTATAATACCTAACTTCACAAAGAGATATCCTCCAAACCCTTTTTGTGTTAGATGATATATATTTTTTTCTCACTATTTTGCACAGTATATAACCAGTTTTGACCATAGCATGTGTAAAAGCCAAAAACGCCTATGACCATACATGTTGTTTGTGTTGAAATGTCAAACATAAAACTATTCAATCTTATTTTTTTCTACTGAATGTTTATCCTAACAAGTTGAATAAATATTATCAAGCTTCAAAACGGTTGGTCGAGCATGTTTGGTTGTCAACGGGACATCAACATTACAAATTTTGAAAAAATATTTTGGGATTTTTTTGTCTTTTTGAGTCCAAAATGTGGATTATAATTGGTCAGTAAAGACAACAACAGTTTGGACATGAAGTTCAAGGTGTCCTTAAAAAAGACCCAACTTGGACCCAACTTGGACCCAACTTGGCCCTTGTGAACAATTTTTTCTTTGAGATATAAAGGGAACATCAAATGCATGCAAATTCGGCCAAAATAGGTTTAGGTGTTAAAGGGTTAATATGAACATATTTGATGTGAACGATGTTATAGAACATAAAAAGTAACGCCAGTTACTTTGCCGAGTAACAAGTTTTTACTCGTATGTGGAGGTAACTAAGTTACTAACTCAATGACTTTTTGTGAGAAGTCATTTGTAACTGCAACTAATTACTTTTTTAAAGTAAGATTAACAACACTGGTCTAAATAATATTACTCAAGTAAAAGTAGTCATCCAAAAATGTACTCAAGTATAGGTTCACTATGGTGCACTGACGTTCAGCAGGCATGATTGCTATATGAATCTGACGAGCTAACACCTGATCCAGCTCAGTCGCCTGCTACCAAGGGGTAGTTATGGTGTATCACAAAAGTGATTACACCCCTTGCATTTCTGCAGATATTTAAGTATATCTTTTGGTAAATGGTAAATGAACCGTACTTATATAGCGCATTTATCTGCATGGTTACCATGCCAAAAGCGCTTTACATTAGCAGACATTTACCCGTTCACGCACACATTCACACACCAATGGGGCTGCTGCCATGCAAGGCGCTGTCAACCCATTGGAGGCAAATCAGGGTTCAGTGCCTTGTCCAACAGCACTTCGACAGTGGGCAGTCGTAGCCGGGAATCGAATCACTGACCTTTCGGTCCAAGGACAACTCCAGCTACCAAGTGTGCCACGGCAGTGGATGTTTTCATGGGAAAACACTGACAAAATGACACTTTGACACAATGAAAAGTAGTCTGTGTGCAGCTTATATAATAGAGTTCATTTATTTTTTCCTCGAAATAACTCAAAATATAGCCATTAATATCTAAACCTCTGGCAACAAAAGTGACTACACCCCTTAGAAACAACGTACATCCCTAAATGTCCAAATTGAGTACTGCTTGTCATTTTCCCTCCAAAATCTGATGTGACTCGTTACAGGAGTGCTGTCAGCATTGCTGCAGTGATTGAAGAGGTGGGGGGTCAGCCTGTTAGTGCTCAGAGCATACGCCGCACTCTCATCAAATTGGTGTGCATGGCTGTCACCCCAGGAGGAAGCCTCCTCTGAAGACTGTACACAAGAAAGCCCATCCGTCTCATCATACCATAGGACATGTGTCCAGTAATCCATGTGCTTCGTTGACATGTCTTCAGCAAACTGTTTGCAGGCTTTCTTGTGTACCGTCTTCAGAACACTGTAGACTGCTGGCATTGGCTTAATGTTACCTTAGAACACATGTATGTGTGCTTGTTTATTGTGGAGACATTTGGCTGGAACTGAGGCCGTCCACACAGGGGTATCTTGTGTCAGATTTAGATACTCCATAGGTACATCTCTTCACCATTTTGAATGTCTGCAGCATTTTGATTCTTTTCGACTTCTTCCGTTTGATGGCAGTTGGCAGTTTCGTAAGGCTTACAGTGGGCACCAGATGAACCAATTAGACAATGGAGGCATGCGTAGAGTTTGACGGACAGTGCTCACATGACAACGGTCTCTTCTAGGACGTATGATTGGTCGGTGGCTGTTTCGGAGGCAGAGTTTGAAAGGTTCAATTACTTTTTTTTCTTTGGTATACAATTGAGGACCTGCTAATGTGTGTGTTTGTGTGTGGGGTTTTTTGTGTTTTTTTTTTTTTTTTTTTTAACAGATTTGGCGCATTTGTTGAGGGTTTATTTATGGTCGAAAACACTCAGGTGACTCGAAGTTCCGCTCTGAGACCCCCAATTTAAAAAAAAAAATAATAATAATAATAATGATAATAACTCCTAAACCCCAACTCAAGGTGAGAGCATGAGAGAGCATAATTAAAGACACCATGAGATATTATCACGTACTTACCTTGTACTTACCTTGTTTCGATCCAAAAACTCCATGTAGCATGTCAAGACACAGCTGTGAATGGCCACAGCCGGACTTTTGGCGGATTTTATGGGTGAAACACGGTAATATAACAAGGGTCGGAATGGCTAAAGCGCAGACATTAAGGAGTGGTCGAGATTTTCTTTTTCAAATATTTACCCTTTTAAACGTTTTTATTTAGATTTTTCTTTGTTCGGATCGATTATTTATCATCTAAAATATTGGGGAAAATGTGACAGTAACAAAAAAAAAAAAAAAATACAGTTAAGCGATAGTTATGAGGTAGCTATTTGTGACCTATTTACACTTTTTTTTCATTGTGACGAAATTTGTTTACAAAATTGAAATATGCGGGTGAACCATTTTATAAAGCTATTTTTTTATTCATTATTTCATTTATAACTAAATATTGGACATCAATTAATGATTCTAAGCTTAAAATGATAGACATTTCGAATAATAAATATTAATTACTTACATTCTTTTTATGGCTGGGTTGAAACAAAAGCGGTTGCGCGGTGTCTGTAAGCGGGAACTCCAGGGTACAAGGGACAAATTAAAAATTGTTCCATGAAACTGCTATGGCAGCATATAGATATATTGTTTTATTAAACACAACAGTTCTTTGGCCTTAAAATTCAGCAGTTTATTTGAACTCATTCACTTCCAGCCATTTTCACAGGTGCAACCCCATTCGCTCCCGGCCGTTTTACTGGATTTTGACTGATTTTGCAAGGCCCACAGAGAATTCTATTCTATTGCTATATAAACATGGCACCCACCAAAAGAAAGATAAGACTCTCTTCTTTCAGCAGGAAAAAAAGTAAGTTCATATCTTTTACCATTGTTTAGAAATCAGCATTAGAAAAAAGCTTAGTTTGAGCAATTTTCCAATTTCTGATGAAAAAACTGAGAAAATTGAGCTTTTTGTGAAAGCATACATTTCAAGAATAACTTTGACTGTAACACAGCTATTTTTTGCTTTAGTTACATCCCAAACATCTGAATAATGTTTTCCTTTTACAAAATAACATAAACAACAAGACAAATAGAGCTTTTGATAGCAAAGTAACAATTTATTTACACATAACTAACTGAGAGATGACGCTGTCAGCCGACTCGACAGCTTTTCTAAACTTTTCCCTCATCGCTGCCTGTCTCATAAAGATTTTTTTGAGTCTCTGCGGGGTCTGCTTGGCGAGCATCACGGACTCAACAGCATCATCTGCTGCCCTGGTGGTCCCGGTCGTTCTGCTCGGTCGTCCAGCGCCTGGCATCCCCGGCGTCCTCTAGGTTGTTCTCCATTCGGTCGTTTTCCACTGGTGCCCCGGCCATGGGCACGGCCGTTCGTTGCCGTTGAATCGAGTTGTGGGTCTTACCAAATGCGCTACTGCCCTCCATTGGCAAGTTTTCATTGCTTTAAAATGGATTTTCAGCTTTGTGCTTTGGAGCTAAATTGAATCAGAACCCAGAGATGTCTCTTGTAAAAAAAAAAAAAAAAAAAAAAAAAAAACGTAAAGACGTAAAGACGTATGAATACGTTTTTGGGACACTGAAACAATTAAAAATAGAACATATTTATACGTTTTTTTGGGAGCAAATGAGACAAAGATGGGTGCAAGGGCAGAAACTCCTTTTTCAGCCTTGTCTGAGTTTTCCGCCTTATTTGTTCATTTAAATATGATTATGCCATACAGTATTACGACTAATTATTGTAGAGCATTTAAGTCGCGTTATTAAGAGCTTGTTGCTACTGGTTACCAAGGAAGCATCATCTGGGGCGCTGGGGGGGGGGGGGGGGGGGGAATAAAATGTGTGTCAATAAACAGAACGTACAGATAGAGTAGCACATGGCTTCATACTGGAGCAGACACATGCTGCGCTGGCACTCGCCAAGTTTTGTAGAACTGGCTTATTGGTGCGCAATTTCTCTTCACAGCTTGCCCTTAAAACGGTTCTTTTCTTGTTCATGCCATCATATTCCCAGGCAGACACTGTTTTATTTTTGATTGACAGCGCTCCGATCGGTGAAGCCAGGTGGAGATTTGATCTTTCGATGAATACACAAAACCCTTGTTCAGATGTGCCACTTTTCATGAGTACTAGGAGCTGTGATTATTTTTGATACTGTTGTATCAGCCACTTTGCACTGGGCTGGCTTTGAAAGAATGATGAATAGCTTTTTTAAATTGTTTGTAATTGATAAGTGCTCTGAGATACTTTGTTATGAAACACTGCTAATTTAGTAACACCGATACACTGTTGTGCCTTATTAATTCTCTCCCTTCTGGCTCGGAGCACTGTGCTATTGAAGAGCGCTCCATCTGTTCGTCTGTGTCTGGGCCGAACATGCAGTCATATTTTGCGCTGCTAAGAAGCAGGCACTGTTACTTAATGTCCAAATGTATGGCTTTTTTCAACAATGCATTCATGATCTGAATCATATCTTCTAATTATTAGGGTCACCGTCACATTTGCATTCATCATTAGCATTTTGTATAAGGCGATAAGGTTAAAGTATGAATTATTATAAATTCTTTTCTGCTTCTGAACCATACAAAAAATCATTTGCATAGATATTGTCTGACACCTTTCCTGAGCATTCCATTTCAAACACACAATAAAAAAAAACAGTATAAAGGATAAAAAAGAGGGAATCAAGGCAGAAGAAATCTTAAAAGAACAGTGGAAGAAACTGCACAGGAAGCACTCACAAAGAGTTTTGGAAATTTTTGTGTTTATGAAGACCAACACTGGGTGAATACCTGCATGTGTGCCCACCTGTGTGTCCTAGGGGGCTTTAATGTGGTCCACCTGGGGCTGTTTTGGGAAGTCATGCAGGTGTTAAAGGTCTGCACTTATTCCTCGGAAGATTTAATGAGTAGAACATCCTAACCTGCATAGCAAGACAGTGAGTTAACTATTTAACACGAAACATTAATGGCGTTCAGCAAAGGCAGAGTAGGAATGGACTGTTGTTAATAATCTTAGATTTTCTTTGGGGGCAATGAAATTACTCATTTTATTGGCATTGTATGGCATGACTTTTTTTCATATTTCATTGTATGATGATATTTGAATAAACAGACACGTATATTAGGTAGGTGTACAGTGTTTGTCATATCTTTTTTAATAAAACAGGTAACCTACAGTTTAATAAATTGATGAGATGGAGAAAAAATAAGATTAGTTATGTATTCCAAACCCAAATGCAGTGATCCCTTGCTACAGTGTATCACGATTCAATCTTTGTGCCCTCAGTCCATCGTGGATTTTTTTTTCCAACTAAAAATACAATAGGATACAGTATTTTTAGTTTAAAATGTTAAGATGTATGCATGTTTACATGTAGAAATCATTTTCTTTTATATGCAGTGGGGCAAATAAGTATTTAGTCAACCACCAATTGTGCAAGTTCTCCTACTTGAAAAGATTATAGAGAGGCCTGTAATTGTCAACATGGGTAAACCTCAACCATGAGAGACAGAATGTGGGGAAAAAAAAAAAAAAACAGAAAATCACATTGTTTGATTTTTAAAGAATTTATTTTCAAATTAGAGTGGAAAATAAGTGTTTGGTCACCTACAAACAAGCAAGATTTCTGGCTGTCAAATAGGTCTAACTTCTTCTACCGAGGCTTCACTCGTTACCTGTATTAATGGCACCTGTTCTACCTCATTATCGGTATAAAAGACATCTGTCCACAACCTCAGTCAGTCACACTCCAAACTCCACTATGGCCAAGACCAAAGATCTGTCGAAGGACACCAGACACAAAATTGTTGACCTGCACCTGGCTGGAAAGACTGAATCTGCAATAGGTAAAACGCTTGGTGTAAAGAAAATGGAAGACATACAGTACAAGACCACTGATAATCTCCCTCGATCTGGGGCTCCATGCCAGATCTCACCCCGTGGCGTCAAAATGATAACAAGAACGGTGAGCAAAAATCCCAGAACCACCCTAGTGAATGACCTGCAGAGAGCTGGAACCACAGTAACAAAGGCTACTATCAGTAACACAATGCGCCGCCAGGGACTCAAATACTGCACTGCCAGACGTGCCCCCCTGCTGAAGAAAGTACACGTCCAGGCCCGTCTGCGGTTCACTAGAGAGCATTTGGATGATCCAGAAGAGGACTGGGAGAATGTGTTATGGTCAGATGAAACCAAAAAACAAGTTTTCGGTAGAAACACAGGTTCTGGTGGTTGGAGGAGAAAGAATACTGAATTGCATCCTAAGAACACCATACCCACTATGAAGCATGGGGGTGGAAACATCATGCTTTGCGGCTGTTTTTCTGCAAAGGGACCAGGACGACTGATCTGTGTAAAGGAAATAATTAATGGGGCCATGCATCGAGAGATTTTGAGTGAAAATCTCATTCCATCAGCAAGGGCATTGAAGATGAGACGTGGCTGGGTCTTTCAGCATGACAATGATGCCAAACACAGCCAGGGCAACAAAGGAGTGGCTTCGTGAGAAGCATTTCAAGGTACTGGAGTGGCCTGGCCAGTCTCCAGATCTCAACCCCATAGAAAATCTGTGGAGGGAGTTGAAAGTCCATGTTGCCCAACGACAGCCCCAAAACATCACTGTTCTAGAGGAGACCTGATGGAGAAAATACCAGTAACAGTGTGTGAAAAGCTTATGAAGAGTTACAGAAAACGTTTGGCCTCCGTTATTGCCAACAAAGGGTGCATAACAAAGTATTGAGATTAACTTTTGGTATTGACCAAATACTCATTTTCCACCATGATTTGCAAATAAATTCTTTAAAAATCAAGCAATGTGATTTTCTGGGTTTTTTTCCATATTCTGTCTCTTATGGTTGAGGTTTACCCATGTTTACAATTACAGGCCTCTCTAATATTTTCAAGTGGGAGAACTTGCACAATTAGCGGTTGACTAAATACTTATTTGCCCCACTGTACATCTAATTCGTATGATAATTATTAGATTTGCAGTGCTTAGAAACCATTTATCAAAATATTCACATCCATCAGGGTTTTTTGTTTTGTTTTGTTTTTTAATTATTCTTTGGGGAAAAGGGGGAAAACATGTCTTGTATGTATCTCTTTCCAATAATGTAAAATATGAAGAAATACATTGAACACCCCCCCACACACAAAAAAAAACCCAACCAACAACAACAAACATTTTTTACAATTTGGAGTGTTCAATCAGCCTACAGTGCATGTTTTGGGCCTGTGGTAAGAAAGCGAAGCACCCGGAAATAACCCAGACAGGCTCTGGGTGAGCCCGGCATTTAAACCTTGATCTTAGAACTTTGAGGTGGATGTGTCCATCATTCGGTCTCCGTGTCGCTGCATAGAATATGCCCAAGGGCAGACTGACGTACGGGTATACCGGGGATTTTCCCGGTGGGCTGTTGGGCCTGTGTTCAAATTAGCAGACCCTGCAATTAGCGCGCCCACGTAATCCAAGCATTACAGTAGATTCAGCGAGCCGTAAAGCAGTTAACTTCCGTGTGCTCACTCTCAACACTCTGAAATATATAACAACACCATTATCATCATTTAAAAATAAAATAATGTCACCTGATCTTAAAACAGCTCCATAAACATGTGCTTTATGTGCTTTACTGTCACGTCAGTAAATTATTGTGCAATTCCCTGAGCAACAGGTCGTTTCAGTCGAGGGTAGTATTCATTTTTGTGGCACTGTAAATCCACTAAATAAGTACTTGCTAAGGTTGATGAATATAAGTAGTGGACCTCTCAGACTTCTCCTATACTAAAAACTATACATTTTTACTAAGGATGCAACAATACTTGGTTTTATATTGAACCGTTCGATACTCCCTCTTCGATTCAATACGCTAAAATATTTTATGCAAATGAAAAGCTCTCTGAATGTATTTTCTAATTTTTTTCTTGCGTGCGCTCGCTAATATGCCCAGGGTGCATCAAGAACTGAGGGCTGCACCTTGAAAAACTCTGAGACAGCTCCTCCCCGCGAGCAGCCCTCCTTCTCTCCTCCCCCAAACTGCATGGAGGGCGGAGTGAAGCACGCTGCATTTGTTTGTGGCAGAGGTAACAGACACGACAATTAAGACTAGCGAGGATAAACAGAAGTTTGAGGAGGCGGCTTCAGCATCGCACAGATCTGCTGTGTGGCAGCATTTCGGGTTTGCTGATTTGCTATCCCCTCTCGTACATATTTCACAAAGACCGTCTTCCCGGATATTTACAACATAGTCTGCCAAAACATTGTTATCGACTTGCCTGTTACGAGCAACCTCGCTTTGACAACAGACAGCTGGATACCCCGGGACACTGAGAGCTACCTCACGGTTGCATTATGAACAATGAGTGGCAAATTAAGAGTGCTGTACTTCAAACTTGTCCTGTTTATGAAAGTTGATTATCAAAAGCTGGTGTTGTGCAGTACACGTGACTTCTGTGGCGTTTGCTAACTTTTTTAATGCTCCGACAACACTCGCTCAGACACAAAAGGTATCATCAAATAGCAAACTACATGTGCTACGTTAGATCCTCCAAGTCCCATACCATGGCTACGTGAGCCCAGAGTGATCATGGAACACTTAATCCATATGCTACATCGATGAATTAAAAACCGCCATGACTGAATGGAAGTTAAGCAGGCCGAATCAATCCATACCAGAGACGATAGACAATGCTGCAAATATTGTTAATCCAGCACCTGACACAGATGGACTCGGACCACAAAAAGGATGTTCTAAGAGAGCTGTAGCAATCAACAGTGTGCCCCACCTCACTTTACAAACAGTAAAGATTGTTCTCAGCACTTTTATTCAAAATTTCTTCCGATCAGTAAGAAGTAAGCATATAAATATTATGCACTAAAAAGCATGTTTATATGATGACAATGTTATTTTTGCTTGTTAGCAAAATTTAAAAAAAAAAACATCGAAAAAAAATAACACTTGTATTTTTTGTTTCAGAGCATTAAATGTGATGAATCAAATTGAAAATTGTGTCCCTCGTATCGAAAATCGTACCGAACCGTGAATTAACTGTATAGTTGCATCCCAAATTTTTACTGTACCAATATTTAGAAAAATGAATTAAAAGTCCTACGTGTACACTTTGATCAGGTTACAATTCTGATTTTTGTAGTACTGTAAATCCACAATTCTGAATAAGTTCTTGACATGGATGGTCAATAGTAGAAGTGGACCTCTCTGACTACTCCCAGACTTAAAACGATGCATTCTTACTTTACCAAAATTTAGAAAATTTGAATTTAAAAGTCTTACATGTGGACTTTGATCTGGTTACAGTTTGCAGTTCTTATTGTTGTGGTACTGTAAATCCACAATTCTGGCCAAGTTCCAAAAAGTTCTGGCCAAGGTTATTTGTAGACCTCTCTGACTACTCCGATACTCAAAACTCATTTTACATTTTTACTGTACCAAAATAAAATTTTGAATTAAAGTCCTACATGCATACTTTGATCAGGTTACAGTTCTTAGTTTTATGGAACTGTAAATCCACAGTTCTGAATAAGTTCTGGCCAAGGTTAGTGAATATCAGTAGCGGACCCTGTTTCTGGCTGGATGGCTTCCAACCAGTGTTGTTTTTGACAGCCCTTTTAATTTTCGACTTATTCTTAGCTTTTTGGACGTTAATATTTATCAGTCTTAGTCATATTTTAGTCATCTCAAAATGTGTTTGTCATGATCTAGTTTTTGTTGACAAAAATGCAAGACTAATTTTTTCTAGTTTTAGTCGATGTCGACAAAAAAATGTTTTCGTCTGTAAAAAATTTTTTTTAAAAATACCCAAAATAAATAAATAAAGGTTTCCAACTATTTTGAGTGTACATTGACAGACAAGCACATATTGTAGCGTCTACAAGGACAACGCCAATGTGGTGATAATACACACTCAGCAGGAAAAGAGTACATTATGTTCAATCAATTATACGCACCTGGGCGCCACGAACTGTATGTAAAAAAGGTTGTCCGAGAGTTTAAGAGGACGCTTGCCATTAGCATTAGCCTAATGGGAACACTATGCTATCGCTACGAGTTACAGTTAGCGTGTGATGATTGGCAAAGGCTAAAGCAACATTGCATATTCTCTCTGGCCAAGATAACAAATCTTACAATGTGTGCTTGGAAAGTAGAGAGGACACTGCACTGGTGAGTGGGGGATGGTGGGGCAGCAAGTCACATGAGTGAAACAACCAGACACTGCTACGATGCTGGCTAACGACACATAAAATGTCACACCTTGTGAACATGAGAGGGAAACTATTGCGCATTTTCGTCTCCTTCTCGTCAGACGAAAATGGCATTAGGCCCGTTATGTTTTAGTCCCCCAAAACATGATTTTACCTCGTTACTCTTCGATGATTGTCATGAAAAAAATGTTCGTTGACGAAATATTTTCATTATCGTCATTGTTGACGAAAACAACACTGCTTCCAACACTGTCCATTAAGTCTTTTATTCACTCCTGAGGCCACTCCAACCCACGTGGCGCTGAAATGTCCCCAAATCAACAGTGACCTGATATCAACAGGACGTGTCCCCGACAGGTCCCCATACCAACAGGAAGTGGACTGATATCAACAGGACATGTCCCCGAAATGTCCCCAAATCAACTGGAAGTGACCTGATAAATCTGTATCTTTCATAAGTTAAACTGTACATGCTAATGATCACTGCCAACCCTCACAGTTAAAAATGGTTTGATTTCAATCACCTTAATGGCAGCAAATATGTTAATGATGTAAAAAAAAAAAAAAAAAAGGATTTATTCCTAAATCAGTTGTATGATATACTGTATATGTTTCACAAAACTTGGCATTTTAGCCGCAAAAGAGCAAGTTTTGGCCAAACACCTCCTTTCGTAGCTTTACATTGGCTACAATGATATTCAAGACAAAGCACTATCTTCATCTCCATTTTGTTTCCAAATAGTACACCTGAGAAGGATAATTATGAAAAATATAAGTGCGATAATACATTTATGACTTTTGGTCACATAGCTTTGCTGCATTACGTTTAGTCTCTTGCATGCCTGATCTTTGACAGATTTATTAAGTCAAGTGCTAATGTTACAGCTAGCATGTGGGCCGGGAGAGATGCTGTCACTCACAATCAAACCTTCCTCAATGCCTATAATCTCCACCAAGTTTTAGCTGCAGAAGCTATGGCGATCGAGTGGGAGATGGACATTGTGAACTCCCTATAATCCTATTGTTTATCTTTTAGGTTAATATCCAGGATTTTTAGGGGGAGATCTCCCAGGAGATTATTGATATAGATTATAGTTATTTAATAACTGCTTCAAGTTTAGGACTTTTTATTATTAAGTCTAAATTTGATCATGCTCGTGAGTCTCGCTTTTTTTTTTTTTTTTGTCTTTTTAGTCAGATGCCCTAAGATCTATGGTATTTAAGATGATGAATTATATCATCCTGTCTGTACTAACTGAAGTTGAGCAGAGGATGGTTTTTAATATCGAGAGAAGCAGCCTTCATAATCAGCAGGTGAGGGGGCCACCTATCCTTGCTGCAGCTTGGTTTGTCTGCGAGGATTTTCTGGCTGTTAGGTAGACGAGGCAACCTTTGGCTCCTTCCTCTTACATAACGTCTGCTCGTTAGAACCACACGTGCAGGTTGGCTGGTTGGGAGAGAGGGGGTATTCTAGAGAAAAACGTCCTTCTCTGTGTCCTACAGAGACCTTCCTTCAGGTGGCGAGAGCCCACTAATGTATTAAAAGCTTACACCCGACTGTGGCATAGACCACATGGAAAAGATATTTTATTTCAGATTGTGAAATCTCTATTGATGCATTTCTTTGCAGCAAGAAACCACATTTTAGAGGTGTTTGTCCAATGATTAACAATAAAAAGTAAAATCCCATAGTAAATTTATTATATATACTTGAAAAGATTAGAGAGGCCTGTAATTGTCAACATGGGCAAACCTCAACCATGAGAGACAGAATGTGGAAAAAAGTATTTGGTCACCTACAAAAAAGCAAGACTTCTGGCTGTCAAAGAAGTCTAACTTCTTCTAACGAGGTCTAACAAGGCTCCACTCGTTACCTGTATCAATGGCACCTGTTTTAACTCATTATCGGTATAAAAGACACTTGTCCTTAACTTCAGTCAGTCACACTCCAAACTCCACTATGGCCAAGACCAAAGAGCTGTTGAAGGACACCAGAGACTAAATTGTAGACCTGCACCAGGCTGGGAAGACTGAATCTGCAATAGGTAAAACGCTTGGTGTAAAGAAATCAACTGTGGGAGCAATTATTAGAAAATGGAAGACATACAAGACCACTGATAGTCTCCCTCGATCTGGGGATCCCTGCAAGATCTTATCCCGTGGCGTAAAAATGATAACAAGAACGGAGAGCAAAAATCCCAGAACTACACGGGGGGACCTGGTGAATGACCTACAGGGAGCTGGGACCACAGTAACAAAGGCTACCAGTGGCGGTCCTGGCTACTTTCGTGCCCTGGGCGAACCACCCCGTCCGCCCCGTTGATGCAGGCACAGATTCGTTGTTCTTTTTTTTTTTTTTTTTTTTTACAAATTTACATTTTACAAAGACATTTATTGGGTTATGTCATAACCCGATACATTTAATAATATCTATGTTAATTTCATGAATTAAATACAATTTATTTGGAAGCAGGAGTTTGTGTTGTGTGGCCTGGGATCATGAGAGGTCAGTCTATCCCCCGCCCCCCTCCTTGCTTTTCCTCTGAGAGTGAGTGAGACTCGTCCTGCTCACTCACTCTGCAGTTGCGAGCAGCTGATCCCCCTCCCGTCTCCCCCTGCCTTTTCTTCTGACACACACGACTCTCAGCTGCAGTTGACATGATAGTAAGGGGCGCCCTAGCGCCCACTCTACTAACTTGACATGGAAATGAGAGGTATTAGTCTAGAAAACTGGCGTTTTGGTTTTTTTTTTCTCTCGAGGGCGCTTGTGTGCCCCCAAATAGATTGCGCCCTGGGCGGTCGCCCACATTGCCCATAGCAAAAACCGCCTGTGAAGGCTACTATCAGTAACACGCCAGGGACTCAAATCCTGCACTGCCAGACGTGTCCCCCTGCTGAAGCTAGTATACGTCCAGGCCCGTCTGCTGTTCGCTAGAGAGCAGTTGGATGATCCAGAAAAGGACTGGGAGAATGTGTTATGGTCAGATGAAACCAAAATAGAACTTTTTGGTAGAAACACAGGTGGAGGAGAAAGAATACTGAATTGCATCCAAAGAACACCATACAAACTGTGAAGCATGGGGGTAGAAACATCATGCTTTGGGGCTGTTTTTCTGCAAAGGGACCAGGATGACTGATCTGTGTAAAGGAAAGAATGAATGGGGCCATGTATCGAGATATTTTGAGTGAAAATCTCCTTCCATTAGCAAGGGCATTGAAGAGGAGACGGGGCCGGGTCTTTCAGCATGACAATGATGCCAAACACACAGCCAGGGCAACAAAGGAGTGGCTTTGTAAGAGGTTTTTCAAGGTCCTGGAGTGGCCTAGCCAGTCTCCAGATCTCAACCCCATAGAAAATCTGCGGAGGGAGTTGAAAGTCCGTGTTGCCCAGTGACAGCCCCAAAACATCACTGCTCTAGAGGAGATCTGCATGGAGGAATGAGCCAAAATACCAGCAACAGTGTGTGAAAAGCTTTTGAAGAGTTACAGAAAAAGTTTGCCCTCCGTTATTGCCAATAAAGGGTGCATAACAAAGTATTGAGATGAACTTTTGGTATTGAGCAAATACTTATTTTCTACCCTGATTTGCATTTTTTTTTTTTTTAAATCAAACAATGTGATTTTCTGTTTTTTTTTTCTCCACATTCTGTCTCTCATGGTTGAGGTTTACCCATGTACAGGCCTCTCTAATATTTTCAAGTGGAACAACTTGCACAATTAGTGATTGACTAAATACTTATTTGCCCCACTCCACTGTATATATATATATATATATATATATATATATATATATACTGGACTGTCTCAGGAAATTAGAATACACAATATTCTAATTTTTTGAGACAGTCCTGTGTATATATACAGGACTGTCTCAGGAAATTAGAATACACAATATTCTAATTTCCTGAGACAGTCCTGTATATATACACAGGACTGTCTCAAAATATTAGAATATTGTGTATTCTAATTTTCTGAGACAGTCCAGTATATATATATACACACTCACCGGCCACTTTATTTAGTTATACCTGTCCAACTGCTCGTTAACACTTAATTTCTGATCAGCCAATCACATGGCGGCAACTCAGTGCATTTAGGCATGTAGACATGGTTTAAGACAATCTCCTGCAGTTCAAACCGAATATCAGTATGGAGATGAGAGGTGATTTCAGTGACTTTGAATGTGGCATGGCAGTTGGTGCCAGAAGGGCTGGTCTGAGTATTTCAGAAACTCCTGATCTACTGGGATTTTCACACACAACCATCTCTAGGGTTTACAGAGAATGGTCTGAAAAAGAAAGAATATCCAGTGAGCGGCAGTTCTGTGGGCGGAAATGCCTTGTTGATGCCAGAGGTCAGAAGTGAATGGCCAGACTGGTTCGAGCTGATAGAAAGGCAACAGTGACTCAAATAACCACCCGTTACAACCAAGGTAGGCAGAAGAGCATCTCTGAACGCACAGTACGTCGAACTCTGAGGCAGATGGGCTACAGCAGCAGAAGACCACGCCGGGTGCCACTCCTTTCAGCTAAGAACAGGGAACTGAGGCTACAATTTGCACAAGCTCATCGAAATTGGACAATAGAAGATTGGAAAAACGTTGCCTGGTCTGATGAGTCTCGATTTCTGCTGCGACATTCAGATGGTAAGGTCAGAATTTGGCGTCAACAACATGAAAGCATGGATCCATCCTGCCTTTTATCAACGGTTCAGGCTGGTGGTGGTGGTGTAATGGTGTGGGGAATATTTTCTTGGCACTCTTTTGGCCCCTCGGTACCAATTGAGCATCGTTAGAACGCCACAGCCTACCTGAGTATTGTTGCTGACCATGTCCATCCCTTTATGACCACAATGTTTCATCAGGATAATGCGCCATGTCATAAATCTGGAATCATCTCAGACTGGGTTCTTGAACATGACAATGAGTTCACTGTACTCAAATGGCCTCCACAGTCACCAGATCTCAATCCAATAGAGCATCTTTGGGATGTGGTGGACCGGGAGATTCGCATCATGGATTTGCAGCCGACAAATCTGTGTGATGCCATCATGTCAATATGGACCAAACTCTCTGAGGAATGCTTCCAGCACCTTGTTGAATCTATGCCACGAAGAATTGAGGCAGTTCTGAAGGCAAAAGGGGGTCCAACCCGTTACTAGCATGGTGTACCTAATAAAGTGGCCGGTGAGTGTATATATATAATATAATATAATATGTATATGTGTGTGTGTGTATGTATGTATGTATGTATATATATACAGTGTTGTCTGTGTAATCAGTCTGATTACTTTCTTTCAGTAACAAGCAATATAATGTGTTCATTTTTCCAACCCAGTAATCTGATTAAAGTTAGTTTCCTCGGTGCCCGTACGTTACTATTTTGTTGTTGCCTCATACTGTATGTAGAATGAAGACTACATAGTCATGTACGAAGAGCATTTGAATAGAAAACACTGCTCTTGAGTTTGGGAGTGACATCACATCTCACGTTTTCTCATCGGGAAAAAAACGGGTCATGTGTATTACCATGCTGTGTGCGTGCACACGGTCTGCCACGGCGGTCAACAACATAGCATGGCTAGTTGGCTACCTATCCGGATGCTAACAGTAAAGGAGCCAGAGGGATACGACAAAGTGCTGCATTTGCTCACTTCACATATCCATCCAGTAAAGATGACAAAAATATCTCCGTGCATTGCAAACTCTGCGCTGCCTCAGAAAGACTGTCGTACGCTAAAAACTCGACAACTAATTCAACAAGGAAGAACTTGGAATGACAGCACAATGCGAAAAAACTGGAAACAAAGCCGACAGGTAACGAGACAGCCAGCACTTCTACTGTTTGTAACCAGCCTTTATAATATGTGTAATTATCTACATTTTATAGTCAAGAGTTTGTAATCATAGGCGGTGTTTTACATTTGTGGGACTGGAGGAAAAGTCAAAAGTTTGAACACCATCATTTTTTCATTGTATATATTTTCACTACTATTGTAAATTCTCACTGAAGACATCAAAACTATGAACGAACATGTGAAATGGCAAAAAAAAGAAATAACTGAAAACAGGTCCACCTTTGAGGTGCGAGTTCAATCAACTGTTCAAGTTGTTGAATGCTTAGGTTTAAAGAAATTCTAAATATCCATCTTGCCTTCTCTGGTGTAGTTTTGGCTAAGCAAAGGATAGTCTCCAAGGTGCTAGTCACATGATATGTTTGAAAAATGATTTTGACCCATTATGAAAACTTTATGTTGTAGGATTTTTGTTCATTTCATTCATTTTTGTTGTTTGTTTTATTGCCTTACAAATCTTATAGACAACATTTTAATGGCTAGGTCTTTATTTCAAAGGGGAAGTCCAGATTTTTTTACATTAGACTTAATCTTGGAGTTAGCGGGGGTTTAATTAGTCGTTGGAGTTGATTTAAACAAATTTCGTGCTGTTTGTCAGTTATTTGTTAGTTTTAGGGCTCCGGAATGGCTAAGCTACGGCGAGTCAATGGTGGTCGACTTATTAAACCCCCGCTAACTCAAAGATTAAGCCTTTTGTGAAAAACTCAATTACACGCGATGACATTTTTCTGTTATTTTTATGTTGTGGCAGCAAAAGGAGAAAAATAGGTAAATAGTAACTAATACGTTACTTTTAAAGTAACTTAGTTACTTTGATAATAAAGTAATCAGTAAAGTAACTAGATTACTTTTTTGAGGTGTAATCAGTAATTAGTAATTAAATTACTTTTTTAAGTAATCCGTGACAACACTGTATATATACATATATACAGTATATATGGCGGAAAACACTCAGGTGACTTGAAGTTCCGCTCTGAGACCCCCAATTTGACCAAATTTCAAAATTGTCCAATGTGCATGCGTAATACATCATTGGAAAGCTTTAAATCTCTATTTTCTGGGGGAAGAAAAATTTTGAACAGGAGGGCATTTAAAAAAAAACAAACAAAAATTTACAGCAAAACCCTAACTGGAGGCGAGAGCAAAATTAAAGACACAATGATTTTAACGAGATATTATCGCGTACTTACCTGGTTCCGATCCAAAAACACCATGTTTCATCTAGTGTCAACACACAGATGTGATTGGCCACAGCCAGATTTGTTATGCAGAAATTGCAGACATCAAGGAGTGGTCGAGATATTCTTTTTCATATATTTACTCTTGTAAAGTTTTTTTTCTTTTTTTTTTTTTTTTTTTTTTTTTATGTTTGGATCGATTATTTATCATCTAACATATTGGGGAAAATGCGACAGTAATAAAAAAAATACAATTAATCGATAGTTACGAGGTAGATATCCATGACTTCTTTACAGACGCCATTTTTTTCATTATGACGTAATCTATCTATCTATCTATCTATCTATCTATCTATCTATCTATCTATCTATCTATCTATCTATCTATCTATCTATCTATCTATCTATCTATCTATCTATCTATCTATCTATCTATCTATCTATCTATCTATCTATCTATCTATCTATATTTTTTTTTCCACCGAGAAGCTAAATTAAAGATTATTCACAACCCGTCCTGTCCCGATCTGCTTGGATGGAAAGCAGGGACCTTAGTGCAATAAGACCGCAAAGCCAAGCTGATACCGAGCTTTAGCTAGTCTCATCCCCTGTAAAGCTGACCTGTCTGACTGCATGTCTGCATCTGTGTCTGTACTGTATGTACACATCACACACCAAAAAAAAAAAAAAAAAAAAAAACTATTGTGAAATGCAGATTGAGAAATATTTCAGCACAATTATATTTACATTATCTTCTGTATATATATATATATATATATATATATATATATATATATATATATATATATATATATATATATATATATATATATATATACATATATATACATATGGCAGAAAACACAGACAAGCCTGAAAAAGCAGTTTCTGCTCTTGCACTCCTCCTTAAAAGAAACTGCTGTATTTTAAGCCAAAACAACTGTTGTGTTTGATAGAACAATATGTCTATACGCTGCCATAGCAGATTCATGGCGCATCACATTATTACATTTACATTATTTTACAACGATTTCATGTTTATTGTGCAATAATCTTATTGTAACATGTACATATATATGGCGGAAAACACTCAGGTGACTTGAAGTTCCGCTCTGAGACCCCCAATTTGGCCAAATTTCAAAATTGTCCAATATGCACGTGTGATACATCATTGGAAAGCTTAAAATCTCAATTTTCTGGGGGAAAAATTTTTGAGCAGGAGGGCATTTTTTTTTTTTTTTTTTTAAAGCAAAACCCTAACTGCAGGTGAGAGCATAAAAAAGCAGAGTTAAAGACGCCATGATTTTAATGAGATATTATCGCGTACTTACCTTGTTTCGATCCAAAAACTCCGTGTAGCATGTATCACCGAGTGCAAAGACACAGCTGTGAATGGCCACAGCTGGATTTTTAGGGGATTTTATGGGTGAAACATGGTAACAAAGGGTTGCGATGCAGAAATCGCAGACAACAAGGAGTGGTTGAGATTTTCTTTTTCATATATTTACCCTTTTAAACGTTTTTTTTTTTTTTTTTTTTTTTTTTTTTTTTTTTCATGCAGGGTTTTTTCCTGCCATGATGGTTCCTCCCAATTTATCCTTTTCCAGTTTCCAGTGCCTGAGACATAAGTGCTTCATCTCTTGGGGCCATATTTGTGACGTATTCGTGGAGCTTGAATGTTTCGTCTTGGATAGGGGTCCTGATGCTCACTAATCCTCGGCTTACCTCCTTGCGTTTAGCGTATAGCCTCCGGATAGTACATTTGGGGCAGAACCCTCCATGCATGGTGAGCAGCTTCCGTGTTTTCACATCTTTGGTCTGAACTTCCTCCTTTTGACAGCTTATTATCCTAGCTGGGCATCTGATCACAGTGTGTCAATGTCTCGCTTGGTCTTAGCGTACAGCTACATACAGTATGTATCCAATACTGCAAGCTGCTTCCTCCAAAATGTCAAAAAATAAGTGATCAAATGTATACTGTTGTGTGTACACGTCCCTGACTAAATATGCGCTACAAGGTGCTCGACTTTTGGTCAGAATTACGTAGCTTTTTATCACTGGTGCAGTTCACTGGTTCTCTGCATGATGATTGGCTGATCTGTCTGCGGCTGAATCCCTTTTTGAGTGACGGCGACCGAATCAGTGATCTTGTGGTATTAACATCCGTGGGAGGCATTTTTCAATTTTCATTCCGTTGTTCTCAATTTAACTTTAAGACTAAGATTAATCCTAGCGACACTTGCTTTGTTAAAAGCGACTAACTGAAATTTATTTCTGGTGTTTTTTTTTTTTTTTTAGCCACTTTTGTCTGGAGACTTGACTTCTGGCCCTTCGTTTCTTTCCCTACCGACCAGCATGTGCCATTGAGCCCCTCCACTGTCCCAAAGCACTCACAGGCAGACACACTTGAGCGTCCCCTCATTGAAAGGCCAGCATCTGCCACTGATATATATAAAATTCACCACCGCTAGACCTATAGCTTTTTTTTTTTTTTTTTTTTTTTTTTTTTTTTGTGATTTGTTATTTATAACTACTTTGAACTAAAATTATACAATGAAGAGGGAAAAATATATTGTGTATATACTGTATATTGCACTGGATAAGTTGCATTTCATTTTATTAGAGGCCCAGAACAAACATTTTACATTCTAGTAATATTAATAATATTAGAATGGAGAACAACGGGATAAATGGACATATGTTAATGTAACATAATGAGTTCAGACAACTGCAGCCCATCAACAAAACATCAGACTTACAGTGAAAAAAAAAAACGTTTGTATTGCCGTCTTGAGGTCAATGTTGGCCCATTGTAAAGAGAAATTTTGTTTTGTTTTGTTTCTTTTTTTTAAGTGCATGTATTTTCATGTAATTGTAACTTAACGGACATGTTATGTGCATATACATATAAATATATAGAGGGTGACCCAAAATAATAAACAAGCCCCAAATGTGAATAGGCGTCATTTTTTGATGTTTTTTTTTTTTTTTTTTTCCCAGAATAAACAGAGACTGCTGCTAAAACTAGTTTTTTTAAAAAAATATGATCTATGCTGTTCTGGAAAAAAAAAATCAGTAGTTATTGCAGCAGTCTGTTGTTATTCCAACTGAACAAATAAATAAAGAAATAAAAATAAAAAATGACGCCTATCCAAATTTGGGGGCTTTTTTGGGGGGTGGGTGGGGGGGGGGGGTAACCCTGTTTGAAATAAAACTTAAAAATAAATAAACAAATAAAATGAACAGCTATTTAAAGTAAATGGATTCTAAAGACCCATCTTCCTCCAAAGATTAATCCCATCCCTACAAAACTTGCACCAAACCTGTTTGGTGTGAGCTAAATTGCCATCACACATCTTAGTATCCCTCCTGTTTTGGTTTGCACTGCCTTACTTTCTCTCAGCCAATAGACCCCACAGCCCCATCACCTGTTTCTTGTATGCAACTAGACGTTCTTGACATTTTGTAAAGGTTGAAAGACAAAGAACCTTTGTGTGCTAATAAGGCTGCACTCTGTACTCCACTTGAATTAAAATACTGAGAGATTGGGTGTGTGCACGAGGGGTTTTTGTTTGTGTTACAGAGGCACTTCAAGTGTGGCACAAACCTGAGAAGAAATGCAAATTAGGTCATTTAATAAGCCTCATAAGGGGTTGTTTGTTTATTTTGGTAATTACATGCTCCATGGTGGATGCAAATATTTGTATTCTAGAATCTAGATGTTGGGACATAAGCTGTTTGGGCATTTAGTTCATTGCTCAAATGCACTAACATCCCTTCATACTATATACTGCATGCACAAACTGTAGCTTGAAACCATTCACTTTTACAGTAAAAAGGCTGGGGGAGGGGGGGGGGCATGTCAATGACCCCAAAAAGCAATGTCAGCAATAATTGTAACTTATATATATATCAGTGTTGTTGAAGCTTTTGAACGCTTAAGTTTGAAGAAATTCTAAATATCCATTTCGCCTCCTCAGGTGTATTTTGGCTAAGCAAAGCACTAATTCTCAGGTGCTAGTCACATGGTCTGTTCAAAAAAGAATTTTGACCCATTATGAAGTACTTTGTAGGATTCTTAGTCATTTCAATCATTTTTTGTTTGTGTTTTATTGGTTTACAACTTTTATAGACAACATTTTAACAGCTAGGTCTTTATTTTAAAGAGGAATTTCAGACTTTGTGACCACTTAACCTTTGAGTTAGTGGGGGTTTAATTAGTTATTGGAGTTGATTTGAACAAATTCCGTGCAGTTTGTCAGTTATTTGTTAGTTTCAGGGCTCCGGAGTGGCTAGGCTAGCGCAAGAGCAACTCATGAGCTAGCGGTAGGGTGTTCAGATGGATATTCCTGGATATATTTGCATATTTTGCAAGTTGCTGTGCAACCATTTTCATCAGTGAAATGTGACATGCTTGAGCCAAATACACATTGCAAAGTGGTAAAGTTGTGCTACTGCAGAGATTCTATGACAAATAGTATCAAAAGTGTGATGACTATGATGGCATTTGTGGGGTGCCCAATTAAAGTGACCTTTAGCAGAGGTGACCACTGTGTGGAAGACCCTGGAAATGAGTTAGGTACCAGGATGTTTGAATGCCAGGGCTCCAGACTGCTTTTAAATGGGAGCATTTCACCCCTAAAATTTGAATCAATGCAAGTACATTTTTCATCTACTTGCACCTGTGCAAGTAGGACTTTTGCAGATTTATTATTATTATTATTATTATTATTTATTTTTTTTTTAAACATTATTATTCTACATTATTTTGTGTGTGATTTTGTGTGTTGGCAGCAATGCGCAAATAAGCTACTAAAGCATTTATCAGTAATATCTTAAAAATGAGTAAAAATGAGAATATTGACAGCACCTCCAGCTCATGGAAAGTTAAATTCAAGACTTATTAATTGTTCTGTCCTCACTAAACGTGAGCTAGTTTAGTTTGACAGACAGCAAAACGAGGCCAAAGTGGATTTTTGAAGCTTTTACTTCATCATTCTTGAATTTGTAAAGCTGCAACACACACATACAGTGTATCACAAAAGTGAGTACACCCCTTGCATTTCTGCAAATATTTAGGTATATGGCGGAAAACACTCAGGTGACTTGAAGTTCCGCTGTGAGACCCCCAATTTGGCCAAACTCAAAAATGTCCTATATGCATGTGTGAAACATCATTGGAAAGTTTCAAGTCTTGATTTTCTGGGGGAAGGAAAAATTTGAACAGCAGGACATTTAAAAAAAAAAAAAAAAATTAAACAGCAAAACCCTATCTGGAGGTGAGAGCATGCGAGAGCAGAATTACAGACGCCATGACTTTAACGAGATATTATCGCGTACTTACCTTGTTTCAATCCAAAAACTCCATGTAGCAAGTATCACAGAGTGTCAAGACACAGCTGTGAATGGCCACAGCTGGATTTTTTGGGTTTTTTATGGGTGAAACATGGTAACAAAGGGTTGCGATGCAGAAATCGCAGACAACAAGGAGTGGTTGAGATTTTCTTTTTCATATATTTACCTTTTTAAACGTTATTTTTCCAATTTTTATTTGTTTGGATTGAATATTTATCATCTAAAATATTGGGGAAAATGTGACAGTAACGAAAAAAAATAGAATTAAGCGATAGGTGGGTAGAGGTGGATATCCATGACTTTTTACTGACTACAATTTTTTGCATTGTGATGTAATTTGTTTAAAAGTTTACAATATGCAAGTAAATAATTTTTTTAAAGTCTATTTTCTTTTTTTAAACTAAATATTAGACATCAATTAATGATTCTAAGCTAAAAATGACAGACATTTTGAATAAGATACAATTACTTACCTTCTTTTTATGGTTGGGTTGAAACAAAAGCAGTTGCGCGAGTAGTTTCCAGGGTAAGACGGACAAATTAGAAATAGTTTGGGGGCTTAATGCGCAATGAATCTGCTATGGCAGCATATAGACATATTGTTCTATTAAACACAACAGTTGTTTTGGCTTAAAATACTGCAGTTTCTTTGAAAGAGGAGTGCAAGAGCTGAAACTGGTTTTTCAGTCTTGTCTGTGTTTTCCCCCATATCTTTTGAAAAGTAGTCTGTGGGCAGCTTATATAATAGAGTTAATTTATTTTCCCCTCAAAATAACTCAAAATATAGCCACTGATATCAAAACACCTGGCAACAAAAGTGAGTACACCCCTTAGAAACTATGTACATCCCTAAATGTCCAAATTGAGTACTGCTTGTCTTTTTCCTTCCAAAATGCCAAGTGACTCGTTACAGTAGTGCTGTCAGCATTGCTGCAGAGATTGAAGAGGTGAGGGTCAGCCTGTTAGTGCTCAGACCATACGCAGTATTCTACATCAAATTGGTGTGCATGGCTATCACCCCAGGGGGAAACCTCTTCTGAAGACGGTACACAAGAAAGCCCGCCCGTCTCATCAGACCATAGGACATGGTTCCAATAATCCATGTGCTTTGTTGACATGTCTTCGCAAACTGTTTGCGGGCTTTCATGTGTACCGTTTTCAGAAGAAAATGACACACATATCGACAATAAACATTTCACACAAAACAATTGGTAGCCAAACATCCCTTGTGATGGCGACAGTAATAGAACAAAATCCCCATGTTAACCTAATTTCTAAGCAGTATACTGGTTTGCGTCAAAACTGATAGAGAATAAAATATAGATTTATAAGTTTGTAGTTTTATACATTTATTATGAAAATATTTATCGGCTAAACAGTGAAAATTAGAGGAAAATGTTACATGTCAATTTTCAGTGTGCGCCCCTGAATCTTCTGCTTGTGGCCTTAAAATTTTAAGTTAGGGGTTAGTCTGGAGCCCTGAATGCTACTCCTGTATAGGGGTTAGTCCGGAGCCCTGAATGCTACTCCTGTATAGGTGGTGCAGAGCATCCCGGGCTTACAATATTTTCAACCCCCAAACTGAGTTTGAGTGTGAGTGCTGCACTCAACATTTCCCAGAAAGAATGCTACGGCTGGTATCTTGATGGTTGGCAGCACACCCCAATGCCTAGTCTTTAGTCAGTCAAGCAGACAGATGGATGTTCTACAAGTGAGCGATACCCTGCATCATTCTGGGAGCTGCAAGCGTAACTCACAACCATCTAAGGTCCTCGTGGTCTCCTCTTATCAGTCTCTTTCATCCATCACACCCCTCAAATCGTACCCCTCAGCTCTCACTATGCCTCTATCAATCTCTCGAGTAACTAATTCCTCCTCATTTTCCAGGAAAACATGCTCCTTTGACAGCAACAGAGATTGTGCTTAGCGAGTGTAAGCAAGAACAAGGGAGAGTGCTGGCATCGTTTATCATTAGTCTGGCTGCATAGCAACATCTTTTTAACCTTGAACAATCTGAACCACTAGCTCGATGGCTCGTTTTGCCATGTTTCTGCCACCTAGGTACCTACCTTTCACAAATTATATTCCCGAGTTATGCAATCAGCCCCATTGTTTCAGTTTTGAAGGCGATGCAGTTTTGCAAAAGCACATGAATACAAGCGAGAACACAACCCTCTCTGTCGTCTCGATGTTACATAAGTAAAAGGTAAAAATATCCCAATTTGCCTTTTAAAAGTAGTCGGTGTGGCTGTAACACAGCTCGTTAAAGGCAGCTTCTCTGTGTAATTGTCGCTTTTTGTCCCCCTCCCATCGTGTTTCTCGTTTTTCTGTGTTTTTTCTGTCACTCACTGGGGTGTGGGTAGATATGGGATCATATTCAGACTTCCAGATTCAATCTGCTTACGACTCGGGAGCCAATATTAGCCACACGGCCGTTGTTTTACTCATGAGCCCCGTTGCCTTGGATACGTTGCGTAAGAGGGAGATGGGAAAGTGCCATGCCCCTTGCTGATTGGGAGATAGGATGGCAGGTCTCGCTTTTTCTTCACCACTCTTAACTGCATATGTCAAAACACTGCAAGCTCCAGTGTTCCCTTGATGCCCCATCTCTGTCAAACTGAACTCCAAAATTCCAGAATAAACATTATTCTACAAGTGGGTGCATTCCTGAAGGATCAAAAATCAAGTTGTCATTGGCTATGGTTCACAGTTATTTATTTTTTTGTACTGGCTGCACTGAGACCGTGTTTTAAGACCACAGGGATTGTCCTATCATGGCCTCCGTAAGTGCGAGGCTGCAGCGGGAGGGCCACCTGAGAGTGAAAGCAGGCCTTGGTTCAAGAGACAGCACCATTTATCTCCTCTCCCTTTATTGCACAGTACTGTGACTGCTTAAAAACATTAAAATGCTTGAGTTATCCAAAATGTGAAAGTAATAGAATAATGTGCCGCCTCACTGTAAGGGTCAACTACTGTCCAGTGCAGCTGGAGGCTCTGCTGTTACACATCTTGACTTATTGAACAATTTTCATGTTTAATGTTTGTAGCAAGCCAAGGAAAGAGCATGGCAGGCAGCTCTGTGCGTCTCCATCCATGTGTTTAGCAAGCACCATCTGCTGCATTTATTCAGGCAGGTGTGGAATATTTGGTTAATCGGGAGCAGATCTGAGAGCTCGAGCTGCTATGTAATATCTACTTAAATGGAGTCAACTGTTGTTCTTGAAGGCAAACACAACACATATGAAACAAACAACAGGAATACTCATATTTAAAAACTAATGAAAAGTCAATTTACAGTATGTAGATATGTTTACATTTTTATGCACTGGCACTAGCGAACGCGGCAGTGAACCCGAAAGTGATTCACAGTCAGCAAACATGTAGATTAAAGTGCGTACGACAGGATAAAAAAAGTCTTAAATAGCATTATTATGTGAATTAAAATCATATTTTGAGACGATTCTACTGTATACAACAATTTGGCAAAGCGCAGATGACGAGAAATTAGTCTTTTAATCTGCCATTTAGCCCCGACTGGTATTATAGCGCTCTAACGTCCCCAACAGGAGGATGACGTCGGCAGGGTCATGGTGTCATCTGATTTAGAATTCAGCCCATTGAGGGGGAGTTATTCAGAACGAGGAATATGCGATGAAGAGAGCCCCAAAATGACACTATTTCAATCTCTCTACTCCAATATTTTTACAGGATGTTCTTTTTATCTCAGTATTTTTCATTCATTCATTCATTCATTTTCCATGCCGCGGAGGTGCTGGAGCCTATCTCAGCTAACTATGGGCAGTAGGCAGGGGACACCCTGAACTGGTTGCCAGCCAATCGCAGGGCACAAGGAGACATACAACCATTCAGGCACACACTCATACCTACGGACAATTTAGAGTGCTCAATCAGCCTACCATGCATGTTTTTGGGATGTGGGAGGAAACCGGAGTTCCCAGAGGAAACCCACGCAGGCACGGGGAGAACATGCAAACTCCACACAGGAAGGCCGAAGCCTGGGATTGAACCCTTGATCTCAGAACTGTGAGGCGGACGTGCTAACCACTCAGCCACCGTGCCGCCAGTATTTTTCACCAATTGCTAAATAAATGGTTCTGACAAATAACAGTCATGTGGTAAATGCAATATAAAATGTTAAAAATGCATTTATTTAGTACAACATGGCAAAATTACTCCATAATGGTCAAAACTGTCTACTTCTTGCACTTACCCAAACGATGTTTTATGCCACCGGAGTTAGTCCGGTTTTTGTCGTTTCCCTGCCCCGGCTTCGGAGAGCGTAAACAAACCAGGAGGCGTGACAGCTAGCTGACATGCTAATCCGAACCGACTGATGTTTCAAAGTCTTCGAAGCGAAAAATCACATAAAACTACTCCTGGTCATGTCACCCCGCAGCGGGGTTGTCGATGGTCTTTGCCGATCGGCAACCCGCCCGGCGGCGAGGAAGTTACAGCTCGTCGTTCCCCTGCTGTGGGCAGAAGAGATCGTCGTTCCTCTGCTGCGGGCAGGAGAGCCCATTTGCTGGGCAGGCAGCTGGAGAATGACGGACGGAAAAAAACGGCCGACATCGGAGGTGCACGTAGCTGCCACGTATTCAACACAAATATGGCATAAATGAATGCTTAAAAATACAGCAAAGGCCTAAACAGTGAGAGAGCGGCGTGCAGTTTTGTGTGGAGCTAACAAGGCAGGATGTGTCTGAGTAGAACTTTTCTACATGTCCATCCATGAGCAAACGTACGTAAATATTCCTTTATTTAAAGAAAGTTTGTAGTGTTTACTTTGTAATCGCTGTATTCGTGGCCATTTTTAACACAAAGTTGCAATTTCTGATGGGTGGAAAATTTGACTGAACACCGGGCACATGAAGAGCGCAATAAGCCGAGTATAGCGCTCTTTCGACAGGGGCGCGGGGGGGTGGCTTGCGTCAAGCCTCCGGTCGTCTGCAGAGTGGCATTTTCGATGGACAAGGAGGATGTCAGCCACAAAATGCAAGCCACCTCCGTATTAAAACATGGCACAAGATTTTTACTCACTTCCTCGTAAGTCCAATGGTCCCACAGTTGTCACACACTCATTTTGGCTGATCTCAGGGTGAACGGGAACTTTCTGAAACCCATAAAGGCTCACATGCCTCTGCATGGTGCAGCTACAAAAGCCTGCAGCCGTTTGGCTGGCGTGGTGTGAAAAATAAACGAATTAATCCGCAAAATCAGCTGAATTTGCAGTCCATCTGCACGCGAAAAAGCAATGCAGTATTGTGAGATGCTGACCCGGGTGACGTCACATTCGCATTCGTCCTAAATCCGAGACTGGAGCCGGAAGTCACTCATTTTCATGGCGCGGCATTTAAAAATTGAATATAAAAAACAATCATTTCCACACACACTCAAGCGGTCCATTTCATTCAAAAGCATGAAACTTTAAGTGAAAAATGAAATAAACATTCTTTTTGGTGTCATACACACTTTAAGGTGCTATTATTACCTTGTTTTAAAATTTTTGTAAACAAAGAAGTGATTCAAAGTACTTGCCTTGTATACCAGACTCACCGCTATTCGAGCGATTGAGTCTGGCGACCGTCCGGCGGATCAAATTCCGAGGGCGGAGCAAGCCACAGCAAACAGACAGCGGAGTGGACCAATCAGCGACGGGCAGACGTGACGTTGTTAAAGTGACAAGTAATTAGCGTGAGAGGAGAATGGAGAAGTTTATTCAACATGGCTAGCACGAGCCATGTTGACTGTTGTCAATGACTTGTTTCGATTTGTTTTTGGTAATTTAAAAGTGGTTTTACCGCGGATTGGAACATGTTCTCGGCTCTCCCGTTCGCCATCTGTGTTGTTGTAGACACGACTTTCGGCGCGCAAGAGTGACATTACTCGTTAAGAACACGTCACACAAATAAACGAATCTGATTGGACGATTGATTTTGTACCTTGCTCAAGAGGCCGTTAATGGGCTGGGTCCCAGACACCAAGCAATACATGACCTTCTTATTTGTATATATGTCTCCTCACATAGTACGGATGACCTAATCAAGTTTTCAAATATAGTTCTCGTTTTTGTATATGAGGAAAAACTCATTTAAATGGTGTGTTAAATCCCGTGTATGAACCAGTATGTTTAGTCACATTTAATTTATTTTGCATACTTGTGCAGGTGCGGATCTTGGCGGTCTGATGGATCTGGAGTCTCTTTACCAAGGCGTGCAACAGAGTATCAACAACACCCGAGCAGGGCGTGCTCGCAGGCAGAGCATGGACCGGGCTTATAACATTGAAGTTCTGCTGGGCGTTGATGACTCCGTTGTCCAATTTCACGGGAAGGAGCATGTCCAAAAGTATCTGCTGACACTCATGAACATAGTAAGTGCTTTTCACTCAAATTCAGGAAGCATACTCAATTCCCTAAACTCTCCAAGGTGACATTGCTCCTATTCCACTTCCTCATTGGATGATCAAGTGTTCTATTTGAGTTGAACAGGAAGTCATGAGGAGGTCGAAGAAAGCTGGTAGCACACACACGCACACGCTTACAGACAACAAATGAATGAGGATTCAATTCCCATCCCACATGTTCTCATCTTGCAATCAGCAATGGGTAATCCTTTCGTCTCCAGCCGAACATGATGAGATTTTTGCGTGTGTGTGTGAGTGAATATGAATGCATTTTCTTGTGAGTGTTTAATGTTAGGTGTCCCTTGTGCTCTGAAGGGGCATCCACACATTTCATCACACTTTATGACCTGTCACCCCCTCACTGTCATCATGTCATCTCACCCTGGTATTTATGCATGAGCATTGAACCCACCGAAGACTTTAAGCTTTACAAATTAAACCCGTAGCACACAATTGTCTGTGTGCATTTGCGCACGTGCGTGTGTGTGTATGTGTGAGCGTCTTCCTGTTGGCTGTGGCTGGCAGGACAGCGTGCTGTGCAAGAAGCCAATCTCCGACTGCTAATCAGGTGTAAACTCCACGCATTCGCTGTCTGGGCTCGGCGCTGAGGAAGAACAGGAGACGCTCTTCTCGCTGCTTCCACTATTGGATGTGTGTGAGACAAAGGAAGAAGAGAAGGGAATACGCAGTGGGGGATGTGGCAAGGTAGAGGGGGAAACTATTTTAAATGATGCATTTGGAATATATGACTGACAGGCTTATAAACAGAAAGAAGCGTTGCCTCCCACATGTGGCATCTTTGCAACGCTCCTCTGAAAGTTTGCTTTATTCAGGATGGGTGTGTCCCACCTTTTTTCTCCTTATGCCATCCTGAATTGAAGCAGCAATACTGCTGTTAGCAGTAAAAAGTAATTACTACTATTATTATGCAGAGCAAATGTTTAGTTACTGCAGCCATGTAGGCATCATAATGCTGGGTGCATTTTATCTGCATAAATTTATTACAGCTATTCTTTGGTCCTGTTTATGTACATCCCCAATGCACTTATTGTGTCTACAGTTTCTCCAGGATATTTGAAGAATATTAATTTGAGGTCGACCGATATGGCATTTTCAAATGCCGATACCGATATCTGAAAGATTTTCAGCCGATTGTTGATATCCAAATCTGATTTTGGAAGTAGATAGGGCGGAAAACACTCAGGTGACTTCAAGTTCCACTCTGAGACCCCCAATTTGGCCAAATTTCAAAATTGTCCTATATGCATGTGTGGTACATCATTGGAAAGCTTAAAATCTCAATTATCTGGGGGAAGAAAAATTCTGAACGCGCGGGCATAATTAAAGACGCCATTATTTTAACGAGATATTATCGCCTACTTACTTTTCGATCCAAAAACTCCATGCAGCATGTATCACCAAGTGTCAAGACACAGCTGTGAATGGCCACAGCCGGACTTTTGGGGGATTTTATGGGTGACACATGGTAATATAACAAGGGTCGCGATGCCGAAATCGCAGACATCAAGGAGTGGTCGAGATTTTCATATATTTACTTTTTAAACCTTTTTTTTTCAATTGTTCTTTGTTTGGATCCATTATGTATCATCTAAAATATTGGGTACAATGCGACAGTAACGAAAAAATACAATTAAGCGACAGTTATGAGGTAGATATCCGTGACTTTATTACAGACGCTAATTTTTTCATTGTGACATAATTTGTTTAAAGTTTAAAATGCGTGAGTGAATAACTATTTAAAGTCATTTTTTTAATAACTAAATATTACAATCAATTCTAACCCCAAAATGACAGACATTTTGAATACTAAATATGATTACTTACCATCTTTTTATGGCGAGATTGAAACAAAAGCGGTTGCGCGACGTCTGTAAACGGGGGTTTCCAAAGTAAAACGGACAGATTAAAAATTTTCGGGGACTTAATGCGTCATGAATCTGCTATGGCAGCATATAGGCATATTGTATATCAAACACAACAGTTCTTTTGGCTTAAAATAAAGCAGTTTATTTTAAAGAGGGGTGCAAGAGCAGAAACTGCTTTTTCAGCCTTGTCTGTGTTTTCCGCCATGTACTTTATTTTAAAGCACACAGATGATTAAAGGCAGTTTTTTTCAAAATTGCTTCAACAGCTTCAAATTTAAAATGATGACCTGAGACTTACTTAGGTATATTGCTACCAAAACAACGAACGCAGGAAACCCACATGGAGGTCGCAGCGAGATGTAAACAAGTAACAGTTTAAGAGGATGCTTGCCTTGCTAAAGCAAATGCTATTGTTAATGCTACGCTAACAGTTACACTTGGAGTGTAAGGATCACTTAGTAAACATCTTAAAAGGCTCAAGAAACACTGCATATTCTCTCATGCAAGATTAAAAAAATATCTTACAATATTTTCAAAACAGGAAAGCCTGAAGCTTCTTGTAGCAGCCTACCTTCAAGATGCTGCAGGGTCCTTCTGGCGTCCTACCGTCAGTCAGCGGCGGCCACAGTTGCTCAGACAGATGCCTGATCAAAATCCTTTTTTATCGGCTTATTTGTTTTGCTCATCGGCTGATGGCCGATGTTGGAGAAAGTTCATATATTGGCTCGATATATCGGCTGGGCGACCTCTAATACTAATTATTGACAAATCTAAACTATATTGCTAATGATTACTCATCAAATGTTCCACTTGTGCGCCAGTATCCAACTCAAGGCTCGGAAAACAAGTTCATCTGTGTGCAACTCCAAATCAACAATTTTTACTCTAAATGAATCCCAAACCGCCCCCCAAGTTTAACCTCTTATACTATGCCACTTTAACAGAAATTGTGTCAAAATGAAAACCCACAACTTGCTGCCTTGACATCTTTCTCACTAACTTTTTCAAAACTGTCTACCATTCCATCACCCGAGACATACTGCAGATTATAAATACTTCTCTCCAAGTAGAAGAATCCCCACAGACTTTAAAAACTGCAGTAATAAAGCCCTTTCTTTAAAAAATCTGGATGCCACAACCATTCGTAACTACCCAGATAGTAAAATATAACTGGTGCAGGCATTGGCCAGATGTGCTGCAAATTTTGACCTAGTTTCATTAAATGGATCTGCTCCAGTGCCTTTTTGAACAATGGGCCAAATTCAGTATGTATCCACTTGCCATATCAGCAAACACTTTTGGGCCAGAACTGGTCCAAAGTAGCAGAAACCACAACAATTGCCACGTTTACATGGAGCCAAATATTCCAATTACAATCGGAATATTTGTTCAAACCGAATAAATGTGTTCCATATAAACACCTCATTCGGAATGAACAGGCCCAAACCGAATGGAATTTCATTCCGATTCACAGGGGTGGAATATTCCTTTTCCCAAACCGATTAGAAGTAAAATTATATCATGTAAAAAGGGTAGCGGAATGGTGGCTGGTTGCGTTCTTTCTGCACATGCTCCGTACTGACGTGGTGACGTCACTTGGTGACGTAAGTAACGTCACTTGCAACATGGCTTCCAAGCACAGCGCACCTAATTGGAGTCCGGCGGAAAGATTGTATTTAATTCAAACTTTAAAAGAATTTAATATAATTGCTCGCTTAGACGGGCGTAAAACGAGGAACAGTGAACTATTTAAAAAAGTTCACGAGAGGTTACACGAAGCCGGAATAGACCGGAGCGTTGACCAGATTAGAAACCGGTGGAAAACCAGCTACTACAAGGCAAAAGAGCAAAACAGCAGAAGCGGATACGACCCCACAAACACAACAAGTGGGTTAAAGTTAAAACAGCAGCACTCTGACGATCGATCTCCATGTTTTGCAACGTGACGCTTTGTTTTGATTAATCTGCGCATGTCAGACGGCAGTTGTCAAACGTCCTTTCGGAATAAAGGCAGACACATGTAAACGCTGGATCGGAATAGATGAAGTGACATGTAAACAGCTGATCTGAAATTTCCATTCGGAATGATTTGAATCGGTATGAATAAAAGTCAGCATGTAAACGTGGCTACTGATAGGCCTGGATATGGCACAAATGTTACCTAGTCTGGGCCAGATATGTATCAAAACAGTTTTCAATATTAAGTTTGGAGTCCATTTTGTTCAATGTATTATACTGTTATGTGTTTATATTGCAAATAAATTAAAAGCAATAATTACAACACTTCGTTTTCATGCCAATTATTAATGCTAACATATTAATGCACCATAAAATTACAACTTTGTTTTTTCACAAAAGATTCTGATTGGAACAAGAAACTCTCCATTAAAGATTACCCATTTTTAGACTGTAACAACATATTGGATTTGTTAAGGTTCTGGGGTAACGGGGGACCTGAGCACAGAGACGGGAGGCAAACTGGCAGTGGTAACAAGAGTTTATTGACGATGAGAGGGCGTGGCAGATAGTGTCCGAAGAATTCAGTGGATAGTTTGGTGATAGAACAGATGAACAGGCAGGCAGCCGTTCTGGCTGGCAAGCAATACAGGATGTAGGGGGGGTTCTTCACTAGAGGCCACTCATGCTCTTTGTGCAATGTGTTTCATTTCTGTAATTGTTTTTTCATTGGATTTTGATGATTTTTGTGTATTTCTTTTTGGCCCAATGTTGGCATGTAATACATACTTTACATATAATGATAGCTGTTCATATAGATGAGGTACTGAGAAAAAACATAGACTTCCTGAGCAAAACGCTATTTTTTATAATTTCTGCTCCGAACTTCTTGTTTAGACAGAACAACATGAAGTCCGGTTCAAGTAAGCAGTGTGTTGGCAAAGTTAAAACTGCAAAATCAAACCAGAGAAACACACAGAATCTCCGTGACTAATGTGAGGCGTAAATTGATACGCCGGCCACTTGAGAAACCAAAATGAGGTGAAATTACAAATATTATTACTGTTGCCGAATGCAGAAGGGCTGACACGGATTTTGCCGTTACATGGAAATACTACTAGGTATGTACATGAAAAAAACAAAAATAGTTTAACATCCTTTTTTATTGCAGATTATGATCACAATAAAACATTTGGACAACATGATTCCATTTATTGTTTTATTTAAGACGATTGGCGCATGTGCAAACAGGTCAATAAATCACAATTTATAAAATTATTAGAAAAATATTAACAAAGGTGGAGTATGAAGTCGAGCCTTCCATCATCAAAGTTGAATGCAAGTAGTCTCTATATACGTCCATCGACGTACAGTAAGGCTAGGTTCATACTCCAGGTCTTCATGCACAAATCCGATTTTTTGCCATATCTGTTTTTTGTGGCGTGCCCATTCAGACTGCCTTTGTCCATCGAGGCCTTTCGAGTATCACGCATGCGCACTAATTCGCAGTCCGAGATGCGCTCAGCAAAGAGACCCACATGCGCAGAAGCATCAAAACAAATTACACATGCTAGCTGTATATCATTCCAGATCCAGAGTGATCATATTTTGATTTCCAAAAAGAGGACACAAATAACAGACATTAATAATCCCCGTTTCGTCTTATATTCAAAGTTTATGTGGACTGATAGAACGCATACAAGCACACACGAGCCTTGACGTGTGTGTATAAAATGACGTTGGTGCGTCAGTTTGCCCCGACTCGGCCGTGTGTGAAATAATGAAATATTGCTCATTCGGTGCACAGAATGAAAATCGAAAATTGTAAGGCTTATTCTTTCTTCATTTTATTTTTTTATGACTGTGTTCAAGCCCGCTTCGTGCTTAAAAGCAGAGTTCAAGCTAGGTGCTAATGCCTACATGGCTGCCGTCCTCTGTACCTCTTGCTGATATGCTGTAATTTTCCGAATATAAGGCACACCCGTGTATAACACGCACCCCATATTTACTTGTAAAATCTAGGGGAAATTATTGTACCCGTGTATAACGTGCACCCTAATTTTAGCACCAATTAATAGAAGAATACAAAAAAAAGAAAGGTCTTGTAAAGATACAGAAATTTCCTTTTACTGACTGGTGAAACACAGCACAAGCATAGCACATTGGTAGTTCAAAACATTACCGTAAACTGACAATATGTACGGTAATAATATCCAGGAGAAAACAAAACAGATGTGGCTTTTCTTTTAAAGGCTGCTGTATAACTTGCTCGTTTCATCATGATGAATAAATGTTTCTTCCATGGATAGATACGGTCAAATAAAAGTGAGGCTAGTCGGAAAACCGAAAGCGCGCATCACTGTAGTCTAACAAAAGGAACTATTGTTATTTGGGTTTGAGTTTCCCGAGGGACAGATATAGCTGACGGACACAGAAAGTCTGTGTTGTGTTACATTTGTTACGGTCCGAGTTGCGGAGCTGCAATAATCGTTGACTCAAATGAGTTCAAGAAACTAAATTCTGTGTTTTATGAAGAGTGAAAAAAGCAGAATTTAACACAGACGAAATCATTCGACCAATCAGAGTAAAGTATTACCGTGTAATGAGTTATAACAGAATTCACCGGCAGAACTTATGTTGGCACGTTGTATAGTTCCCAGGGGGAGGTATTTTGTTGAGGGAACAGCCGGAAAGATGGTTATATTCCGCGGGTTGCATGTGAGACACACATTTCTACCGTATTCTGTTGCAGCCTAAATGTCAATAAAGCAACACGGATTAGCTCCGTTGTTTGATACTCCGCCTCCGACTCCTTCCCTAGCTCGCCACGACCAAAACAAAATGGTGACGTCACATACCGTAATGGTGGGCAACGGATCGCCGCATACATTTCTACAACGCAACATGGCCGTGTCAATAAAAAAAAATATCGGTCTTCATAAATACAGTATATAATATATTAAAATTTTTGTCTCCATCCCTGTACCCGTTTATAATGCACACCATGATTTTACAAGTTAAATTTTGGGGAAAAAAAGTGCGCGTTATATTCGGAAAATTACGGTAATTGCTGCATGAATTCCGATTTAGGAGTCTTGACAGTTCAGACCGCCAGTCACATTCTGAAAAAATGTGGCCCAGATCGGATTTGAACCACATACGAAAGTGACTCAGATCAGATTTGAAATGGTCCACTTCAATGGGACTTGTCCTGTTCAGACCGTCAAGTTAATGCCTGACTCGAGTCGGAAAAACACGAAAAAATCGGGCATTCGTGCATTAAGACCTGTAGTATGAACCTAGCCTAAGTGTTGTGAGGCACATTAAGTTGTCTTCCCTTGCCTAACAGCGTTTTCCACCTGTAAACAAACGAACAAAAAATTTGTAACACTTGCATTTATGCATTTACATAATTACATAATCTACTTGTACTGATTAGCAACAGGCTAGCAGCAGATAGCATTTGTGGCAGCCACAGCAGTACAGTTGTTGTTGTAAATAATATTAAAAATCATCATAATTACAATCATCATCGTAATAACAATATCAAAGACAACAAGTCGTTTCATGTGCAAGATTTTAGCTTTAGTATTTTTTGAGCACCAGACACATGAAAATGAAGGGATAGGAAGAACATACCTTCTGTAACACTTGCGGCAACATGGCTACATAAACACCCGGTCTTTGTGGTGGCAGGAGGTTGGTTTCACATCTGCCTTCATGAACATGGATTCCTCCCATGTGATGATGGCAGATGGAGGCGGTATTTTCAAATTGTCTTTTTTGAGGGATTTTGATGAGTGACGCCACTGCAGCTCCACTGTTATTTTAGATGGAGAAAGTGTAAAACGGAAGTCGTGAGCAGAAATGCGGAAGTAAAGCGGAAGTACCTCGGACACTTGTCCATCCCATTGTTTAAAAAAATTCTAAGCAGTTACTCAGAAAAATTGTAAGCAGTTACTCACAACGTTAATCATAACTTATAGTAGTAGACTCTACTTTTCACGCAATACTTTTTTTTTTACTTGATTCAATTTTTGGGATGACAACTTTTACTTCAGTAATATTATTTTGCAGTAACACTTATCTTACGTGAGAAAAATCTTTTGGCTACTCTACCCACATATGGTAAGGAGGCAATTGTACATTTATTTAGTTTCAAAATCGTTATTGCTTTCTGAGCGAAACCCTAAATATATGCAAAATTCAATTTGATTTGAAAATGAGTACAATGAGCTATGATCTTGAGCACCCAACAATTTAAACTCGTAAGTCAAGGTACTGTAACACTTTACATTATGTGCTGTGGATTTGTTATCAGCTGCATAATTACTCAAATTCCTCAGTGTGTCCCCAACTGACTGCAAATGAAAGCCAAAGGTCAAGAAGAACTATTTGATCAAGGGGTGTTCAAGCATGTGTGTTTGTGTGTTCGTGCTAAGGATGTGGGGGTGGACTTGGGGTTCTGCAGTGTTGCAGGACATCAAAGGACACCCACCCACAAACATCTGAATCCTAAAATCTGAATTCTATTTGAGAGGTTCAGCTGCAGTTCAGTGTGTCCATGTTTGCGTGTGTGTGTGTTGACTGTGAGCTTTCCACTTCCCACTCCTTTCTCATGTGTTTACTTCTATTGTTCGTGCACTGTGCATGGCTGAAACAGTGCGATTCCATTATTGATGACCATGATTAATACGCACATGGCCTATTTGGTCACTTATCTCCATTTCCTTCATCTGGCGATAGGTTTATTGGTTTAATGCCACCTTCCAATTTCAACTCATCCCACCACATTATGAGAGGATATAATATTTATGGGGACAATTTAACTCATTTACCGATAGTTACGGAAATAGATGTGCAATCCATTTTAATTAGGGTTGGCAATGATCATTCACTGAAAACCCTCTAAGTTAATATGGACTGAACATCTCTCACAGTCAATAGAATTGTCACTGCCAGCCCTTCCAGTACAAGTAGATTGGATGTCTACCACCGTCAATAGAATTTTAAGATGATCATTCATAACTAACCCCCAGTTAAAATTCACGGGACGTCCATTAACATCAATGGCAACAAAAATAAAAAGAACCCTTTTTAACATTCGAGACACATTCCAGACCAACCAGCAAATTCTTTTATTAATTCATTTTCTGTATTGCTTATCTTGACGAGGGTTGCAAAGGAGCTGGAGCCTATCCGAGCTAACTCCGGGCAGGAGGTAGAGTACACACTGAACTCGTATGTATACACTGAACCATATATATAGGCGCTTCCAGGAGTTCACGTACAGCACAGAAAGTCTCGGAGTCTCATCTACGTCGTGCTGAATCCATTTTTGCAGATTCCATGAGTTCCTCTGGTTTGATTTGTCAGCTAATCGCAGAGCACATCTAGACAAACAATTATGCTCGCAAAGACACACACTGTATGTATTGACAATTTGGAGTGTCCAATCAGCCTACCATCCATGTTTTGGGGAGTCTTAACCCCCCCAAATTTTGAGTGTGCCTTAATGACCTTGTATCTATTTTATTGGAGCAAAACTGTAATGCGCAACACTAAGAGTTATTAGAGGTATGTCCCTGATTTTTTATTTAACCAAAAAACATATACTGGACTGTCTCAGAAAATTAGAATACACAATATTCTAATTTTTTGAGACAGTCCTGTGTATATATACAGGACTGTCTCAGGAAATTAGAATACACAATATTCTAATTTCCTGACTGTCTCAGGAAAATTAGAATACACAATATTCTAATTTTTTGAGACAGTCCTGTGTATATATACAGGACTGTCTCAAAAAATTAGAATATTGTGTATTCTAATTTTCTGAGACAGTCCAGTATATATATATATATATATATATATATATATATATATATATATATATATATATATATATATATATATATACATATGGCGGAAAACACAGACAAGACTGAAAAAGCAGTTTCTGCTCTTGCACTCCTCTTTAACAGAAACGGCTGTATTTTAAGCCAAAATAACTGTTGTGTTTGATAGAACAATATGTCTATATGGTGCAATTGCAGATTCGTAGAGCATTAAGCCCCCAAACTATTTTTAATTTGTCCGTTTTACCCTGGAAACCCCAGTTTACAGACGTCGCACAACCGCTTTTGTTTCAACCCAGCCATAAAACGATGGTAATTAATTATATTTATTATTCAAAATGTCTGTCATTTTTAGCTTAGAATCATTAATTGATGTCTAATATTTCATTAAAAAAAAAAAACTTTAAAAAAATTATTCACTCGCATATTTAATACATAAAAAAATTATGTCACAATGAAAAAAATGGTGTCTGTAAAAAAGTCACGGATATCCACCTCATAGCTACCACTTAATTGTATTTCTTTTTTGTTACTGTCGCATTTTCTCCAATATGTTAGATGATAAATAATCGATCCAAAAAAAGAAAAATTGAAAAAAAAACTTTTAAAAGGGTAAATATTAGGGCTGTCAAAATTATCGCGTTAACAGGCGGTAATTTTTTTTTTAATTAATCACGATAAAATATTTGACGCAATTAACGCACATGCCCCGCTCAAACAGATTAAAATGACAGCACAGTGTAATGTCCACTTGTTACTTGTGTTTTTTGGAGTTTTGTCGCCCTCTGCTGGGGCTTGGGTGCGACTGATTTTATGGGTTTCAGCACCCATGAGTATTGTGTAATTATTGACATCAACAATGGCGGGCTACTAGTTTATTTTTTGATTGAAAATTTTACAAATTTTATTAAAACGAAAACATTAAGAGGGGTTTTAATATAAAATTTCTATAACTTGTACTAACATTTATCTTTTGAGAGCTACAAGTCTTTCTATCCATGAATCGCTTTAACAGAATGTTAATAATACTAATGACATCTTGTTGATTTATTGTTATAATAAACAAATACAGTACTTTTGTACTGTATGTTGAATGTATATATCCGTCTTAGTGTCTTATCTTTTCATTCCAACAGTAATTTACAGAAAAATATGGCATATTTTATAGATGGTTTAAATTGCAATTAATTACGATTAATTAATTTTTAAGCTGTAATTAACTCGATTAAAAATTTTAATCGTTTGGCAGTCCTAGTAAATATATGAAAAAGAAAATCTCGGCCACTCCTTGATGTCTGCAATTTCTGCCCGCTCGTCTCATCAGAACATAGGACATGGTTCCAGTAATCGAGGTGCTTTGTTGACATGTCTTAAGCAAACTGTTTGCGGGCTTTCTTGTGTACCGTCTTCAGAAGAAGCTCCCTCCTGGGGTGACAGCCATTCACACCAATTTGATGAAGAGTGTGGCGTATGGTTTGAGCACCAACAGACTGAGACTCCACCTCTTCAATCTCTGCAGCAATGCTGACAGCACTCCTGTAATGAGTCACATGACATTTTGGAGGGAAAATGACAATCAGTACTCAATTTGGACATTTAGGGATGTTGCTAGTTTCCAGGGGTTGAACTCACTTTTGTTGCCAGGGGTTTAGATATTAATGGCTATATTTTGAGATATTATGAGGGGAAAATAAACTAACTCTATTATATAAGCTGCACACAGACTACTTTTCATTGTGTCAAAGTGTCATTTTGTCAGTATTGTCCCATGAAATGATATACTTAAATATCTGCAGAAATGTGAGGGGTGTACTCACTTTTGTGATACACTGTACCTCTAATAATCAGCTGGGTCTTATGTATGAAAATAAACCTGATTATTGATAGTGTGCTTTATAAGCACCCTATAGTCCGAAAAATTTGGTACTCCTTCCGGCGGGTGGTTCCTTTCATATTCTGTTGGAAAACAAGTAGAAGATGGAAAAGAGTGAAGCCTTTGATTTTTCATCAGTGCGTATATTCTGAGCACGGCAACAAAGATTTGTATTCGCAACAAACCCTTAAATGATCCTAACTCCCTTCCCGGAGCTCAGACCACCCGAAAGTCCATGTGGTGTGATTGTGAATAGGATCGTATTTTAAATTTTCATCAGCATTCCATTCTGATTGCTTCAGTTGACAAACATTCTTTTGTCCTTTTCAGCACCCAACAATGAAATTTGAAATTATCATACTTAGCTCGAACCAATGTGGTGGTGGAATGATGCATTTTTCCACTGTTAATCTGTAGAAAATTAAAGTATGCCAAATGCCAGGTCGATGCCACTGCATGTTGATGACCATCAAGGTGATGAATTCAATAGCCATTGGTGATCCATCTGTCTCGTTCATTAACGGAGACCTTTCCAAAGGTGCTACAATGTGTTAATCACATGCTCCATGTACATACTATGCTCTGTGGTAATAAGGAACATGTGAGTGTGTGCGTGACAGGGAAGTTAGTCATATAAATTCCTGTATATTAAGCTGACTTTTATGCCTCCACAACGCAGGAGCGCCTTTAGTTAACAGCTGCCTCCTTATGATTGTTCATGCTTGTCTGTTTAACAAGCCCCAAATGTAGGGAAGAGTCATATTATGAAGCGGTAAGAGGATTCGGGAAAAGGAATTGAAACTGCTGTCGGTATCAATAGACTGCTTGTCAGCTCTAAGTATGACAGATATTCATACTGCGCTGTCAGACTAGTAAATTAAATTCTCACCATTTTGAGTTTTGCCAAGTGTGTCCCCTAAAAAAGGTAGACAAGCTGTGCAAAGCTGCTTCTAAATCACAGTGTTCATGCAAATTTTAATATGTTTACTAAGTTCTGTCTCATCAGAAGATGAAATGTTCAAATGCATCTTTTGCTGCAAAAAAAATGCTCATCTACATTTTAGAATTAGTCCTTGAGTTATTTGAGAGTTCCGTTCCTACAGACGTAACCGGAATTTCTGCATAAATTGCTGTTAAACCCGAAATTTACCTCAGAATAAATTGTCTAAAAAAACTAAAACACATTAAAATGAAAAATAATAAGATGATGTTGTTAGGGTTTGTGTTTGGTTCCTCCTACTGTGGCTTGTCCTGCAATTGACCATTGATTTCACCTGTTGTGCCTGCTCCTTGTGTGTTGACCAATCCGCTGCCTCTTGTGTAACCCACCTGTGCCTCATTGTTAACCCTTGTGCTAATTTGTTTACTGACTAACATCATAGTTCGCAATATTTACGTAAAATAAATGCTAAATGCACATTTTTTTAAACTTTTAACCAAGAATCGAGACCGTTTTACATCCATATCTATAAAGAATTCAGGGATTTCAGCATTTATTCACAGGAATTTTCAACGGGAAAAGCTCTTTGTTTACATATGGCAGCCGCTAATTTGCTTACTGACTAGCATCATAGTTCGCAATATTTACGTAAAATAAATGCTAACTGCACATTTTTTTGCCTTTAACCAAGAATACAGACTGGTTTACGCCCATGTTTATCTAGAAATCTGGGATTTAAGCATTTATTCTTAAGAATTTTCAATGGAAAAAATATCTTTGTTTACATATGGCGGGCACTAAATTGCTTACTGACCAGTATCATAGTTCGTAATATTTACGTAAAATAAATGCTAACTGCATGCTTTGAACCAATAATCGAGACTGTTTTACGTCCACATCTATAAAAAATTCAGGGATTTAAGCATTTAATCACAAGAATTTTCAACTGAAAAAGCTCTTTGTTTACATATGGCGGCCGCTAATTTGCTTACTGACTAGCATCATAGTTTGCAATGTTTACTTAAAATAAATGCTAACGGCACGATTTTTTAGCTTTCAACCAAGAATCGAGACTGTTTTATGTCCATATCTATAAATAAATGTAATTATTATAATATTATAATTATAATTATATTATAAATAATAATAAAGATTTTCAATGCAAAAAGCTATTTGTTGTACTAAGGGGGACTTAAAGACTAGCAGCACATTCGACATAAAAGCTAACTGCTCGTTTTTTTTTTGTTTTTTTTTTTGCTTATGACCAAGAATCGAGACTGTTTTACGTCCACATCTAGAAAGAATTCAGGGATTTCAGCATTTATTCACAAGAATTTTCAACAGAAAAAGCTCTTTGTCTGTGTTTCCACTCGGTCAGCTTTGACGGAGATAGGCCCCCTATGAATGGGCCCCACGCCCCGTGTCGCGTCAATACATTGTGATGTATATGCCCCCGGCTAATAAAGGGGCCCCGAGAGCCACCAAAACATACTCCACAGAAACTACAAGAATTTGCCATTTCAAATCACACCACCATAGCAACCCCCCCTTTGTGAGGCTCCATTGCGTCTGTCGTAGCAAAATGTTGAGTAAAATGTTATATATATACAGTATTGTCTGCCAACTTTATATTTTATTTGATGTAGCCTTACATGTTGTTTACTTATTTATTGTGCATTTGTGTGCGCAAAAAAACAACATTTTTCGGGCATGCACGGGTGGGGTGGACACACCACGGATATCTTGCTTGGAGCCCAAGAAACCCTAGCAACGCCACTGATAGAATGTTTTCATAGCATGGTCTCCATTGACATGGAAAAGAGTCGGCACTGACGGGGTACATTCGATCTGTCTATCTAATGATGTAATGGCTTTGAAGGATATCCGATTCATCACAGATGTTTATCCACATTTCGAAGAGGCCACATTGCACTCTGAGGATATTCTATTTCCTGTGAATGGGGATTGTCTGTTTTTTCTCGATACTGTCATCACCCATTACCAATCTACTTCTAGGGAGTAAAAATGTGTCAGCTGTCCATTGAGCTAGGTGTATCGCATGAGGAGTTAAGTGAAGTGCAGTAAAAGATACCAAGATCACCTGCCAATAGTAAATTGAAATATTTTACGTACAGTGAGGAGCAGCGTGTTTGCATCCCGTGTGATTTTGCAAGTTCACCCACTTAGAAAATAGGTAGAAGTCTGAAATTTCAATCATAGATGCATTTCCACTCTTAAGAGATATAATCTAATAAATAAAAAAAATCCGGAACTCACATTGTATGATTTTTCAATAATTTATTTGTAATTTTCGGCAAACTACTAAACGAGACACGCTGACATGTACGACAACATTACAGGGAAGATACGCAGCGAGAAATTATAGCAACTTGAAGCTAGTTTATTTTTTCACAACAGCAGCAGTATTTCACAAGAGTCCGAGTGTCGAAAGAGAAAGCCACAAAGACGAGACTGTTGAAATTATGAATTAAAAAAAAATAATGAAGCAAATGTGACACACAGAAAGGCTTGCTAAAATTTGTTTAAATATATTGTTCTATGTAAATCAGCCAAGGTAGCCCCCCGCATTTTTACCACACCAAATCTGGCCCCCTTTGCAAAAGGTTTGGACACACCTGTTTAACTGATGATCCGTAGACGAGGCCAGCTTCTTTCACTTGGTACCAGCTAAATATTATTCAAAATGTAATGATGGTGGAAGAAATAAGCATCTTGAATTTGAAACTGTATGTTGTCGGCGATTCGCCTCGCAATGATCTTAATTGTGGTTGTCAGCCCAAAACCCTCTAAATATATATTAAATGCAACTTACCAGATATAAAATGACTACTACGTAATCCGTGGTAATCGTTTGGAGCCCAGTTTTCTCGTCGAATTGCAGCAGTCCATCTCGCTCTCCTCTCCGGGTCTCTCGGAATACGGTAGAACTTCATGTCTCTCCGTCTATCTTTTCTGTTATTGCAACCAACCGCCACACACGCCTTCACCATTTTGATTATTAATGTTAACGAGCAGAAAAACACGCCATAATAGGAGGAATTTACGTAGCGGTAATGCATCAACACAACGAGTAGACGGACAATATGGCGCGGAGGCGTGGTTGTGACGTCATGTGAGTAGGGTCTATTCCGCGGGTTGCATGTGAGACAGACATTGCTACCGTATTTTGTTGCAGCCTAAATGTCAAAAAAGCAACGCGGATTAGCTATGTCGTTTAATACTCCGCCTCCGACTCCTTCCCTAGCTCGCCACGAACGAAACAAAATGGTGACGTCACGTACCGTAATGGTCAGCAACGGATCGCCGCATACATTTCTTCAACACAACATGGCCGTGTCAATAAAAAAAAATCGGTCTTTATATATATGTATATATATATATATATATATATATATATATATATATATATATATATATATATATATATATATATATTTTTTTTTTTTTTTGTCTCCATCCCTGTAACCCGTTTATAATGTGCACCATGATTTTACAAGTAGATTTTTGGGGAAAAAAGTGCGCGTTATATTCAGGAAATTACGGTACATCATATTCTTCTTGAACCAACCATGATTTTCGAAGCCAAAGTCAACTTCCCAATAGCAGACATGGAGGCATCAATGAAATAATGTCATTGGTTACTAAGTATTTAGGATTAAAGATCCAATTTTCATGAGTTCCCACCATTTCAAATCAATATGCTTTATTTCTGAACATTTTTTCTTTAATTCATCCCTTGAATTGTTGGTAGTCCATGTGTTGCTCTGTCCTATAAAAAGCTTGAGGTCAAAAATACTCACTTTGTCTCATAAGCTAATTACAGTCTGCATTTATTTTGGTTCCACTTTGGTAAACACATACTTCCAGAAGGAAAGTGCTGTTTCCACTAAAACCGCTAATGTTATTTTAAAGGATTTTGTGATGCTGCTGTGGAATTCTATTTACAGCTTGCTTTTAAAAGATTTATCAAGATTTCATCATTTACCATATGCACATGTTTAACCCTTTCATGCACGAATTATGATTTTTTTCCCCCCTGAAATGTTTTATTAAATACAGGACAGGGGACTCAAACCTGCGGCCCAGGGGCAAAATGGGGATCATGAGACAATATTTTGCAGGCCTCATTTGACATTTAATTGTAGAACTATTGTTGTCCGCATGCATTTTGAGATGGGTAATGAAAAAAAATATATACATATATATATATATATATATATATATATATATATATATATATATATATATATATATATATATATATATATATATATAATTTTAAATAAAATGAATTCATTTAATGAAAGATCCATTTGTGTGTGTGTGTGTGGGGGGGGGGGGGGGTGTCAATTATTTAAATAGAAAGTTCTGCCCGGGAGAACTGATTGCAGACGTGGGCTTGTCAGCGTCAATCTTGCTCAGTCAGCTGCATGACGCACATGTTGGGCTTCCGTGATAAGAAGGCGTTTTTTTTTTTTTTATCTCTTATGCCCTACATTCTGCTTGTTTCCTTGTCTATGGTATAAGTGCTATTTATTTTATTTTGGGTTTGTCAGAGTAATACAAACAGTCGATTGGTACCAGGAAAGATACTATTCCCTGACTGATTATATTAAGTGTGTTAGAATAATGCAAACAGTTAGACGGTGCCTTCGAGAAAAGGTACGATCTCCTTCAATATAAATCTATTTTTTGATTTTTTTTTTTTTTTTTCCAATTTAAACTTCAAAAAATACATTAATACACACTTTTTATTTTTAAGTAGAAATAAGAATTATAAAAGAAATACATATAAGTGTGGCTCATGTGTATTTTGGTCTGGGAATTGTATTTTTTTTTGGGGGGGGGTGCGTGTGTTTCATTTTGTTTCGCAAATGTCTTATGACCTTACACAGCTTAACTCTTTGACTGCAATGGATTGGACATCTTTTGCGATCAATAGTTGTTTTCAATATCTATTTCTCTGATTTACTAACTGCCACAACACATACTCGGTGACTTGGGTTGGCAGTTTATGAGTTGAGCTAATGATAACTTTTGAATTGGTGTCCTCTAGACCTGAATGGGTAATACTGTACAATAAAAAAAAAGTTTTAATGTACAGTTGTCAATGATTTAACACATATAGAATACAGTAGAAATGCAGACGCAAAGCAGTAAATCAAATCCACCTGTTTTTGGGATAACAAAATGGTGTCTCTTTCTGGATTTTCACAACAGGGTGTGAACATTTCCAGTTTTGCACTATATGTACCAGCAGTGGGTTACTTCACATATTTCCCCTCATCAATGCAAATGCTGCTCCACAACTCGATTTACAGTTATTCTTCAGGAGTGCATAACATTCTCTTTCCCTTTCATTTTTTTCCCCTGTTGTCACTTTGGCAACGTGTTTTCCCACTCTTCATCTTGGCTCTGTTAGAAATGTTTCTTTATTTTCTTCGCACACTCCTCCCGCGCTGGGTGACGCTGATTATTGTTGCTCTCGCCTTACCTCCGTGTGTATATCTCCGCGCATGCTTATGTATGTGTGTGTTGTGCTCGGCAGCATGTCCATCAGCCATCTTATTATGGCTGTCTGTTTTTATATCCCTTTGCCTTATTAGACACCACACACAGCCACTAAGACCAGCAGGCCTCAATTTTCACACCAATTTTTCTGTGTATGTGCGCGCGCATACTTTCCTACCTTTCTTTTTTTAACTGCTTCTTTTTCCATTAATGTTATCTAAGTGACACGTGTGCATAGAGAGTTAAAAGTTAAGAAAGTGGTATATTCCGATGGTAATGTTGAACCTAAATTAGCTATGATATTAGCCATGCCTGGCACGGCCAGACTGTTCTCCCTGTGTTTTTCAGACACTGAGAGTATTGTCTGGGACCTAGCCCATTAACGGCCTCTCAAGCAAGTACAAAATCAATCGACAAATCAGATTCGTTTATTTGCGTGAGGTGTTCTTAACGAGTAACGTCACTCTTCCGCGTCGGAATTCGTCTCCAGAACAACACAGATGGCGAACGGGAGAGCCAAGAATATGTTCCAATCCACGGTAAAATCAGTTTTAAATTACCAAAAACACATCGACACAAGTCATTGACAACAGTCTGTTTCGCGCTAGCCATGTTGAATAAACTCCGCTCTCCTCGAATGTTTACTTCCGCGCGCAAGTCCCTCGTTTCACCCGTCGCTGATTGGTCCACTCCGCTGTCTGTTTGCTGTGGCTTGCTCCGCCCTGGAAATTTTATCCGCTTAATGGTGGCCAGACTCAATAGCTTGAACAGCGGTGAGTCTGGAGTACCAGGCTAATGATAGCTTGCTTTTTTTTATTTATTTATTTATTTTTATTTCATTTCATTTCAGGCAATTACATTCATCTTCACGAATTCAGTTCTTTGCTTTCAAGAAACACAGAGAAAGAAAAGAAACAAAACAAAACAAAAAAATGCCTGAAAGGGAGTGGGACGAAGAAAACTTATTAAATCCCACTCCGAGTTCTCAATTATCATTTAAAATAAATAAACAGTTTTCCTGCAACCTGTTTTTTTTTAGTTACATAGTATACATCCAATATATTTCGACCAAATGAATTGTTTATAGTGCAACTTAAATATGTGAATATTTTTACACTCTCTAAGTAATGATTTTTAACTGAATAATTTTGAACATTTTGTATGAAATTTACATTTTTTATTACAATTTGAATATTTTTCCAGGAACATGTGAATTGCTAAGTTTCCGAAAAGCTTTAAGTGACTTGTTTTTGAATTGACACCTTAAGCTGCATTTTAATGTATCTGAAACTATGCATCAATGTATTTAATTGCTTTGTAATGTGTTGTTGTTAAATTTACAACTTCTTAATTATGTCTGTTTAAAAAATGAAATGTGAATTTAAAAAATCAGGTAATATCTGCATTTATTGTCAATATATCAGTAGCGTACTGAAAATGCAATTACAGAGGTACCTCGACTGATGACATTAATTGGGAACCTGTAACCCGAACATTTTCTAAATAGGGACGCCTGTTACATGTACATGCCCTAATCCGTTCCAAGCACTACTGACACACCACATTAAATTTTCTAATTAAAATTTTATGAAACCAGAATAAAACAAAAGCCAAACGCATTTGAATCATTCAATATGTCTAACCTAATACCTGTATTGCAGTAGATAATTGGACAAAATGCAAAGAAAAAACTAAAAAAATATCTTTCGTGTTAATCTCCTATCTCACTCTTCGTGACACAAAAGCGCGAGGATACCTAAGTTCTAATGTAATGAACCGCCTGTAGGCTAAAATTCGTGACACAAAAACACGAGGAGTCTTGTGATCATTTGGCTCAGATATCCCCACGATAACACAGACGCGCCTGTGCACGTCATCGTACAGCGACAGCCACATATAAACGTCAGCAACAATAAACCAATAGGAGAGCGAAATTCCATTACTAAGCATGATGGGAAATATTATGACCAATAGGGCAGCAGGATCTAATGATGTGACATTTAAAAGCAGAAAGTACATACATATCTTTAACATTATTGTATTTTTGCCTCTCATAACCTGAAATTTCTTTCGTATCAAGATGCAATACTTTCCCGTTGTAACCTCAAAATAATGTTTTAGAGACTTTCGTAAGTAGAGGTACCACTGTACCGTATTTTCGGCACCACAGGGCCCACCGAAAAGCCTTCAATTTTCTATAAAGCAGACTGTGCGCCTTATAATCGGATGCGCATTAAATATGGATCAATGTTGGTTAATCATGGCATGACATTCCCTTTAGTGCAGCACCGACTATTGGATGTATAACGCAAACTCAAACACTACGACCACTACTACTACTACGACTACTTCTACTACTACTGCACCTTATAATGCAGTGCGCTCTGTATATGAAAAGTTTTAAAATAGGTAATTCTTTGACGGTGCGCCTTTTATAGTGTGGAAAATACGATAATTGTCAATGTTTAAGTTGAGTTACAGTGAGTGCCATAAAATATTTTTCTTGTGGCGTTAAAAGCATGTCAGGGTTTACTGTGATCCTATCGAAAAAGTATTAAGTCCTGAAGTCTTTATAAAATGTAAACATATGTCAAAATCACGTGATACAATAGTTTTCAACGTGCACGTTTTAATGCAACTAAATGCACCCCACCCACCCCACACATTTTCTTTTACAGATTTCTTATTCTCACCATATCAGATAACAAATTGGAGTAAAACTTACAACTTAAAAACTTAAAACATTGCTCACGTGCAGTGGTATGAAAAAGTATCTGAACGTTTTGGAATTTCTCACATTTCTGCATAAAATCACCATCAAATGTGATCTGATCTTTGTCAACGTCACAAAGATGGAAAAAAAAGTGTCTGCTTCAACTAAAACCACCCAAACATTGATTGGTTTTCATATTTTAATGAGGATAGCATGCAAACAATGACAGAATGGGGAATATAATTAAGTGAACCCTCTGCCTAAGGAGACTTAAAGAGCAATTGAAACCAATTTTTACCAAATTATTTAAGTCAGGTGTGTGCCCAATCACTGATGAGTGTTTTAAAGCTGCCCTGCCCACTATAAAACACACACACACAAAAAAACACACACTGATGTACATTATGGCTCAGTCAAAAGAACTGCCTGGAGACCTGTAAGAGTGTCTGCTAAAGACTTACAGAAATCACTGGCACAGTCCAATATCTCTGTGCACACATCAACCATATGTAAAACTATGGCCAAGAATGGTGTTCATGGGAGGAATCCACAGAGGAAGCCACTGCTATCTAAAACAACATTGTTGCTCTTTAATGTTCGCAAAAAGGCACTTGGACACTCCACAGAAGTTTGGGCAAAATATTTTGTGGACTGATGAAAAGAAAGTTGGATTGTTTGGGGGTAACACACCACGTCATGTGTGGAGGAAAAATTGGAACAGCTCGCCAATATCAACATCTCATCCCTACCGTGAAGCATGGTGGAGGGAGAAACATGATTTGGGGCTGTTTGCAGCCTTATGAACATTAATGAATCATTAAAACACTGTTTTTTCATCCGTGTGATTTTGACAAAGTTCAGATCACATTTGATGTTGATTTTATGCTGAAATGTGAGAAATTCCAAAAGGTTCAGATACTTTTCATTCCACTATATTATTATGAAGGAAGTAATTTGTTTAATGGTTTTACTTATAGTAGATCTTTTTAACATTTGACTGTTTGTGTCCTCAGGTGAATGAAATATACCATGACCAATCTCTGGGAGCAAAAATCAATGTGGTGCTGGTACGGATTATCATGTTGGGCTATGGAAAGGTAAGATCAGCGACAAGTGGTTCTGAAATTAATTTTTCGGGACACCCAGTGATCTGTAGGTCATAACTTGGCTGTAAACAAAAACAAATTAAAATCCATTGGGAACAGCAATAAAAATTGGTTAAGTGACATTTCACAAAAATCATGCTCTTCATAAGATGTTTTTTTTCTCATATAAGATTTGTACAGGGAAAGCAAGTCAACCTCTCTGCGATAGTAGTACACGCTTTCCAGCCGCTAAAAGGTCAAGTTTCCAACATGTTACTAAGTCACTGCCTATTCAACATATGTGAAAATGGTTCACCTATTGTTATTAGTCTTAGCAGGAAAAAACATTTTTTGTCACTTTCTAAGAAACTACTCACCAAAGTATCCTCTCTGATAAGGTTTAGGGTTAATTGAGGAAGACAGTGCATATTATTAGCTAGCACTAGTGAAAGGGTTACAACTGATACTTTTCAACTGTTATGAAGGTCTTGCCTTTATTGTCTATTAAATTCAGATTTTTTTTTATAACAGCTGTGATCACTAACAGACTAACACTGCATCATTTTGCATTCACTCCAACAAAGCTTTTTAGGAGATACTGGCATATCCGGAGTTTAAGGAGGGCCCGGGAACCCCCGGTGGCTGAAAAGTGTCAATGCATGTAACTGACTTTCCTATGTATGATTTTAAAATTAAGAATTTTCTGGGAAAATATTGTTTATAAAAGTTGTAAAGCAATAAAACAAACAACAAAATTGAATGAAATGACCAAAAAAAGATATTTTTAGAATGAGTCAACATTCTTTTTCGAACAGCTCATGTGACTAGCACCTAAGATGGTCATTTGCTTTGCTTAGCCAAAACCACCCGAGGACTGAAGAGGCAAGATTGGATAAACGTAATTTTTTTCAAACCTAAGCTTTCAAAAGCGATAACAACTACTGAGCAAGAACCAAGGATTGAAAATGTGTACCATGAAACACCAGAGAGCACCACCAAAATGGTGAACAGAGTTTAAATTTGCCCTACTAAAGACGCTAATTGTACAACAGAGCCACCACTGGTGTCTTGCCAATGTATATGTATATATATATATATGTATATAATGTCATATGCCATCAACACGCACATGTACATGCACGGACAAATATATAAAACGCAGTCGTGAAAATTACCGCCCTCATTTTTATTTACCATTCGATAAATGGACTTATTGCATATCGCGACAGGCTTAGCAACTTCAATAAAAAATGTCGTCAGTTAGTTCGATCAACTTACGATCTGCCAGCTTTTTGTCTTCCAAAATAACAACTGGGTGACGCCGCTTTAGGTGATCATTCACGACCGACGTGCAGCCAAGCTTGGCATTGAAGAGACAGGACACAACAGTGTACCCTCCCTTCTTTCGTTGAAATATATCCATGTTCTGGCCACTTTTTTGGCTTTGTGCCAATTTCCACGCCTGCATAAAGAGCGTCCCCCATTCTCAACTTTCCACGCATATATTTTTTTAACCCTTCATTACCGTCGACGGGATGTTGTGCTCGTCAACGCATTTATGTCATCGATGACGTCGACTAATCGGGACGGCTCGACTGTACACCACCCCAACAACAACAACATGAGCGCTGACTTGACAGGCCTTCAGCTTCTAGCCGAGTACACTTAAGATCTCATCGGTTTTGAGTGTGCATTCACTCGTTATCCTTAATTGCCGTTAGCATTATAAAGGGGGTCCTCTGTAAAATGCCTCCTAAGAGATTTGAAAACCCTTTTGCGAGACAAGACACGTTCTACAGTTCCTGGAAACAATGAGGCCCTTTCACTTTTCTTTTATAATAAGAGCTAAGCTTGATACAAGGATATTGCTGCAGTCACTTTGAATATCTACAGTAAGCTCAGCCAATTCGTTCACACACATAAGCAAACACACAGACACACGCAACATTGCCCTGGAGCCTGTTATTCCAGTGGACTGAGCAAAAGAAGAACTAAAAGCACGGGGCATCTCAGGGGAGTGTTTTCAAGTCGCACGCCTTCACAGTTCAACACCAAAGCACACAGAAACCCTAGCTGTTATGCAATCAGCCTTCCTCCCAGTAGACTGCAGCACAGAATCATGGGAAGTCCAGGCAAAGATAAACAATCAATGACCATCCTCTCTCATTCATAAACAAAGAGATGGACAGAGATGGCTCGCATCCTTTTTCGTCTTACGGGTAAATCAATTCGACTGTCCAGGCAGAATAGAGAAACAAAGTAGTGACAAGTTTAAAGGATGTTGGAGTGCAAGGAGTACACCTCAGGATGATAGCATTCATTGTAGCCTTATTTATTCCTCTCTTACCTAAATGTGCACAGTACCACTGGAGCCACACAACGCACACTCCCATCGGTCAGCCCCTATTGCAGCTTTAGCCAAAGCGCCGGCTGTCCATCATCCCCAATTACCGTGGCAACGGGGCTGCACCCAGACAGCCTGCAGATTGGCTGTGTGACCCTGAGCACGGACACACCCTCACATAAGCGCAATATGTCCACAGAATACCAATAAAGAATCCCACGAGTCTCAAAGTGCACATTTGCTCACTACTTTTCAAACACAAAATGCAACTCAATTACATCCTCTATGTCGCATAATCGCAACATACCGGACCGACAATTGGTGAATTAATTATAATAACTTTATACTGTTTTTTAGATTTTTTTTAAAAATTAGAGTATAATACAAACAAAGCATTTTATGTCAAGCCGCACCGTATTTTATTCAGAGACGAGACTCATTAATTTGTCTCGTGCTAAAAATAGAAGGGTGCACCAGGAATGGTAAATCTTTTTCACACCACGGATGAGATTTACTGGTTAGCATTGCTTTTTATTACTTTTTTGTTTTTATGTGCATTGGGAATACATTGAGGGCACAATGAAATATACCGCGGACTGTACCTTACTGTAATTAGCAGGCACATATATAGTCGGTTCACAGAATCATTTAATAGGGAATGTTGATATTAGGAATGGGAATTTCAACTAATTTCTTCCAGACTAGTCTCAGATTTTATTTGCGGCTAGTCTATAAGCAAGAAAACTCGAAATACACATATAAAAGTTTAAAATGCAAATGTTTTGTTTATTTAGGAGCAATTTTAACCTAAACATTCATGACAGTTTTTATTTAAATTCGAATAATGTAACAAAAACTGACTGAATAAAGGTGAACAATGTATTTCTCTTACAATTCGCCAATGTGGTTTCTCATTGCTCTGGTAGAGCGGTTGTATGCGACCATGTTATTATCTGCAGTGTCAAAATACTGCCAAACGCTGCTGACTTTCTTAGCATCACCATGCTACATTTAACAGACTAGTAAAAAAATGCCTGATTTTGTAAGCCGATATACTTTTTTTGAAGAAGCATGTAATTATGAAAGGCAAATTAAAAAAAAAAAATTGCTTCAAATTTACAATGATGACCCAAGACTTAAACAATTAATTCAGTCTAGTGCTACCAAACCAACGAACGCAGCACGTCTTTTTATGATTATACACACAATGCAAGGACATTACATTATTTTCAAATAATTAAACCCACCGGGAAGTCAGAACAAGGTAAAACAAGTGAGAGTGAGACTTTAAGAAGGTGCTCGCCATGCTAAAGCAAACGCGAATGCTACGCTAACGCTATGAGTTTCATTTAGAGTGTAAGGATCACTCAGTAAACACCTTAAAGGCTAAACAAATTTGCATATTCTGTCATGCAAGATTAAAAAAAAAACATATTTACAAAAAAGTCAAGCCTGAAGCTTCCTGTAGCAGCCTGCCTTCAAGCTGCAGCAGGGTCCTTCCGGGGTCCTACCGTCAGTCAGTGGCAGACACTGTTGCCTTTTAATTTCAAAACAAAATCAAAACAGCGAAAAATAGGCCGTAATTTGTTTTCCGATTTCTTATCTGAAAACGAAGAATGAAATAACAGTCATTATCAGTTTTCCGATTTTGGATTTGAAAGCAGATATGGAATAAACAAATAATACACTGCACATTGCAGATTCCATGACAATCCTTCAATACATAATAAGTCAGCCACCACCCTGTGAGAGCCAGACATCTAACCACAGAGGCACGAAACATGCCAATATTCAATGCTTGTGTTTACAATACCTTAAAATGGTAAAAAATAATGCTATACAATGATTGTGTTTAGACATGTGCCGATTACCCGTTCAGGGTATAGACCCTACCCACGTGACGTCACAACTCCTTCCTCCTGACTGGTGCCGCCCAATTGTCCGTCAACACACCATGTTTCCCTGTTACGGCTACGTACATTCCTCCTATTTACGACGTGTTTTTCTGCTCGTTAACATTAATAATCAAAATGGTGAAGGCGTGTGTGGCGGGCGGTTGCAATAACAGAGAAGATAGACGGAGAAGACGGAGAGACTTGAAGTTCTACCGGATTCCGAGAGACCCGGAGAGAAGAGAGCGAGATGGGCTGCTGCAATTCGACGAGAAAACTGGACTCCAAACGATTACCACAGATTATGTAGTAGTCATTTTATATCTGGTAAGATGCATTTAATATATATTTAGAGGGTTTTGGGCTGACAACCACAATTAAGATCATTGCTAGGCTAATCTCCGACAACATACACGTATGTATGTAGTGAGAGTGCTATCGCTAAACCATATAAACATTAAAAGCCCTAACTCCATTGACAAACGACATGAAATACATTAGACTTGACAGTGGATGTTAGCAATAACAAAAGATTTTGAATTGAAAATTTCGTAACTCACCTTTCCAAGCACAAGATAGATTCCTGCCAAATTTTCGTGGACGAGGACCTGTTTCACCCAACCAGCAACGAAGTATTTATAAGCCTCCAAGCTCTTAAAGATTTTCAAACTTTCGTGAGAATAGGCTGATTTTGTGTGGACAAGATAGTTGTACATATCAGGGTAGCTAGCAGATGTCAGGCAAATACGGCGGAGACAGCGGGTCGAAAAACATCGATTTAGGCATCAAATATGGATCTGGCGAATGGATAAACTGAAGCTTTTCCACATAACGCCTTTTATGCAACGCATCAAGTGAGTTTACGGCATCCGAAAGCACCGGGTCTTCCATGAAATGCATTATAAATTGCTCGATCATTTGAGACCATTGATAATACAGACACAAAATGACGGACAAGGGGGCGGAACCAATCAGCGAGCACGTGATTTTGTGACGTCGGTGGGTAGGGTCTATATACGCTGCACGACCCTCTCACTCATTGTCGCGCTCAATCTGTTATGACGTCGTTTTACCTTTATAGAGAGATAAAAGGCAGCAAAATGAGTAGAGTAAATTTTCGCAGCCTTTAAAGTTGTTCTTCAATTGGCTAAAACCTTGCAATCCCTCTCCCTATGATTAGAAATATCATGGGAATCAATGTTGGGAAGCAAGGTGGCAATAGATCTTTGTCTTAACACCTTAACGTATTTCCCAAAGCAGAGAAGATATATCCATTGGTAGCACGACACACAGTCATGGTTTTACTTTCCATCATGGTTCCACTTCCCATTATGCATTGGGGCATGCTGCAGTATCATTTACTGAAAGCTCAACAAATACACTAGATGGCAATATATATATATATTAAAAAAAGGCATGGCCGATATTTTCTTGCCGATTCCGATACTTTGAAAATGACGTGATCGGACCCGATCGATCGGCACATCTCTATTCTGAACGTATGTTCCAATTTGCTATTTTTTGGAAAAATAAAAATCCTGTTCAATGGAAAAAAGTTTTTCTTTTTTTTTTTTTTAACCAACATATCTCAAACTAACTCATTTTAGAGCTGTAATTGCAATACCGTGATACCGTCATATTTTGGCTTAAGGTTATCATACCGTCAGAATATCACCCGCCAAATGCCTAATTGTACTTAAACTGTTATGATACCCATTGTGGCACCAGCCAGAGGAAAACCCATTTTGGTCATATGACATTCCACATGTTTACACAAGTTTTGAGACACTCCACCATTCAGTAGGATAATAGTATCTCAAAACATTTCACCACGTATGAATAGCGCATTCAATGACAATCATTCTCTAGCTTTGTTTTTATTATTATTTTACTATTGCAACGGTATATTTACGGGTCTTGATAAAAAATCAGTCAGGAAGCTGCAGCTAGTACAGAATGCTGCAGCCAGAGTCCTCACAAATACAAGGAAGCTGGACCACATTACACCGGTTTTGAAATCGCTACACTGGCTTCCAGTGAGTCAAAGGATAGACTATAAAATACTACTGCTCGTCTACAAAACACTTAATGGCCTTGGACCAAAATACATGCTTGATTTGTTAGATTCCTATGAGAAACCTAGACCCCTAAGGTCGTCTGGAACCGGTCTTCTGCATGTTCCAAGAACAAGAACCAAGCAGGGTGAGGCAGCATTTAGTTATTATGCTCCTCACCTCTGGAACAAGTTACCTGAACGTCTGAAGTATGCTCAAACTGTTAGCTCTTTTAAATCAGGGCTAAAAACGCTTTAGTTTAACACTGCATATCCATAACTGTCTATATATTTCAATCTACTTGCTTTCTATTCCTCTTGTGCTTATCTCCATTGCTGATTTCAATTATTATTAGTAGTAGTAGTTTTTGTTTTATTTTTATTTTGTTATTTTTATTCTATTTGTTATTAAATGTGATTTTTATGTATGATTTTATTTCCGATTTTGATTGTCTTGGTTTTTACGTTGTATTGATTTAAGTGTGATTTTTATGATCTTCATGTGATGTAAAGCACTTTGAATTGCCTTGTGTTGAATTGTGTTATATAAATAAATTTGCCTTGCCTTGTTTTGAAGTGTCTCCAACAATATTGGTGATAGCGCATGAGCAGTCATTTTCAGTAATACTGTAAATAGTGTCACACTGCTGCAAGAATTGTCATTTGGAGTGTTTTATCTACCTGTAATGTGTCGTACTGTCATTTCGTCATACTGTTCTGTCAGTGACGTTAGTGTAGTAATCACTGCTCTGTATCTGAATGTCATTGCAACGTAGTGATAAAGTAAAAATTGCATGCTGGGGTAAATATCTTCTTTCGCCAATAACCTTAAGTGCCTCGTTCAAATATGCAGTACATATTGGCAAAAATGATGCAAAGTACCCGATTCTGGAAAAAAAGGCAATTAGATTAAAACTTACAGTCTTTCTTTATGTTCCTTCTGAATATTTTCATGTTCATTTTTGGAATTTATCTAATGTTAGCATCTTTTGTAATTACAATAGAATTTGCTAACTGCACATTAAAACTTAACTACCCAATGGCAAACTAACTATATACATAGGCAGTCTTTCCAAAAATAGCCTTTTTTTTTTTTTTTAGTACGGCATATAGAACATTTATGCGAGGAAACAGAAAACCAAGATAAATGCATCTAATTAGAGACGAGGGAGGAGTTGTGAGTAACACCATTTGAGATGTCATATAAAAAGAAAATGTACTCAAAGAAATTAGTCGGTGTTTAATGCATGAATCTATAGCTCGTTCAGTATTATAGTCTGGATTGTGTGATACTTGAATTGTCTATTTCGATGCTACTTGAGTAATTAAAAGATGTGCAGATAATACATAAAATACAGTGACACTGCCCCCTACAGGGCCCAAGTCATAGCTGTCATCATGTGTTTTTTATGGGGGTGGTTTCTATTTTTTTGCCATGATATATAAGTTCTATTTCTGTCTTTTGCAGTCCATGACTCTAATCGAGCTGGGGAACCCTTCCCAGAGTCTGGAGAACGTGTGTCGCTGGGCATTTCTGCAGCAAAAGCAAGACACTGGGGACGCCGAGTATCACGACCACGCTATCTTCCTCACACGGCAGGAATTTGGCCCCACGGGCATGCAGGGTAATGACTAAAGACTCATAGGAGTCGTCTATAATATCTTCTGTAGTAATATGCATCCAAACGGAGTATGCAAACTGAAAACTTCTCTTCCTTCCGCTGCATAGTGCACTGTGGCTTTGGCGGTCGGTGGTTTTCCGTGCATCAGAGTGCAAACTAACAGGGGGGCCCAAGGGAGAGGCGTCTAAAGGCAGTGGCCTAGCTACACAGAAGCCCTTCAGCTGCCCTTGGGCTCAGCCTTCTGCAGCAGAAAATCAATAGACAGAGTAGTGCCAGAAACAGCTTCGCAATTAGAGGAAGCACAGGACACACAGGGAGATGAAGATTGCTGGGTTTCTCTTTTATGGGTTAGATTTAGACATGTAAAAACAGGAATTTGTTGGTGGAACACACCTGTCTCGACATTACTTTGCATTGATAAAACTAAAAAATGTAACAGGCACAAAATTTAATTTATATAGTTAAAATAAATTTATTCTAGTAATTGGGAAGCACGTTAGGAAGTATACACTTCCAAAGAATAAGTACCTCTGCACAATTTTGTGAGATGTATTGTTTTTTTTTTGTTTTGTTTTGTTTTTTTTCATAAAAGTATATATTCTTAGTTTGTCAGAAACATACGTCTGACAAGAAGGTTTTTACAGATAAACGTACAGTGATCCCTCGCTCCTCCGTGCAGTCCACGCCATCGCAGATCCGTGTTCTTTTTTTCTGATGTTGCTATCGCTCGGGATTGCTACATCCATCCATCACTACTGCTGTCTTCTGATGTTTATCCACCACCACTATGTCAGGCTGGTTGGCCATCACCAGTTTGTCTGTCTGGAACTGGAAGTCCCACAGGATCCTGGCTCGGTTGTTCTCGACCACCTTTTGAGGTGTTGCCCACCTTTACTCTGGGGTCTCCAGTCTGTACTCGGCACAGATGTTCCTGTACACTATGCTTGCTACCAGGTTATGTCGTTCTATGTATGCCTGCCTTGCCTGCCACCATCTTATACCCTGCTGTGATGTGGTGGACTGTCTCAGGGGCCTGTTTGCATAGCCTGCTCCTGGGATCCTGTCTTGTGTGATAGACCCCAGCCTCTATTGATCTTGTGTTTAGGGCCTGTTCCTGTGCTGCCATGATCAGTGCCTCTGTGCTGTCTTTCAGTCTGGCCTTTACCAGCCACTGGTATGTTTTTCCCATGTCAGCTACCCCTGCAATTTGTCAGTGGTACATACCATACAGGGGCTTGTCCTTCCATGATAGCTCCACAGGGTCCTCCTCCTTACTGGGCTACTGTTGCCTGAGGCATTCACCAAGCAGGTCATCACTGGGGCCATTTTCATGATGTGCTCTTAGAGGGATGTAGTTTCCTCTGGGATAGTGGCTCTGATGCTCACTAGTCCTCGGCCTCCCTCTTGCCACTTTGTGTAGAGCCTCAGGATACTGGACTTAGGTTGGAACCCTCCGTGCATTGTAAGGAGCTTCCTTGTCTTGATGTCGGTAGCCTGCATCTCTTCCAGTGGTCAGGATACGATGCCAGCAGGGTATCTGATTAATGGTAGGACATAGCTGTTAATGGTCTGAATCTTATGCTTGCCATTCAGCTGACTCTTAATGACCTGCCTCACCCTCTGTAAATACAGTGGGGCAAATAAGTATTTAGTCAACCACCAATTGTGCAAGTTCTCCCACTTGAAAAGATTAGAGAGGCCTGTAATTGTCAACATGGGTAAACCTCAACCATGAGAGACAGAATGTGGAAAAAAAAAAAAAACAGAAAATCATTCATTCATTCATTCATTCATTTTCCATGCCATTGTTTGATTTTTAAATAATTTATTTCCAAATTAGAGTGGAAAATAAATATTTGGTCACCTACAAACAAGCACGTTTCTGGCTGTCAAAGAGGTCTGACATCTTCTAACGAGGTCTAACGAGGCTCCACTCGTTACCTGTATTGATGGCACCTGTTTTAACTCATTATCGGTATAAAAGACACCTGTCCACAATCTCACTCAGTCACACTCCAAACTCCACTATGGCCAAGAGCAAAGAGCTGTCAAAGGACACCAGAGACAAAATTGTGGACCTGCACCAGGCTGAGAAGACTGAATCTGCAATAGGTAAAATGCTTGGTGTAAAGAAATCAACTGTGGGAGCAATTATTAGAAAACGGAAGACATACAAGACCACTGATAATCTCCCTCGATCTGGGGCTCCCTGCAAGATCTCACCCTGTGGCGTCAAAATGACAACAAGAACGGTGAGCAAAAATCCCAGAACCACACGGGGGAACCTAGTTAATGACCTACAGAGAGCTGGGACCACAGTAACAAAGGCTACTATCAGTAACACAATGTGCCGCCAGGTAATCAAATCCTGCACTGCCAGACGTGTCCCCCTGCTGAAGAAAGTACACGTCCAGGCCCGTCTGCGGTTCACTACAGAGCATTTGGATGATCCAGAAGAGGACTGGGAGAATGTGTTATGGTCAGATGAAACCAAAATAGAACTTTTAGGTAGAAACACAGGTTCTCGTGTTTGGAGGAGAAAGAATACTGAATTGCATCCGAAGAACACCATACCCACTGTGAAGCATGGGGGTGGAAACATCATGCTTTGGGGCTGTTTTTCTGCAAAGGGACCAGAACGACTGATTTGTGTAAAGGAAAGAATGAATGGGGCCATGTATCGAGAGATTTTGAGTGTAAAATCTCCTTCCATCAGCAAGGGCATTGAAGATGAGACGTGGCTGGGTCTTTCAGCATGACAATGATCCCAAACACACAGCCAGGGCAACAAAGCAGTGGCTTCGTAAGAAGCATTTCAAGGTCCTGGAGTGGCCTAGGAACACGAGGGGTGAATGAAAAGGAAGCTGAGATACAGACATAAACATACAGTAGAGGTTCCTCTTAGCCAATTGGATGCCAGGAATGCTAGCTACTAGCCAATGGCAAAGCAGCTATAATATTGTATGTTACATTCAGTAAACTCTGGGAGCTGCGAGTACCAGCCATACTGTATTTTTACCTTTCATATCCTGAAATTTCTTTTGTAACGACAGGTAATATTTTCCCGATGAGGCGTGTCTCAACCTGAAAATTCTGTATGTAAAAATGTTCGTAAGTAGAAGTACTGCTGTATTTCCAACGCTGTTAAATCTGAATAATTACATTGAACGCACCAAAAAAAAAAAAAAAACCTTTTTTTTGGACTACTTGTAAATAAGCGCTGCATATATTTCGCGGATGTTAGAATTTCGTGCAGGGGGACAGTCCCCATTAACCGCCAAAAACGAGGGATCACTGTGGTTTCATTGCTCTTTCTCAGACCCCATTATTCGAACATGTTTGTTTTGTTAAAAACATTTCATTATTATATACTTTTTTAATTAGAGTACCCCTTCTTTATGTATGATTTTAAGTTTTAATAAAAAAAAAAATTCTGTCTTTCGACAGTTCATCGTGTCTTTTTACTGCTTACTCATAGACTTCATAATATTTTGACGGGACGCATGGCCGATTAATAGGGGGCCTGCATTGCTGTCGTGGCTGTCAAAGCTGACCGAGTGGAATCACAGACAAAGCGCTTTTTCCATTTAAAATTCTTGTGAATAAATGCTTAAATCCCTGAATTATTTATAGATATGGACGTAAAACAGTCTTGATTCATGGTTAAAAGCAAAAAAAAAAAAACTGTGCAGCTAGCATTTATTTTACGTAAGTATTGCGAACTATGATGCAAGTCAGTAAGCAAATGTAGCGGCGGCCTTATGAAACAAAGAGCTTTTTCCGTTGAAAATTCTTGTGAATAAATGCTTAAATCCCTGAATTATTCATAGATATGGACATAAAACAGTCTCGATTCTTCTTGGTTCAAAGCAAAAAAAACAAAAAACAAAAAAAACATTGCAGTTACCATTAAAATTACGTGAATATTGCAAACTATGACGCCAATGCCTTAGCGGCTAATTTCTCCCATTGATTTTTTCACGTTTCAAAATGCATGCATGGTATGAAAAAACAAAACAATTACCTTGAATCGTCGAACAAATCACTCCTGAGAGATTTCTTCCTGTTTGTATGCGGTACAGCTTTCGTACTTTTTCAACCTTAATCCGGCGTTGGATCACTGCATGTGTTTTGAGAATAACTGCGACCGACTTAGCGGAGTGTAGGACGGCCCCCTACTTGAAGGCGTAGCGCAGTGTCTCAATATAATTATGAAGTCTACTTAAGTGATCAAGTCTGTTCATGTGGTGTAGGTTATGCTCCAGTGACTGGCATGTGCCATCCGGTAAGAAGCTGCACTTTGAACCACGAGGATGGTTTCTCCTCTGCCTTTGTGGTAGCACATGAGACCGGGCATGTGTAAGTACCTCGCTGTAACATTATCTTCTATTCCGGAGATTCTAAAAGTGTACTAATTCTAGTTTGAAGGCCTGCTCTATTGTACATGAAGAAGTAACTGAATTAAACGTTAAATCTGTGAATGTTATGGTACTTCAAATATAGCAATATTTTTTTCGGACTATAAGTCGCAGTTTTTTTCATAGTTTGGCTGGGGATGCGACTGATACTCTGGAGCAACTTATGTGTGAAATTATTAACACATTATTATATCATTTTACATGTTATTTTGGTGTTTTGGAGTGACACTGATGGTTTGGTAAACTTGTTAGCATGTTGTTTATGCTACAGTTATCTGAATAACTCTTAATAGCTATGTTACGTTAACATACCGGCCACGTTCGCATTTCGTTGTTCATGCATCATGTAACATTATCATACTTGTACTGTACACTTATTCTGCATGTTGTTCTCTATTGTATTTTATTTTAAATTGCCTTTCAAGATGACATATCTGTTCTATGTGTTGGATTTTATCAAGTCAATTTCACCCAAAAATGCGACTTATACTCCGCTGCGATTTATAGTCCGAAAAATACGGTAAGTAAATTGTTTAAGTACAGTTCAGTTGTATTTAAATTTTATGGACAACTGTCTTGCATTTACTCTTTGTTTGTTTTCAATCATCTGTGTTGACGTTCAAACTGGCCATAATAACAATGTGCAATATTGAAATTTTTATGATAAAACCTCTAAAGTGTTCATAATGCTGCCTAACAATAGAGCTGTATTTTTCTACTGCTTATGATAGTGTTGCATGGACAGCCACGTTTTGCTTGGGGTGGTGCTAGGTGTAAAAGGTTTGAGAATCACTGCTATGAAAAAATATAAATACGATAGTGACTTGAGACACACCCCTTTGCCAGCTCTGCCTGTCTGATACTAATGTTTCCCTCTTTCAACTAGTCCCTAATCTGTCTGATTCATCTCTCTATTCCTTCTGTTTGTTATACATACTCCCTAATGTTTCTCTACAGGCTGGGCATGGAGCATGATGGTCAGGGAAACCGTTGCGGGGATGAAGTACACATGGGAAGCATCATGGCTCCACTAGTCCAAGCTGCCTTCCATCGTTTTCAGTGGTCCAGGTGTAGCATGCAAGAGCTGGGACGCTATCTTCAGTGAGACACACACATAATGTATATACAGTACATACATCAAACTAAAATCTGGCTTATATTGTACTTTAGATTAGATAAGATTGAACATCACTGCTGAAAGGAGTGAGAAGTGTTGAACGGTTCACCCAACCAGTGTTGGTTTTGGCTGCCCTTTTAATTTTCGTCTTTTTTCTTTTGGATGATAATACTTATCAGTCTTAGTCATATTTTAGTCATCTCAAAATTTGTTTGTCTTTGTCTAGTTTTAGTCGATGTTTACTAAAAATGTTTTCGTCTGTAGAATTTTAATTCAAAAACAAATAAATACAGGTTTCCAACTATTTTAAATGAACATTGCCAAACAAGCACATATTTTAGCGTCTATCTATAAGGACAACACCAACTTGGTGATAATTAACACTCAGCAGAAAAACAGCACATTATTTTCAATTAATCATACCCACCTGGACGCCATGAACTGTATGTAATAAAAGTTGTCAGAGAGTTTAAGAAGACCTCGCCATTAGCATTGGCTTAATGCTCCTGCGAATGCTATGCTAATGATGCTAACGCTACGAGTTATATTTAGGTTTGATGATCGTTCACCACAGACCTTTTGAAGGCCAATGGAGCATTGCGTATTTTCTCTGGCCATGATAACAAAAATTTAAAAAATCTTACCGTGCGTGCAAGCCTTGAGAGTGGAGAGGATGATGCACAGGTGAGTGGGGGGGTTGAGCTGGGGGAAGCACATTACATCAGTGACACAACCAGACAATGGTACGATGCAGGCTAACTACACATAGTTAGACATGTGACAGAAATTAGCTTTCATTTTTTTCTAGTTCTCGTCTCGTCAGACGAAAACTGGCATTAGGCTCGTTATGTTTTAGTCTCCCAAAAACAGGCTTTTAGCTCATTATCGTGTCGTCATCGTTATGAAAAAAGTGTTCGTTGACGAAACATTTTCGTTATCGTCATCCTTGACGAAAACAAAACTGCACCCAACAATTCTAAACAATAAGAAATCTCATCCTTCTGTCTTACCAGTTCCTATGACTGTCTTCGTGACGACCCCTTTGACCACAACTGGCCATCGCTACCGCAACTTCCTGGTTTACACTACTCCATGAACGAACAGTGCCGCTTCGACTTTGGGGTGGGCTACACCATGTGTACTGCGGTAAGGGTCCTACTTAATTCTACAAAGACACCTATGCATTTCTCCTAATACATTTTTAGCCCGTAAGTTTCCGATGTTTCTTTTATGAGAGCAAATTTAAGGGTAGAGACTGACATCTCATATACAGTGTTCCCCCGCTGTATCGCAGTTCATCAGTCATGGATTGTTTTCATTAAGTATATGTATTATTAGGCCGTTGCATTTAGGAAAGTAGTCATAGTTTGTTATACACGTTTTAGTCATCGCAACATTAAATCGCGAACACGGTACAGTAAATATGCTGCTGTTCACTTCAGCTCAAAGCCAGATACTTATGCCGCACCTCTCAGAGACACACACAGAATATGAATGAGAAAATCTTTGTCCTTGTATGTCGCCATAAAGTAAGACTGTAACGCCGTAAACCTAAAACCTAGAACTAAAACATTTAAAATCAATATTAGCTAGAAGTAAAACTGTAAATGTCAATAATGTAAAAGGTATACTAGGGGTGTAAACTACAAATTTCATGACGATTCGTTACCGATTCTTTGGATAACGTGATATTTGACGATATTAGTGTGCCATTAGTGTGTTATTAAGTGTGCCAGGATTTGATTTAAGGACCTGAAGATGTATTGTGATATCATGTACATACAGGGATGAAAGAGGCTAGAATTTCTTGGCGGAACTCCCTGACATGAAGGTCGCTACGGAGCCAGAATTTTTTTTTGTCTTTTGAGGTGGTTGTGGGGGGGTCGATCAAACCTCTTAAAACCACTGAAATGCTGAGAAAACTGCTTTTGGCACAATTCAAGCTGTAACACATACACACAAAAAAGTTTTTTTTTTTTTTTAAGGGCTACTGCATTACACATATTATCACAAGGCAAACACGAGAAACTGATTTTCATTCAAAATTGTATTTTTCTGATTTACAAAATATGTTTAAAAAAAAAAAAAAAACAGCAGTAACCCCAACCTCTAACTCCTATTTTTTATTTTTCTCTCATTTCCTCACATCTAAGTGCAAAACCTCAAAAACATCGGATGTACATTAAAATTGAAGATAATGTAAACATTTACTATTTTTTTTTTTTAAATAATAATGATGTAAGTAACATACATTCACGAAAATAAATACAAATGACTTACATTATGTAAAGTGAAATGGAATATATTTTGAAATCACACAATTATTGACTGTTTTAAATTATAAGGAAATAAATAAGAAGCCAAACATAAATGAACAACATCAAGTCCAAAGTACACATCGACATGGAAGATGTTCTTAACCTCCCCATCAAACAAATACAAATGAAATTAACTAAATAAGGCTCTTCAACTCTTTCCTTTCTGTTAAAGATCTGCTCATTTTTCTGTTGCATTGCCCTTTTTTTTATCACATTAAGTCAACAATCTTGTTCATTTTTTATTCTTTTTTTGCTGTTCCAGAAAACGTGCATTTGAATCTATAAGAGATCACATGTCAGTATGTCAGCCAGTTGAATGGACAACTGAGTCCATGCGCACATCGATGCGACTCCTCATACCTGGTCTCGTGAGACTCAATAACTGCTGCAACTTCAGAGAGCTCCTTGCCGTTCGTGGAATTAATATATAATAAATACTTTCACACTAACACTTTCACCCCTGTGTACATATTGAACACAGTCGGTTCCATTTCACATGAAGCAATACAAAATACTCCGAGAGTATGGGGTGCATCTATTCCTTGTACCACAGAAGCATGAGTCTGGTCCGTGTGGCCGGCAACAAGTTAACCTCTTTCCGGTGAGAGTTGGACTCCACCAAGGCTGCCCTTTGTCACTGGTTCTGTTTGTGACGTTCATGGACAGAATTTCTAGGCGCAGTCATTTGGTGGAGGGGGTCAAGTTCGGTGGTGGGAGGATCTCATCTCTGCTTTTTGTGAGCTGATGTGGTCCTCTTGGCTTCATCGCACAGCGACCTCCAGCTCTCGCTAGGGCAGTTCACAGCTGAGTGTGAAGCGGCTGGGATGAGGATCAGCACCTCCAAGTCTGAGGCCATTGCTCTCAGCCGGAAAAGGGTGGATTGCTCGCTCCAGCTCATGGGTGAGTGCCTGCCCCAGGTGGAGGAGTTCAAGTATCTCGGGGTCTTGTTCACTTGTAAGGGTAGGTCAGACTGTGAGATCGACAGGCGGATGTGGGCGGTGTCCGCAGTGCTGCAGCCACTCAACCAGTGAAGTGGGAGCCGAGCCAGAAAACGACGCTCTCGATTTACCGGTCGATCTACGTTCCTACCTTCACCTATGGCCATGAACTTTGGGTAGAATAAGATAGCAGATATGAGCGGCTGAAATGAGTTTCCTTCGCAGAGTGACCGTGCTCAGCCTTAGAGATAGGGTGAGGAGCTCTGTCATGCGAGAGGGACTCGGAGTAGAGCCGCTGCTCCTCCATGTCGAGAGGAGCCAGTTGATGTGGTTCGGACATCTGGTTAGGGCGCCCCCTGGACGCCTCACCTCGGGAGGTGTTTCAGGCATGTCCGACTGGGAGGCGACCCCTGAGCCGACCCAGGACATGCTGAAGGGATTCCATCTCTTGGCTGGCCTGGGAACGCCTTGGGATTCTCCCAGACGAGCTAGTGGAAGTGGCTGGGGAGAGGGCTGTCTGGGCCTCTTTGCTGATGCTGCTGCCCCCGCGACCCGGATTCAGATAAGCGGGAGGCAACGACGACAATACAAAATCCAAATGAATATTAATATTTATTTTTCAATTTCATTGCTGAAACAATTCAGACATCTTATGACAACCATTCTTTTGAACAACTCAGCATTAGCTCAAAGATGACAATATTAATCAATATTTTGCCTTTAGATCAGTTTTGTGTTTTTGATTTTGAATAACTAATCAATATATCGATCCATATTGATTGTTACACCCCTAGTATATGCACAGTATTTTACATTTTTGCAAGCATTTGTTTTCTGTATCTAAATACATTTAGAAATGAGTATTACAATTTTTAAAATGGAGACCTTCGATCACCCCCCCCCCCACGATAAACGAGGGTTCACTGTAACTGCACATTGTAATGGAAGAAGGGTCACATATACACACTTATTCATATTCTTCTGATGTCCTCTTTTTTCCTCTCCCGGCCACTGGTGGGATTGATATCTTGATTTAAAGCAGGTAAATCGGTTTTGATAGCTTTTTCCGACCTTTCTTTTCTATTGTAAATCGAAATGATATAATCTCTCATTTATATTGCAGTGCAACAGTCAGTTTGTCAGCGCAGTGCTTTTACATGATGCCCTCTCAAAGTGTTTTGTTTTGGGGTGGGAGGGTTGTAATTACAAAATGGTTAATGAGCTTCAGACTGCCGCAAGCATATTGCAATATGCCGCTCGCTTTTCTGAGACGCTTGCTTGATTGACAAAGTGTTGATTCAGGGGCTTTGCACACTTTGCTAGATTACCCTCTATTCTTTTGTCAAACTCATTCCCCTCAGCTACAAAAGGCAGGCCTTTCAGGAACGCAGGTAAGGTAACCCCAATTTGCTTAGGACATTTGACCCTACGTGTATTTATTTTGTTCGTCTTCAAAAGTTTGTAATGTTGCTCCTTTCTTTTTTGTTTTGTTCCAAATATATTTTGTCTCCTTTGAGCCCATTATCATTTTGGGACTTCGGCCTGTAGGATTCTAAAACGCCAATCAAATATCATTGAAACATAATTGTAATCGTGACAGGGAAGCGGGAAAGACCTCCTTCTCCTGGAATACTCTATAAAAGAGTTGAAAAGGTCTGAAAGATGTCTTTCCCATTAAAGTAGAGCAAGACTGAGCCAGAACAGAGGATGTTTTTCCATGTTTTACTTTAGCTTTTAGGATCCTCCAGCCTGACATCACAGATGATTACCTACCACAGTCTGGCCATTAATTGTGACTCGCCCTCTGACCTGCGGGTCCCACTGAGTCATGGTAGGTACTGTAGGTACTAGAGAGGAGGTAGGAGGGCTTCCCATCCCAGATACTGAACTTTAGACCAGGGGCCCCCAACCTTTTTTGCAGCACGGACCTGTGTGATTTGGGTCTTTTTTTTCACGGACCGGTGTTCTGTCAAATTTTGCACGCTTATAAAATTTTGCTCTCAAAGCTTTTGTGGCAGTGAAAAAGCCCTCTTTATATTTAGTAGAACTCACAATGTTATCCAAAGGTGCTAAAAAAAAACTACATCATAAACATACATGTGCAACACAAAAATGGTGTAAATTAATGCTTAACGACACAGCGAAGTTGTTAAGTGAGAGAGCTGCGTGCAGTTGTTGTGTGCAGCTAACATGGCAAATATAAGTGAATATTCCTTTCTTTAAAGAAAGTTTGTAGTGTCTACTTTGGAATCGCTGCATTTGCGGCCATTTCTAACGTTACGCACATGCCACATTTGTCAGAACACCGGCAATGTGCGGCAGAAAAATACAGCAAATTTAAAGTAACATTTATTTTTTTTTAGCCCCGTTATGTTAAGTGCAGGGAAAATATAACTCACCCGGTGAATCAGTGGGAGGCCTGAGCTTGTTTCGTTGAGACAAGATGGTCTCATCTAGGTGTGATGGGAGAGTGAGAGAAGCCCGCTTCACAAGGATACGATGTTGGAAATTGTAGCACGGTTTTCAGTGCTTTCCTAGCCAGGGGGTCGCGTTAACCGAATATTTTCCGTCGTTGACTGAATTTTTAAAACGGTGACGGAAAAAACTGAAGTCCATCCGTCATTTTGACCGGTTGCAATTCACACCCCAGACCACAGGGTGGCGAGTGAGCATATTAATTAGCTATTGTCTCTCTTGATGCATGACGTCGTTGGCCTTACTCTGAAAAAATGTCAAGGCAACTAAGTGTCCGAAGTTTCTTCAAAAAGCCCCAAAGCGACGATGGTGTTGATAAAAGAGGTGAAAAAACAGGGACTGCACAAGCGGGCACGCAATTCAAGTCCATGCGCACCAGGAGGAAAGTGTGAGACTACGTTCAGGCCACAGCAGGTGAACTGTTAATTTCATTGTTCCATATGCTACATATGGTAGGCTACCTACCTACTGGGGCCTCAGTGACGTTTCTTATTCTCGCTATATGATTATACAACTTTAACATTTGTTAATAATATGCTCTGAGTGTAGTATCCTCCATCGCTTTTCCTTTTTAAATGGGCACTTATAAGCGAACGCAAGAAGTAACAACGGGAATATTTTTAAACAGGCATTTCATGGGAGAGCATTTCGACTCTTCGGCCAATCATATAGCGAGAGCGAGTGGATAGTGAGGGGACCGCGCGCGGCTCTTAAGTGTCTCTGTCACGTGACTGTCGTAGCCGGTGTAGGCGCTTGAACCTACGCTCGGCCAAATGGACACACAAGTACGGAAGGTGAATTATGCCGAACAAAGGGTCACCACAATGTCATTATCATCATTTTAAAAATTTAAGTGACGAGTAAAAATAGATTATGACCGGATTTTTATGACCCTGTCAGTCAAAATGACAGACAACGAAAAAGTTTAGCGCAACCTCTGCTCCTAGCGATGTCAGGATATTCCAGGAATGACTTTAATCCAGAACCTCGGTAGAGTTGTTGTCTCAAATGTACGTTTAAGGTCAGTCATTTGCAATCTCTACAAGCTGGTGCTCCTGTTGCACAGACATGCTCGAATCACTCGGTTTATTCACAAACAAGTCACGAATCCACTCCTTCGCAGTTCACGGGTCTATAGTGATTGGGAAATAGCGTAGATTTTTTTTTCTTCGATGTTGTAAGCTCATCTTCTGGCCCGTCGGGTGCCCTTTTTCCCGTAATAAATCTGTCTAAAGACGTCTGTTTTTCAGTCATTCTAGCGTGGGGGCTAATTATTTCCGGGAACAAATGTGATGCTCCCGCCCGACGTCGTACATTATTATCGAGGACAAGCGCACATAGATATACAAAAACAAGATGTACTGCTAGCAGTCCAATCAATGGATTTCTAAGACGACATTCTATCCCATATCAAGAATAAATTTGGATATTGGTGTGTTAAGGGGCACAGGCCAAAGTTAATTTGAATGCAGAATGCAGTTGTTAATAAATTATTATTTCTTTTGCGGCCCGGTAGCAAATGCGCCACGGACCGGTACCGGTCCGTCGGTTGGGGACCCCTGCTTTAGATACATTTGCGCTGTCTTTATCAGTGTTTTATATTGGACAACAAGGGTAATACCCTCCCTGGTCTTTGTGTCTCAGGCCATTTCTGAAGCCACTCATCTTTTTGGGGTTCTTTAAACTTTGCCCTCTGACCTCCCTTAAGACTTTAACCACAGGCTGTTTCATTCAGAGAGTCCCGTCTCGTACATCCTTTGGCTTAGTTTGCATGATTGGCTGTGTGTTTTTCAGTGAAGCGTAATGTGCAGTGCGGTAACAGTGCAGGGCTACTGTTGTTGTTGTTGATGTGATTTATTCTTCATGTTTCTCTTTTGATTTCCTATTTTCAGTGTTTAGCCTCATTCCAACTGCAAGCCTAAATAGACATCGTAAATCGTAGGAAGTTAACTCTAAGCGGACGCATCTCTTTATGCTCTGCAGTATCGCACCTTCGACCCATGTAAGCAGCTGTGGTGCAGCCACCCAGAGAATCCCTTCTTCTGCAAAACCAAGAAAGGACCGCCCATTGATGGCACCATGTGTGGAAATGGGAAGGTAATGAGAAACCACATTTCCTATCAAAAAATAATGCCCATCATTGAATTCCTTTGTGGTTTTACAGCATTGCTTTAAAGGTCACTGCATCTGGCTGACACCTGACATCATCAAGCAAGACGGAAACTGGGGTTCATGGAGTGAATTTGGACAGTGCTCACGCACATGTGGTGGCGGTGTTCAGTTTCGCACACGCGACTGTGACAATCCAAGGTATGGAACTACATTTCCTTGCTATGACGCACTTGTGGAAAATCTACGGTTGATTATCCAGCTTTCAAAGCTTTCACTGTGGTGGATTTTGAAGAGAAAAAAAGTCAAGGCAAAGATAGTCGGAATTAACGTTCTCTCACAGTTCTTTAAAATTTACTTAAATCACTGGTCCCCAAAATATTCCACATCGGGCCTCAGTGGGTGCTGGATTTCTTTCCAACCAAACAGGACGACACCTTTGTACCAATCTGGTGTTTTACTGGTGTTTGGACACCCCTTACTTAAATGATCAGAATATGTCGACACACAACTAATAAATTAAAATAGGAACTATGAATAAAAAATGAAAAAAAAGCATCAAGTTAAATTAGAACAAAAAGACAAAGAATAATTTTAGAACGTGCAATTGTAAACCAGCCCCCGCCTCCCCACCATCATTGATGGAATCAAAGAAAAATGCTTCTCCAGGGGAAAGACCCAAGTGACAAGCAGGGGCAGAGTTTAATATTGTTCCTATGTAAATGAGCAGTTTATCCCAGCCGCTGGAGCTGAACCATGGAATCAAACACGGTGGAAATATACAAAGTGTAAACAATACATTCCAACACCCCCCTTATCATAGTTTTGACCAGACCCGGCTGCAGAAAGAAATTACAGGGGGGGCATTACATTTTTTTGGGGGGGGCACACTTCTTCAATGTAAATTTAGCCGTAACAGTGGTGTTTTTCCCCATTATATTTTCTGATGATAGTGTCAGTCAGTGAAAGTGCAGGAGGTGGCAGCGCTATCCCTTCATGTTGACTTTCGGCCGCGTCTTTGTCATGGCTTGAGTTGGTCTTTAGTTTCTCGAAAAAAACACGGCTGTCCATTCCAATTTGAATTAGCAACGGAGGAGCCGCTCAATCGCCATTTCTGTAACCGGAGCAATCCCTATCCAATCGCAGTACACAATGGCCGGCTACTCAGCCCGCCCCCTTTATCTGTGATTGGCTAGAAATTGCCTACATTTGTTGCTCTGATTGGTTGAATTGAATGACGACAGATCAAGATAGGATGACTAGACCAGTGTTTTTCAGCCTTTTCTGAGTCACGGGACGTTTTTACGTTGGAAAAAATCTCGCGGCACACCACACCAAAATGTTCCAAAATTACTTTCTGTATAGTATATTTAATTATAAAATAATTTCTCAGTATTTATACTTACTCAATGTGAAACGTTTAGCAATTAGGCTTGAAAAACTATCAGACAGGGGACTTGAGCAATGCATTTAAGCACATCAGGGCTGGTTGTCTCGCTGACAATGGCTTTGCAGACAGGTAGTATTAACGTCTCTGCCACAGTTTGGGACTTTTAGGATGTAGCAACAAAGTAACTGGCTTTCAGGGCGTTCTTATTTACCTTTGTAGTTTTTCTCAAAAAAGTTGCCCATTTCTCTGTGTTTTCACGAAGGCGTACAAAATAATCCATCGACTTGTTCTGAAGCGACGGGCGTTCATTTGGAGATGACGTTTAAGCTTGTATGGCGCCATGGCGCTAGATAGCCGCTCGTGTCGCGTTCAAGAACTGCTCAGATTTCTAGGCATCTCCCACCTAGCTGTCCTCGATAATGTGTTGGAATAAAACAAAGAGGGAGGATTAACGGTCGTCACATATGGATAAAATGGAAAGGACACTTTTGTATATATCGACACTTGACGAGTCAAATAATGAACAGTAGAAGTGCTGGGGTCCACATTGTTACGGAGAGCAAGGTGGCTGATGGCTAGAAATCCGAGCAGTTCTTGAACGCAACATGACTCATCTGCACACAACCGAGAACTTTTTTTCCTTATTCCTTCCTTCCTACTGCAACTTTGACCGACGATGTTAAAAAAAAGCGACATTGGATAATTTCTCGCGGCACACCTGACGATCTCTCACGGCGGCGGCACAATCGGTTGAAAAACACTGGAATATAGGGTTCATTCTCCCCGTGTGTGAGTGTTTTTGTGGAAGATTTAAAAAAAAAAAAAAAAAATTACACAGTACAGTTTAATCGAGCTAGGGCGGGCACAGCCGTCCCTCAGGGCGGGCACGGCCCCCTAATGCCCGCCCATGCCGCCGGGTCTGGTTTTGACGTGAAGTGTTTAAATGTTTACAGACAGCACTTTCCTACCAAGCCTGAAGACTAGGCATTTGCCGGCATATTCTGACGGTATGATAACCTTAAGCCAAAATATCACGGTTTCACGGTATAATGGTATTGCAGTTACACACAGCTCTAACATGTATTACTTTGAGATATCTGGGTTTAAAAAAAAAAAAAAAAACAGCAGGATTTTTATTTTTCAAAACATATTAGCAAATTGGAACACTATTAGCAATTTGAATTTGATACTTGTTCTCCCCACTGTAAGTATAATGCTAAGTTAAACTAAACAAAAAAATAACAAAAAATGGAAAAAAAAAAAAATAAAAATTAAAGTAAATGCAGTCCTTTAGATAAGCCTAAACTCACAGTCACAGATCAACATTATTACCATCAGAACAAAAAAAAAAAAAAATAATTATTATTTTCCATAAAAAAATAAAATAAAAAAACACATGTGTACATGTTTGCATTATACACACACTCTTTCTCAACACAGACAGTTAACAGAGAGAAAAAGACACCACATTTTACCACCGCTAGACACACTAAACATGCTGGAGTTAACTCTCGTAGCTGGTGGGAAACGTTAATGACTGTGTTTGCTGACCTTTAACTTTGTATAAATGCGAAATCATATTGGAGGTATTGCCTCCTAGGCAGCAACCCTTTGCAAACATGTTTTACATGTCGTTTGGCCCTCCTCTTCTAAGCGGCGGCTGTCTGTAACTTTTCTGTAGCTGAAGTATTCCCATACCAGCGATTTCATTGTCTTCAATGGGGGAAAAGTTTCACCTCCTCCAGCCATCGTGTAGCACAGCTGACTCACTGACACTGAGCAACAACCGGTGGGGGAGGGTTGAGCCTTGCAGCTGCAAGCGAGGGATTTTTTCAATGCATTTTTGGGACATTAAAAAATAGCTAATACCTTATGAACAATATGACGGATAATTTTTGCGGTTTTGAAACCTTGACGTTTTCATACCATGGTATACCTTGAAACCGGTAATCTGCAAAAAGGAAAGAATGAAAATTTATAATTATACATGATTGTATGAAAATGTATTCCTTTCAATGTCAATGCATTCAGGAAAGGGGGGAATCATGGGATATAGATGAAATCAACTCTCCAAAGAGCTGTGGCGCATGTTGAATAGAAAAACTATTTTGTTAATGATTCTAAAACCTTATCAACAATACAGGCAAAGTTTCCAGTTGCATTTAAACATTCCGACAAAATGTTAAAATACATATTGCACATAAAACCAAGCACACACCATTTTCTCTCTGAATGTTGTCCCGACCAGGCTCCTTAAGGAGGTTTTAGAAACCTTCAACCCTTGTTCCTGCTGCTCTCAAGCATGCCATTGTCAGACCACTTCTGAAAAAAAAAAAAAAACCTTGACCCTCACATCATGTCCAACGTCCATCCTATATCGCTGACGCAGTTTTTGTCCACACTGTTGGAAAAGCTTTTACAATTTTCACTCAGGCTTTAGGTCCAGACCCAGTCCTGAATTTGCATTATTAGGATCTAGAATGATATCATTGCAGCCTTGGACACAATTTGTTCAGTGATCTTGGTTTTACTGGACTTGACAGCTGCTTTTGATACAGTTGATCGTGCCATCCTCATCTCCGAACATCGGCACGTGTGTGTTTAATGACGTTCTCTCTTCTCTCCTCTCCTGCCATCTCTTTCATCTGGCATGGGCCTATTCCGTTTTAACTGTACACGCTGCCACTCAGTCAACTTGCCTCCTGTCATAATATAATTTTTCTTGTCTATGCGGACGACCTCCAGATCTACCTTCCTTTCACTCTGAGTGATCGCTCAGCTTTGGGCCCGCTGCCGACCATCAAACAATGGCTATCCAAGAACATTCTTCATATAAATGTAAAGTGACTGACAATATACTGTTCAGATCAAAATCTTCTCATACGTCACACAATTTTGTGGACCCTCAGCACGGCAGTTTTCATCAATCACAAAGAAACTATTTTTTGACGGATTAACTTAATTGTAAGAATGATGCTTTTGCAACCGAGAAATCACTCTAAAGTCTAGAGTGCCTACCTAGCACTCTAGACTTGCCTACCCCGATCTAATCTCAGAAAGGCCATTCAAGCCTTTATCAGCTCGAAGATTGTCTATTGTAACACTCTCTAAGCTGCAATCAACCACTCTCTTCTCCATTAACTTCAATTGGTGCAAAATGCACCTGCTCGCCTCTCCACTAACACCTCCAAACGTTGACATATTACCCCAGTCCTCAGCTTTCTTTACTGGCCTCCAGTGCGATTTTGGGTAGAGTTCAAAATCCTTCTGTTTGTTTGTAAAACCGTCAATGGCTTGGAATTCTCTTTTAACACACCCATTCGTATAACAGCTTTGAACAAAAACTCCCATTCAAACTGTAAATTGTCATACAAAAGAGTGTGCTTTGAAATTAGATTTGGAATGTATTTATGAACAATTGTTTGATTTAAAAAAAAAAAAAAAAAAAAAAAGAGAGATTCATTATAGTTTGTCTCCCCTTTATTTAATTCTGTTGTTTAGTTTTTTTCAAGAAAATAAATGATTCATTGACGCAATTTATATCAGCGCTTGGCCCACAAAAAAAATAATGTCAATCAGCAGCATTTTTTTTTTATTCAAACGAAAACGACTTTTTTCTGATTTGTGTACTCAGAAATTATTTTTGTATTTTATACTCAAACCTTCATTTAAAACTTTAACAATTTTCATGTACTTAAAACAGTTCAATTGTCGACTACAGTAAAGTCGGGAGACTGTAATAAAATATTACTCTTGAAGGAAATAGTCATCCATTTTGCCTTTACTGTTACTTACAACCTGCCTAAAACAACTTCAAGGCAATTGAAAAAAGTGACATTTACCCATTTAATCGTTTAAATTATCGTCTGATTAATCGATTATGAAAAAGATAATCGTTTGTTGGAGCCCTACCAAACAGGTATATGTAGGCTTCAAAAGCAAGCTTTTCTCTAGTCAAAACTAAAAAAGGAAATGCACTACAGTGATAAAGAGTAACGTTTAACATCCCAAGACAAATGCTATTCATTAAAATGGATAAATCACGGTGAATTCAAACACTGTCGGATCATGCAATCTTTCAACAGACCAGCCAATGGAGGACGCACCTGCGTAGGTGCGACATACCAGTTCCAGATGTGCAACACCAACGAATGTGAGGATATCTACAGCGACACGCGAGAGGAGCAATGCCACGCTTGGGACCCTCGCTTCGAACAACCCAGTAACAAGCACTGGCTGCCCTACGAACACCCAGATGGTAAATATTCAGGCATAGCCACAGAAGGAAGATGAAGTCATTTAGTCGAGAGAGAGAGAGGATAAGTGATGTTGCACTGTGAAACAAAGTCCCAAAAAAAGAGCACTTAACACATCATTTTTGAATGTGGTCGTTAGATGGTTATATAAATGTTATGTTCCGATATGGTCATCCACATCTGGCCATGATTGAGTAAAGCTCTGAGGTATGACTACACCCTCCCATAAAAACATGGCCTGTCTTTGGAAAGCTCTTTTAAAAAAAAAAGTTCCCTCTCTCCACAATATTCCCTGATGTCATTTGACCTTGGTTGACCTCTTCCTTCTGCACCTGTTCCTGCTTCCATCTAGCTACTATCACTTGCTGCAGAAGGCCAGAATGTCGCCAAGTTTCTCATATTCGTGCGTACATCTCCAATAACCTTATGTCATTTTTGAAGAATATAAGTCTCCTGTGTTCAAATGGACACGACTTCCTAAATGGTATTACCATTATCATTCACCTAAAGGGCAACACTGCAGGCAAGTGCTGAGTTTTCAATATATCCAATCTCCATAGTTGTTCTCTCTTCATTATGTTGGTATAGGATATTTTTGTAGCAAGGCTCTGTTGAGTCTTAAATTCCTTTTCGTGCATCTCAGCTAAATTCCATTCATGGCTTGTCATCGCTTGAGAAACAGATAGTGTGTGGCGGGGAATGATAGTCGGTCATGAACTTGGATTTTATTTGGAAATGTTTGACTCACTTTTCCAAAGGCCAACAGAAAGAATGTGAAATTTTCTGGAGCCAAAGGGCCATTAAAATCCATCTTGCCTGTAGAATATTGTTCCCTTCATAATCCAGTTGTCAAAAGCAAAAATATTAAGTGATGTTACTTTGCAAACAAAATTTCAAAAACATTTAGATAACTTGCAATGGCGTAAAGCACGCTACACGTCAGTTCCGCTCAATAATATTCATGACGTTAGCCACTTTTGCTAAGGGGGGGGGGGACAAGCTCCCGTTTGTCCCCAATAGTAAATGAATGGAAATAGTGTACGAAGGAAACGTTTACAGAGCTAAACCTACAAATCCTGTCCGAAAGTGATGTCCCAGGTGCCAAATTCACGGGTAAAGATGTGGAAGAAAATACAAATGTTCAGTTAAAGAGATGTCTTGAGTTTCGAGGGCTGAAAAAGACGGCAAAAAGAAATGAGCCGGCCGAAGCTTAGCCTTAGCTTTTTTATCGACACCTTTTTCTTACGCCACTGACAATAACATTTTCCTGTTTCAACAATCTGTCCTTTACCACCATATGCCCTGTTTATCTTATGTATTATATCCTCTGATTGTCTTACGTCTCTGACCGTTCTTTTGGGCGATTTACATTGCTATTTTTGTGTAGCGATCGCAAATGCTACTCGTTGAAAGCCAACGAACACTTTTAATTTTTTTCACTAATAACCAGGGGTGAAAATGGGCCAGAACGGTCAGGAACGCAGTTCCGGTATAACATTCAGGGCCAGAACGCAGTTCCGGTACACAGTGCTTTGATTTCCAAAATATGACGGCAACTGTCAAAACGCTCTGTAAAAAACAAAAACAAACAAACAAAAAAAAAGAAGAAGCTGCCACACATGCATTTCATCTCCAAGAAGAAAATCTACAATCATCAGATTTACATACACACGTGTTAACAACAAGCATAATAAAGTGCTTGTGTAACGTAATCTGTTTCCACCAATATTTATTATTTATTCTATTGCCCAGCTGCTGCAGTTATCAGAGTCTGACGACGATGAGTCACGTCAATGTGAAAATGCACGCAGCAAATCAAAACGCCTGGACTCATTTATCCATTCAATTGGCTGACATACTGACATCTGATCAGCAGAGATAGTTAGCTCTGATTGGTTCAGATGTGCATGTTTTCTGGAACAGCAAAAAAAAAAAAAAAGTTGAATTGATGCGACAAAAAAGGGTAATTCCACATAAAATGCATCTTTAAGAGCAACGAAATAGTTGAGGAGGCTTATTTATCATATTTAGTTTTATTTGCTCTGATGGGGAGGTTCAGAACATCTTAGCTCTCAATGTGCACTTTGGACTTATATTTGTTCATTCATGTTAGGCTACTGAATCATTTCCTTATGATTTAAAAAGTCAATGTTTGTTTGATCTTCAAAATATATTCCATTTCACTCTGTATAATACAAGTCATTTTACTTATTTTTCTGAATGTAATGTTTAAATGTTTAAATTAACTTAAATTTTAATATACTTCCTATGTTCTTAAGTAGTTAAAATTGAGATTTGGCATTTAGTATGTGAAGAAATGAGGGGAAAATAAAAATTAGGAGATGGTGGTTGGGTTTATTGCTGTTTTTGTTAACTTTTATTTTGCAAATCATTGAAAAAATACAATTTTGAATGAAAATCAGTTTTTGTATGTGTTATAGAAATAACCGTGCTAAAACAGTTTTCTTTGCATTTCAGTAGTTTAAGAGGTGGTAGTTTAAAAAAAAAAAAAAAAAAAATCTGGCTCCGTGGCGACTTTCACATCTGGGAGTTCCGGCAAGAAATTCTATCCACTTTCACCCCTGCTATTAACACATCTTAATTCTATAATTTATTTACACTACCCCCTTACTAAAGTTGTTTTTTACAACAGAAAAGGTACCAGTGGCAGTCAGATACCATTTTACTTCTTTTCAGGTCATTCATTGTCAGACAGAAGCAGCATGGCAAAACGCCACACTAAAAAATAAGTAAAAAAATATCAAAATGGCTTACCCCTTTTGTCCTCTGAGGGACCATGGCAACCCAACAAAATGTTCACTGCATATCAAATCTGAATGGCTTCACCTTGCTGGCGTTAAACGTCCTCGCAAGTTGATCCATTCTTCACATTTTTGCCTCTGAGTTTTTGGTTTCGGGAAACGTATGAAGAAAACATCCTTTCCTGTCGTAATGTCTAGAGTCGTTTCTACAAGTTCCATATCAGCAGTGCTTGATCGACATGTTCGTTTTTTAAAGATTACCGGAGAAAAATAGCAGAAATATAATGGTTTGTATTCAAAGGTGTGTCTATAATGTCCCTCTTCCGCTTTACGATGCGACGTCACGGTCTAAAAATCATTATCAATTCATCAAAAGCATTAGTGCGGTACGCTATTCAGAGACATCTAACATCTCTGCTGGATCGTCTACGCTGATGATCGATTGTCTTTGTGTATGAGTCAGAACACCACTCGTGATGTAACTGTTCTTGACTTTCACACCCAAAAAATATCAAACTTTCAGTCATGATGTTAGTTTATCACAGATTTCCAACTGGGTTGTATTTTCTACAAAGGAAATGTCTATTTTAAAAAAGGAGCCAAAATGGAGTTCTAATAGGCCAACTGTGGTTCCTTGAAATAGCAGTGACCCAACTTGCGTGGTTCTCCAATGTTAGCCATTAATTGGCTTTTTATTCCTGTTCTTTGACTTGCAAGCTTTAACTTAAGATTTGAGTGCTGTATGATGGCACTGTTAACAATAAGCAACATTTCGTCATATGTAATTGGCAAATAATCTTCAAAGTATCAGTTTTGAGACCTTAATGCGACTCGTATCTGAAGGTTTTGTGTCATACACGAAACAAGGGGAATTACACATTTTTTAGAACAAACCAAGGGCGCAGGTTTGCATAGGGATGGCAGGGACATAACACTGCCAACTTTTGAAGACGCTCAAATTATCCCCACTAACCTTTAAGTAACCATTTTGCATTATATAATGGGTTCAGTTATATAGTTATTTCAGATTGTCTAGGATAGAATTGGCCATACCATTATTAAGTTAATTATTTTCATTATATTCAAACTTACATTTACCCCTTTTCACTTGCTGAATGTGCAAGTCCAATTTTTTCCCACTCAAACGCATGTTTGATTGGCTGATGACTTGACCCACCACCGCCACATCACACACACGCCAGCTCACATTCACACAGTCCCGAGAGAAATACATGTCGATTTTGACAACATGCCGCCTCCTCCACCCCCTTCGAAGAGGAGAGTTAATAGAAGTTTGTTTCGGCCAGCAGCAGCCATTGCAAATAATGTAAAAATACGTCAGTATTGTAGAGGTGAGAAACACACCACTAATTTTGCTACTGAAAGTCCGACCTGCATCAGAGTTAGCATAACAATAAACTGTGTGAAATTGCTAAACTGCAAAACTCGAGTAGGAAGCTGCTTAGAGAGAAATGCACTTCTGTTTTGCCCTTCTGTTTATGAGCAATAAGCTGCTCTGAGAGAGAAGTCCTAGTCTGTGTTTACCAGGAAAATGTTGACAGTCAAAAAAAAACACATGCTGCTGTTTTCTTCTTGTAAACAGCCTGGTTTAGAAGGAAAGAAGGCTAGAGCATGTTGTGACTTAACACTTTTGAAACCAGGTATCTATAAATGCATTTCAGTTATTAATTAAAATGTACTTATTTATTCTTTACATGAGTTAGTTAAAAACAGTTTTATTTGTAGCCTATGCAGACATTTTTTCAGTTAATCGTACATTAATCATAATCAAGGTAAAAAGTTAAATCAATTCCAATTTGGATTTCTTTCCATAATTGCTCAACCTACTGATGCACTTAAAAAGATGCTTGTGTACAAAAGCTGTAGTGTTTTCTTGAAGGAAGAATAAGTTTTTTTTTCTGTTATACCAGTATTTGATGTTTTTATTTAGACAATGTTGAGTGGTCTTAAGACAAATATTATTTTTTCATTGCTGTGTAGTTAAGAGATTTTAAACACGTTTTTCATTATTGTGGAAATGAATATAATCTAAATTATGTTCAAATATTACAATTTAAATTTGCTAATAAAATCCAGATTTTATTCTGGAAGTTTTCAAAATGTTTTTTTTTTTGTAGTTTTTGAAAACAAAGGTTTGAATCAAACAGTATAAGTCAATAAAGATTTATTTTTGCATTCATCATTTAGTCCAGGGATGCTCATTGTTTTTTGCTCCAAGATCTCTTTCTCAAGGAGACAACCTCCCGCAAGCTACCTTAAAAATGGGGTATGGGGAGCTGCATAACCTCATATGTTGTTCACACAGCATAATTAACTTACATTTAAATGGTGCTGCATAACCTCATACACTGCTGGCCAAACGTATCGGCACCCCTGCAGTTCTGTCAGATAATGTTCAATTTCTCCCAGAAAATGATTGCAATTACAAATGCTTTGGTAATAATATCTTCATTTATTTTGCTTGCAATGAAAAAAATACAAAATAGAATGAAAAAAAAAAACATTAAATCATTATCATCTTACACAAAACTCCAAAAAGGGCCGGGCAAAAGTATTGGCACCCTCAGCCTTATACTTGGTACCACAACCCTGTAGACAAAATAACTGCGAACAACCGCTTCCGGGATCCACCAATGAGTTTCTTACAATGCTCTGATGGAATTTTAGACCGTTCTTCTTTGGCCAACTCCTACAGGTCTCTGATATTTAAAGGGTACCTTCTCCAAACTGCCATTTTCAGATCTCTCCACATGCGTTCTATGGGATTCAGGTCTGGACTCATTGCTGGTCACTTTAGAAGTCTCCAATGCTTTCTCTCAAACCATTTTCTAGTGCTTTTTGAAGTGTCTTTTGGGTCATTGTCCTGCTGGAAGACCCATGACCTCTGAGGGAGACCCAGCTTACTCACACTCTACATTATGCTGTAAATTTGTAGTAGTAATAGTATTCAGACTTCATAATGCCATGCACATGGTAAAGCAGTCCAGTGCCAGACGTAAGCAAAGCAACCCCAAAACATCAGGGAACCTCCGCCATGTTTGACCGTGGGGACCGTGTTCTTTTCTTTGAAGGCCTCATTTTTCTCCCTGTAAACTCTATGTTGATGCCTTTTCCCAAAAAGCTCTACTTTTGTATCATCTGACCAGAGAACATTCTTCCAAAACGTTTTTGGCTTTCTTAGGTAAGTTTTGGCAAGCTCCAACCTGGCTTTTCTATGTGTCTGGGTCAGAAGTGGGGTCTTCCTGGGTATCCTACCACAGAGTCTCTTTTCTTTCAGACGTCGACGGTTAGTACGGGTTGACACTGTTGTACCCTCGGACTGCAGGACAGCTTGAACTTTTTTGGATGTTCATCGAGGTTCTTTATCCACCATCCACACAATCTTTCGTTGAAATCTCTTGTCAATTTTCTTTTCCGTCCACATCTAGAGAGGTTAGCCACAGTGCCATGGACTTTACACTTATTGATGACACTGCGCACGGTAGACACAGGGACATTCAGGTCTTTGGAGATGGACTTGTAGCCTTGAGATTGCCCATGCTTCATCTCAATTTTGCTTCTCAAGTCCTCAGACAGTTCTTTGGTCTTCTTTTTTTCCATGCTCAATGTGGTACACACAAGGACACTGTACAGAGGTTGAGTCAACTTGAATCCATTTTAACTGGCTGCAAGTGTGTTTTAGTTATTGCCACCACCTGTTGTGCGCCACAGGTAAGTAACAGGTGCTGTTAATTACACAAATAACAGAAGCATCACATTAACTTTCAAAGGGGGACTTTTGTCTTGCCCATTTTTGGAGTTTTGTGTAAAATGATAATGATTTTTTTTCCCATTCTCGTTTGTGTTTTTTCATTGCAAGCAAAATAAGTGAAGATATTACTACCAAAGCATGTGTAATTGAAATCATTTTCTGGGAGAAATTGAGCATTAGTTGACAGGATTGCAGGAGTGCCAATACTTTTGGCCAGCAGTGTATTTTGCTCATACACACAACATGATTATAATTAAGGGCACTTTCATATTAGACAAAGAGGACTAGGGTCCGGTTGGAGAGCTACCTCATAACAATACTTGCAAATGACTTGTTGAAAAGGTTCAGTATTCATACTGTGCCAACTAAACTTTTCGAGTAGCATCACGTGGACGAAATGCGCACTCTTTGATTGGACAGATTTAGAAGAGGAAAACCTCGGAGTGGAGGGGAGGGAGCTTGGTGTGAGACTGCACATGATGTAGCATAAGCACACCCTGGTCTGCTTGCAATCACAAGCGAAGTGAGAAATGGGAAAAAAAACAAACAAACAAAAATACCGTGTAACACAGGCGACAATTTGAAAAGTAGTGGAGTAAAAAGTACAGATACGTGCTGTAAGTACAGATACACAAAAATGTACTTGGGTACAGTAACGAAGTACTCCTACTTCGGTACATTCTACCACTGCTCACAGCCAACTTTTTTTGCGGTTTGGAAGTATTTTAAGGTATCAAAGAAATATAACAATTATTAAATGAAGGGAAATAATATAAATTTGCTTCATCGCTGCTACACGTGCGTTCTAAAGTTGATTTTCATTAATATCCCACATCACATCGAGTACAATGCATTTGAGCCCGCATGATTATTAATCAAGTTTATGAGTTATGAGTTTAATCAAGCGAACAATATAAAAAAAGTAGTATTTAAATGTATACTGTACATGTGCATTTGTTGTGGTTTAGTACAATACGTTTATCGCACAACCACTTCCTCTTTTTGTCACATATTTTTCCCGTGACTTCGCTCGGCTTCGTCCCAGCTAGAAATCGGCCCACTCACCTGGCTCATAATCGATTCCACTTGTTGCACAAGAAAACATGTATTTTAAGGAGTAGGAGAGATTTTTAATAGCCTCGTAAAATGCTTTCCTAGATTCGTCGAGAATGGAAAAGTTTTTGTTGTTGTTGTGAGCTACAGTTCTACACAAAAACGTACATCATATGTACAGAGGTGCGGATGCAGGAGTGGTGTGTTTCAGTGGTAGAGTAGTGCTTCCCCAACTTAGAGGTTGTGGTTTCGATTCGCCTCCCTGACTCATCTAAATATCCTAAATCAAGATACTGAACCCCACGTTGCTCCTGTTGCTGCATCATCAGAAGGCACAGCAGTATGAAAAAGTATCTGACCCTTTTGGAATTTCTCCAATTTCTGCATAAAATCACCATTAAATGTGATCTAATCTTTTTGAAAATCTCACAGATGTAAAAACAGTGTCTGCTTTAACTAAAACCACACAAACATTTGTTGGTTTTCATAGTTTAATGAGGATAGCCTGCAATGACAGAAGGGGGAAAATAAGTAAGTGAACCCTCTTCCTAAGGAGATTAAAAGAGCAATTGAAACCAGTTTTTACCAACCAATTTTTGCTCTGCCCACTATAAAACACACACTTGGTAAGAATTGTATTGATGAGAAGAATTTGTCTGATGTGCATAATGGCTCGGTCAAAAGAGCTGTCTGAAGACCTGTGATCAAGGATTATTGATTCGTATAAAGCTGGGAAAGCATACAAAACCATCTCTATAAGTCTAAATATTCATCAATCTACAGTCAAAGAAGTTGTCTACAAATGGAGAGTTTGGCTCTGTTGCTTCTCTCCCAAGGAGGGCCGTTCACCCAATATGATGCCAAGAGTTCAGCGCAGAATACTCAGAGACGTAAAAAGAACCCAAGAGTGTCTGCTAAAGACTTACAGAAATCACTGGCACAGTCCGATATCTCTGTCAAAGTCCAGACTTGAACCACATTGAGATGCTGTGGCATGACCTGTTTCACTTACTTATTTCCCCCCTACGGCCATTGTTTGCATACTATCCACATTTTTTGGGGTGGTTTTAGTTAAAACAGACACTGTTTTTTCATCTGTGTGATTTTGACAGCGATCGGATCACATTTGATGTTGATTTTATGCAGAAATGTGAGAAACTCCAAAAGGTTCAGATACAGTAATTTTTCATACCACTGTAGATGATGATATAGTGTCAAAGTGCTTGAGGTGGCCCGGTGCTAAAAAAGTGTAACACCATTTACTATCGAGATCTCAATTACCTTAGCAGTTGATGGCGTGAGATTTCGAGTGTCCGAAACTTCCAAAAGAGCGCATTTATCAAGGTTTCATTGGCCGTGACGTGTGTCTTCATCCACCGAATAGAATGCAATGACGACACCGGGTACCTCTGCTATAGGATGCGTTCAGAGTGTGCCACAAAACACTAACTAGACGGATGGAAAAAGAAATTAAAAAATAAAGTATATTTTGTTTTGTTTCCAATATTCGGTTTCGGACAAGAATTTTGCTTTCGGTACATCCCTAATTCTATTTAATAAAGACTGTTTTAATTGACTAACCCGAACTCAACTCCCATGTCTTTTCTGAAACAACTGCAGTCATTTGTGACTGCCTCATACAAGTGTCAAGAGCCTTTCTATTATTTTATAATGTCTATTTAGGAGTTGTACTGATCTTCAGACTAATATAGTACCTCACTACTTTCAAGGACAGACCGTGGCAGTTTATTTTGTGAGTCACATTGAGACATATTCAATGATAGTAATGTATAGTATGGAATAGTAACAGAATAGTGACTTGTGTAAAGTTTATTCAGGAAAGGATTGTGTGTGGAAAGGGGTATTTACATATTTCCTTCTACAGCATATAAACGCTGCCACCTCCACTGCCAGTCCAAGGAGACGCGGGATGTTGTCTACATGCAGCGGATGGTCCTGGATGGCACGCGTTGCTCTTACAAGGACCCGCACAGCGTGTGTGTGCGTGGGGAGTGTGAGGTGGGTATTGTCACGAGAAATCGACTTCACCTGCTGACATTTAAGATCTTCTCTGTCATCCTGAGCAGAAAGTCGGATGCGACGGCGTGGTGGGCTCTTCAAAGCAGGATGACAAGTGTGGCGTTTGTGGCGGGGACAGCTCGAGCTGCAAAACCTTCAAGGACACCATCACTCGCACAGTCAAGAAGCAAGGTAGACTCTCAAATCGGGTTTCAACAGAACTGTCCGACTCAATTTTTGGACTCGTTCATCTGGACTTATATCATAGCATATCAGACCATATCTAGCTAAATGTCTCCCTCTAGAGGATATATTGTGGCATTGAATCTCAGAGAGACATTGATGTGTCACTTTTTAAGCTTTAGTAATGAGACTAATGAGATTCTTTATAGGGTTTCAATATTGTAAAAGTTTTCAAATTTGGAAAGATTTTGATGGGAATAAACAGACATATGTTTTATAGCCTTTGTTACTGATAGAAAATTATTTTTTTATGTACCGTATATTATTTCATGTAGGAACTTTGACTTATGAGTGGCCCAACTCACGTGTGTTGAAGTTAAAAAACTGTTGCTGTGCATATACATATTTCTTTTAAATATATATATATATATATATATATATATATATATATATATATTTTTTTTTTTTTTTTTTTTTTTTAAATTTACTACTACAGGCGGCATGGTGGCTTAGTGGTTAGCACATCTGCCTCACAGTTCTGAGATCAAGGGTTCAATCCCGGGCTTCGGCCTTCCTGTGTGGAGTTTGCATGTTCTCCCCGTGCCTGTGTGGGTTTCCTCCGGGAACTCCGGTTTCCTCCCACATCCCAAAAACATGCATGGTAGGCTGATTGAACACTCTAAATTTTCCGTAGGTATGAATGTGTGCGTGAATGGTTGTATGTCTCCTTGTGCCCTGCGATTGGCTGGCAACCAGTTCAGGGTGTCCCCTGCCTACTGCCCGTAGTTGGCTGGTATAGGCTCCAGCACCTCCGCGACCCTCGTGAGGAAAAGCGGCATGGAAAATGAATGAATGAATGAATGAATATTACTACTACTGCTTGAAGGTCACCTTTGACTTGATTGCCATAAATTTCAGATAGTTCCAACTGGAGGTCTCCAATTTCCTCTAACATTCCATTGATGAAAATTTACCAAAAAATCTCTCAGAAATTTTCAGCTATGTTTTAAAGCTCTTTATATTCATTTATTTATTTATTAAAACGCTGGTTTCAAGAGTAAATCCCAGATAGCAGACCGACGTTGAAAAGATGTCGAATCAACATTCGGCTATGGATCTTATATCGTGAATGAATGTTGACACCCAACGTTGATTTGTCTACACTTTTGCACTTTCAGTTAATATTGTGCCGTAAACTTATTTCAAACTTAAGCCTGCTCCTCAGTCTGACAAGCTTCGCTGCAAACCTGGCCACCAATGCAGTCTGGGGAATAGCATAGCCACTTCTGCACAACAACAGCTAATACATATTCTGACGCATCCATCCCCATCTGCCTCTTCAGTGAATCTGAAGAATACATACACACAGTAATATGAAACAGTAACTGAACCTTTTGGAATTTCTCACATTTCTGCATAAAATCACCGTCAAATGTTATCTGAGCTTTGTCAAAATCACACAGATGAAATAACAACAAATAACAGCTTTAACTGAAACCACCCAAGTTTTCATATTTTAATGAGGATACTATGCAAACAATGACAGAAGGGGGAAAAAAATAAGTCAGTGAACACTCATATTTAATATTTTGTGCCCCCCCCCCTTCTTGGCAGCAATAACTTCAATCAGACGCTTCTTGTAGCTGCAGATCAGTCTGGAACATCGATCAGGATTAATCTTGGCCCATTCTTCTCTACAAAACTGCTGTTGTTCAGTCAGATTCCTGGGATGTGTGGCATGGGTCGCTGTCTTTAGGAAATGCCACAGCATCTCAATGGGGCTCAAGTCTGGACTTTGACAGAGACATTGGACTGGGCCAGTGATTTCTGTAAGTCTTTAGTAGACACGCTAGGGTTCTTTTTTTTACCTCTCTGAGTATTCTGCGCTGAACTCTTGGCGTCATCTTTGATGGTCAGCCACTCCTTGGGAGAGAAGCAACAGTGACAGACTCTCTCCATTTGTAGACAACTTCTCTGACTGTCGATTGATAACATCCAGACTTATAGAAATGGTTTTGTATCCTTTCCCAGCTTTATTCAAATCAACAATCCTTGATCGCAGGTCTTCACACATCTCTTTTGACCGAGCCATTATGCATTTCATACAATGCTTCTCCTCAAGACATTTCTTACCAGGTGTGTGTTTTATAGTGGGCAGGGCAGCTTTAAACCACTCATCAGTGATTAGCCACACACCTGACTTAAAATGTTTGGTTAAATTGGTTTCAATAGCTCTTTAAGTCTCCTTAGGCAGAGGGTTCACTTACTTATTTTTCCCCCTTCTCTCGTTGTTTGCATGCAATCATCAATAAATAATGAAAACCTATAAATGTTTGGGTGGTTTTAGTTAAAGCAGACAGTTTTTTTTCATCTGTGTGATTTTAACAAAGTCAGATCACATTCTTGGTGGTTTTATGCAGAAATGTGAGGAATTCCAAAAGGTTCCGATACTTTTTCAGACCACTCTAACAGCATTCACAATTAATTCATATCATGGAATTCAAGCAGACATCAAGGGTTAGATTAATAAACTTCAAGACAATGTTAAACCAAATTAGGGCTACATGTGGGAATGCAGCTATGATGGAAAAATGACCCCACGTTCTTTTGTGTTCATTAAATTAATTAGACTAGGCTCGATTGTGTAATATCTCGCGATTTTAGCACTTCATTTGGAAAAACAATTTAGTTTGCTTAACTGCTACTTAGCTTGCATCCAAGCTAACTAGGTCGTATGCCAATCACAGCAAATGCAATTTGTCTTACAATTTCGGCAACTTTGTCACATTGTGTTAGGCAAAGCGTTTTATATACAAGTAAAAACGCGGTTCTTCTACCAAAGAACAACGTTGTTTCAACGTCACTGTGAGGTGTCATCGGTATTTGCAACATTGATTCAACATTGTTTATTGTCAAATATTTCGATGTCAACCATACTGATGATTTCGATGGGAAACCAAAGTTTATTCAACGTTGGTCTGCTGTTTGAGATAATTAAATGATGTTTCTTTCACAAACAACCCCAAAACAATTTCAGGTTTCCTCAAAGTTCTTGAAATTCCCCGAGGGGCACGACACTTGCTGATCCAAGAGCTGAAATCTACTTTGCACACTTTTGGTATTGACAATAAATTTTTCTTTTACATTGAATTTCAGTTCTTACAGGTTGTAATCCATCTCATTTGTATTTTTTAGCTGTGAAAAATGTGGCTTCAGGACTGTTTTTTATAAATGGGGAAAATGAATGCCCAGAATCAAGATCGGTCATCGAAAAGGGAGTGGAGTGGGAATACGAAAATGACAAAAACAAGGAGACACTTCAGACTACAGGCCCTCTCAGACATGGAATTCTGATCATGGTAGGCTGTTTAGAAACCACTTTTATTTGTACTTGAGCATTATATTGTAATGCAGTGTTGTTTTTGGCAGCCATTTTAATTTTCGCCTTTATCTTTTGGACAAAAAAGTTTTAGTCATATTTTAGTCATTTCAAAATGTGTTCGTCTTTGTCTAGTTTTAGTCAACAAAAACTTAGATAAAAATCGTCTAATTTTAGTCGACAATTCTCAAAATGTTTTCATCAATAAACTTCAAAAGTTTTACTCCTTGAGTAAACAAATAAAAGGCTTCCAACCATTTCAAATGAACATGACATACGAGCACACAACTGTAGGGTCTACAAGGATATCACCATTTTAATGATGATAATACAAATAAACTGTAGATTCTACAAGGATATCACCATTTTCATGATGATAATACAAACTCAGCAGGAAAATAGGACATTATTTGCAATTAATTAAACTCACCGGGATGCCACAAACTGTATGTAAAATGTTTTCCAAGAGTTTAAGAAGACACTGAGTCACCTCGCTAAATATTAACGCTAACGTGAACGCTATGCTAATGCTACAAGTTAATTTAGTGTGTGATGATCACGCATCACAGACCTTTAAAGGCTAAAGCAACATGGCATATCTGGCCAAGATAACAAAGCAAAACTTACCAAGCAGCCTGGAATGGGCACGGGTAAGCATCTGTGTGGGCGGGGGGATCTGGTGGAAGCGCAGCACGTCACATGAGTGACACGGACAAGCACTGCTAAATGCGTGCTAACTTCACATACAATAAGAAAAATATCATACATTTTGAATTTATGACGGAAACTATAGCGAATTTTCATCTCGTTCTTGTGTCGTCAGACGACAATTGGCATCCATCTCGCTATGTTTTAGTCTCCCAAGACACGTTTTCAGCACGTCATCGTGACGTTGTCAAGAAAAGAACTGACAAAATATTTTCGTTATCGTCATCGTTGACGAAAACAACACTGCTCTATTGAAATATGAAAGCATCATAACAAACGTTTAAATCTCCCTAGGTGAAATTGCATGGCGATGAGGATGTCAATTTGTCCTATAAGTACATGATGAACATGGACAGTGATCCTGCCATCCAAAACAACATTCTGGTAGAGGACAGTGCCTACGAGTGGGCCCCTAAAAGGTGGTCCTACTGCTCAAAGCCATGTGGAGGAGGTACAAAGGAAAAATGCAATTAGAGTACTGCTCCTTTCCCAACCCCATTTTTTAATTGTAATCAAGCTTATATTATTCTTTTTTATGTGTGTGTGTTATGTAGGGAAACAATACCTGCGATATGGCTGCAGAAGAAAAGTAGACAGTAAAATGGTGCACAAGAGCTTTTGTAACAAATCCAACATGAAACCTCGAGGAGATGCTCGAGACTGCAACCAGAAGCCCTGCCCTCCACCCATGTATGGACAATACTACACTACACTACACCATGCTATGTTATACCAGTTTTAAAGTGTGCTTTGGTTCTTTCTAGTGGTAAATGAAAGAAAAACTGCCAAAGTACAGTTCAGTCATATTTAGCATTTAAGCTTTATACATTTGCATCTAATTATTCATTGAAATCCAACAATTCATTGGATGTTTGCCCTATCTTAAGTGCAATGTTTATGTTCAAATGGCATAATATTACAGTAGCTTATATTTATGGGGCCTGTCATGCTATTCTATTTTAATAATGGTCATGATGATACTTGGATAGATAACATTATTCAACAATGTGCTTTAGGGTGCTATACTACATGATGTATACAAAGTGTAAAAAGGGATCCTCTTATTTGCACTGTACTGTGACAAATTTTAAATATCTATTGTAACCAATTATAACCATTTTTAAATACCCAATTTTCCGGACTATAAGTCGCTATAGAGTATTAAGTTGTACTAGTCTAAAAATACGTCACGACACAGAAAAAGAAAAAAAAAAAACATAATTCATTCCGGGCTATAAATTGCATTGTCGAGGGAAAGCATATGTCCTCTGCAGTGGTGGATGAACTACTCACCGGAGTAAAAGTACAGATAAAGGTGCAAAAAAGTACTTAAGTAAAAGTACTTTCTTTAAAATTTAATGTAAAAGTATTTATCCCTGATGCAAAAATGTAATATACGTACGTTTTATATATGTGTATATTAGGAGTGGGAACCTCTTACTACCTCACAATACGAATTGCGACACAAATTTCACGATAACGATGATGTCACGATATGGAGATAAAACAATAATCGAAACATTGGTCATACAATAAATCTACAAAACAACTAATAAACAGAAAAACAAGTAGTATAACACTAGTAGTAAAGTATATCACTAGTAGAAGTCCAATACATTTGAACTGGGAGGGTGGCAGCAAATGAATCCCTCCTACTTCAAATGGGCCCCTCCCACTTCTTATGCCGTCAGTGATAGCCAATGTCAGGCAACGAAATAATTTTGGGCCATTTCAGGTCATTACCTGTTAGGTTTGAGGGTATTTTATGGGTCACTTCCTGGTGATTTTGGGGTTATAGAACAGGAAGTGTCCCGGGAATGAAAAGGCAGTGACTCTAACGTAACTGGAAGTGACCTGTAAATGCCCCGTAAACCGGAAAGAGTGCCTGTGAATGCTCTGGTTTCGAATGAACGTTCATTCATTCGCCCCTCCCAGTCCTAATGGATTGGGCATAGAGCGCCTTCAATGGCAGACAGAGTTAATTGAGACGCTATTATGATTGAAAATTTTGGTAGCAACTTGTTGGTTCTTTTTTTTTTTCTTCTTTTTTTTAAACATTGACACCTTTTTAAAACGATATCTCGATTCTTGGCATGAGCATATCGATAACCTTTTGAGATGCAAAAGATCACGATACATCATTATTTCAATATTTTGTCACACCTCTATTGTATATGTATATATATATGTATATACAGTATATATTTTATATGTATGTACAGTGGTATGAAAAAGTATCTGAACCTTTTAGATTTTCTCACATTTCTGCATAAAATCACCATCAAATGTGATCTGATCTTTGTCAAAATAACACAGATGTAAAAACAGTGTCTGCTTTAACTAAAACCACCCAAACACTTATAGGTTTTCATATTTTAATGAGGATAGAATGCAAGCAATGACAGAAGAGGAAAAAATAAGTAAGAGAACCATCACATTTATTATTTTGTGCCCCCACCTCCCTCCCCCAGGCAGATCAGGACTACAGGACTAATCTTGGCCCATTCTTCCCTACAAAACTGCTGTAGTTCAGTCAGATCTCGGGGATGTCTGGCATGAATCCATGTCTTTATGTCATGCCACAGCATCTCAATTGGGTTCAAATCTGGACTTTGACTTGGCCACTCCAGAACATGTATTTTGTTCTTCTGAACCTGTTCTGAAGTTGATTTACTTCTGTGTTTTGGATCATTGTCTTGTTGCAGCATCCATTGTCATTTTAGCTTCTACTGTCTGACAGATGGCCTCCACTTTTCCTGCAAAACATCCTGATAAACCTTTGAATTCATTCTTCCACTAATGATCGCAAGTTGTCCAAGCTCTAAGGTAGCAAAACAGCCCCAAACCATGATGCTCCCTCCACCATGCGTCACGGTGGGGAGGAGGTGTTGATGTTGGTGAGCTGTTCCATTTTTCATCCACACATGATGTTGTGTTACTCCCAAATATTTCAACTTTGCTTTCATCAATCCACAAAGTATATTGCTACAACTTCTGTGGAGTGTCCAAGTTCCTTTTTGAGAACAACAATGTTTTTTAGACAGCAGTGGCGTCCTCCGTAGAGTTTTCCCACGAACACCATTCTTGGCCATAGATTTACATATAGTTGATGTGTGCACAGAGATAATGGACTGTGCCAGTAATTTCTGTAAGTCTTTAGCAGAAATTCTAGGGTTCTTTTTGACCTCTCTGAGTATTCTGCGCTGAACTTTTGGCGTCATCTTTGGTGGACGGCCACTCCTTGGGAGAGAAGCAACAGTGCCAAACTCTCTCCATTTGTAGACAACTTATCTGACTGTTGATTGATGAACATCCAAACTTTTAGAGATGGTTTTGCATCCTTTCCCAGCTTTATACAAATCAACAATCCTTGATCGCGGGTCTTCAGACAACTCAATTGACCGACCCATGATGCGCATCAGACAGTGCTTGTCATCAAGACATTTCTTACCAGGTGTGTGCTTTATAGTGGGCAGGGCAGTTTTAAACCACTCATCAGTTATTGGGCACACACCTGACTTAAATTGTTTGGTAAAGAGTGCTTTCAATTTCTCTTTTAAGTCTCCTTAGGCAGAGGGTTCTCTTACTTATTTTCCCCCCTTCTGTCATTGTTAGCATGTTATCCTCAAAATATGAATAGCTATAAATGTTTGGGTGGTTTTAGTTAAAGCAGACACAGTATTTTCATCTGTGTGATTTTGTCAAAGTTCCTTTGATGTTGATTTTTTTGCAGTAATGTGAGAAATTCCAAAAACTTCAGATACTTTTTCATACCATTGTATGTATATATGACATCTCGCCTTGTGATATCTATGATTCGGACCTGAGCGCACGATGTGATGGTTGCGCAGCAAATGTAAATATAGTGGTTTTCAGATCCGGCGACTTAAATTTTATTTTCACATCATAACCGTTTTTGGGCTTGAGAATTGTAAGGTGTGGCGAGGGCATGAGAATGGCCTAAAAGTTGAGTGTAGAGAACCCTGCACTAGTATTACTTCAGTAATAAAAGCAGTTCAGAAGGATTGAATAGTTGCAAAACTTGGCATCAAAACCACCTTCACCTAGCTGCATTGCACACAGTTACACACCATGCAATCCTAGCGCTAACAAGCTTTCTTTTCCACAAAAGCTACAACGTTACAATACCTAAGCTCAACAATGGCCAATTTGTCAGCTTTCTTCAACTTTCGTAACGTGTACACAGCCTTTTACTCATGGATTTGGCTCGCCAGCAGTCCCGTTCGCCGCTTCTACTCCACTTTAGCCCCCGGCTTCGGTTAATCCTTTGCAGTGACTGAGTTGTCGTTCAGGTCACCGCCATTGCGTTTGTTTTCTCCGCTCAGAGATCCTATCCAACTCTGCTCATCTGTGGGGATAATTTACAAATGTCCAAATTTCTGTAGCTGCTTAGTGTTGTTAAAAAGAAGCATGAAGGATACCACTCCAACCTTCCAGTCAAAATATTCACAGACATGTTTGCATCTTTCAAATTGTTATTGCACTGTTTTGATTAATATATATTGAATGGAAGCATACTGTAAATACAGTAGACCTGATATGCTCAATTTGAGGTTCCTTTCTCACTATTTGTTCAAAAGAGTGCCTTCTTGCCGCTGGTTGCACAAAATATTCCTTTAAGAACTTACACAACTGAGTATAAATTGCAGGCCCTGCCAAATGTATAGTCTGGAAAATACATTAGTTTGTTTATTAATTATGTTGTTATTCATTTATTTTTGTGACTAGTTACTATTTTCACTCTGCTTGACTTTGAAAGTGGTGTTTCTTGCCTCCTGTAATACTCAACAGTTGGGTGACAGGGGAATGGCAGAACTGCAGCAAACCTTGTGGAAAAACGGGCATGCAAGTACGTTCGGTCAGCTGTGTCCAACCGTCAGACGACAACACCACTAGATCAATCCATAATAAATATTGCAACGATGACCGTCCGGAGACCCGCAGATCCTGCAACCGACATGCTTGTCCAACGCAGTGGAGAGTTGGACCATGGTCCCAGGTACTGAATGCACAAATTAGTGGATATAGAGGGCAAAAAAATATTCCTGTCCATTCCTACATCCAATTTGAAGCCTGAAGTTGGTATGGTTAAGAGATTCGAAGTCTTATTTAAGCATTAGCATAGACTTCATAACCTAATGACATGACTCGGGAAACAGGGCCAATTCCTAGGGGGTCAATTTTCATAAACTTCAAATTCCAATATTTTCAAAACCAAGGCTGCTAAACCTAAAACCAAACAGAAACCTACCTTAGCCATATATGAGTCTCCATGAGTATCAGCATCAAAAATTCAAAGTCGTTCCCTTATAAAATCCCGATTAATTATTTTTATATAAGTATATTAAGCTTCGGCTTCTCCCGTTTTCTTTTCGGATTGGATTAATTGTAAACACATATAAATGTTTGTTTGGATTTGTCATGCCTGAAGGGAAAATAAATAAATAAATAAATAGCACAGTTTTAAAATGGCTATAAAAGTCTCAGATTTTACGCTAGATGTACAAAAATCACCAATTGGAGACACAATCACCTATATTTTCAGGATCAATAGCAATATTTAACACATCATATAACATAAATATTAACATATCATAAGTTTTTGACAAAAACAGCAACTTAATTTTTTTTATTTACTGCAAATTTTCAACAGCTAATAAATCGATTTAACATCAGAAACTTAATACTTGAGGAAAACATGCAGAATCAATTATAAAAAATATGTAAATAGATTATTAATAAATTCTATATACAATCACAACTTATTACAGAATAGAATAGCCCTTTGTAATCATTATACACTATATACTGTTAGCGAATGAGGCTAGTGGCCGCCTGGCTTAAACAGAGCTTTTCTGGCGAAAATTCCTGCGAATATATGCTTATATCCCCGAATTCTTCATAGATGTGGACGTAAAACAGTCTCGATTCTTGGTGAAAAGCAAAGAACCCGTGCAGTTAGCGTTTACTTTACGTATATTGTCGAAGTACAATGCTACTCTGTTAGCAAATAAGGCTAGCAGCTGCCTGGCGTAAACAGCTTTTCTGGCGAAAATTCTTGTGAATAAATGTTTAAATCCCCAAATTCTTCTTATATATGGATGTAAAACAGTCTTGATTCTTGGTTAAAAGCAAAGAACCCGTGCAGTTAGCGTTTACGTATATTGTCGAAGTACAATGCTACTCTGTTAGCAAATAAGGCTAGCAGCTGCCTGGCGTAAACAGCTTTTCTGGTGAAAATTCTTGTGAATAAATCCTTAAATCCCTGAATTCTTTATAGATATAGACGTAAAACAGTCTCGATTCTTGGTTAAAAGCAAAAAAAAAAAAAAAAAAAACTACAGTTAGCATTTATTTCGCGTAAATATTGCAAACTATGAGGCTAGTCAGTTACGAAAATTAGCCACCTCCATGAGTACATAAAGAAGAAAATTTTTGCGAATAAATAAAATTTTCAGCACAAACGAATTACATAATTTTTCTAAATTTTTGCGTCTGATGGGGGTGCCTCACTTTACTTTTCCAATGCCAACTCTTTCTTTTTTCCCACCTCCAAGTCTGGATTTCATGCTGAACACCAGAGCTCATGGATGTTAACATATTGTGTGTGCAGTGTTCAGTAACCTGTGGGAATGGAACTCAGCAGAGGCAGGCTGTGTGCCACACCCGGGACAACACCATAGGCCTATGTCTGGACAGTAAACCTGACACTATCAGAATGTGTCGGATGGATCCATGTCCAAGTAAGTAGCAAGGAAATCACCAGCCTTCAGATAATCGTCCTGGCTTTGTTTTTCCTGTCAGAATACTTCATGGTGGCAAAATGTGAATGATTTAAAGAGACTGAGTGAAAAAAAATGTTATGTGTTTGGAATTTTTCAGCCAGATATACTCGGTCAATAATGTTTTATCATCACCACAAAGCTGTTCTAATCGAATGCTTAGTAGTATTGACTTCTGCACGCGATCAATGGAATTTACTGTATATGAAAGAAGTCAAGCTCATTGGCTTTCTTAGACATCAGATACTTAGATACCTACTACAGCAGAATAGAATAATCAAGTATCATTAGGGAGGAAAAGAACCACTTGGTAATACCTTTATCTAATTTGCAAGTTGTGATACTTTTTTAAACTAAAGCCACTAGGCCTAATACAATACTGGGGCACAGCGAGGCACTGACCAGTGAGCATTTTTTTTAGCACTTATCTATCATAAAAAGTCAGAAATGGCCTTAAAACTATATATACCATATTTTTCTGACTACAAGTCACACCGGAGTATAAGTCGCACCAGCCATAAAACGCCCAACGAAGAGAAAAAAAACATATAAGTCGCACCGGATTATAAATCGCATTTTTGGGGGAAATTTACTTGATAAAATCTAACACATAGAAGAGACATGTCATCTTGAAAGGCAATTTAATATAAAAATACAATAAAGAACAACATGCTGAATAAGTGTACAGTTCATGAACAACGAAATGCAAACATACTGTCCTCACCAGGACGATACGGCTTGGTCCTGGCTATACAGCGAGCTAAACGACAATGCTGGACGTCCACATAATTTGCTGAATCAATTTCGTCCACGATACCAAACAGGTTCGCATCAACTTAAATAAATAAATGATAATTAAGTGCTATTACAGCAATGACACAAACGGTTCGCATGCGTTCGCTAGCATTAGCACATCGTTCAAACAACCACACAACTGGCTCTAAGTGTCCGATCACGGGTGGAAAACACACAACAACAACAGAAAAGATGATCCACACAGGCGTTGCCTCTGTAGAGATATTTTACAAGCATAAACAATGAACGTAGGTTCGCAGCCGTGCATGCATGCACGCATTTCAGTATAAAAAAAGTCAATGATACAATTGAACACACATTGCCAAAGGCAGAACGCGAACATTGCCATAGCTATTAAGTGTTATTCAGATAACTATAGCATAAAGAACATGCTAACAAGTTTACCAAACTATCAGTGTCACTCCAAAACACCAAAATAACATGTGAAATGATATCATAATGTGTTAAAAATTTCACACATAAGTCGCTCCTAAGTATAAGTCACACCCCCAGCCAAACTATGAAAAAAACTGCGACTTATAGTCCGAAAAAAATATTGCTATATTTGAAGTACCATAACATTCACAGATTTAACGTTTAATTCAGTTAATACGGTAATCAAACCAAATTAGAAGTTCCTGTAAAAAAAAAAAAAAAGTTTTTTTGTTTTTCAGCGGTCGGTATTCAAAATCAACTTGTTGATAGTCAATTCACCTCCGCTCATGCTATTCAACTTCCATTTCTCCATCATCTCTTCTTACACTCTGCTGCTCTACTTTCTCCGGACAGAAATGGATATATATCACTGTAACTTCATGTAATTAATCAGTGTTTCTCAACTTGTAGGATGTAACCTACAAGTGGTTTATGTTGCCTAGGTGGATTGCCTACCTTACCACTCTCATTCCTCCTGGCTGAATCATCCTTGCTGCGAGAAAAATAACTTTTTAATATCCATTTAAAAGAGAAATGCTGTTTTTCTGTCAAATAGAAATAAAAAAAAAATTAGACATATTGTTACAGATTGCAGTAACAAATATAATGCTTATAAAACAGCTGAAAGTTATGATGAGCACACATACAAAATTGTTAGAGGTTATATCCCAAAGATAGGCAATTAATTCATAAAGATTGATTCTATTCATTTTGATCACATAAACAAATAGCAATAATAAAGCATCAGTAATGATACAGTTCAAATACCACATATCATATTAACACAATCTTAGACAAAGCTTTTGAGTAAGAGCCTCCCACGCAAATCAGATTTAATTGTCATTGTATTCATAGCCAGTTAGCTTAAAGACAGCAGCTAATCTGATACTTCAATTTATGACCACAGTTGTTTGCCGCAGTTGACTGCCTGATACGTGAAGAGTAATGTTGAACAATTTAAATTCACAATTCATGGGAATAGGCGACCAAACATACATCAACAAGGATGTGCAATTTATCTGCACTAACCTGAAAAGCAGGTGGGAAGATGTAATTTGCACCGTCGACTGTATGATTGGCAATTTGGCACACGCACCGTAATATTGATGTTGCATTCACATCTAGTTGGAGTAATCGAAAAAAATGATTCTCCATTACATGGCGTCTATAAAAAGCGCCAAACAGTCACTCAACGTATGATGTATCATTGGAGCATTAACATATGTTACTCTTCTTTGTAGCAACCATGTTTTTATCCCACACTACGACTTTACAACACATCAGAACGATTTTCCAACTTGGGAACTCAGATCTCCCGATACACAGCATATTTCGCATAGGTGCTTCGCCGAAGTATAAACTCATATGCCTTTCACAGCCAAACTTATGTGCATAAATTATCATATATTAAGGAGTCATTTACAGATTGTGTCGATGGAGTGTATAGAGTCATATGACCATATTAAATAGGAACATTCTGTAAATTATGCTATGTAGATTTAAAACTCCAAAGTTATATATATATTTTTTTTTTAACCGGTGAAATTTACACTGGGGCGAGTGCCGTAGTGAAATATGTCTGGTGACGCCAATGACTGAAACTACCAAGGGTATGTCATTTTCCTTTTCCTGAATTATTAACCAGTTCCTCATTGATCATGTTAACTACATCTACATTTCCATCAAATCCATTATTTAATTAACTTAGCTGTTGAAAAGTAACTTTTGGTCTCATTTCTCAACAATTTAACCCCTCTTTTACCTTCTTCTCAACTAACAGGCCACACTTTAGAACAACTGTAATCTCTCTCGCACAGTACACATACTGCTTCATTATCCTCACTGCCAAAAAACACTCTTCAAAGTCTGACTTTAATGTAATATGCTCCGAGTGGTGGATGTTACGACGTAAAAGTACTTTGTACTTACATAAAAATGTGCGTAACTGTACTTTACTTGAGTACAAATATGAAATGGTACTTTTTACTTTTACTTCACTATTTCACAGCACGTATCTATACTTTTTACTCCACTACTTTTCGAAAATTGTCGCCTGCATTACACGTTACTTTTGTTTGTTTGTTTTTTCCCTCATTGTGAATTGATAGTTTTGTTTTCATGCCTGCGACGCAATCGTTAAGTCTCGTGCAACTATACCGTAATTGAGCGCTAAAGGCAGCAACACGAGTAAAAGCAAGATTAAGCAGGTGAACATTATATTGACCAATCAAAACCAAAAGTGAGAGGAGCGCGCCGCCAGATGGGTGCTGCACACTCTTGTACAGTAGGTGGCTGTATGTACCTGATCGTTGCTTGCAATCAGCGATTAACCTAAATTTGAGGTTTTGTTTTAAGATTGTTAAGCTTCTGTTTACAGTGCTGTCAATTTAATTGCTTGGTTTTTTCTATTCTGCACAGTTTAAAAAAATGAGCAGTCAATAAATGTTCTCATTCTTTGAATATTAGCTCAGATATCTGTGTTTAAAATATATTAAGTGATCCCTCACTACTTCGCGCTTCGAACTTTGCGCCCTCAGTCCATCGCGGATTTTTTTTTTTTTTTTTCAAAAGAAAAAAATAATAATAAATGCAATATTTTCTGGAGCTGTACTGATCCGATCACGTAGTGTCTCACTCTTGCTCCTGCCGCTTTTCTTGGTCAGGCAATGCACTGAAGTTGCTTATTAAAGTGAACGATCATTGACAGGCGTTAAGGTTTGATCTTGCCAGAGATGCTGGGAAGCCGAAACGTCAAAGTGCGGCATGTGTCAACCATCGTTGAAGTTGTTAAACAGTTGCTGTAGCAACTCATTGTGTGTAAGTCAGCAGTTTGAACAGATTTTAGTGGACTCACTCAATGAAGTATTTCATGAAGACAAGCATTTTTCTACTGTATTCTTTTTTAAAAATAATTCGGTGGGAAAGTAACATGTTTAAAACTTAATCATAATCATCATAATTCACAATCATAATTATTACATTATATTCTTGTTTAAAAATAATTCGGTGGGAAAGTTAACATGTTTAAAACTTAATCATAATCATCATGGTTCACAATTATAATTACATTTGAAGTGCTTAAAAAACATATATGAAAATGTATATATACATAATTTCTAAAATAATATTATGTGAAAAAAGTGGGAAAAAAAACATATATACATATGTCTTATATGGATCTATTTTCAATGCCAAATCTGATTAATACTTTGAACACACACACACACACGAAAAAAAACTTGCTTCTACCCACTTCGCGGTTTTTCACTTATCACGGCAGGTTCTGGTCCCCATTAACCGCGAAAAACGAGGGATCACTGTATATATCTATATCTATGTACTGTATATCTACATATATTATATGTATATGCTATATTTATATCCATATCACATTTTTCATCAGGAGAAAATACTTTTACTTGCAATGTAAATTTAAAGTACTTTTGCATCTGTACTTGAATTTGTACTTGAATGTTTTTCTTTGATACTTGTACTTTTACTTAAGAACCGGTAATGTTTTGCCCGTGTATCTGTACTTTTACTTAAAAAAAAAAAAAAAAAAAAAAAAAAAAGTGAGTATTTCATCCACCACTGTATCACAAAAATTGAAGTATTTTCCATATAATAAATTTATGGGCACTATAGACACTTATTTATCTATTGTCAAGAGCACTTTTCTTATCTGGCTAACAACTGGTGTTGTATATACAGTAAATTTGTAGCATTACACCTTTACAGGTGTGTTTGTAATGGCAATCTAACAACTGAAGCCCCAAAAAATGAAATCTGCACATTCCACCCATTACATTCCAACACTCAGTATTCCAAAACGTCAGGAGTGAAATCGCACCTCGAGTGCATTTGGGTACGCGCCGTCCCAAACACCAATGTACCAGTAAATATCAATACAATGTAAAAGTTTGCGTCCGACCTTCTATTTCTTAATGATGTTTGACAAAAAATTGTTTACTAAATTGAAGAAATTATAGTATGGAAGTAGACAAGTCTACCCAATTCCTTTGAAAATTGGGTGCTTTGATATTTGTTTCACAAGATCAAATGTAAGAGATTGACATCACTTCTCTTCGACGCATTGAAAAGAAGTGTATCCAGTCAGAGGCAGTTTTTCTCGTGAAAATTACACTTTGCCTACCAACCGTAAGAAAAAAAATAATCATACAAGCCATTTACCCTGCTGTCTCAAATAAATTGAAAGGGTTTCTATTAAAGGTTGGAACCTAACGATTCCATTACGATTACGATTCAGAGGCTACGATTCAAATATAATATAAATAGAATATTACCTATTAGCTACCTATTAGCTGCTTTTAATGTTTCTTACATTAATTCCAAAATTGTTCAAAAATCCTCTCAGGCTAAAACAAACAACTGTTTTAGTATCAAGTTAACAGTTAAAAACAGCAAATAAATTACTCAAGTCCCAATTCTGTATCAGCAGCTTTATACTACATTCAATTAATTTAATGTTGTGAATCAACCATTAAAGTTGTTAAAATTGCTACCATTATTACATAATTTCCCTTCTACTTTTGACATGTCAAAGTTTAAAACTGTTTCATCATTTAAAGATAGATTCACATCAAGATTTTGCTGATATAGGAGTATTTTAGATAAAAAGTTAATTAGGTTTGCTAATACAGAGCCTCCCACAGAAGTCTACTGCTCTAAGATGACTGCTGTTTACTAACGCCAGCAAGTCTGTCATTTCGCATCTAGTTATCTATACATGTTCTAACGCCGCCGTCGTCTGTCATTTCACATCTAGTTGTATTCATATGTGATATCTACCGTAGCATTACTGTGGCCGTTTGTTTGTAACAACTAGTAACTGGGCGTTGTTTGTAGCGACTGTCGGCCGCAGTCAGGTATCATCGTTTTTTTTGTTTTTTTTATCTAGCGGCATGAGTTGAACATGATATTTACCCTCGGTCCGTTCCTCATTGCGTCCTGAACACCGCGCTGACTGTGTTTTAGTTACGCTTTACCTGGTATAATTCAATAGTAGAAATTTGGAGGTTTGTGAATTGCTCTCAAATCTTCCACGGCCGAATCGCGAATAATCAAAGAATCGGCAATTTCGTACGCCTCTAGTTTCTACTAGTGGTGCTGTCTGGGAACACTTAGGCTTCGTTCATACTACAGGTCTTAATGCACGAATCCGTTTTTTTCGTGTTTTTCCGACTCAAGCGAGGCATTACCTTGACTGTCTGAACAGGACAAGTCGCATAGAAGTGGACCATTTCAAATCCGATCTGGGTCACTTTCGTATGTGGTTTAAATCCGATCTGGGCCACATTTTTCCAGAACGTTGCGCGCGGTCTGAACTGGCAAATCACCCAAATCAGAATTCATGCAGCAATTACGTTATTAAAAAGTGAGCGAGACAGCGTGCTATGGTAGCGATGCACCTGTGTGTTAGCGCCTAGCTTGCCTTGAACACGCGATCGATCCATATAAACTTTGAATATAAGCCTTAGCGGGGATTATTTACAAGTATGTCTGTTATTTGTGACGCAATGACGTCAGCAAAGAGCGAAAGCGGCAGGCAGGACTGCAGCGATGTGTGGATTGTCTCGCCCTATGTTTGTATATTTGTATTTGTTATTAATAAAGTTGAAAAACAGAAAAAACAAAACGACAGCAACGATGTAGCTTTGCATTAGCTTCTAGCTTGAACTCTGCTTTTAGGCACGAAGCGGGTTTGACCACAGTCATACAAAAATCAAATGAAGAAAAGGATAAGCCTGGCAATTGACGATTTTTATTCCGTGCGCCGCCGAATGAGCAATATTTTATGATTGCTTCCATGGCCAAGTTGGGGCAAACTGACGCACTCACGTCATTTCACACACACACGTAAAGGCTTATGTGTGTGCGTTTATGCATTCTATCAGTCCATATAAACTTTGAATATAAGACTAAACTGGGATTATAAATGTCTGTTATTTGTGTCCTCTTTTTGGAAATCAAAATATGATCACCCTGGAACGACATACAGCTAGCAAGTGTAATTTGTTTTGATGCTTCTGCGCATGCGGGTCACTTTGCTGAGCGCATCTCGGACTGCGAATTAGGCTAGGTTCATACTACAGGTCTTAATGCACAAATCCGATTTTTTGTGATATCTGTTTTTTTGGCTTGCCCGTTCAGACTGCCGTTGTCCATTGAGACCATTCAAGTATTACGCATGCTCAGGGCCGGCCCAGGCCATTTTGGGGCCCTAAGCAAAATAATGCAAAGGGGCCCATATTTTTGGCCCACCATTTCGTCACAGTGTACTGTGAAACCCATACATGCAATCCAACCCATACGTCCATATTTTGTATATTAATCAGATTTTATTGCACTGCATACTTCAAACTTCTCACCCCAAATGGTTGTTTGTACTTACAGTAGATAGCGCCAAACCTTTTTCTAAAAGAGGAAAGAAAGAAGTTAAGGAAGAACTTTTATTTTTTTAAGCTTGTAATCAAGTATCAAAAATCAAATAAAGCAAACTGTAGTAAACAAAATAGAATATAAATTAAACAATTGCCAGATTGGGGGCCCCCTAGTGGTCAGGGGTCCTAAGCAGCTGCATAATCTGTGTATAGGCTGGGGCGGCCCTGCGCATGCGCACTAATTCGCAGTCCGACATGCGCTGAGCAATAAGACCCGCATGCGCAGAAGCATCAAAACAAATGGCCACACATGCTGGCTGTCATCCGTCATTCCAGGAATATCATATTTTGCTTTTCAAAAAGAGGACACAAATAACAGACATAAATAATCACTGTTTAGGCTTAAATTCAATACTTATATATGGATCGATATCATGCACGTACTGTCTGTGCATGTCACACACACATACAGGCAGTTTGCCCTGACTCTCGGCCGTGTGAGCAATGTTGAAATATTGCTTTGAAATACTGCTCATATAGTGCAGAGAGAAAACCGATCATTCTCAGGCTTATCCTCAACCCATTTTTATTTTTGTATGACTGTTGTCAAGCCCGGCCCTTCCCCAAAAGCCGTGTTCAATGCAAGCTAGGCGCTAATAACGCACAGCTGCACCGCTACCGTAGCGTCTCTCTCGGTCTTTGATAACGTAATTGCTGCATGAATTCCGATTTGGGAGACTTGACCGTACAGACCGCCGCAACATTCTGGAAAAACGTGGCCCAGATCGGATTTGAACCACATACGAAAGTGACCCAGATCGTGCTTGAAATGGTCCAGTTCTATGCAACTTGTCATGTTCAGACCATCAAGTCAATGCCTCACTCGAGTCGGAAAAACACGAAAAAATTGGATTCATGCATCAAGACCTGTAGTATGAACCTAGCCTTAGTGAGCATGCGTGATACTTGAACGGGCCCAATTGACAAACGCAGTCTGAACAGGCACGCCAAAAAACCAGATATGACAAAAAATTGTATTCGTGCATTAAGACCTGCAGTATGAACCTAGCCTTAGGCTTTTGGCACTTGCAAGATCGTGTGATGTTTTGAAATGCTGGATAAACGTGACACAGTGCTTCACACCAACTCTTCTGTCTCCGCAGAGGGTTCACCAGACTACAATAAGAACGGCAACATCCTGATCCAGTGGCTATCCCGCCCCAGCCCCAATTACCACAAGAGCTTCTCACGTAAAACCTCCATCCATAGTTCCCAACCCGGCCTCCACAGCAGCAGCTGCAGCTGCATCTCTGTTTTCCGCTGGGCTCTACCCATCTCTGTCCTCTTATCTCAGCAGGGCCGCCCCGGGTTGGCCCCCTGAAATTCCCCTCCTTTACGTCCTGTGCCTGTGCCCGCATCCAAGAGCGAGCGGCAAAGCTTTTGCTTCTCTTTATGGGGAGGGGGGTGCGTCTCGTCTCGCTCTCTCTCACTCCTCGTGTCCGAGACGGCTCTGACTGGGGCAGATCTCTGGCTCCTGTGTGTGCAAGCTGGTTCTCTCTTGCTCTGTCTCTCTTGCTATCTCTAGCTCCCGTGTGGAGCATTGTTGTTGTAACCGCTGGCCAGTTGAAAACTCAAAAGAAACAACAAAAAAAATGATACGAGAAGGTGATCAAAGTGGTAAAGCACACGTGTTTTTTCGGGGGGAACCTAGCGAGACGTGTCAAGAGAAGAACGTGCAGGGGCCTCCACCTGTATTTGGTGGCCATGTTTTGCGCGAGCTTTGTCCGTCGTCATGGGTTACTACTTTGGGGTTACGGTTGTGCTTGTTTCTTTTTATAGCACACTGTCATTGTGAGAAGAAACCGATGTTAACCTGAAATGAAAAAGGTATATAAATATCTATACAGAAAAAAATGTTTTTAAAAAATATATACGAAAGCTTTATTGTGAATGTGATCTTGTCACAATGAGGACATGTTTGCTTAAGTACTCATCTCACATCCTGGTTCCATTCGGGGATGAGAATGGCGTGTCATTCAAACGTTCCATTTTCAAATTAACAGGAACTCAGCCACAAGGACAGGAAGTGACATAAATGATTAATTTTTGGGAAAGGGAACTGTGAGGTGAATAGCCTTAAAGCAAAGGCTGATTTAAAAAAAAAACACACACATTTAAAAAAACAAAACAAAAAAAAAACAGGGTAGTCTGACCACTTGTGGTTGCTTCCCATTTCACCTCTTCATCAGCCATCCTCTCTGACTGTTATACTAAAGTTCAATAAATGCAGCTTATTTGTGCTCGCAGACTTTAAAGAAATACATATATAAATATATTTGTATTCATATAAATATATATACCTATAAATCTAAATCTCTATGAATAACAATAATATGAATAATGTTTTACCATGAATAAGCTGTAGCTTATTTGCCTAAAACCTTTGGACTGCTATTGATCGCTCAGATCCCGACTGTTATGTGTATTTTTTTTATTATGATTTTATTTTTCACATGAACACAGAAGAATATTTAATAAAGGTAAGGTGTTAGGGGTGGGGGTTAGACCTATATTATGCAGGACTTGGACAGTTAGTTGCCTCTCCATTTCTCTCTTAATCAAGAGTTTAATTTCACCTCACGTGTTTGCTTTAAGGCTCCAATCACTTTTCGTCATTCACATTTGCATCCTAGCTCCATGTTTGTGTGTCCGGTACGTACGTATGCTTCGAGTACAGGAGGAAAATACGTGTGGGAAGGGAGTTGTTGTGTGTGCTCGTGTCCACATTTGGGCTTCTCCACCCTTCAATCAGCTACAGAAATACCTCATAAACTTTGATTTCACGAGTGTCTGGTGGTATCACTTTTTTTCCTTTTTTGGGATGAACACTAACCACAAGAACAATGCCTTATCTTGGATTGAATGTAATGGCATTTATCTGTGAAAGAGATGGCTTTACTCATTCAAAGTTTCACTTGGAATAGAGGCAGCTTCAAACCAACTTAAACTCACACCCGCCAACCGTGAAACCTACCAAGGAAATGTTGGACCCAATGTCTGACTACAGGGAAGGGTTTACAAAAGGCCTAGGGTATTGACACATATTACACTTAGTTAAAAAAAAAAAAAAAAAAAAAAGCAACAAGAAAAAAAAAACTTCAGAATTTACACTTCATTGTATTGTGATCACATATTTCTGTTGTGACTATGTAGCCAGCTATCCAAGGTTTCCTTCTGCTGGAGTTGGACTATAAGCGACCAAGCCAGATCTAGCAGTGCGATACTGTATATAACATTGGTGTTGACTGTATTTAATAATGTTCATGACTGTTATCTTCTATAATATTCTATACTATGGGTAACTGTTTCGTGGCTTCACTGGCCTGTTGCGTGGGGCTGGCTAACGTTTGGTTAACGTTGAAGAAACATTCAGATGGACTATGTGCACTGCGTCTATATGCACTTTGATTTATCAGGGAAATTGTATTAATGTTTTGTAAATGTTTCATATGACACTTAACGTGCCATTCCAGTTTTTACATCATCATGGAAATCACGGTTTTCATTTTGACCGCAAATATAATTTACGTACATTTTTTTTTTTTTTTCCCTCGGTCGGTCGTTAACCAGATTGGTTGATTTCCAAGTATTGAAGTGTTTTACCAAAGTGACTGTGAACTTGTAACTTTCGATACAGTTGAATTATTTTTCTTAAGAAAATAATATATCTATATATTGAGCAGGGGGCGTACATTTCATTGGTTAAGTTCCTGTCATTCTCAAACAGCAAAGTTGTATCAATAAAAATGTTTTGAAAACTGTCCCTTTTCTCTCGTATCGTATGGACTCATGAAACAGCTCCATATCCGTATTTGAAGTTAAAAAGTGTAGCGCAGTCCGAGCTTTTCCTTGGTGAATCCAATTAAGTGAAAGGTGTTTTCTATGACGGTGATTTAATTTGAAATCACTTGCGATTTTTCCATTTCAATTTCTGTCAACGGCATAGGTTTGCATAGGGACGCTAGGGACATAATACTACCAACTTTTCAGGATGCTCAAATTATCCCCACCAACTTTTAAGCAACTTTATTTGCATTATACAATGCATTGAATTATATACTGTAGATAATTTAGATTGTGTTCCCATATGTTGTAAGGATAGAATAGACCCTACAATTATTAAATGAATTATTTTTATTATGTTCAAACTTATATTTATCCCTCAAACACACGTTTGATTGGCTGATGACTTAACGCCCCACCCCCCTCCCTCCACACAGACACACACGCACACTCACAGATTAATGTCAACAACATGCCGCCCCTTTCGAAGAAGGATATTATTTTTCGGCCAGTAGCAGCCACTGTAAGTTATGTAAAAAAAAAAAAAAATTTAAACGTCAATGTGGTGGAGGTGGGGGAAACGCCACTAATTTTGCTACTGAAAGTCCAACCTGCATCAGAGTTAGCATAACATTAAACTGTGTGAACTTGCTAACCTGGAAAACTACAAGGAATAACAAAGTCAAGCTCGCCGTCCCTCATTTGGATCATTGTTTGCATAATGTATGTAAGCATTATGGAAATGCAACACGGTGGCTTCAGAGTGGAAGTCCTTTTTATCAAAAAAAAAAAAAAACTGGGAGCTATCCAAGAATTGGTCCACTTCAGGGGGACACTGACATGAAAATGAACAAGTACTGACATCAGAAAAAAATCTGTGAAATGAAATCACACATCAGAATTTCATGAGGGTACTTTGGTTCGAGTCTTAGGGTAGTCTAGGTTGCCTAAGCTGTAGATCGGTCCTTGGCTTGTTTTTTTTTTTTTTTTTTCTACTTCATTAATTTTTTTCCCACATTGCTTATACATTACAATACTTTAGTTTCAGTTTAGGGGTGCTACAGTGTCCCCCAGCAGTGGACTAATTCTTGAATAGCTCATAGTTATTTTTAATAAAGGGACTTGCACTTCAAAATCTTTCTTTAGTAGGTTTTAAAAACATGAATTTGAATCGAACATTGTATCACCTGAACAAATACACATGAAAGTTAGTATAAGTCAATACAGATTTATTTTCCATTCATCATTTAGACTATCAATTAATTGGGTTCATATTTATGAGAAATGTAGCCCTCACCCAAATTCACCTAATCTCTTTGGTTTTATTAATTTCTCGTCGCCAGCAAAAAGTGTATATGCAGGTTATGCTGTTTTAACGTCTCGACCAATGTTGAGACCAAACCTATGCCCTTGATTTCTGTGGATTTATCTCAGCAGAATTCTTCAAATTTGGGGTTTCCTCTTCTTCCTCTCTGCACGCTCTGCTCATGGCCCAGCTTTACACCTGTTCTTTGCACGGTGTGGAACCACAAACTCCAACACACATCTATGCATGCAAAAAAAATAAGTTAATTGTTGATGAAGCTTTCTGTAATGTTCCACAATACATACAACATGTACACTTGCAATGCAAATAGACCACCTTTTGTATTCTTTCACAGGTCGCCGTTGTCATGGAGACCGCTCTGTGTTCTGCCGTATGGAGGTGTTGAACCGATACTGCGCGCTACCAGAGTTTCAGCGTCTATGCTGCAAGACATGCAGTAATTTGACAGATTCTCCAGATTTAAACTCCACATCAACCCCCGCCAACTCCACCCAATCACCCATCACAGTTCATCCACCTACTAGCCTCACTTCTTTGTTCACCTCCACCACCCACTCAGCTGAAGATATAGTCACTGCCATTCCAGATGCTACCACCGACTCCTGGACCATGACTCATCCGCCTACATTCATCATTACTTCAAGCCATCATACCACCTTGAGCTCAATAGGTACCACAGAACTGATCAACACCTCCTCAAAAGCATCTACTCCATCTCCCACGATTCCTGTCATCTCACCCGACGCAACCAAATCATTGGTTTCAGACTTTCCAGAGGCAACATCAGAACCTACTCCTTTGCCTGGACCAGGATTAGACATAAACTTAAATTCCAAACAACAGACCACCATAACTACGTCAAGCCTCAGATCAACTACGGACGTGCCCACAAAATTAACAACAGGCATTACAGTAAACAGTACTAAAAGACCACTTGTATTGAAGCCTAAAAAGGACACACTGCCCAAGAAAATTGCCCCCAAATTGAATTTACCGGAAAAGAAGACTGTACAGAATAGCAAAAAAGTATCTAAACCAAAGATCAATCCCAAAACAAAGACAAATACGACCCCAAAAAAGATTACACCACCCAATAAAAAGACAAAAGAAGCTAACGCTTCTCCCAAAAAGATGACCACTGCCAAAACAACTCCCAAGAAAAATAATGCAAACAAAATTCCCATACACACAACTCCAAAAAAGACTGCACCAGAAAAATCTCTTTCCAAAAAGACTACCGCTGCTAAGACACCTCCAAAAAAGACGACACCAGTCAAAACAACTCCCAAAAAGAAAACCCCAATCAAAATGTCTCCCAAAAAGGCCGCACCAGTTAAAACAACTCCCAAAAAGACTACTTTAGCCAAAATGACTCCCAAAAAGATTAAACCGACCAAGGCGACAATTATTAAGCCAGCTATTACAAAACCAAAAAAGACCATGCCTGCTCACACCCCTCCCAAAAAGATTTTAAAGACGAGCCCAAAAAATTCTAACCCAGTTAAGCCATTACCTTCAAAAAACTCCTCTAATTTAAATGTTACAAAACAAAACAAAACATTAACTACCCCGAAAAATAAGACGAAATTTAACCAAAACATAACAGTGGAAATGACGCCTGCAACAAGACCTTCACATCCCACAACATGGGCCACTCCATTCTTAAGCCCGGAGTCAACCACAGAGTATGTTTCTTCCACTCCTCCGTCTACCGTGAGTTTCTATAATACTGCTGCAAGCCTTCCACGACAGGACTCGAGAGTCAACACCATATCTATTCCACAAAACTCAACACTGGCAGATAACGCTCTGCTGTCCGACAACATTTCTCACTTGGAAACCACAACTCCAAGCAATTTTGAAGATGTCACAATGTCCAGTGGAAGCATGCCATATACAGATGTCGCAGTAAGCAGCAGTGGAGCCTTTACGGTGCTTGGCGAAACTACGCTGCTGGATGACAGCTTGACTGTGATAACGCCAACCATCAACCTTGAGGATGTAACCAATCTAGCTTCGTCACCCTGGGACGACATGTCCGAGTATATCCCTGTGAACATTCCTGCTACTGCAGCAACAGCAGATCCCGCCACCTTGGTTTCCAGCACAACTTTAGCGCCCCAGCAAGGGCTAAAAGACAACAACTTTATCGATGTCTTAGACAACAGGCTAACCAACGTTGATAATGACATCTCTCAGAACAACCTTATCCCAAAGCATCGCCTCAATCTCCGGGAAAAGACCAGGAACAAACGTATTCAAGAGCTTCTGGAGGAAAAGCGAAACCTTCTCCTCCGGATGAAGAGAGCCCATGCAGCGCGTTAGAGCACAAAATGTCAATTCTCTTATAGAGACGAAAGCCTTTACAAGACTGAGCTGCCCTCAATTGGGGTTTCTAAACACAAATTGTTGTATCACTATTGAGTCAAGACCAGGGGTAGACAATAAGTTCACTGGCCCCACTATCAAAACCACTGGCCCAAGTCAATGCGTCTGTTATTGAGCCCAATAATCGCGAAAAAAAAGAAATTGCTTGAAAAACATGCATAACATTTTTTAAGGTAGATTTTATGAAAAATGCAGCAAAACGGTGCAAAAACATGAGTCTAGTGCAAATAAATTCTGCGGGAGAGCCCTGTGCCTGGGCAAAGCTTTCCTGTCTTCCCCTTACTCGGTTGTCGTGGCAACGATTTAGAAGTCAAAGAGATGGCAATTGAGGCTAACGATTTCAAGCTAGACCATCGTTATGACGATATTATTTTCTCCGTAGTCACACGGATGAATCATCACGTTATGTTCATACCATAGGGTTCATACTCATTGACTTTTCTCTGACTTACTTGTCTGCATACAGTGTATCACAAAAGTGAGTACACCCCTCGCATTTCAGCAGCTATTTAAGTATATCTTTTCATGAGACAAGACTGACAAAATGACACTATGACACAATAAAAAGTTGTTAATTTATTTTCCCCTCAAAATAACTCATAATATAGCAATAAAATCTAAACCCCTGGTAGCAAAAGTGAGTACACCATTTTGAAAAAACGTACATCCCTAAATGTCTAAATTGAGTACTGCTTGTCATTTTCCCTCCAAAAACATCATGTGACTAGTTACAGGAGTGCTGTCAGCATTGCTGCAGAGATTGAAGAGGTGGGGTGTCAGCGGTGTCAGGTGTTGGTGCTCAGACCATACGCTGCAATCTACATCAAATTGGTGTGCATGGCTGTCACCCCAGGAGGGAGCCTCATCTTAAGACGGTACACAAGAAAGCCCGCAAACAGTTTGCTGAAGACATGTCAACAAAGCACATGGATTACTGGAACCATGTCCTATGGTCTGATGAGACGGGCGGACTTTCTTGTGTACCTTCTTCGGAAGAGGCAAATCAGTACTCAATTTGGACATTTATTGATGTAAGTTTTTTCAAAGGGGTGTACTCACTTTTGTTGCCAGGGGTTTGGATACTAATGGCTATATTTTGAGTTATTTTGAGAGGAAAATAAATTAACTCTAGTATATAAGCTGCACACAGACTACTTTTTAATGTGTCAAAGTGTCATTTTGTCAGTGTTGTCCCCTGAAAAAATATGTACTTAAATATTTGCAGAAATGCGAGGGGTGTACTGACTTTTGTGATACACTTTATGTGGGGATTGATCTGCAAACTTCACAATAAACCTCGTTTGTTTGTCTCATTGTAGCTGAGCCAATTCCAGCGGTCTTGCCACTCGGGCTGAAACCTTCTCTCCCTTTTCTTTTCGCATTGAATTTCACTTTCCCTCAACTTCTCCAAAGACTTTCTCTTTTTTGTGAGGTCTTTTTTTCCTTCGGTGCTTAGCTGGGTGCTGGGGGTTTCATACACATGTCATCTTGTAGTATATCGTGAAGTGGGTTCTGAGATACTGACAGTCAATTAGCAGCAGTAATCAGGTTGCGCATGTTCAAGTGGGAGCGAGCGAGCGAACGAGGTGTGTTTACGCCCCACGGAGAGCAATGGCTGCAGCATAGACTATAAGGTTGTCTTTGATTGGGATAGCGTAACGTTGTCAAAACAAGGAACTACTGGGACTTAATGTGAAATAAGATTTTTTTTTTTTTTTTGTTAATTGACGCATTATTTTTAGTGGCCAGTGGTTGGAGCATTCTGGTGTCCCTGACGGTTTTAAAAGTACGTTTGGGCCACCAGGCCATTTATATTGTCGACCCCTGAAGACTATTGTGAATAGACAAAACTCAATTCTGAAACTGCAGCGGAACTATGCATCTAGCTTGACCAGCACTTTATAAAGCCAAACTTGTTACTCCTTCAAATCCTTCAGAATTGTGTTCAATAACTGTTGAGTTCGACTGATTTAATCGTGGTACTATTTATAGGAGCACTCATGGACCAAAAAATGCACCACCTGGAATACAAATATACAGTATATTTGACATTATGATCAGAGGTGGGTATAGTAGCCAAATATTTTACTCAAGTAAGTGTCGCTTTACTTCATATTAATATTATTCAAGTAAAAGTCAGCCAAAACATTTACTCAGGTACCAATAAGGTGAAGTGCTTACAATGTCTTTTTTCAAACAAGACCAAATGTACACGTACTATACAGTATTTGTTATCAAACAATATTTGATATACAATATATTGATATTTGTTATTAAACACAATGTCGTGTATGTGAACTGTTATTATTATACTGTACTATATAACTTATATCAAAAATCATTTAATTCTGACTAGAAAAAGCTACAGGAATGAAACATTCCCCTAGCGAGCATGAGTTCCCTTTGGTGGAGAAAACATACTTCCTACCATGAAATTAAAACGATCATATCTAAATAAAAACTGGATGAGAGGTTTAAATCCACGCTTTTGATGAATGTTGACGATCCTCTTCCAGGTGAAATACATAATTTTTTATGGTGCTATAAAGATGCAATGTGATTGAACAGTACTGCTTGATTATAAGACTTCCGACTGCAAGCTTGTGCGTGGTCTTGTGTCTGTATTGTTACAGTGGTATGAAAAACTATCTGAAGCTTTTGGAATTTCTCACATTTCTGCATAAAAATTACCATCAAATGGGATCTGATCTTTGTTAAAATCACAGAGATGGAAAAAACAGTGTCTGCTTTAACTAAAACCACCCAAACATTTATAGGTTTTCATATTTTAGTCAGGATAGTATGCAAACAATGACAGAAGAGAGGAAAATAAGTAAGTGAACCATCACATTTAATGTTCTGTGCCCCCCCCCCCCCCCCTTTGGCAGCAATAACTTCAACCAGACGCTTGCTGGAGCTGCAGAGCAGTCTGGCACATTGATCAGGACTAATCTTGGCCCATTGTTCTCCACAATAAGGCTGTAGTTCAGTCAGATTCCTGGGATGTCTGGCATGAATAGCTGTCTTTAGGTCATGCCACAGCATCTCAATGAGGCTCAAATCTGGACTTTGACAGAGATATTTGACTGTGCCAGTGATTTCTGTAAGTCTTTAGTGGGCACTCTTGGGGTCTTTTTTACCTCTCTGAGTATTCTGCGCTGAACTCTTGGCGTCATCTTTGGTGGACGCCCACTCTTTGGAAGAGAAGCAACAGTGACAAACTCTCTCCATTTGTAGACAACTTCTCTGACTGTTGATTGATAACATCCAGACTTTTAGAAATGGTTTTGTATCCTTTCCCAGCTTTATTAAATTAACAATCCGTTATCGCAGGTCTTCAGACATCTCTTTTGACCGAGCCATCATGCACTTTAGACAACGGTTCTCCTCAAGACATTTCTCAACAGGTGTGTGTTTTGTAGTGGGCAAGGCAGCTTTAAACCACTCATCAGTGATTGGCCACACACCTGACTTAAAATGTTTGGTAAAATTGGTTTCAATTGCTCTTTAGGTCTCCTTAAGAGGAGGGTTCACTTACTTATTTCCCCCCTTCTGTCATTAAAATATAAATACCTATAAATGTTGGAGTGTTTTAGTTAAAGCAGAGACTGTATTTTCATCTGTGTGATTTTGACAAAGATCAGATTGGATTTGATGGTGATTTTATTAGAAATGTGAGAAATTTCAAAAGGTTCAGATACTTTTTCAAACTACTGTACCTCTGGTTGGCATAATGGAGTCATGTGATTGTTGTGGGAACCAATGTTCCCTCTAATTTTTCATCTGTCTGAGCAGACATACAAGCTCCCTGAGCACACTGAGGATCACTGTGAGCAACATCAGATGTGTACGCTGAGGCCACACATCAGTGTCACATCTTTTCAAAACCTTGGATCATAGCAAGTTACATGGCTTATTCAAATAATTTAATTACAGCATCAATTTTCATTAGTTTACCTTTAATGTAATTGATTTGGCCTACTTAAAATGAAAAAGACAAAAATCTTGTTCATGACAGGTGTATTATGCTACAACCCCTAGCAAAAAAAAGTATGGAAACATCAGTCTTGGACGAGCACTCATTCAGACATTTTATCATGTAGAACAAACTCAGATAAAAAGCTTGAAAAAATAATGAATTAGTTCAAAAGGGCAACTCTTTAGCATTCAGAAACACTAAAAGAAATGAATCAAAAACATTGTGGTGGTCAGTAAATGTGACTTTTATCGAGCAAGTGCATGGAAATATATATGGAATCACTCCATTCTGAGGAAACAAATATGGAATCATGAGAAACAAACAAAGAAATAACAATCAAAACACATCTCTAGTATTTAGTAACACCACCTCTTTTATGACAGTTTGCAGTCTCTGAGGCATGGACTTGATGAGTATTGTTCATCAATTTGGTGCCAATTCTCTTTGATTACAGTTGCCAGATCATCCTTGCAGGTCGGAGCCTTGCTGTGGACCATTTTTTTCTATTTCCACCACAGGTTTTCAATAGGGTTGAGATCAGGGCTATTTGCAGGCCATGCCATTGACTGGGTGAGTCTTTCTCCAAGGAATGCTTTAACAGTTTTAGCTCTGTGGCATGATGCATTGTCATCTTGGAAAATGACAAATACTGTATATTTTGAATTGAGGGGATAAGAAAGCTGTCTAAAAGCCATCTCCCCAGTCCCTTTGGCTGACATGCAGCACCATATCATCAAGGACTGAGGGAATTTTGATGTTTTCTTCAGGCAGTCATCTTTGTAAAGCTCACTGGAACAGCACCAAACCAAAGTTCCAGCATCATCACCTTGTCAAGAGTCAAGAATTTGCATTGGACAAGGTGTCAAGAGTCAAGAATCTGCATTGGTCAAGGTCATGGTGCTGGAAATTTTGTTTGGTGCTGTTCCAGTGAGTTTTGATTGTTATTTCTTTGTTTGTTTCTCATGATTCCATATTTTTTTCCTCAGAATTTAGTGATTCCATATATGTTTCCCTGCACTTGCTCTATAAAAGTAACATTTACTGACCACCACAATGTTTTTTATTCATTTCTTTTAGTGTTTCTGAAAACTAAAGAGTTGCACTTTTGAACTAACTCATTATGTTTTCAAGCTTTTTATCTGAGTTTGTTGATGATTAAATGTCTGAGTGAGTGCTCGTCCGAGACTGGTGATTCCATACTTTTTGCTAGGGGTTGTATATGCAAGCAGTGCGTTGGTGGCAACATCTCGATGGTGTAACTGGTACAGCCACTGTGGGCATCTCTGACAGAAATAACATAAAATCTAATAAGGAGAATAACAAGGAAAAATGCAACAACTGGAGCGTAGCCCAACGTAACGGAGTAAGGGTAGCATTTTTTTTTTTTTTGCTCTTCACAAATCCACTCAGGTAAAAATAAAAAATATTAAAATTACTCCCCTAAGAAGTACATTGTGTTCCAAAATGCTACTCAAGTTAATGTAATAGATTAAATTTTTTACTACCCACCTCTGATTATGATACATCCTGGGACAAGACAAAGCGTACCTCATGGAGTCACTCATAGCTGCTACTGTGATACATCAAGAGTATGTTTCTTCTCAATGAACATACAGCATAAGACTAAAATGGAAAAAACTGCATATTTAAACCACTCACCAAAGAAATGGGATAAAATTAAAAAAAAAAAAGGGGGAGGGGGCAAAATAAAGTCCTGAACTTGATGTGTATGTAGCGTGTACAAACAGGTATTTTGAAAATGCTGCACAAACTCAACCTTCAGTTTACTTCATTTAAATTTAATAACTACCTGGGTTCATTGTGCCTTTTTCCAGATTTGCATCCATGGAGGTTTATTTTTGTTTGTTTTTTTGTCTCTCAGGAAAGTTAAGATATGGACAACTCGTACAATACATAACATGGTGCATCGTACTTTCAAAGGTTTTTGCTGGGGGAAAAAAAAGATGGTAAGGGGGTTTTATGGGGACATACTGTATTATGGTTTTATTAAAGCATGTTGTTTTTTTCTCAAATATGCTTGTTGTCTCTGAACCACACAGGCTCATTGACAGTGTGACATCAACAAATACACACAAATTGGCATGGGCTATCATATTGAAATTAATCATTTTTGTGGGCATTTAATTTTATTTTTGTGTAAAGAAAAAATGTTTGAAAAAATGTAGTTTGGTTTGAAAAAACTGAAAAGATACATTGAAGCAAACGTCCGATCCTATAATAGTACACATCTTAAGTATTCTGCCTGCGTAATCAAATTTAGGAGGACAACTGTGTAATGTTTTCTCATTTACCAACAAATAGGAGGTCTGCATTTCAAAATAAGAGCGAGTAAATAAAAAGTGAAAGTCATTGAAAAGGGAATTAAAATACCCAGTTTGTATATTTTGTGGCATGTTTGCTTAAATTTGTTTTACTTTCAGCTATGTTATGATGCTTTATTGTTAGTGGTGCTAAAAGTATTTGTTCCTCATTCATCATTTTATGTACAGAAAAATATAAATATTGTTTATTTCATAAGCTATTTGTCAACATTGGAGCTTTGAGCGCTGCTTTGGATTTCAAGTTTCATATACGTATTTGCAACTGGAAGCATCAGTGGAAATAGTGGAAATGGCTACAAATTTTTCTGTACGATGTCTGTACATATAAAAAAAGAACTTAATGTGTAATATTTATTAAAGTTTACGTTCTTGTGGTATTTTGCAACCTACCAGTGTTATGTGATTCTTACTGCAATAACTCACTGTTCATTGTTGATTTTGCCAACACTATAAAGGGTATTGAAAACAGCTGTCGATTATGTCACTCAGACAATCTAAATGTGAAGCTCTATTTTTCGAGAGCGTCTGGCATTGTCGTAATCATCGTTGACTATTTATATAAAATGATACTAATTTATTCCAGTTTAAGTTAGGAACGCTCATGAGAGTAGCTCCAGCCATTTGTTCCACAGTTTATCTACAGTGTACCAACAAAGATAATTCCCATTGCTCACCATCTCGATTTTCCTAATTTTTAAAATATATAAATTGCATCAGAATCAGTTTTCGGATTAGAACGTGGCGTGTCTGTAAACTGACAGAGCCATTTTCATGGGTTATAAAAATGATGTGGCTATATTTTCCACAACAATGTCTTTTGTGTAGGACGTTATGAAATCAATCAATTCGAGACACTACTCTTGCACAATCACAGATGACCTTAGCGCTACGCTGTGAGCTGGCTGGATACGGATATGAATGCGAGGTTGAATAGGGTGACCATACTTTAATTTTCAAAAAAGAGGACACTCAGCCCGGCCTCGAGATACTTGAATTTCACTTAAAGTTCACTCAAAGATGCCTTATCACTTTAATATACAGTATTTAAAGAATGCCTCCTCCTTGCGGATAGAAAAATTCAGTTATATAAACCAAAATAATACCTATATAACAAAAGACACAAATTCTCAGAGGTTACTCAACAACAACAACAAAAATCAAACAATAAATACGCACAAAACCAAAGACCTGGAATTAAAGGGATCCTCGATCTTAAAGACAAGTAATTCTTAAAAGATAAATGTTAGTATGAGTTATAATAATTTGATATTAAAACCCATCTTAATGTTTTCATTTTAAAAAAGTTTGTAAAATTATTTTACTGATAGGTCGCCATTCTTGTTGACGTCGCAGTGCAGTGACGTCACATGGCCCGCTGCCGAACTTCCAGCGTGTCACTTGTTAGCTACCCCAACATGTCCTGCCCTTCCAATTTAAACCAGAAGGGAAAAGTGAAGAGCAGGACAGCACTGTCGGTCGTTCACAAGACAAGCAGCAAAGGCAAAATGCAGGGCAAGAAATACCTGATAAGACAAGAGTTGGGCAAAACTGGTGATGTACTTGCGGCAAGTGCGTCTTAATGACAACGGAGCGAGGGAGTGTATGTTGTTGAGAACTCCCGATTTTAATTAGCAGATCTTCAAGGTGAGCTATTGCGTGATCAAACTTATTCCAATATAATTATGTAGATTGTTAGCATCCAGAGCTGTCATGTGCTTTACATACAGTACAGGCCAAAAGTTTGAACACACCTTGTCAATCCATCCATCCATCCATTATCTTCCGCTTAGTCCGGGGTCGGGTCGCGGGGGCAGCAGCTTTAGCAGGGAAGCCCAGACTTCCCTCTCCCCAGCCACTTCAGCCAGCTCCTCCGGCGGGATTCCAAGGCGTTCCCAGGCCAGCCGAGCGACATAGTCTCTCCAGCGTGTCCTGGGTCGACCCCGGGGCCTCCTGCCGGTGGGACATGCCCGGAACACCTCTCCAGGGAGGCGTCCAGGAGGCATCCGAACCAAATGCCCGAGCCACCTCAACTGGCTCCTCTCAACGCGGAGGAGTAGCGGCTCGACACCAAGCCCCTCCCGGATGACCGAGCTTCTCACCCTATCTCTAAGGGAGAGCCCGGACACCCTGCGGAGGCCAATCGCCGCTCATAACTAATGCCGGGGCAGCTTTTTCATATGGAGGAAAAACAAACAAACTAGGAGAGGAAAATGTCGGCGGTCTGGAAATATTTCAGCATAGAAAGATCTCCGTCAAGTACAGTGGTTGCATGCAAGATTTGCGGCCTGAAAATTTCGAGAGTTAAATCAGCCAGTTTCAATACCTCGGACCTGACAAAACATTCGAAGACAAAACATGTCAATGAACACAAAGAGTTTGAGGCTGCAACAGCAGGACTGCTATCCAGAGGAAGAGGGCTGGACCCCCTGGTCAGTTCACTTCGTCTACTTTACTTTTACTGTCTTTTACTAAAAGATATGCCGCAGTAATTTGAGACCAGTTTCAAAAGTAGGGTTGCCACCTTTCAGAAATAGAAATAAGGGACGCCCCCTTAGCGCCCAAAGCCGTACAGGTGACCAAAACAAAAGGGACATCCCCAAAACTCCTAAAATGTATAGAAATTTATCTATTTATATATATTCCGTATTGGTTAAATACGGAACACAACTTTTAATTCCCAATTCGGAACTATTCCTTACGTCAAAGGTGGCAAGCCTATTCAAAAGTGTTTTAGAAATAAGCAAAGTAAGCTTAGATAAGTGGCTATGTGTGTGTGTGTCAAAGAGAGAGTCTCACTCGTTCGCTGTTTGGATTTTTGCGAGTTATGTTGCTGCTGGTGCTCAAAGAGGGAGGTTAATAGAGAGACAGGATGCTGTGGTCAATTATTATTACTTATGATTTCATCAAAGTTGCACTGTTTGGCCATGAGAGCCAAACCTCGGGCTTTGAAAAAGTTGTTTGAGTTCAATCATTGTATTTTTACCTTCTTACTGCTGGGCTCGTATTATACTTGTTTTGATTTCACAAATTTAGCACCTGTATCTGTACTTTTAGTTACGTGAAAAAAATGAATAAAAAAAACGTGAGTACTTCATCCACCACTGCATAACAAAAACTACTTGTAACATTGGCTTCGATTTATAACTGTTCAGAATTTCCCTGTCACGGTATGGTCTGCTTCTGCTAATGAATACCGTAGCATTCGTGCAAAATACACCTTTTGGATTTATACCCAAAACATTTAATCATGGTTTCATGGAACCAGAACATATCACTAAATCTGTTTGTGAAAGTTCAAGTGTTTTCATGCAAAATGTAGGAAGGCAAGAATGTTTTTCTTCGAAAGTTAAGGGGTCTGCTATCCAACCACATTGCCCAGGGACAGTAAGATGGGAGATAGTTGTCACATGTACTTGTTATAAATTCCTGCAGCTCTTTCAGTGTTGCTGAAAGCCTCTTGGCAACTGCCCTGAACAATTTTCGCCACATTTATCATAAAATTAAGTTCCTTAACGATAGACTATGTTCGGAACGTGGTTGCTAAAACATGAAACTGAAAATGAAACGTGGAGGAGGATGAATCGCAGGTGGTTTGCCGCATCAAGCACAGTGTGTCTTGATTTTGTGCAGGGTACAATAAAGTTTCAAGATTATCAAGGCATTTGAAGAAAACATGCTCCTCAATGTCAGTATGTCCGGTTTCACTTGTTTGCATTCACCCATTTATTCTCAGGGTATTGAATTAATTGATACTAGAGTGCTCTGGTCACCTTAGGAGATGTTTTGCTTCCTATCCAAGCAGGTTTCATCAGTTTGTTGGGAATATGTTACATGTCTGTAATTAAAACAAAAGCAAAAAACACATTTATCGGTGTGAACATTAAATATATGACTTTGTATTTATTGAAGTTACTTCTATTGTCTTATGTTTCTGCAAACTCACCACTGTCTGACTGCAGTTTCGTGAAAAGCAAAAAAATACAAAGCTCCTTAATGAGGTTTAAGTAGTTTTATTTTCTGTTTTCATATCACTTGCGCCAATCTAGGAGGTTGCTTAATATATTCTTTAAAGTTTACGGGCTTTTGTGCGTCATGAATTTTATAAGTCATGTGGTTGCATCCATGTTGTGTTTCTTTCTTTGTGCTCACATGTCTTTAGGGTAGTTGAGTTTGCACAGTGACTATTCCACAGAGAGCCATAAATACTCACAAACGTGCCTAACCCTGTCAAAGTCATCAGGGGTCATGAGAGTCCCCGAGAGACACGCAATCCCGTTTCATAATAAGTCACGGATTCCAGCGCCAATTACAAACAAGATGAAAATCAATGCCTCAGATCTTGCTACTAAACACCACAAAGTCTGAGGCCTACATGTCAAGCATATGAATGCGACCTATCATGACCATAAAATTAGTACAGTATCACTGATTTTTGCCCAACGGCAAATACATGCCGCTATATTGTGAAAAGATGTCTGACTCCATGGCCATGGCAGTCATTGGTGTTCCTTGTAATTAACGTACTCTTTGTGGTGTTTACTGTACTGCATATACTGTCTATATACTGTATATTCTATGTTCTGTTGACAGCATGTCCGAGTCTGTTTTGTGAGCACTGTTTCTTTCGTGAACACTTCACATGGGAGGGAGAGCGGGACCGGAGGCATCGCGTCCCATTAGGCAAACCAGGCAATTGCCTAGGGCCCACAGCCAGCAGGGGGCCCCCAGAGGGCCAAAAGATTTAGCATACGCAGCTTTACTGCACTGTCACAGCGACAAGTGTAGGGAGTGTTTCAAAACCATGGAATCATTTTGCAAATTATCTAACGATTCTGTTATCAATCCCAATCAGCACTAACCATGTCACGTAGATTATACATGTTTAAGTCTAATCTAACCAGCTATTAATAGCACATGATTGTTTAAAGAGTGACTCACCAAGTACTCCCTGAAAAGTCCTTGCCGAGTTGTTTTACGTTGATTTTCACAGGCAACCTCATTATTCATTTGACTACTTAAAGAAATTGTGATTTTTCCCAAAAAGTCTATTAATGGGTCTATCGTACTACTCGTCGAATACTCCATAAGAAAAATATAACATATAGTCTAAAATAATCCTAAACGATTTTATTAGCAATTTTAATACTCCTTTTAGCATTGGTCTTTGGGTATGCGTACGTTCTCATAGCAACCAGTCCCGTTATTGTCCTACGACACAAGCGCTGCGTATTCTGGGAACGAGAATAGGTGTAAGGTTCGCATTTCAAGCAGAGGACAGCCACCTCTTAAAATGAATGAATGAATGAAATATTTATTTTCATTATCATCGTTATCATTGACAATCATTGACAATTACAAATGTGATATGATTTGCCCAAAGGAAGGAACCGAAGAAGAAGACAAAGGCAGACGGGAGGAAGCATATGCTTATCAGTTTCCCGTCCCCCCATACAGCTAAAGACGCACTATTAGACATGGTACAGTTACATACATCATATGGCCAGAAACTGTACAATAACACGATCAACAATCTGGGTTTACAATAACTCAGCGTCCAAATGTGTGCGTCCATGAACGAATGTAAGTGCATCCATATGAGTCAGTGTAAAGTGCTCAGTTTTCGCCACTTTTATGGCCAAGATGACCGCACATGCACGCAGCTGGCACTCGCACCCCCCCACCTTTGTGTTCATTATACTGCGCGAGTAAGTAAGTGTGTCACGTGACTCAGAGTTAGAGTGGGCGGCGATCTGGCCTTTTTTAATTGGCAATATGAAGAGAAGTTATCCTTCTGGAAGCGAAAAAAGAAAGAAAAAAAAAAGCAGAAGAGGAGAAAAGGAAGCAAGAGAGCGGTGAGTGTACTATGTTACTGTAGTTTTATGTCCTAATGTAGTAGAACCACTGCAGACTAGTAGTAGTAGTAGTATTTTTATGTCCTAAACCAATGAATGCCTAGACTTGTTCTAACTAGCTTGTTAGCATTTGCTAACAGCATTGCATTGCATTGCAAGGTGTCAGTCTCCCTCAGGGCAGCTGTGGTCACAATAGAAGCTTACATCCACTGAGTGTGGAGTGAATGAATAATGCAATGGGGCGGGGCATTTTGAGTGTCCTAAAAAGCACCTATGAGAGCGAGGCGTTATTAGACTTTTATTAAATATGCTATTGCTACAAGTCCAACTGTCCCCCTTACTTGCACACGCTCAAAGGGCCCCATGTTGCTTGTTGCCTGGTGCCATTGGGGAATCTTCATACTCCTCTGAGCGGGACCACCCTCTCCTTTTACAAGCAGTCGCCGAGTTACGATTGAAATAAATCTTGAGAAAACGACTGAAAAAGTCTAACATCGTTACAATGGATGTTACAATCGTTGCACAGTTGCGCACTCACCACTTGGAAAATAACAAATAAGGTGTGGCACTGCATTTATTTCCTGGAAGCGGAAACCACAACCTGAGACGACAAGGGGGAAGTGTGCGTAACAGTGGCTAGGACAGGCGGAGCCTCTATGGGCGCCTGTTTCGTGAGTCTCGCTCTCTTGGAAGTGGCGACAATTTGACAGTCCAAAAAGTCACGAAAGTGAAAGTGATTCCATGCCTGTGTGACTTGGGGTACCACGCAGTTTCCTCCCGTGGTTTAATTTTCCGCTATGCATTTTTATATATACTCCAGTTCGCTCGTTGGGAGGAGCTGACCCCGATGCAGTCACATCATGCTCCGTGTTTAAGCTTTCAGCTCAATTTCACCATCGCTTATTGCTTCCTGTGTGTCAAGTCCTTGACCTGCTCTAGGCACATCCCACCGCCACCTTCTTTTTTTTCTGTTATATTTTGCCTTGTCAAACCAGCTTGATACATTACCGCTAACTAGTGGATTTAACTGTGAAGGAGTTTGTCAGCACCAAAAACAAAACAAAACAAAAGAAAAAAAAAAAAAAACGCAAGTTACTGGTCGCCCATGTGCGAGTAGATGAAAAAAAAAAAAAAAAAATACTTGCACTGGCTCTAGTTTTAGTCACAAAATACGACCATTTGGTCACACTCCGGAGCCCTGACTATTGTTAACAACGATCTGGAAAAATCCTTTTAGAAAGCACACTCTCCAACTGGAAATTTGCAATGAAGGGGGTAGTGTTGTAAGCCCAACATTCAGAGGGATGATGAGTCAAAAATTGTGTGTTTGTATGTAAAATGAATGACACACATGTGAATGCTTCATGACCTTATGTTGAACAACTACCAAAAACGGGAATCCTGGGTGAGCCTGGCATATAAACATCTTGTTTAGGTGATGCCTTTAAACTCAAAGGTATCCATTCATGTGCATTATTAAATAAAAGATGAAGGGAGATACAATGATACCAGTGGTCCCTAACCACCGGGCCACGGACTTGTACAAGTCCATGGTGCATTTGCTACAGGGCCGCGGAGAAATAATTTATTAACGACTGCAATCTGGCCTGTGACTTTTGACACCTCAATGTCCCTGTCTACTCCATAGACTAATCCAAGTAAAGATTTGTGTTGGTCGCCATCTAGTGGTTGGCTGCAATTACTAAGGTGTTTGCACACCTATAGCAGCCCAGCGCGAGTAAATGTAGACAGTAACTTTAACTGCTGTTGGATGCGTGTGGCGACGTCTTTGGACAGCTTTTTTGCGGGGAAAAGGCCACCTACTGAGTCAGAAGAGCAGCCTACAACCAAGTCCATTCTACATAATATGTGGCTAAAAGCTAGCAAAGAAGCAACAAAGCGAATGCACTCAGAGCATCATACCTCCTGGCGAACTATATTGCTAAAGCTAAGAAACCTTTCACGATTGGAGAAGAACTCATTATGCTTGCGACCAGGGATGTTTGCCGAAGTTTTAGGAGAGGCCACTATTAAAATAAGGTTGATTCAGTGTATGGTTAGAGACATTTTCCATGCACTTAATTTTTGTTTTTAGCTTCGACGTGTTGTTTTATATTTACTGTCATTTTCTGGCACACATTGCCGGTCCGTGAGAAAAAGGCCCACATTACACCGGTCCGTGGTGCGAAAAAGATTAGGGACCACTGAACTATATCGTACACGCATCGTCTCAAGAAAATATATCATACACACATCGTCTAAAGAAAATAAGGCACAATTACATTCTTTTCATTCATTCATTAGTGCTCCTGCAAGGGTCAGGGCGTCCTGTCCTTGTGCGTTGAACTGACCAAATGCACCAGGTTTTTACAATGCTGGCGATCTTGTGCCAGCTGCTCTTAATCCTCCACAGTAACTGTTATTGGAGGTCGCCCTCGATGACGTCAAGCCATCAGGTGCAGGGCTTGCCTCGTGGTTGTCTCCAGCCTACGGCCTTTGGGTCAAACTGGAAGATGGCTCGTTCGGATGGTCAGGAGGCAGACGAAGGACGTTGCTGAACCAGCGGGTGTGCCATTGTGCAACCAAGGAAGATGATTGGGAGTGGCGCTTGCATGCGCTAAGCACTTCATTGGAAACTCGCTGGGGCCACCTGATGTTCCCGAGTGTTCTGGGAGCCCTGCGATCAAAGCCATCGATTCTTGCGGCGAGAGTGTGTTTCAGGGGCCATGTTTCTAAGCCATAAAGGAGGATGGAGAGTACGGTGGAGTTGTAAATCCGAAACTTTGTCTTGTGTGAGATGGTCTGGTGCCGCCAGAGTGGTTTCCAGAGAGACTGCAGGGCGGATGCTGCCAGGGCTCGTCTGGGAATAATTTCTGGTTTTAGGTTCCCGTTATATAAGACGATGGACTCCAGAATCACAAATTCCTTGACCGACTCTACGATGTCGCTGCTGATATGAATGGGAGGTGGATCAGATCCATCACCGATGTTAATGAACTTGGTTTTAGTCCAGCTCACTTGAAGGCCGAGCTGTGCTGCCCCCTCACTGTTAATGCCCAGAGCGTCTCTCAGCTGACTTTAGGTTGTACTGAGCAGGATTGTGTGATCGGCATATTGTACTCCAGGTCAGTCAGGTGGTAGTTGATGGGGACGCGCTCGCAAACCCTGGACATCAGATGGTCGATGGTGCCGTTACAAAGGTCAGGAGCAGCCACACAGCCCTGGGGAACGCCACAAGAGATGTTAAACCGGTTGCAGTCAATGCCGTTAATACGGACACTTGCCTGGCTCTGCCAGACTATTCTCCCTGTATTTTTTTTAAACACTGAGAGTATAGTCTGGGAACCAGCCCATTAACGACCTCTCGAGCAGGTACAAAATCAATCGACAAATCAGATTCGTTTATTTGCGTGACATGTTCTTAACGAGCAAGTCGAAAGTCATCTCCACAACACAGATGGTGAACGGGAGAGCCGAGTATATGTTCCAATCCACGGTAAAATCAGTTTTAAATTACCAAAAACACATCGACACGAGTCATTGACAACAGTCTGTCTCGCGCTAGCCATGTTGAATAAACTCCGCTCTCTTCGTATGTTTACTTCCGCGCGCAAGTCCCTCGTCATTTTACTAACGTCACGTCTGCCCGTCGCTGATTGGTCCACTTCGCTGTCTGTTTGCTGTGGCTTGCTCCGCCCTGGAAATTGTATCCGCATGAATGGTGGCCAGACTCAATAGCTGGAACAGCGGCGAGTCTGGTGTACCAGGCAAACGGACACAGCTCCTGGCGTTGCTGTAGTGCAGCTTGAACAGGGCAATGATCTTGCGTGCTTGGAGGATGTTCCACAGTGTGAACTTACAACACATCTAAATAAATTATCGCATTATTACTTTGTTCGTTTTCCTATTATATTTGTCGTTATTTTGAATACGTTGAAGCCACAATTGCTTATAAAGTATTTCTTTCAAGGAATGGGGACCGGTTGGATCCCATGACGATGGGACGCTTGTTGGCGGAACGATTATTTGTGTCTGATTAATATCTTATCATATTTGTTGCAATAATCAAGCCATTCCTTGACCAATCCCTTAAAAAAATACTGTATATATGTACTTGTTCTTTCTCTGCTCAAAATGTACCATCTTACAAAGTTTGACAACCGTGGGATTCATAGTCACTGAAAAATACAAATAGGCATGTTCACATTCGTAAATTATAGTAAGATGTACTTAAGGGCAGGTTGAGAGCAGCCATACACTGGGTTTGGGGTTGCAGCCCCAACACATACCCCCATTTCAACATTTCTTTGTCTGCCTTGTGTTTTTCGCCCTCCATCAAGACAGTCGCCCAATGATGGGGTGAGGACATGAATGGTGAGTCTATTTTTAGAGGCAAGGAAGGAGGGCAAACCAAAAGTAAGCAAGGGAGAGGAGAGGGAGAGCGTGTCAGGGGAGGGAAGACTGGGGGAGGGGGCGTGTTGAAGATAAATCTGCATTCTGCCTCTGGTCAGAGACAGCAGCAGCAACCACAGAGTGCGCTCACACGGAAGCACCGTCAGCCAGCATCTCACCTGATAAACAAACACTCGGCTAGAGAAAGAAGGTGCTACATTGATATTTGAGCTTGCCACTGCACAAAAGGAAACCCAGGAACGGCTACAAGCAGGTGAGTGTCAAAATATCAGCAAGAATCCACTTATATAATCTTTTTTTTTTTTTACATGTAATGCATGAAGATAAAATTGATGGTGTGCATAGTGTGCTCTTGGAAAGAGAGCTGAAAACTGCTTGCAGTTTGTCATAATTAACAGTAGGTGTGTTCTAAATTTAGCACGGCTACACCTTGGAGGAGACTGGGAGAGGCTGGCATTTTGGTTCGGCTCGCTCTATTTTGGGGGATGGAGGTGGAGACTAAAATATCATTTGGGTTACACTCTGAGCTTGAGTGACAATAAATAGACTGGAAAAATATTTTTGTTCGTTTATATACATATGATATGTGGTGTAATGATAATTAGCACGTTCATTTGATTTTTTTTTAATTCAAATATCTGCATATTCAAATGAGATTCAATACATGTTCTGTTTCAAATATTACGTCGAGTCTAGTCACATTAACTTAAACAATAGCTCTTAATCACAACAGGGTTTCAAGTCACACACCCACTGTTCACAAGAAAATGATCATATGCCCTGATCCAGTGCTTCTCAGTTATTTTCTTTTATGCCTCCCGGGGAAGATGAAAACATCCCCCCCGCCACTTTCTGCCACCAGTGTAAATAGTATCACTTGCCTATAAAATTATTATTATTATTATTATTATTATTATTATTATTATTATAAGTGCACCACTGCATAACATTATGTCCTTTTTAATATTGAAGAAAAAAGTAATATAGCTCAACTTACATAAAGTATGACTTAATTAACATTGTTTTGTTTGTAACAGAAAAGCGCATCAATTTGCCTGAATTTAAAAAAAAAATAAAAAATTTAAAAAGTCATATCCAAACTGTAAAAATACAGTGGTACCTCGACATACGATCGCTTCGACACACGATCTTTAAGCGTAAAATTTGACTCGCCATTTGTTACTACATCCGACAACATACCGTATTGGCACGAATATAAGACTGCCCTGATTATAAGACGACCCCCTCTTTTTCAAGACTCAAGTTTGAAAAAAGAGTTTTGAACACCAAATTAATTTTTATACAGAAAATAATTACAGTACGTCGGAAACAAATGATTATAACAATATATTTCAGAGAAAAAGCATGTTATTTTGCTTCTTTGCCTCATTCAAATCTTAATATCTGAACATTTAAATGTGTAAACTAAAATGCAATCACATCCGTAAATGAATGGCTTCTGGTTTTTGAAATGTAAATAAACCAATCTATTGTGATAAAGCAACAAAATTGCAATAACTGCATTAGTCTAACTGAAACTGTAGTCTTGAAACAAATCTGAATAAGGAAAAACATTGCAATAAAATAACGCAAAGTGGTTAAACTTGAGAGTAGCTGAGATCTGTCATGACAGAACATCGCTTCAATGATATCTGGCGCCATCTAGCGTCGTGAATGGGTATAACGTCTAGACCCCGAATATAAGACAACCCACACTTTTTCAGTCTTATTTCAATGCAAAAAAACACCGTCTTATATTCGGGCCAATACAGTACTCAAAATACGATGACATGACAGCATTGTAGACGAACGCACGGCGGATATTCTTGTGTGGGAAATCAACACCATTTTCAAAAAGGTTGATACAGGGGGTGAAACAAGGAAAAGGGTGATGTTTACCTTCTAAATGAAGATGCAAATTATAGAAAAATATGAGCGTGGAGTGTGCATCCGTGAACTGGCTCAACAATACATCTCCACGGTACTCTTCCGACTACCGTTCGCCAGTGTAAGTTAAGCTGAAAATTATTATTGTGGTAACATCACCAAAGAAATCTCCAGGTCGTCACGTTTTTGTCATCTATTTCACAACTTATTCAACACAAAACGCCTCTTGACTGCCAAAGTTGACGGTGTTCTCAAGAAAACACTGAAAAAGATAGTGAAACTCTCAAGCTCACCGCTCTCGAGTGTGGTGCGTTCAGGTACAGCAAAAAACACCCGCCACATTAGGACCCGATTCGTTACATTATTACAAGAATTATTATTATTATTACTATTATTATATTGTTTCGATTCTTCGTTATAATTTATTTGTTTTGCTATGTGTAATTGTCTTGTGTAATAGTACCAGCAGTATTTACTAGGGATTTAGTGTAAGTTTTTGGGGTGTGGAATGAATTAATGAAATTATAATATATTCCTATGGCAAAATCCTACTCAACATACGACCATTTCGACTTACAAACAAGGTCCTGTAACAAATTAACTTCGTATGTAGAGGTACCACTGCATACTCAAAGTCCATTTATGAACATTTTGATACTGAAAAATAAAATTGAATAAAATCAATAATTACTAATAAATTCAAATTGATTAGCAACATTAACTCATGAGGACAAAATGTCAATTTGACCCAAAAAAAAAACAAAATTAGCAGAACAAAAACGACAGTGTCATTGGACAGAGGGACTGTTTTTATTTTTGCTGCGAGAAGTATCAGCTCCTTTGCTATGATCTGGGGTGATTTTGCATTGACCAACTTGTTATTCCACCTCATATGATGCTAGCAGTGCTCTCTGGTTTTCTGATGTAACACTGACAAATTGGAAGAATGTTGGCAATATTCGGCACGTTCTCACCGAGAAAAAAAAACAACCAAGCGGCTTATCAATGTGATTGGGGTTTAATGTCTTCAAGTGACATCTTAATTGATTTGGCTTCCTGCTGTGCGCTGCAAACATTTATAGACACAGTAAACAGACTGGTCTTTCCTCGCGAAAAGCGAAACGCTACATACACTTCGTCATATTTTGTATTGTTAGCTCTTCATATCTCCAGTGCTCTTTGCTGTGTGCTCTTGTTTGGTTAAAAAATACTGCTCTGAAAATGAGAGTGCCACTGCCTGCCACTGAGTGGATGTGCAATTACACGTTATTCTAGTACGACAAAAAAAGTATGTTCCCTGGGGTCACAAGTGGCACCCCCGGACTCGCTTCTCAAATAGTCGGTCATCGCGCCCCACTATTTGAGAAGTACTGCCCTGATCCAAGCCCGAGTGTTGTGTTCGAGTATAAAAACATTTAATGGTTCTTTGTAAAAGAAGTAAGCATAACTGGACAATTCCCTGCTTCATTCCTGTATTTTGGTTTGGTAGCATCAGCTTCCCTCCAGCTACTCGTGTCTTGTCCATGTGCTCCTTATCCAGGTGTCGTTTTGTCTGTATTAAGTTCCCATCTTTCCTACAGTCCATGTAGGTTCTTTGTTGATGTTATTGTTAGACCTTTGCTTATCCGACAACCACCTCCGCAGGTATGATCTATGCTTTGTTTTGGTGTTTTAAAGATAAATGTTATGAATTTGCACTTACCCCCTTATCCTGCCGTATTGCTTCTGCAATTAGGTCCAACCCCCACCTCACTCCTTTGCGCCTTGATGCCCACAAACCAATCGTGACAGTGAGTTTGCAGTGGTAATGCACTGCATCACACACAAAAAGTTGAAATTAATTTCTCGCCTAATCTTTTTCTACAGCAATAAGAATGGGCAAAATTATTTAAAAGTCGAAAGGTCAGACCACATTAGTGAGTTTCAGTGAGGCGAGTCTACTACAAACAGTTCTCAGTTTATGTTGATGTTCTTTACGCTGGCTTGAGTGTATTAGTTTTGGCAATAAACACTGCACCTTCCCCTCCTTCTGCTCTCCCTCAGCTATGCGGCCACGATCCACAGTGCTCTCCAAGGGAGGATTGCTCCTGCCCACAATCACCGAGGGCACCGAGGAGACATTGAAAGATCTCAACGAGGCCAACACTCAACATGTTGCTGATCACGTTTCCTCGGACGACTACCTTCTTTCTATCTGCCACCTAGCACACCCTACATTCCCTACTGGCAACGTTACACCTGACACACAGCAATTGAACAGTGTGCGACCAAGAATTCGCGTGTCACGTCTTAACCACAGACAAAAAGCCCACGACTGGGGTGTGCAGAAGGTTGAGAACAATGAAGTGTTAGGCTGCTCTGATCCCCTGGAGTATCTTTATGGACGTCACAACGACATTTCCACTGGTCAGTCAAAATCCAGGGCGTACCCACAGCAAAGCAATCAAAGGCAAATTGAGAGTGAGCGGGAGAAGCCATCTCGCTCAAGAGCATACAGCATCCCCCACACTGCAAGTCCCGGTCTCCCACGGCAACGCAAGAGCAGCTGCCCTGATATACACACCAACACGACCATTCCGAGCGTATCCGCAAAACACAACAGGCCCACGCTGACAGCCGAGATGGGAAAAGTGTCAGACAACAAAGTGGAAGGGGAGGAGGGAAACCCAAACAAGAGGCACTCTCTGGTATCGCAGTGGATCTCTGACTGCAGGTCAGCTTGGAGGGAAGGACGAATGCGAGCCTGCATGCTCCCTGCCATCACTGAGATATAGAATCGTTAGTCAAAAAACACCAGTAACACATTAATTTAAGCCATGTTTCCACCAAGCGGTAAACAGTGCAATTTAGCTCAGAACAATACAAAATGACATGGTATACTTCGGGTATAAGTCTCAACCGTGACATCATCATCTAATTTTTATATTTATACACAGTGAAACTTCTTCATACGAGCACCACTGTGCGAGCAAATGTTCATGTGCTGTCTCGGCGTCCCGCGAGGTGGCATACCAGCATCTCACATCAACAGAATCCCCCACCAGCCCACCTGCCGCACATCCTCCTTGTCTCCGGTGATAGAATTTGTATCCAAGTGCACCCTACTGTTGTTTTCATCAACAATGACAATAACGAAAATATTTCGTCGACAAACAATTTTTGTATGACGACGGCTTAGGAGACTAGAACATAACGAGACGAATACCAGTTTTCGTCTGATGAGAAAACGAGACGAAAATGCGACATTGTTTCTGTAATACGTTCGCAATTCGTGAAATTTTCATATGGTACGTCAGCTAGCATCGTGGCAGTGTTTGGGTCGTTTCACTCATGTGAGATGTGCTGTGCCTCTCCATCCTCACCGGAGTTTAGGATGTGTCTCAAGCTAGGCTGCGCTCCATCTTGCTTGTTAGGAAACATGGTAAGATTTGTTTTCTTATCTTGGCAAGAGAGAATATTGAAGGGAAAAGTATCTTTTTTTCATATTTACCGATCGACTGTATGTATTAGTCTAACACACTTCATATAATCAATCAAGGAATATCATCTTTTCTCGTATTTATTGTTTGACTATTTTTATTACTCTAACACACCCAAGATAAAATAAATAACACTTTTAAGGAAAACAAGCAGAATATACGGCATAAGAGATACATGACGCCTTCTTATCACGGAAGCCCAACGTGTGCGTCGTGCAACTAACTGAGCAAGATTCACGCTGATGAGGCAAGACATCTACAACCCCACGTCTGCACCACCAACTCTCGCAATCACTTCTTCCGGACAGTCCAGGGCAAATGGCGGGACGTCCTGTCCCAACACAAGGAACACCGGAGAACGCCCAATATACAACTTATAACATGACTTATAAGACTCCAGGAGCCCCTTTGACGCTGAGGAAGCAAAATCCACAACCTTCGATGCCCTGACAACAGTAACTCCCGACTCCTCCTGTCCAATCCACAAACAGACAATAATCCTAAACAACGCCCAAGCACACCCTTCTTCTTCCCACAGCCCACGCCGCGAGAGCCTTCAAAAAGACTGGATATTTACAGTATATCACAAAAGTCAGTACACCCCTCGCATTTCTGACACAATTGACACAATGAAAAGTAGTCTGTGTGCAGCTTATATAATAGAGTTCATTTATTTTTCCCTCAAAATAACTCAAAATATTTGCCTGGCACGGTCAGACTGTTCTCCCTGTGTTTTTCAAACACTGAGAGTATAGTCTGGGACCGAGCCCATTAACGGCCTCTCGAGCAAGCACAAAATCAATCAACAAATCTGATTCGTTTATTTGCGTGACGTATTCTTAACGAGCAACGTCACTCTTCCACGTCGGAAGTCGTCTCCACAACAACACAGATGGCGAACGGGAGAGCCGAGAATATGTTCCAGTCCACGGTAAAATCAGTTTGCCCTGTTGAATAAACTCCGCTCTCCTCGTATGTTTACTTCTGCGCGCAAGTCCCTCGTCCCGCCCGTCGCTGATTGGTCCACTCCGCTGTCTGTTTGCTGTGGCTTGCTCCGCTCTGGAAATTTTATCCGCTTAATGGTGGCCAGACTCAATAGCTGGAACAGCAGTGAGTCTGGAGTACCAGGCTCTCAAAATATAGCTATTAATATCTAAACCGCTGGCAACAAAAGTGAGTACACCGCTTTGAAAGAACATACATCGCTAAATGTCCAATTTGAATACTGCTTGTCATTTTCTCTCCAAAATGTCATGTGACTCGTTGCAAGAGTGCTGTCAGCATTGCTGCAGAGATTGAAGAGGTGGGGGGTCAGCCTGTTAGTGCTCAGAGCATACGCCTTACTCTACATCAAATTGGTGTGCATGGCTGTCACCCCGGCCTCTTCTGAAGACGGTACACAAGAAAGCCCACAAACAGTTTGCTGAAGACATGTGAACAAAGCACATGGATTACTGGAACCATGTCCTATGGCCTGATGAGACGGGTGGCCTTTCTTGTGTACCTTCTTCAGAAGACGCTTCCTCCTGGGGTGACAGCCATGCACACCAATTTGATGTAGATTGCGGCGTATGGTCTGAGCACTTACCGGCTGACCCCCCCACCTCTTCAATCTCTGCAGCAATGCTGACAGCACTCCTGTAACGAGTCACATGACATTTTGGAGGTAAAATGGCCTGCAGTACTAAATTTGGACATTTAGGGATGTATGTTTTTTTTCAAAGGGGTGTACTCACTTTTGTTGCCAGGGGTTTAGATATTAATGGCTATATTTTAAGTTATTTTGAGGGGAAAATAAACAAACTATTATATAAGCTGCACACCGACTACTCTCCATTGTGTCAAAGTGTCATTTTGTCAGTGTTGTCCCATGAAAAGATATACTTAAATATCTGCAGAAATGCGAGGAGTGTATTCACTTTTGTGATCGACTGTAACAAATTGTTGTCACTTTTCTCGGGAACCTTTTGTTGACTTGTGATATGCTGACTTTGGAACGAGTATGCCTCCTCGCCTACGTCTGTTTCGCCTTGCCGTTTGATCGCTGTCGACCAGAACAGATTGTCAACTTGTGCTTCGAAGCATTTTTCCAGCTTTCAAAATGGATTCAGTTCTAGGGGGAAAGACTAAGGTGGACGCGTGGAGTTTGGCCTTTTAGCCAGTTTGTCGGGTGTCGCCAGCCTGGGTTGTTGGATCTGCGCCAGCGCGGGTCCGGCGCTTCGGCTGGCGTGATTCCGGGAATCTGACTAAAAGGTCAGATTCCTTCAATATGCAATGTTGCTTTTGTCTTCAAAGGTCTGTGCTGAGTAATCATCAAATGCTAAATGTAATCCTCGCGATAGCGTAGAGTTCGCATTAGCATTAGTATTAGCTACATAATAGCGGACGTCCTCTTAAAATACTGGCCAGTCTAAAGCAGAGCCACTAGGCTTTTCTGGTGAGTAAGTCTAGACTCTAGACGATGTTAAACGTTCGGACATCTTTTTTATATACAGTTTGTGGCTCCTAGGAAGGTTGAATCGAAAATAATGTACTGCTTTTCCTGCTGAGTGTGTATTATCATCACAAAGTTGGCGCTGTCCTTCAATATGTGCTCATCTGTATGTTCATTCGAAATTGTTGGAATCCATTGAATGTGAATTCTAAAGACGAAAACACTTTGAGTAACTGTCGGCTATAACTAGATTTTTATGAGATTTAATCAACTAAAACTAGAGGAAGACGAAAATATTTTGAAATGACTAACAAATGACGGAGACTAATAAGCATTTTTATCACAAAAGAGTAAGACGAAAATGAAAAGGGATGCCAAGAACAACACTGGTGCACCCAAATCATTTGTGCTTAGAAGTGAAGATTAACCACGTCCCCCAGTTTACTAACACCAAAGAAAATTGTTTTGTTAACGTTATGCTGTCGTTTCCTTTAATGTTACAGTGTACAGTATGTATGGTCGCCTGTTCTCTCTCCTCATTCTTGACTGTCCCACACTTTCGTTACATTGATCGACTTCAGCCCTCATGTAAATGTTTGTATGTAAATAGCATTGCTTTTATACTTTTAATGTCTTTTTCATAATGTTTAGCCTTTATGAATGATGCCTTGAATTATTATTTTGTATGTCTCAAGTTAAATTCCTATTCAATTTAAAGCAAGTCAAGCCATACAACTTCCTCACTCATATCTTCTTGAATTAGCCATTTTGCATTCAGCGTATGTATTTTCATTACTATACAAAATGGATGATTCGTGAAATACACTGCACTGTGCTTCTTTGTAGAAACAATATGTGATACTGGCATTAGGGCACATGTCCACATATTTCAGGTATCTTGAACTGTCCTGTTTTTCATGTATAACCCAATAATTATGAGTATTTATACAATTGTTGTCCTGGTGATCACAAAATAAAAAATAATCTGCAAAATATTTTTTTTCTTTATATTGTCTTGTTAAATAATTATTCTATTGGAAGATTACTAGTCTCGGGAAAACTGGGTGATGTGATCTGTCACAATTGCCAGATGAAGGAAGGACCCAAAAGTAGACTCCATCCACTTTAATATGCAAACGACGTTCGGTACACAGGAGATATTTAAAAAATCAGGCAAAGGTACAAAATCAACAGTCAAATTACTCGGGGAACAACATGAGAAACTAGGGCTGAAGCTATCGATTATTTAAGTAATCGATTATTCTATCAGTTAATTAGTTCAAATAATACAGTAATAGGATTAGGGAACATTTAATGCGTTGCAGAATAAATTTTAGGAGATCTAAAACAAAGGATTGCTAAGATTGCACTTTGAAAAGAGCATTAAATGTGAATACGAAATAAAAATACAGAGTGTTTTTTAAAACTATGCAAGATTGCACTTTTATTTGACAAAATCAATAAATGCAGTTAAAAATAAATTAAAATACCTGATCTTAGCCTCAAAGTGTATAAAAAAAAAAAGGAGGACCAAAGTACAACAAAATAACAATTGGCTAACCTGCATAGCAAAAGTCTGTGAGCTTAAATGCAAAATGCAATTTTTTTCTTTTTACAAAGCTATTAACAAATCATTCAAGCACATATTCCCACCCAAAACTGCTAAATATACTTGTCAACTAAATTACAGATGTATAAACAATCATACTAGCTCAAACAAAAACTTAAGACCTTATGTTGGTCTTAACAGGGAGCAGTTGGATTCAGCCATGTTAGATGACTTATGTCATATTCGCTGCCGCCAGTAGAGGGCAGTGTATCACCTAAATCAGGGGTGGGCAAACCGGTCCTCGAGGGCCGCAGTGGGTCCTGGTCTTTGTTCCAACTGGTTCAGCACAGACAGTTAAAACCAATGAGGTTTGAGCAGAAACAAGAAGCACCTGATTGCAATCAACTGATTGCACTTGTAAGACACCAGATTGGTGAAAGGCTCGCTGCATGATGGGTTGGAACAAAATCCCGCACCCACTGCGGCCCTTTGTGGAATAGTTTGCCCACCCCTGACCTAAATCAATAAAACTAAATGCAAACACTTTCAAAACAAACTACTACAATGCCACTGTAATTAAACAAATCCTCGAAGCAGCAAAACTTTCTAAGCCTTTTTCTAATCGAATTATTCGACTTAATCGATTAATCGTAGCATTAAGATGAGTAACCATTTGAAAATCGCTCACAAAAACTCACAAGCAAGCAAGACACTCACGTGGATTACTGAGAGGGAGACCGTTAAAAAAAGATCAATGGGAGAAATGAACTGCTACGGCATTGGCGTCATAATTCGCAATATTTACGTAAAATAAATGCTAATGGCCCGATTCTTTGCTCTTCTAACAAAGAATCGATACCGTTTTACGTCCATATCTATAAAGAATTCAGGGATTTAAGCATTTATTCTCGAGAATTTTCAACGTAAAAAGCTCTTTGTGGTGATAAGGTGGCACCACAGTGGCTTAAAGACTAGAAGCACATTCGACATATTTGCGTGAAATAAATTCTAACTGCCCGGTTCATTGCTCTTTTAACAAAGAATCGAGACTGTTTTACGTCCATATTCATAAAGAATTCAGGTATTTACGCATTTATTCACAAGAATTTTCAACATAAAAAGCTCTTTGTGTTGATAAGGTCGGTGCCACAGTGGCTTAAAGACTAGCAGCACATTCGACATATTTACGTATAATCAATGCTAACTGCCCTTTTTTTCCCCTCTTATAACCAAGAACCGAGACTGTTTTACGTCCATATTTATAAAGAATTCAGGGATTTAAGCATTTATTCACAAGAATTTTCATCGTAACAGCTCTTTGGTGATAAGGCGGCGCCACAGTGGCCTAAACACTAGGCAAGGCAAGGCAAATTTATTTATATAGCACAATTCAACACAAGGCAATTCAAAGTGCTTTACATCACATGAAGATCATAAAAATCACTTTTAAATCAATACAACGTAAAAACCAAGACAATCAAAATCGGAAATAAAATTATACATAAAAATCGCATTTAATAACAAATAGAATAAAAATGAATAAATAAATAAAAATAAAACAAAAACTACTACTAATAATAATAATTGAAATCAGTAATGGAGATAAGCACAAGAGGAATAGAAAGCAAGTAGATTGAAATATATAGACAGTTATGGATATGCAGTGCTAAACAAAAGCATTTTTAGCCCTGATTTAAAAGAGCTAACAGTTTGAGCATACTTCAGACGTTCAGGTAACTTGTTCCAGAGGTGAGGAGCATAATAACTAGCACTAGCAGCACATTCGATATATTTACGAAAAACTAATGCTAACTGCTCGTTCTTTTTTATGTATTTATTTTTTTATTTTTTTGCTTTTAACCAAGAATAGGGACTGTTTTGCGTCCACATCTATAATGAATTCAGGGATTTAAGCATTTATTCACAAGAATTTTTTATGTTAAAAGCTCTTAGTGGTGACAAGGCGGCGCCACAGTGGCTTTAAGACTAGCAACACATTTGACACATTTACATAAAATAAATGCTAACTGCCCAGTTTTTTTTTTTTTTACTTTTAACCAATAATCCACACTGTTTTACGACCATATCTATATAGAATTCAGGGATTTAAGCATTTATTCAAATAATTTTCAACCTAAAAAGCTCTTTGTCTGTGTTTCTACTCGGTCAGCTTTGACGGAGACAGGCCCCCTATTATTCGGCCCCGCGCCCTGTGTCCCGTCAATTTATTATGAAGTCTATGCTTGAGGCTGTAATCAGTGTGTGTGTGTTTTTTTTTTTTTTAAATTCATTTCATTTTTATTAATTTAGTTTTATTAACATTGTATTAATATATAAATATATAATTAAAAACAAATATAAAAATACAATAACGATTAATAATTAAAAATATATATATATATATACATAGTTAAGGTATTTTTTAATGACCAGAAAATAGTCATTTGCTCTCTCAAAGGTTATGTTTTACATGTCAAATTTTGAATAGCTGTCCGCAGGGGCGGACTGGGACTAAAAAGCAGCCCTGGACTTTGACTCAGCCCAGCCCATAAGAATCGCTATACAAAGGGAAACACAGACCCCATAGGGGGGTCCGGGAACATGCCCCTCCCGGGAGAATTTTTTTTTTTTTTTTTTTTACATTTTATTGTAAAATGCACCAATTTCGTGCACTTTGAGAGAAAAATGAAGAAAATGTGTCTAGACTGTGACTGTCTGACTACGGGCGCTCAAAGTACTGCAAGGCTGAACTGGAGTTGGATTCATTTTCTGTACTAGCTCTATGATCAACCTGAATAAACAAATGAAAGAATTTATTTTTCAAAGCAAGTTTTACGTATCCAATTGGTTATAATATATCTTTAAAGATCTCTGTCTATAAAATGACTTCATTGTTTATGCCATAATTCAGTGGTCTCCAAACTATTCCACATAGGGCTGCGGCGGGCGCAGGATTTCATTCCAACAAAACAAGACAAAACCTCTGCACCAATCTGGTGTCTTACAAGTGTAATCAGTTGATTGCAGTCAGGTGCTGCTTGTTTTAGCAGAAACTTCATTGGTTAAACTGTCGGTACTCGATCGGTTAAAACAAAAACCAGGCCCCACAGCGGCCCTTGAGGACCGGTTTGGAGACCCCTGCCATAATTAATCTTGCCATACAAATAATAAATTTCAATGAAAATACAATACACATTTCAAGACAAATCCTGTATACATAAACTTCATTGGAAAGTATTAACCAGAAAACAAAACGATATATAAATGATTAATAATGTATATAACATCAATTTAACTACCTAAACTTTAAAGTAAAACCATTCATTTTATTAATATTTTGTTATATTTCTTCTGAATTAATATTGCTATGCTGCGTGTGCATACATTGTTTTACGGCTAAAATATTTTTTCTTAGGAGAGGGATAGTAGGACTAGCATACTGTAACTTGACACGATTGCAAACGGGTACATCGACTAGCTGGCACTAACCCTTTAATTGTCATTTATTTGATTTAAAATGTAGCTACCTGATGGATAACAATTGCCAGTTTACAGAGCAAGTAACCCTCTTCATCCCAATTTACTTGCCCTGCGCTTGTCTGGGGAACTTCCAACAGTTTATCGTTGCCCCCTCCCTCTTCTTTTCTCTCTCCCAGCACCGTCTGCACGTCAGAGCGGCTGCAGCTCCCTCTCACCATCGCTGGGAGCTGAGCTGTTGTTACCCGACGTGGCCGTTGCAGCCAGACTGCTGCTTGCGAAAATATTTGTCGATTTATGACATTTTAATGCTTCACTCTCCAGTTTCTTTAATTTTTTCTCTCTAACCTTCTCCGCGCCACCCTGCTCTTTTCAGTTTTTTTGCCACCACCATCCATATTGTGCATTAACACTCGTCGCTATTTTGCTTCCACAAGGAAGGAACCAATGAAGGCTACTCTGTGCTTTCGTCGTTCCTAGTCTATCAGATTGGCGGTGAAAAGCCAGGCGCATTGCTGCCACCTGTCGGATTGGATGCGAACTGTAGATAATCAGAGGATAGGGGGGATAAAAACAGTGATGCATAATGAATGGCGGCCGCCGGCCGTCCAGGGCACCGGCCGTTCTGTGATCCTCCAGAACCCACAGATTACCAGTCCGCCCCTGGCTGTCCGTCCATGAAAGAGGATTGGCAAGGCCAGCAGAACCAGTATTCGCCAATCAACACAGGTGAAACAGCCTAACCCTGGAGGTGTGACGTTTTCACTGTGATCTGATTTGTTTCTTCCTGTATTAGTAAATCTTTAGAATATGAACTCTCGTGTCAGGCTGTGTCAGTACCAAGAACTGGCGTCGCTATGGCAACAAGTGTGAGCTCCAGCTCTGGTAAACACGTGTGAAGAAACAAGCTGTGAGGGGGTGAAGGTGAATTGTCAACACTCAATCCACGCATGCGTTATTTATGTTTCTATTTTTTATTCATTTATATATGTTTTAATGTGCTGAGATTATTACAAGTGCAAATGCAAAGATGGGCTGAATCGTTGTCCTGCAGGAAAAACGAAGGGGAGAAAATATATTACTCTTTATTAAAAAATGTAAAAAAAAAAAAATTTTAAACCCGGGATGTTTTCTTTTTCTTTTTTAGATCCGTAGTCATCCGAGCAAATACTGCAAACACAAACACATTGTGGAATGTTATATTACTATTGAACACTAGAGGTCAGGCTCTCACCAGAGTCAGGGAGACCTACCCTATACTGTTTTGTGGTGAGCAGTGGGATACATTGTACACCTTAGACTGGTCACCATTCAAAGTTGTTTTTAACAGTCGATGATCACAGGGTACATCAGACAAAACACAAACCATCAAAATCACACCAATTTAGAATATACAATTAACCTTAACAGGCCAAATTCTGACGTTCTAACAAACATCTGAGCTCAGTCTATGTTTGAAAATCTGATACAGCTCTACTACTTTTCTTGAAAACTACTTTGACACATAGCCAAGGCCGGCCCAGCCTATACGCAGACTATGCAGCTGCTTAGGGCCACCACTAGGGGGCCCCCAATCTGGCAACCTCATTTTATACGTTGTTAATAGAGCATCGTGAATAATGTGGCGCGCATTGCCATTTATCTATGCAAACATCCATTTTCTTGTCATTACAATCTGGCAACCTGGGGAGTGACGTTGAACCTGCTTTGCCATGATTGGTGCTCAAACTGGCATGGAAAATAAATGCACGGATATGTCGAAGAGAATTAATCCTTCTGGAGCATAGAAACGAAAGACGAAGAAAATCAGAGAAGAAAATAAACAACAGTATCACGGTAATAGAGCATGTTGTTGATGTTGTTGTTGTTGTTGTGCAAGAAACTCCGACTTGAACGTTGTTGTTAGCTGAGCTTGTCAATATGTCGTACTGTAATATTTATTTCAATCACAACACGGCGCCTGCACCTGCACGTAAAAGTAGAGCGAGCTCTTCCTTCCACTCTCGCTCCTGTGTGATGCGTTAAATTGCGATCAGGAAAAAAACTGTGATCACAAAATAATGACAATCTAGAAGGAATAGTAATTTCGAAATTTTCCGTGGGCTAGGAATGAGTTTCCGTTTCAGAGATAAACCGCGCGGGTGATGACGTAACACATGAGGCTTCTCCTTTTTACGCATATGTAGTTTGTGCAAATGCAGGCGTACTTTGCAGAAGTGGGGGGGGGGGGGGGCAAAAAATGCACCTTAAACGAAGTGTGGACAGGTACAGTGCCTTGCAAAAGTATTCGGCCCCCTTGAATCTTGCAACCTTTTGCCACATTTCAGGCTTCAAACATAAAGATATGAAATTTAATTTTTTTTGTCAAGAATCAACAAGTGGGACACAATCGTGAAGTGGAACAACATTTATTGGATAATTTAAACTTTTTTAACAAATAAAAAACTGAAAAGTGGGGCGTGCAATATTATTCGGCCCCTTTACTTTCAGTGCAGCAAACTCACTCCAGAAGTTCAGTGGGGATCTCTGAATGATCCAATGTTGTCCTAAATGACCGATGATGATAAATAGAATCCACCTGTGTGTAATCAAGTCTCCGTATAAATGTACCTGCTCTGTGATAGTCTCAGGGTTCTGTTTAAAGTGCAGAGAGCATTATGAAAACCAAGGAACACACCAGGCAGGTCCGAGATACTGTTGTGGAGAAGTTTAAAGCCGGATTTGGATACAAAAAGATTTCCCAAGCTTTAAACATCTCAAGGAGCACTGTGCAAGCCATCATATTGAAATGGAAGGAGCATCAGACCACTGCAAATCTACCAAGACCTGGCCGTCCTTCCAAACTTTCTTCTCAAACAAGGAGAAAACTGATCAGAGATGCAGCCAAGAGGCCCATGATCACTCTGGATGAACTGCAGAGATCTACAGCTGAGGTGGGAGAGTCTGTCCATAGGACAACAATCAGTCGTACACTGCACAAATCTGGCCTTTATGGAAGAGTGGCAAGAAGAAAGCCATTTCTCAAAGATATCCATAAAAAGTCTCGTTTAAAGTTTGCCACAAGCCACCTGGGAGACACACCAAACATGTGGAAGAAGGTGCTCTGGTCAGATGAAACCAAAATTGAACTTTTTGGCCACAATGCAAAACGATATGTTTGGCGTAAAAGCAACACAGCTCATCACCCTGAACACACCATCCCCACTGTCAAACATGGTGGTGGCAGCATCATGGTGTGGGCCTGCTTTTCTTCAGCAGGGACAGGGAAGATGGTTAAAATTGACGGGAAGATGGATGCAGCCAAATACAGGAACATTCTGGAAGAAAACCTGTTGGTATCTGCACAAGACCTGAGACTGGGACGGAGATTTATCTTCCAACAGGACAATGATCCAAAACATAAAGCCAAATCTACAATGGAATGGTTAAAAAAAAAACGTATCCAGGTGTTAGAATGGCCAAGTCAAAGTCCAGACCTGAATCTAATCGAGAATCTGTGGAAAGAGCTGAAGACTGCTGTTCACAAACACTCTCCATCCAACCTCACTGAGCTCGAGCTGTTTTGCAAGGAAGAATGGGCAAGAATGTCAGTCTCTCGATGTGCAAAACTGATAGAAACATACCCCAAGCGACTTGCAGCTGTAATTGGAGCAAAAGGTGGCGCTACAAAGTATTAACGCAAGTGGGCCGAATAATATTGCACGCCCCACTTTTCAGTTTTTTATTTGTTAAAAAAGTTTAAATCATCCAATAAATTTTGTTCCACTTCACGACTGTGTCCCACTTGTTGTTGATTCTTGACAAAAAAATTAAAATTTTATATCTTTATGTTTGAAGCCTGAAATGTGGCGAAAGGTTGCAAGATTCAAGGGGGCCGAATACTTTTGCAAGGCACTGTATGAAAAATAGTCGGCAAAATACCCTGGAGAAAATCAACTGTCCTAGTGTAGTCATTTCATTTATATCGGACATTATTATCAAGTAGTATGTCATGTAACAGCCTATGGTGAATCTACTTAATTGGTTGCGCACTCCCCACAGTACACGTTTTTGTTGACGAATATTTTCCTGGGCTAAATTTTGGTCCACATTTTGTACTTTAGATGATTCAAAGGATCAAGAAAAATGCACATTAAGTTACAATTTTAATACATTTTTACAAAAATATGGGCCCCTTGGCATTATTTTGCTTAGGCCTGGGCCGGCCCTGCACATAGCACAATAAGTTCAATTCATGCAGTGAAAATTTGCAGTAAATTTATCTTTCAACACTTACTCTTAGCTGTAAAAGTCTCCAGTATACAGCAGTAACAATGATTTACAAAAGAAAGCAAATAAAATATGCCTCAACCTAACCCAATCGGATTTATGTTTTAGGAGGAAAATTAAGTATTAACTCCTTATGTTAATGTGCAAATATACTGTACGATATTTAGTGTTCGTGACTAATACTGTATTATGCCTTTTAGCGGCATTTGACACCCCAACAAGTTCATTCTATGAAAAAAAGAGAAAACAACGCTTGAAAAAGGGTAACAAATTTTACTCCATTCTAAAAGTATTGGAATAGTTATGTCAATGTTTATTTGGCTAGGGACTGAATATTTGAGTTTGATATCAAAAGATGAATCAGAGACAAAAAAAATCCAAATGTCATATTTTCTCATAAGCATTGCTCTCTAAAAAGCCACTAAAGACTCTGTATACATTCAAAACTTTTCTCCCTCATTTTTAAAAACCTTTAAGTTTGTGACTATTTTTTGTTGCCACCGTCAACTTTTAAAAGTGGACAACTAATCTGAAAACCAATTCAAAGAAGCTGTGGAAATTCAGCGAATGCAACTGCGGAGGAAAAGGAAGTGCAATGCTAGGTAAACTGGACAGGGGAACTCCAAGGATGCAGTATGAGGGTGTTAGCCCACGCCACAACGGAGAACCACAGTTAAGCAAGCAGCAAGCAATGGCTGCGGTGGCTAAGCTGGATAAGCTGAGCGGACGTGCCCCTCGACGCTCAGCCGTTGGCTTCAATAGTGTCTCCAGTGAAGGATGCAAACAGACCAAACAACTTCAACCGACTTGACTTTGGTACTGGGCCATGTGAAGTCCTCCCCGACTTCATCCGCTGTGCAGCCTCACAATATTGAACCACAGACAGCAATTATGTTATCCACTTTAACACTGAAACTTTCTCAGATTCATCTTCATATTCCATTTGAAATCCGCGTCAGTACTGGCCTGTTTGTATAACTCGCTTAGATGTACTGGGCCGGTGTCCTGTCATATTTTGTACTCCACCAGAAATTGCAGCTTGGGGTTCTGCGTAATGTTACAAGCAGCTGTGAATGCAGCAATTGTAAAGTAAACAGCACAACTTTTCTGTGAAGAAAGGAATATATACTTACGTTTGATCATGGACGCACACAAAGGAAAGTTCTCTTCACACACATCCTACCATGTGGCAGTGCTCAATTCGAATGCACACCGGTCCCTCACCGTTAACATTCATTTATGCCGTATTTATGTTGCACATGTATGTTTATGATGTAAGTTGTTTAAGATGCAAGTTGCACCTTTGGATTATATTGAGAGTCCAACTGAATGCTGAATGCTGAATGCTTATTCACTGCAATCAAAGTTTCAGGAGCAAAATCTGACAGAACACCGGGTTACGAGAGCTGTCCAGGCATGCAAACTTGCCACCTTTCGGCGAAATTTTGCCGTTTTGAAATCAAAATGGGTCATTCTTCTGAATCACGTAGATCCGAGGAGGAAAAAAATGGGGCGGGGGCGGGGGGGGGCTGTCAACGAGCGAGTGAAACCGTTAACTTCAAAACCGTAGTCCATACTCAAAACTACACTCTAGTTCAATGACCTAGACCTATCACCGCCACTCTCTTCTCGTGACAACAAATGACTGACAATAGTGAGAGACGGGAGCACAGTTATCACCAATCAGCAATGAGGAAGCGGAACCCCTCTCCATCCCAGCTTCTCGCCCAGACCCGTTGGAAATCGCGGCAAGGTAAGGGATTAATGTCAAAAATTGTTAACTTCATAAAGCTAAAAGTTTGAGTGATGGCCTATAATAGTCTTCATAAATCATTCAATCGTGTCGTTCGATCAATTCCTGCGCTTGTAATGGTGTCTATAACACAAGTATTCGCTTAATTTCTTGATAACTGACTTCAGATAGTCCTCGATATTTCACCGCCTTGTAGAACGCAGTTACTCGATGTAGCTCTAACTGCGGAGGGGCTAACTAGCGCCTTTCACACAGGGCTTTGCTAGTAAAGTTAGCGAACGTCAGTTGGGATCTGAATTGTTGCCAGTTGGTGTTGTGACGAGTTATTTAAGGCCCCTTTGTAAAGCGCTTGTTAACGATAAAAAAAAAAAAAATCATGAGCAACGAGGTAACTAGAGTGATGAACTAGTGCCTTCCATACAAGTCACGTTCAGGGCTTTGTTAGTAAAGTTTTGAATGGTCACCAGTTATTTTTGACAACGAGTTATTTAAGGCCCCTCTATACTCTCCGATAGTTACAGAAAGGGAAAAGTTTTGCCTTGTTGTGGAGGTCGTTTCATTTGTTTAGCCATCGAGAGTTTATCAAACCGGAGAGCTCCGCTACAGGTTGCATTTGAAAGTACCCCCATTCCCGCGCTGTTTGTACACACCCCCGTTCATAAAACAGCCTACAGGTGTACTTCTGTTTATCCAGAATGATGCCCTATGAATCGAAGTTAAGGACCATGGGACTAATTGCTTTGGTTGAATGTAAATAAAGTTATGATCACTACAGTTAATGCTTTTGAAGACTTGTAATTTTTCTATTCTATTCTATTCTATTCTATCTATCTATCTATCTATCTATCTATCTATCTATCTATCTATCTATCTATCTATCTATCTATCTATCTATCTATCTATCTATCTATCTATCTATCTATCTATCTATCTATCTATCTATCTATCTATCTATCTATCTATCTATCTATCTATCTATCTATCTATCTATCTATCTATCTAATTTCATGTTGTAGGGTCCAGTTTCGCTTCAGCTTTAATTTTTTCACAGATAATCTCACATGTTCCTCAGGAACCCTTTGATACCAGATAGAATTCATGGTGGATTCTATGATGGTGAATTGGCCAGGTCCTGCTGCAGCAAAGCATCCCCAAACCATGACACTTCAACCTCCTTGCTTCACAGTTGGTATGATATTTATTTCTTGGAATGCTATATTGGGTTTACATGTCCTCTGTTCTGATGTTCAAATAATTCAATTTTAGATTCATATGTCCAAAAAGCATTATTCCAGAAGTCCTGGTCTTTGTCTACCTTCACGCTGGCAAACATCAGTTTGAACTTCATGTTCTTCTTGGAAAGCAAAGGTTTCCTCCTTGCACACCTCCCATGAAGGTTAAACTTGTGAAGTCTTTCTGATTATAAAGGCATCCACTTTCACATCAACAGTACCAAAAGCCTGCTGTAGGTCCCATGATGACATTTGAGAGTTTTCGGAGACTTCTTTTCGTATCTTGCGGTCAGCTCACTGGGTGAACTTGCTTCGACGGCCAGACCTGGATATGTTGGCAGTTGTTTTAAATGTCCTCCACTTGTAGACAATTTTCGGCTGATTTTATATTCTTTTGAGATCTTCTGAAATCCCTTACCAGACTCATAAGTGTTTACTATTTTCTTTCTGAAGGCCTCAGACAGCTCCTTTGATCTCAACATGGTGTTTTCAATCACTGTTGAAAGTATTGAGGAGTGAGGCCGGAGGTATTAGGTGGCAGGGCGTCCTAACTTTTTCCCCAGTAAGAAATCTGTTTTTGTTGATAAATTTGGTTTAATGAGTAAAACGATGTTAATTTTTGTTGTTTACCTGCAATTAAAGAATAACAAGATCAGACATTGATACAGTGGGGCAAATAAGTATTTAGTCAACCACTAATTGTGCAAGTTCTCCCACTTGAAAATATTAGAGAGGCCTGTCATTGTCAACATGGGTAAACCTCAACCATGAGAGACAGAATGTGAAAAAAAAAACTAGAAAATCACATTGTTTGATTTTTAAAGAATTTATTTGCAAATCATGGTGGAAAATAAGTATTTGGTCTATACCAAAAGCTCATCTCAATACTTTGTTATGTACCCTTTGTTGGCAATAACGGAGGCCAAACGTTTTTTGTAAGTCTTCACAAGCTTTTCACACACTCTTGATTTTATTTTGGCCCATTCCTCCATGCAGATCTCCTCTAGAGCAGTGATGTTTTGGGGCTGTCGTTGGGTAACACGGACTTTCAATTCCCTCCTCACGCCGTGGCATCAAAATGATAACAAGAACGGTGAGCAAAAATCCCAGAACCACATGGGGGGACCATAGTGAATGACCTACAGAGAGCTGGGACCACAGTAACAATGGCTACTATCAGAAACACAATGCGCCACCAGGGACCCAAATCCTGCACTGCCAGACGTGCCCCCCTGCTGAAGAGAGTATACGTCCAGGCCCGTCTGCAGTTCACTAGAGAGCATTTGGATGATCTAGAAGAGGACTAGAAGAATGTGTTATGGCCTGGACGTGTACTTTCTTCAGCGGGGGGGACACATCTGACAGTGCAGGATTTGAGTCCCTGGCGGCGCATTGTGTTACTGATATTAGCCTTTGTTACCGTGGTCCCAGCTCTCTGTAGGTCATTCATGACAAATTATTGAGATGAGCTTTTGGTATTGACCAAATACTTATTTTACACCATGATTTGCAAATAAATTCTTTAAAAATCAAACAATGTGATTTTGTAGGGTTTTTTTTCCACATTCTGTCTCTCATGGTTGAGGTTTACCCATGTTGACAATTGCAGGCCTCTCTAATATTTTCAAGTGGGAGAACTTGAACAATTAGTGGTTGACTAAATACCCCACTGCCCCACTGTATGTGAACATTAAATAAAGAACAGAATATTTAATGGGTTGTCCTAAATTTTCAAATGACTGTAGATTCAATAAGAAGGGGACACCAAGATGCCTAATTAGACCATGTATTTTCAATAAATATCAATAACCTGCAGAGGCAAGGAGACTGTCATTTGGAAGCTACTTCAGTTTTTTCCTACAAGGAAATATTTGTTTCAGAGAATGCCGAAGTAAAACGTTCCTGTAATAGATCACTCTTCATGTCAAATGAGAAGTGCAACTGTGCAAACCTTTTCAGCAGTGGAAGATAGTGCTGACGTTACTAGTTCCTGTGGTTTCGTTCCTAGCTGGTGTCGTACTTTTAGGTTTTATGCTGCTCAGAGCTTCCAAACACCCCCTCTGTATAACACAGGAAACATGAAGGTAATTTTGAACATTCCCCTCAACTATGGAGACAAGTTTTCCAGTAACCATGATTGTGAAAAAACTTTAATCAGGTGAGCAGAACAACAAAATCAAGTCTCATTGGTTCCTGTCCCAAAATAGAGCTGACATTTCTACTCTTTAGCCTTAGAAACCATTCAATATTTATACAAATCATGAAATATTTAGCCAAATTAGTGGATGTCAGTTCATCACAGGTGACAAGTTTCCCTTTGTAGGATCGCAAAAGTACACCCGATAACTTTATTCTGAAATACATTTTCACACAATTTCTTCACACAAAAAAACCCCAAAAACCATTGTATTCAGAAGTTGGTGTTGATTATTCAGGATGATATCCCCGATAGATCATAGACGCTTCACACACACACAGTTAATGGCATATCACAGGGGTCTCCAAACTGGTCCTCGAGGGCCGCTGTGGGTCCTGGTTTTTGTTCATACCAATCAAGTAACCAATGTGGTTTCTACTAAAACAAGCAGCTCCTGACTCCAATCAACTAATTACACTTATAAAACACCAGATTGGTGAAAAGGTGTGGTCTTGTTTTGTTGGAATGAAATCCTGCATCCACTGCGGCTCTATGTGGAATAGTTTGGAGACCACTGGCATATCACCTGAATTCAATGCAGGTAGGGTGCATGAGTTATCACTTGGTGACAGTGTGAGAGTTTTTGCCTGTAATTGCCTGTTTTCTCACGCACGCACGCCACACATCCAATTTGTCACGCAAAAAAAAAAAAAAACTTGATTTTGGGCCGAGACTCGTTCGTTTCTTTTTCAAACTCTCCGACAGTAGATGGCGCTACTCGCCACTGTAACCCTATTCGCTGCATAAACATCTTAGTTGCGACAGAAGAAGACCTTCAAGAAGTCAATCGCGGGAGAAACTCGGATGAAGAAAGAATCTCTGAAGAAATTCATATCCAATCTGAAGATTACAGACAGAGATTAGGTATATTATAATTAGTGACATATATCGTCAATTAAGAACCCACTCTTTTAAACTTTAAATCTTGAAAGAAATTTGTTTGTGTTTGTGCGTGTGAATTTGATTATGTGTTGTAAATGTAAACTCAGTTCCCATGACAAGCAACAGGAGATCACCTTGTTAGCCTCGTAGTATTGCCTACTGCAAGCATGCTCAAAACATTAGCTAATATAGCATTGTTTATTTAGTATTAGGCCGTGTTCACACTTGGCGCTTTTTTCCAGAAAAAAAGCGCTGCCTCCTACGCCTACTGAGCGCCTTTTGAGCGAATATTCTAAACGGGATTCTATCTTAAACATCACCATATATAATGGTCAGTAACGTTGGTCAACCAAATAGACTAACATAGTCCATCGTTAGACTAACGATGAGCGTGAAACACACGCAATTGCCGGTTTTCTCACGCACACATGCCACACATCCAATTTCTCATGCAAAATTTTGGTCACCCCCAACACAATCTCACTCCAAGGTTTTTCTAAAAGTTGGCAGCTCTGACACAACTAGCCACAGTATATCCTTTCTAAAAATAAGAAGTGGTAACTCTACTTATGAACATCTCTACATCCACAATTTTCAGGTTATGATACGGTTCAACGGGAAAATATTGCCTCTTGTTAAAAAAATTTTCAGGATACGAAAGGCAAAAATACAGTATAGCTAGTACTTGCAGCTCCCAGAGTTTACTGAACGTAACATACGTATAGGTGCTCTGCCATTGGCTGTTGCCTAGCATTGCTGGCATCCAATTGGTTAAGAGGGACCTCTACTGGATGTGTGTATCCCAGCGTCCTCTTCATGAGCCCCTCGTGTTCCGACAGCTTTACATGAGTGTATTAAGTTTTATTCTTTGCTCTTGATTTTTTACATTATGCACAACTATGATTGTATTTTTATTGTGCAATTGTCGAATTGTAACATGTATTTCTTACATGTTTTGATGCATCATTATGCATTATAAAAGATTTATGTCTGAATTTGGGGGGGCTTGGAACGGATTACGGCATTTCAATGGAAAACGCATCTCTACTTACAGAATTGTAAAGTTAGGAGACTATTTTCAGAACCAATTAATTTCGTAATTAGAGGTACCACTGTAGTATTACGCCAGTGCTTCTCAATTATTTTCTGTTACGCCCCCCCAAGGAAGACGTAAATGTTTCGCGCCCCCCCCCCAACTCTCTGCCGCCACTGTAAATAGTATCATTCGTCTATATTACTATTATAAGTACGCCTCAGCCTAACATTGTGTCCTTTTTTTTCTATTAAAAAAAAAAAAGTAACATAGATCAACTTATAATAAAGTATAACTTTTTTAACATTGTGTTGCTTGTAACAGAAAAGACTTAACGCGCATCAATTTGCCTGAAGTTAAAAAAAAAAAAAAAAAAAAAAAAAAGTCACATCCAAACTGTAAAAATACACTCAAGGTACATTTTTGACCATTTGATACTGAAAAATAAAATGTAATAAAATCAGTAAATAATGACAAATTCAAATTGATTAGAAACATTTACTCTTCAGGACAACATGCCAAAAACTTTGACCGAAAAAAAAACAAAACTGAATAGAAGGGGGGGGGGGGGTGTCTTTGGACAGAAGGAAAGTTTTTATTTTCGCTGATTCACCACAGTGCTCACTGGTTTACTGATATAACACTGACAAAGCGGGACGATTGTGAAAATTGGCAGTATTCGGCACATTTGCGCTGAAAAATAGTCAAGCGGCTTATCAATGAGATTGAGGTCTAATGTCTTTAAGTGGCGTCTTAACTGATTTGGCTTCTCCGCTATAATCATTTTTAGACTCAGTAAACAGTGGTCTTTCCTCATTTTCCACTATATTGAAAGTCAAAGACAAACGGCCCGAAAAAAGCGCATTCTCGGCGGCCGAGGGAGAACCGTAGGTGAGGGCGGTGGTCGTGACGATCCCAAGCCGAAAACGGCACTTCTCGGCCGGACACGTGAGAACCGAAGAAGACACTAAGACAGTGGGTCGCTGCGTGAGTCCAGCTCTGCATGAGTCTCTTCCGTGTGCTCTTGCTTACTTCAAAAATACTGCACGCACTTTGAAAATGAGAGCGCCACTGCCACCCACGGAGTGGATGTGCAAGTACACTTTATTCTAGTACGGCAAAAAAAAAAAAAAAAAAAAAAAAAAAAAAAGCATGTTCCCCGAGGTCACTCGCGCCCCCCCTGGCATCGCTCTGCGCCCCCCTGGGGGGGCGCGCCCCACCATTTGAGAAGTACTGTATTACGCAAACATTGCAGTTTTATGCCAGTTACTTTCATAGTTTATTCTACAGTGGGGCAAATAAGTATTTGGTCAGCCACTAATTGTGCAAGATCTCCCACTTGGAAATATTAGAGAGGCCTATAATTGTCAACATGGGTAAACCTCAACCGTTAGAGACAGAATGTGGGGAAAAAAATAAACAGAAAATCACATTGTTTGATTTTTAAAGAATTTATATGCAAATCATGGTGGAAAATAAGTGTTTGGTCAATACCAAAAGTTCATCTCAATACTTTGTTATGTACCCTTTGTTGGCAATTACGGAGGCCAAACGTTTTCTGTAACTCTTCACAAGCTTTTCACACACTGTTGCTGGTATTTTGGCCCATTCCTCCATGCAGATCTCCTTTAGAGGAGTGATGTTTTGGGGCAGTCATTGGGCAACACGGACTTTCAACTTCCTCCACAGATTTTCTCTGGGGTTGAGATCTGGAGACTGGCTAGGCCACTCCAGGACCTTGAAATCCTTTTTACCAAGCCACTCCTTTGTTGCCTTGGCTGTGTGTTTGGGATCATTGTCATGCTGAAAGACCCGGCCACGTCTCATCTTCAATGCCCTTGCTGATGGAAGGAGATTTTCACTCAAAATCTCTCGATACATGGCCCCATTCATTCTTTCCTTTACACAGATCAGTCGTCCTGGTCCCTTTGCAGAAAAACAGCCCCAAAGCATGATGTTTCCACCCCCATGCTTCACAGTGGGTATGGTGCAATTCAGTATTCTTTTTCCTCCAAACACGAGAACCTGTGTTTCTACCAAAAAGTTCTATTTTGGTTTCATCTGACCATAACAGATTCTCCCAGTCCTCTTCTGGATGATCCAAATGCTCTCAAGCGAACCACAGACAGGCCTGGACGTGTACTTTCTTCAGCAGGGGGACACGTCTGGCAGTGCAGGATTTGAGTCCCTGGCGGCGCATTGTGTTACTGATAGTAGCCTTTGTTACTGTGGTCCAAGCTCTCTGTAGGTCATTCACTATGTCCCCCCGTGTGGTTCTGGGATTTTTGCTCACCGTTCTTGTTATCATTTTGACGCCACTGTCACTGTTATCATTTTGACGCCACTGTCAAAATGATAATGAAAATGAAATTAAAATACTTATTTGCCGCAGACTATGTGAGTATTTGATTTTTTTTTTCATATGATAAAACAAGCACATGTTTTTTTCTGTTTTTTTGTAAGATTAGGTTTGGATTTATGACCAAATTTTTTTCTACACAGGTTCCATACCTGAAACAACAAAAAATGTGTACCCCAGTGTCATCATATCCACTCTTTGCATCTGTTAGGCTACAGTATTTGCATCCTAATCAGTATTAAATGGGTAATCCATCAAATGGCGATTAAAAAGACAATACCTCTTAACCATGAGCTGTACTGCTTTATTAATCATTTATTAACATCACAATAGACAGTGGTCATGTTTCCACACTTTTTCATCCATCACTTCCTTTTATGCTGCTTCCCAGTTAACACGTAGAAGGCAGACAAAACAAAAGAAGTGCTGAATGGGATTTCCCCTTCTTCAGAAACGGGACTCAAAAGCAAAACTGTTGATGTTAGGCAAAATCCTTTTATTTTAAAAAGGGCATTTTTTGGTCATGTTTGTGCACTCTCTAAGTCTTGCAGGCAAAAGCATGTATTTTGTACACTATGGTGCTCGGTCTCTTTTCAGGGTGATTGCGCTCTTCTGCTGCATTAAGTCATTTGCTGACCAAAATACTGTACATTCAAACCTGAGTCATTCAAGGATTGGAGGACAATTTTTGGCTTCAGAATTCATGAAAAATAGGCCTTCACTTTTGTGGGTTCCTGCTACATATTCATCAATAATAGTTAAATCCGCTCATTTGACAGATCAATGGTAAATTTTATTTCATGATTTACTCAGTGTTTACAATCCTCAGTAATTACAGGAAGGCAGCAACAACTAATTGATTAAATAGATTAATCAATTAGTTGCCAACAAATTCGATCATCCATTTTTGCCGGCAGCTACGAGCAGTACTTGTTTGTGTGTAATGTGAGGAAGCGCGTGTGCCAGTGATTAGAGCAAGAGCAAGAGAGAGTTCACTGCAAAACTCAGGTTTGGTTGCTGTGCTGAATGATTAATACAGATAGTCCCAAGGTTATGACGTACCCGACTTATGTGATTTCAACTTTACGATGCCAGAGTATCGTCCACCATTTTGTCTCCAGTCGTTTTTTTTTTCTTATTTATTTATTTATGTTTTTTTTTTTTTTTTTTTTTCATTTTGGCGCAGGAAGCATAGAGCAGGTAGTACGAGCACATGTACATACGAAGACGAATGTATTTGGCCACACGCACACACAAGGAAGAGCACATTTGCTCCCACGAAGAAGTCGCGCAGCCAAGGGAGAGAGAGAGAGAGAGAGGGGAAACATCACAGCTGCAAGCCTGCACGCACCTTTGTTGCGTGTGAAGCATCCACAGAGGCAACAACTGTATAGAAAACCTTTTGTATTTGCGAGTTTATGTGATTGTTTTTGATGATGTGCTGACGCTAACTTTTATATGCTAATTGTTTGTTTGGATTTTTATTGCTGGATCAGCAGCTAGTTATAAGCAAGAATTTGAATTGCTGTTACTGAAGATGAAACTGATTTAATCTAACTTTTATTTTAGTTTCATTCTGCAAGTGTTGATTTCATGGGCAGCTGAATTAAGTCAGCAAACCACCAGAACGTGTGACATCGTCTTTTGGAGCTTAGAGCTGTCTAGCTAGGACTTGGCTCCAACGTCTTGGCGAGGATGGTACAATGATGTATAATACATGTTTTTGGATAGTTATTTTGAGATTTGTGGGGTATTTAGGGGTACTTAATGGGTTGATTCCGACTTACGCGGAAATTCAGGTTACATAGGAACCGCATACAGCATAGGAACCGTACTCGTTCGACTACCTGTATTGTGAAGTGTCGAAAGTTTGATTGTCTTTTGTGTTGTTAGATCCAGCGTGCCTCCGTCAGAGGTGAGTAAATTAAGCCAATTGTATTGTTTGTATTCATTGTTGATGAGACGTTACTACTTAGCACGGAGCGCTAAGATAGTTCGCGGTTATGCTAATCATTGTCTTCAGTGTCCATTTGTATTGTGTTTTGGAGAAGCATATAAGCACGTGACTTATTTTTAGATGGTAAACCCATTCAAATAACAGTTTAGAGTTCTCTTTTCAACACAAATTCCCATTGAAACGGTAAACTGTCATACAAAAGAGTGTGCTTTGAAATTGGATTTGGATTGTATTTATGACCAACTGTTTGATTAAGAAAACTAATTCATTACAGTCTGCTTCCTCCATATTCGATAGCTGTTTAACTTGTTTCAAGAAAATAAAAGAGTCATTGACACAATTTATATCAGTGCTTTGCCCACAAGAAAAAAAGTCAATCAGCAGCACTTTTTTTAATGACCATGATGTTTGTCTTATATGTGTACTGAGAAATTATTTTTATGTTTTATACTCAGATACTCAGAATCTAAAAAAATCTTTAACACGTTTTATGTACATAAAACAGTACGGTTGTAGACAAGTTAAGTCAAGAAGCCGTGATAAAATATTATTTTTGAAGGAAACAGTCATACATTTTGACATTTTTGACACAATTTTTATCTTTGCCCAAAAGAAAAAAAATCTGCCAATCAGCAGCACTTTTTTTATTTGAATGAACAGGACTTTTGTCTGATTTGTGCACTGAGAAATTCTTTTCATGTTTTAAACTCAGAACCTGTATTAAAAAAATTTAACATGTTTTATGTACTTAAAGCAGTACGGTTGTAGACAAGTTAAGTCAAGAAGCCGTAATAAAATATTATTTTTGAAGGAAACAGTCATACATTTTGTCTTCATGGTTACTTACAACATGCCTAAAACAACTTCGAATTAAATTGTGAAGGTAATTGAAAAATGTGACATTTTCTCTGATTAATCGTTTAATTAATCAATTGTAAAAAAAAATAATCCTTAGTTACAGCCTCTACATAGAGTGTAGTCATAGTAACAGGGTTGCAAATCCTTTCTAATGTTATCTTTTTCTCAGTAGTAGCTAAATTTATTGCTGCCATTCAAAAGTTTGGTGTCACCCCCACAATTTTGTGTTATCCTTCAAAAGTCACACTTTTGTTTTTCAAATGAATTGCAAAATGAATAGAAAACATAGTCAACACATTGACAAGGTGAGAAATAAGGATTTTTATTTGAAATAATCATTTTCTCCTTCAAACTTTCATCAAAGAATGCTCGCTTAGTGACAATCACAGCTTTGCAGACCTATGGCATCCTAGCTGAATTTGTTGAGGGAATCTGGAGAAATTTCACTCCACACATCCAGAAGCACCTCCCACAAGTTGGATTTCCTTGATGAGCACTTCTTACGTACCATACGGTCAAGCTGCTCCCACAACAGCTCAATGGGTTCAAGATCTGTTGACTTTGCTGGCCACTCTATTACAGATAAAATACCAGCTGCCTGCTTATTTCCTAAATAGTTCTTGCATAATTTGGAGGTGTGCTTTGGGTCACTGTGATGTTGTAGGATGAAATTGACTCCAATCAAGCGTTGTCCACAAGGTATGGCATGGTGTTGCAAAATGGAGTGATAGCCTTCTTTACATAAAATCCAGCTGATCTTGTACAAATCTCCCACTTTACCAGCACCAAAGTAACCCCAGACCATCACATTACCTTCACCATTGTTGACAGATGACATCAAGCACTCTTCCAGCATCTTTTCAGTTGTTTTGTGTGTCGCAAATGTTCTTTTCTTTGGTCCAAAGTCCAAACACCTCAAACTTTCAGTCGTCTGTCCATAACACTTTTTTACAGTCATCACTGTCGACATTGACACTGGCGTCTTACGGGTACTGTTTAATGAAGCTGCTAGATGAAGACCTGCGAGGCATCTATTTCTCAAACTAGAGACTCTTATGTACTTGTCTTCTTGCCTGGTTGTGCAGCGGGGCCTCCCGCTTATCTTTCTACTCTGGTTAGATCTTGTTTGTGCTGCTCTCTGAAGGGAGTGTTACACAGCATTGTAGGAAATCTTCAATTTCTTGGCAATTTCTCCTATGGAAAAGATTTCATTTCTAAGAACGAATTGTCAAGTTTCACGTGAAAGTTGACTTTTTCCGGCCATTTTGAGAGATTAATCAAACCCACAAAGGTGATGCTCCAGATAGCCAACCAGCTAAAAGGACGATCAGTTTTTTTTAGCTTCTCTAACCACCTGAACTGTTTTGAGCTATGCCAGCATAATTGCACAAGGTTTTCTAATCATCTATTATCCTTCTAAGGCAACTAGCAAGCAAAATGTACCATTAGAACACTGGAGTGATTTTTACTGTAAATGGGCCTCTTTACAAAATTATGTAGTTATTGCACTAAAACCGGACATTTCCTACAATAGTCATTTACCACATTAATAATGAATAGAGTGTTATTCTGATTAGTTTAATGTTATTTCCAGTGAAAAAACTGTGCTTTTCTTTCAAAAAGGAGGAAATTTTTAAGTGACCCCAAACTTTTGAACGGTAGTCTACATACAAACAAAGCTAGGTGACAGTGCGAGGAAATTGTCTTTTGTTTCCTTTTGGTTTGAAAGTTTCACTTTCCAAACAAAAAAAACTCTTGAGAGTAGGAAGGGTCTGTGGTTTTTGCAAGTATATAAGGAAGCTCACAGTGTCACTTTGATACAAGCAGGTTTTTTTTTCATCTTCCTTACAACCCTTGTTTCAGACAACAGAGGACCAGTCATGTCCAGCGCTACCAAATGTATTTTTCTCATGGCTGTCATCATCTACGTGTGCGCAGCTCAACGTAAGTTCCAATGCTTATTTTCTTGTTCATTATATCTCCTGGTGCTTTGATCAGAACTTGTGAAGTTGTTTAATGAATGGCTTAAAAATGTATTTTATTTTTAATCATTTTTTTTGTATCCCCATTATAGTCAGTAAATCACAGAATTGCCTGTGTCACGATGACGTCAGGTCGTTTACCCCCAAGATGGGAATAAAAGACCTCACGATCTACCCAGCAACCATCTTCTGCAACAAAGTGGAGATAATGTAAGAACAATATTGTACATTAAAAAAAATATTTTTATAATGATGATGGATAACATTACAACAGATGTGTAAATATGTATTATTTTAAATCTTTGTTTCTCACCTGTGCTGTATATTTTCAGTGTCAGCACAAAGAATGGCTCATATTTCTGCTTGAAGCCTAAAGCAGTCACCCGCATCCTCACAAACCTCATGTAAGTACTTCTGGAAATCAACCAAGCAAATATGAAACATCAGCGAGACACCAAAATTAGACATAACAAGTGAAACCTTTTTTGCATATTCTGAAAAGTTACGTGTCTATTTCTGTCCTTTGTGTTGTATATTCAGGAGGCGTAAGGCTATCTCAAGTACAGATTCCCCTGCAGTCAGTACCAGTACCACCCTGAGCAGCAGCAACACAACCAATTTCTAAAAAGCTTCAGTAAAAATCCCAGATGACCACTGAGCCTAAACAACTGTACCAGAAATGTGAATTGCTTTAATTGTTTTTTTTTTTGTTTTGTTTTGTTTTTTTGATTTAGTACATCTGTGATGTGTAATTGAAGTAACATATGTAGATATGTATTGTAAAATGAACATTATTTTGTTGTATGGATGAGTTAAAATTCATTCATTGGTCGTACTGCTTATCCTTACAAGGGTTGCGCTAGCTATGGGCAGGAGGTGGGGTACACCATGTACTGGTTGCCAGCCAACTGCAGGGCACAGCAAGAGTAACATTAATGCTCACATTCATACCTACAGACAATTTGCCATGTTCATTCAGCCTGTGGGAAAACCACGCAGGAACCATGATTTCAGAACTGTAAGGCATCATGCTAACCCGTCGACTGCTCACTGTGCCACTTTTTTTTAAATGAATAATAAAAATGAAGGTGCATATGAAACATACTCCTTGTTCAGAATCATTTACTCATGAATTGATCTCTAATTCTGCGAGGAGCTGACTACTAGTTTGGGGTCACTTAGAAAGTTTTTTTCCATGGAAATAACATTAAACTAATCAGAAAAACACTCTATACCAGTGGTTCTTAACCTTGCTAAAGGTACCGAACCCCACAAGTTTTACATGTGGATTCATTGAACCTTTCGGCATACACCTAGATTAAGGGGAGCCGAGGGGCATAGCCCTCCACCCCCGGTGGCCGAAAAATGTCATTGCATGTAATTTACTTTCCTATATTTGAATTTAAAATCAAGACTTTGCCAGTAAACTGTCTATAAAAGTAGTAAAGCAATAAGACAACCAAAAATATTTTTATAATGGGTCAAAATGATTTTTCAAACGGATCATGTGACTAGCACCTTAGAGACGATCATTTGCTTTGCTTAGCCAAAACCCCCTGAGGACAGAAGAGGCAAGAAGGATACATTTTTTCAAACCTAAGCTTTCAAAAGCGACAACAACTACTGCGAAAGTACCAAGGATTGAAGATATGGACCATGAAACGCCGGAGAGCCCCACCAAAATGGTGAGAGGAGTTTCAGTTTGTCCCTCTAAATACGCTAATTGTACAACAGAGCCACAACTGGTCGTACTATGTTCAATGGAGGATGATCTTGGCCGAAAGCATAGCTGTCCTACGCAGCCTGATTTAGAATTCGTTTTACATGGGTGTGAGTGACTGGAAAAACTAGGCATTAAATTGTATATTTTTGCGCTACGAATAGATATCCAATTTAATGAGAAAAACGTGCGCACTCACACACACATAACTCGGATGCTTGGATTTATGAGAATGGGCTAAGCTACTAATTGAGCATATATCTCGTAAGTTAATTTTATTACTAACACTGCGTTTTGGGGTCATCAACTGGTTTGCCCCAAGCCACAAAAGTCAAACTCCTCCTATGCCTTTCAAGGACGACTAGCAGCTTCTAAAAATGGATTAGGCCTGTACATTGGGCGCAAACCAGTCCGAAACCTGGTCTAAAAAGCCACTTTGCCTAGATCTAATCAGCGCCTTCGCCGACCGCCTTAGACTCACTCACCAAACACCTGGGGTTTGATCGAACCCAGGTTAAGCACCACTGCTCTATACATTATTTATGTGTTAAATAACTATTCTAGCTGGAAACGTCCGGTTTTATTGCAATATCTACGTAGTTTTGTAAAGAGGCCCATTTACAGCAAACATCACTCGTGTTCAAATGGTACATTGTGCTTGCTAGTTGCCATAGAAGGGTAACAGATGATTAGAAAACCTTGTGCAATTATGTTGGCACAGCTCAAAACAGTTTAAGTGGTTAAAGAAGCTATAAAACTGATCTTCCTTTCAGCTAGTTGGGTATCTGGAGCATCACCTTTAAAAAGAAAAAGACAACTTTCACGTGAAACTTGACAATCTGTTCTTTAAAATGCAGGCTATTCCATAAGAGAAATTGCCAAGAAATTGAAGAGTTCCTATAACACTGTGTACCACTCCCTTCAGAGAGCAGCACAAACAAGATCTAACCAGAGTAGAACGATAAGCGGGAGGCCCCGCTGCTCAACCAAGCAAGAAGACAAGTACGTAAGAGTTTGAGAAATAGATGCCTCGCAGTTCGTCATCTAGAAGCTTCATTAAATTGTACCCGTAAAACGCCAGAGTCAATGTCGACAGTGAAGAGACGACTCCGGGATCCTGGATTTCAGGGCAGCGTGGCAAAAAATATATATATATATATATCTGAGACAGGCTAATAAAAGGATACGATTAATATGAGCATAAGAACACAGACATTGGACAGAGGAAGATTGGAAAAAAGTTTTATGAACAAAAAAAATTATAGTTTGAAGTGTTTGGACTTTGGATCATAGAGAAGAACATTTGTGAGATGCAGAACAACTGAAAATATGCTGGAAGAGTGCCTGATGTTATCTGTCAACCATGGAGGAGTTAGTGTGAATGTCTGGAGTTGCTTTGGTGCTGGTAAAGTGGGAGATTTGTACAAGTTCAACGGGATTTTAGATAAGGAAGCCTATCACTCCATTTTGCAACGCCATGCCATACCCTGTAGACAAAACTCGATTGGAGTCAATTTCATCCTACAACATGACAATGACCCAAAGCACACCTCCAAATTATGCAAGAACTATTTAGGAAAGAAGCAGGCAGCTGGTATTTTATCTGTAATGGAGTGGCTAACACAGTCAACAGATCTCAAACCCACTGAGCTGTTGTGGGAGCAGCTTGACCATATGGTATGCAAGAAGTGTCCATCAAGCCAATCCAACTTGTTGAAGGTGCTTCTGGAAGCGTGAAGTGAAGTTTCTTCAGATTACTTCAATAAATTAACAGCTAGTATGTCATTGGTCTGCAAAGCTGTAATTTTACAAAGGGAGCATTCTTTGATAAAAGTCAAGTTTGAAGGAGAAAATTATTATTTCAAATAAAAATCCTTATTTCTCACCTTGACAATGTGTTAACTATATTTTCTGTTCATTTTGCAACTCATTTTAAAAATAAAAAGCGTGAATTTTAAAGGAAAACACAAAATTGTCTTGGTGACCCCAAACTTTTGAACGGTAGTGTATATTCAAAAATTATTCATTTCATACATACATACATACATACATACATGCAGTAAAAGCCAAAGGTTTGGACACACCTCATTCAATGCAACACAAATGAAGGTCCCAACCACATTGCAATCATTTCCACTAATTAACCCTGAAAAGGCATACCTGTGAAGTCAAAAACCATTTCAGGTGACTCCTCCTTGAAGCTCATCAAGAGAATGGCAAGAGTGTGCGAAAAAGTAATCAGAGTAAAGGTTGGCTACTCTGAAGATACTAGTATATTATACAGTACGTTTTTAGGTATTTCACCTTTTTTTGTACATAATACCTCACATCTTCATTTATAGTTTTATTACCTTCAATGAGAATTTATAATGTAAATAGTCATGGTAATAAATAAAACGCACTAATGAGAAGTTGTGTCCAAACCTTTGGCCTGTATATTACATGTGTTTGTAGGGTTTGGGTGTGTGTGTGTTGTATATGTATAATCATCTGCTTGGATTTCTCCACTTTCTAATCATTACTCTCCCACAAACTTCAAAAACAAAAACAAAATAGTACAGAGAATCAAATACATGCCTCTTGCACTAATACAGTGAAGGAAAGGGCCATAAAAATGGCTGGCAACTTCACCATTCAGCAAATCAAGGACATTAATTCAGTGGCAGCATACTCTGTGATGAGTCGTGTGATGTGATCAATATTGAACACCCATCGCTTTTATGCAGGTACGTTTACTCCGATCATAGACTTCATAACTATTTAGCTGACACTTCGTCATTCTTTGCGTCACACCTTACCATAGGGGGCCGAGCTTCATTTAGTAATAGACAGCTAAAGATGGCACACGCTCAGTCCAAGCCCAATTTAAGCTTGGATTTTTGAAGAACTACGAAAGCTGTACCGCATACAAACAGGAAGGTTTGTCTCAGGAATGATTTGTTCGAGGATTCAAGGTAAATATTATATTTTTCGTACCATGCATGCATTTTGAAACGTGAAAAAAAATCAATGGGAGAATGGGAAACACTATGGCATTGGCATCATTCTTCGACATATATACGTAAAATAGATGTGTAACTGCCCATTTTTTTGCATTTTTTTTTTAACAAAGAATCGAGACAGTTATACATCCATATCTATGAAGAATTTGGGGATTTAAGCATTTATTCACATGAATTTCGCTAGAAAAGCTCTTTACATCAGGCGGCCGCTAGTCTCATTCGCTAACAGAGTAGCATTGTACTTAGACATATTTACGTAAAATAAACGCTAAATGCACAGTTTCTTTGCTTTTAACCAAGAATCGAGACTGATACACGTCCATATCTATGAAGAATTCGGGGATTTAAGCATTTACTCACAGGAATTTTTGCCAGAAAAGCTCTGTTTCCACCAGGCGGCCTCTAGCCTCATTCGCTAACAGTATATAGTGTATAATGATTATAAAGGGCTGTTCTATTCTATAGTAAGTTGTGATTATATGTAGAATGTATTAATAATCTATTTACATATTATTTGCCGTAATAATATTTATTAATATATATAATAATATGTATAATATAGTATATAATATATTATAATATATATTGTAATAATATTATTATTCATAATTGATTCTACATGTTTAATTTAACATCTCTGATGTTAAATTGAGTGATTTATTAGCAGTTGAAAACTTGCAGGAAATTAAAAAAAAAATTAAGTTGCTATTTTGGGCAAAAACATATATGTTAAATATTGCAATTGATCCTGAAAATATAGGTGATTATCCCTGCTTTTGGTAATTTTTGTTAGCCTGGTACACTAGACACAACGCTGTTCCAGCTATTGAGTCTGGCCACCATTCCCACGGAAACAATTTCCAGGGCGGAGCAAGCCACAGCAAACAGACAGCGGAGTGGACCAATCAGCGACGGGCAGACGTGACGTTAGTAAAATGGCGACCGCAGGACGATGGACTTGCGCGTGGAAGTAAACATACGAAGAGAGCGGAGTTTATTCGACATGGCTAGCGCGAGACAGACTGTTGTCAATGACTCGTGTCGATGTGTTTTTGGTCATTTAAAACAGATTTTACCGTGGATTGGAACATATTCTCGGCTCTGCCGTTCACCATCTGTGCTGCTGAAGAGACGACTTTCGACGCGCAAGAGTGACGTTGCTCGTGAAGAACACGTCACGCAAATAAACGAATCTGATTTGTCGATTGATTTTGTACCTGCTCGAAAAGGCCGTTAATGGGATGATTTCCAGACTATACTATCAGTGTTTGAAAAATACAGGGAGAATAGTCTGGCAGAGCCAGGCTAAATTTTTGTACCTCTAGTGTAAAATCTGAGACGTTTATAGCCATTTTAAGTTGTGTTATACTTATATAAACAAGTAATGGGATTTTATAAGGGAACGACTTTGAATTTTTTGATGCCACTGCTCACGGAGAGTCATATATGGCTAAGGTAGGTACCTGTTTTGGTTTTAGGTCGGTAGCAGTTTTGGTTTTGAAAATATTTGAATTTGTTTAAAAATAGGCCCCTTACGAATCGGCCCCGTTTCCCCTGTCATGTCAATAGGTTATGAAGTCTATGATAGGGGATAAAAAGTACTTTCAAACAGCAGGACACAGTGTAAAATGTAAAGTGATTCAAAATGCAGTTTAAATCAAAATTTCTAAAAATATGAATCTTGTTTTGTACGTTGCAACAGTACCACCTATCGGTTCATGGATGATCATGCAAAAAAAAAAAAAAAAAAAAAAACGTGACATCATGGAGTGGGGTATTTTTTCCTTTGCATTTACTGGACTGGATTTGATTAATTTGTCAACGCATAAACATTAACAGACCATGTGAAATGCACTGATTTTCGAAGAGACACAAATACATGATGTAAGTTAGAGAAAAATAGAATACTTTATTATGATATGAAAAATGTGTACACTGTACACGTTTGTATGCGAATTCATTCGTTGTTACCATCTTTAACCTCACTTTGTCCATTCACCACCGTATAAAGTTTGTCACTCAATAGTGTTGCATTCGCTTGCTCTGCGTCACGGCGCACTCCCTGCCCTCATCAGGCGTGACCAAAAGTCATGGACGAGCAAACATGCCGCACTGTTTGTTCTCTCGCTCGGTCAAATGGGACATGAAAGCAGCGAGATTATATTTCAAGAGGTGAGGAATAACTGGCAGGTTGGTGATTGCATTATATTAATTATGCACGCCACTTTGTTCAATGGAATTTAATAAAGGGCGTTACATCCAGACTGTGAAACCTAGTGATCAGCCAAAAATACTAAACTTAATGTACAGTTTTCTGAATGGATATTTGTGTAATTCAAGCGCTGGCGTTGTCACATTAATTTTGAGGCTTGACATTTGTTTCTTGCTGTCACTCTACATCCGCGGACAGGTCACATGTCTATGTTGGATCCTCTTCAGTCGACATATTATCCACTGGCAATGATTCAGATAATAACTCGGCAGTGACTTATTACTTTTCCATCATCTTATTACCATCTTATCTTGTGTATATTCTCCAGACAGTTTGGTTTTGTATTGATTTGTTAAAAGCATTTTTGAAATCTTAAAGCGGTTTCTGTCATAACTCAGATTTAGCAATTCAGACGATAATGTGGATGTTTTTTGATGAAATGACATCTGTTAAAAAAGCACAAAAAAAAAAAGATTACAAAAGTTCCCTGTGGCTGTGTTTGTGCAACCTCATTCATACGCGAGTTTAAAGGGGGGTTCAGGGGGGCATGCCCCCCTGGTGGCCGAAACATGTCATTGCATATATATATATATATATATATATATATATATATATATATATATATATATATATATATATATATATATATATATATATATATATATATATATATATATATATGTGTGTGTGATTTTAAAATTAAGAGTTTTCTGGTAAAATATTGTTTATAAAAGTTGTAAAGCAATAAAACAAACAACAACAAAAATAATTAAATGACCAAAAAAATATTATTGTAATGGATCAAAATTATTTTTCGAACAGATCATGTGACTAGCACCTTAGACGGTCATTTACTTTGGTTAGCCAAAACCACCTGAGGACCAACCAAAGAGGCAAGATGGATATACGTAATTTTTTTCAAACCTTAGCTTTCAAAAGCGACAACAACTACTGAGCAAGAACCAAGGATTGAAAATGTGGACCATGAAACGGCAAAGAGCACCGCCAAAATGGTGAGCGGAGTTTCAATTTGGCCAATGAAAGACGCTAATTGTACAACAGAGCCACCACCGGCGGGCGTACCATTTTGCATTAGTAGCCACGTTTACATGCTGACTTTTATTCATACCGATTCAAATCATTCCAAATGGAAATTTCACATCAGCTGTTTACATGTCACTTCATCTATTCCGATCCAGCGTTTACATGTGACTGCCTTTATTCCGAAAGGACGTTTGACAACTGCCGTCTGACATGCGCAGATTAATCAAAACAAAGCGTCACGTTGCAAAACATGGAGATCGATCGTCAGATCAGCTGCTGTTTTAACTTTTCGAGTGGAAACAAAACTTCAGAATGATACGCCGTTCATTTAAAAAGTTGTGTGGGTGCGCTGTGCGTGTGCTTGGAAGCCATGTTGCAAGTGACGTTACTTACGTCACCAAGTGACGTCACCACGTCAGTAAGGAGCATGCGCAGAAAGAACGCAACCAGACACCATTCCGCTTCCCTGTTTACATGATATAATTTTACTTCTAATCGGTTTGGGAAAAGGAATATTCCACCCCTGTGAATCGGAATGAAATTCCATTCGGTTTGGGCCTGTTCATTCCGAATGAGGTGTTTATATGGAACACATTTATTCGGTTTGAACAAATATTCCGATTGTAATTGGAATATTTGGCTCCATGTAAACGTGGCAAATGACGATCATGACGAAAATTATAGCTGTCCTAAGCAGCCTGATTTAGAATTCCAATCAAAAACGATGGGAAACCAAAAAAACAAAATGCTAATTTTTAACTTATTATTATACAGTGCTGGCCAAAAGTATTGGCACGCCTGCAATTCTGTAGGATAATGCTCAATTTCTCCCTGAAAATTATTCAAAATTGCAAATGCTCAGGGACTAATATCTTCATTTATTTTGCTTGCAATGAAAAAACACATAAGAGAATGAAAAAAAAATTGATCATTATCATTTTACAAAAAACTCCAAAAATGGGCCGGACAAAAGTATTGGCACCCTCAGCCCAATACTTGGTAGCACAACCTTTAGACAAAATAACTGTGAACAACCGCTTCCACTTTCTTACAATGGTCTGCTGAAATTTTTGACCATTCTTCTTTGGCCAACTGCTCCAGGTCTCTGAGATTTGAAGGGGTGCCTTCTCCAAACTACCATTTTCAGATCTCTCGACAGGTGCTCTATGGGATTCAGGTCTGGAATCATTGCTGGCCACTTTAGATTTCTCCAGTGGTTTTTCTTAAACCATTTTCTAGTGCTTTTTGAAGTGTGTTTTGGGTCATTGTCCGGCTGGAAGACCCATGACCTCTGTGGGAGACCCAGCTTTCTCACACTGGGCCCTACATTATGCTGCAAAATTTGTTGGTAGTCTTCAGGCATTGTTGATGCCTTTTCCCAGAAAGCTCTACTTTTGTCTCATCTGACCAGCGAGCATTCTTCCAAAACGTTTTTGGCTTCCTTAGGTAGGTTATGGCAAACTCCAGCCTGGCTTTTTTATGTCTCTGGGTCAGAAGTGGGGTCTTCCTGGGTATCCTACCATAGAGTCCCTTTTCATTCAGACGCCGACGGATAGTACGGGTTGACACTGTTGTACCCTCGGACTGCAGGAAAGCTTGAACTTGTTTGGATGTTAGTCGAGGTTCTTTCTTTCTTTCTTTCTTTCTTTCTTTCTTTCTTTCTTTCTTTCTTTCAAATTTCTTTTTATTGGTTTTACAAAAATACAGAACACCCCAACACACACCCAACAAAAAAAAAAAAAAACAAATGTTTCACTCTAAGTTGTCAAACACAGCCAACCATGAAGTCCAAGTCTAATCGTAAATGTCCAGAGAGCCATAGAAAGTTCTTCCATGCCATCACTCTCAATACATAATCGTTACAGAATCAAAATACAGTACAATACGTTCAAATGTCCAAATAGGAGCAGCATGGAAAGCGACCATACTATTGCCCATCCCCAATAGCTAAATTAACAATGTACAGCAACAGTGCATATGTCATTCCTGTACTTGTGTAGCGGTGTTATCAAAGAATGAAAGAAAAGGTCCCCATGTACTGTAAAATTTCTTTTCAGAACCGCGAAGAATATATCTAATTTTCTCGAGTCTAAGGTTCATCAGCACATCCCTTATCCAATGCGATATTGTGGGTGGGGCAGCCTCCTTCCACCTCAAAAGAACCAAACGTCGTGCCAGAAGGGTGGTAAATGCAATAACCCTACACCCCCAAGTAGGCAGCCGCAGACCCTCCGGTAAAACTCCAAATATTGATATTAAAGGATCAGGAGTGATTCTGACCCCCAACACTAGGGAGAGGGCTTCAAAAATACCCTTCCAAAATATTTCTAAGCTCGGACATAACCAAAACATATGGATCAGTGTTGCATCCACCAGCTTACACCTATCACACAAAGGGCTGATTTCTGAAAAGATTCTGGACAATCTTACTTTAGAATAGTGTACCCGATGTACTACCTTAAATTGAATCAGAGCATGACGAGCGCACATAGATGAATTATGTACCCTGCCCAAAACCTTAGACCACAGTCCCTCTCCGATTGGTATTTGAAGATCCCGTGCCCACAGGTCTTTGAGTCTGGATAAGGACGGAGCTGCCAAATGAGAAATTAGATTAAAAATGCGCTTAATTCCCCCTTTCTCTGTCGGATCCAAAGACATAACATCATCTAAAACTGTTGTAGGAGGTTTATTTGGGAAAAGTGGTATGATACTCTTAACAAAGCTTCTAAGTTGCAGATATCTAAAATGATGAGAATTAGGAATATTAAATCTTTGGACTAACTGTGCAAAAGAGGCAAAAATATCATCCACAAAAAGATCATTTAAATGTGTAAGACCCAGGCTGGACCACAGATGAAAGGCTTTATCAACTGTTGAGGGTACAAAAAAATGATTCGACGCCACTGCGCTAAAAAGGCAAGTACCAACTACACCGTTTTTTTTCCTAAATTGAGAAAGTATCCGAAGGGAGTGAGATAATACCGGGTTATTTCCCGATATCCCAGCTGTCAAGGGCAGTGGCGTACCACACAAGGCGGCTAATGAATTTGGGAGACATGCACATGATTCCATCTGCACCCAAGTGGGACCATTCTCCTTAAGATGGTAATATGACCAATATGCCATACAATTTAAGTTTGCGGCCCAGTAATACAACTGAAAGTTAGGAAGAGCCAAACCGCCCTCGCATTTAGCCCCTTGCAGGAATTCTTTACGTAAACGTGGCTGTTTATTATTCCATATATAAGAAGAAATAATTGAATCCAATTTTTTAAAATATGAAGCGGGAATGAAAATAGGCAAACATTGAAACAGGTATAAATATCTGGGCAATACCGTCATCTTGACAGCATTAACGCGTGCTGCTAGTGAGGTATGCAGTAGTGACCAATTAGCCAGATCAGTTTTAGTCCTAACCAAGAGCCTGTCAAAATTATGCTCACGGAGTCCCTTATATTGCTTGGTTACCAATATTCCCAAGTAATTAAAGCTACTAATATTCACTTTAAAAGGCAAGCTGACTTCACCAATTTCAAATTTGACAACATCTAAAGGCATCAATTCACTCTTATGGAGATTGAGCTTGTAACCTGAGAATCTGCCGAATCGTTGTAGCAGGTCAAGAGCAGGTGGAATCGAAGTTTGAGCTTTAGATATGTAAAGGAGTAAATCGTCAGCGTACAATGAAACTTTATGTTCTATGCCTCCTCTATTTATTCCTGTTATATATCGGTTAGATCTAATAGCTACTGCAAGAGGTTCAATGGCCAAAACGAAAAGCAGAGGGCTTAAAGGGCAACCTTGACGTGTCCCACGATATAAATTAAATGGCTCTGAAAGCTCATTATTAGTTAAAACCTTAGCCACAGGTCTAGAATATAATAATCTAATCCAAGATATAAATGTAGCCCCAAATCCAAACTGTTTTAGCGTCTCGAACATATAGTTCCATTCCACCCTGTCAAAAGCCTTTTCGGCATCCATAGCTATAACACATTCAGAGACAGACTGGCTAGGAGTGTAAATTATGTTAAATAACCGACGGATATTGAAAAAGGAACGTCTATTTTGAACAAAGCCTGTCTGATCATGGGTTATAATATTTGGTAAAACAGACTCCAAGCGATGTGCAAGTACTTTAGCTAGTATTTTGTAGTCTGTATTTAAAAGAGAAATAGGCCTGTAAGATCCAAGTTTCAATGGATCTTTATCTTTTTTCGCTAACAATGTAATGCAAGCTTGATTTAAAGTAGGTGGAAGGTAACCTAAGGACAGGGACTCACCATACACAGCCGTCAGAATGGGAGTCAACTGCCGAGCAAATTTTAAATAAAACGCACTGGGGAAACCATCTAAACCAGGCGCTTTCCCAGTTTGGAGCCCGGCTATGGCATTCCCAACTTCTTGTTGAGTCACCGGCTTATCCAGTTCTAAGACAATTTCTGGAGATATCTGTCGAGATTCCAAATCCTTAAAAAAACTTAGCATGGCCTCTGTGTCCCTGGGAGCCTCTGAAGTATATAATTCACTATAATAATTCTTAAAAGCTGTATTAATTCCCGACTGATCCGTAATAGTTTTACCATCCAATGTGATGCCGGTGATAGTAAATTTTGATTTAACACCCTTTAGTTGCCTAGCCAAAATTGAGCCCACTTTGTCCCCGTGTTCATAAAAATTACTTCTACTCCTATTCAGCAGATTCTCCACAAAGTATGACGAAACACAGTCATATTCTGATTTGAGACGAAGTCGCTCTTTATACAGAGCAGGAGAAGGAGATTGTGCATAAGTATTATCAAGATCTGCTATTCTCCGGTCCAAGTCTAAAAGTTTTGCATCGGTTTTTCTCCTTTTGGCAGCCATATAAGAAATGGTTTGGCCCCGTAAATAGGCCTTGAGTGCCTCCCAAATTACTGAAAAAGAAACCTCAGGGGTGGTATTGATATCTAAAAACAGCGTAATCTGATCAGAAAGAAAATTTACAAAAGCCTCATCTGCTAGTAAAAGTGAGTTAAACCTCCAATTCCTGCTGGTAGCACCTGCTTCCGGTAAATTTAACTTCAGCGCAAGAGGTGCATGATCTGAAATAACTATAGTTTGGTATTCACAGGAGCGAATATTGGATATTAATCTATTATCAGTAAAGAAATAGTCTATTCTGCTGTATGTATGATGTACATGCGAGAAAAAAGAATATTCCCTATCTTTTGGATGTAAAAAACGCCATACATCGGAAACACCAAGTTCTAAAAAACAAGATTGGAGGTAAGAAGCTGATTTGGATGCAACCCTGCCAAACCTATGCGACGACCTATCGAGCAAAGGATCCAAACAAAGGTTAAAGTCACCACCCATTATAAGTAAATGGGAGTTAACATCAGGGAGCAATTGAATAAGTCGTACGAAAAACTGCGCGTCATCAAGATTTGGAGCATAGACACTCGCTAAAATTACCTTTATGTTGTAAAGGCTACCCTGTACTATAATGTATCGACCATTTGGGTCCGCTATGATTCCAGTGGGAGTAAAAAAGATATTTTTATTTATCAATATAGCTGCCCCTCTTGCTTTAGCTTGAAACGTCGAATGGAAGAGCTGCCCCACCCACTCACATCTCAGACGCGAATGATCTGACCTTCGAAGATGGGTTTCTTGAAGAAAGGCGACTGCCGTCCTCATTCGTTTCAGGTGGACCAATACTTTCTTTCTCTTAACCGGGTGGTTAAGGCCTTTAACGTTCCAGCTTACTAGATCAAGGTCACTGTTCATGACGCTCCTCTGTGTAATATTATATAGACAATAGTCAGCATTAAACCCAAAAAATATAGTAACATTTTGACAGCATTAATGACAAAGTGACAGCAAATGACAATATTACAATGAGTGAAACCACCACCCCTTAACCCACCTCGAACCCCTAAGGCGAAACTAGCTGTCAGAGTAAACAGCACACCTTCCCGAACTAACGCTAAAACTTCCAGATAGAGCCTAATAACTCTAATCCCTCACCCGCTAAAGTAATAACATAATGATCCCCATGACTGTGAAAACCCCATATTGAAAACTTCTATAACAAAAGACCCCAAGTATGGGGGGACAAAACAAAAACAACGAACCCGAGTTTGCACCGATACTCGCAGGTCCATCAACCTGCCCAGAAAATAAAATATCACCATTACTTCAGTATGAGCACGTCCTTCATATAATTAACTAAGTAACTAAATGCCAACGCTAGCAACAATCAGAATCGATATGCCACGTGTCTTCAGCAGGGGAAAAAAGAAACAAAAAAACAGCACAACGTTGAGCAATTTAAACATGTAGCTAGCAAACTGGCAGCAATGAGCAATGGTCATAAACGAAAACTGTCACAAACATACATGAACAAAACTGAATCGAGTCAATGTGCAGCACCATCGAGCTTTTGGATGTAATTATTCGCTTCATCAACCGACCCGAACCAAACGCGGGTGCCGTCAGCCTGAACGATCCGAAGCCGAGCAGGGAAGAGCAGCGAGGGCCGAAGACCCTTCTCGTATAGCGCAGCCATCACCGCGCCGTAGGGTTTCCTTTGGCTCACCACCTCCGGAGTATAATCCTCATACACTCTGAAAGCGTGCCCCTGGTACTCGAGCGAGCGTCTCTTCCGTGCCTCCCGGACCAGCAGCTCCTTATTCTGGTAGCGATGAAAACAAACCAGGACGGGCCTTGGCTTCCCGTTAGCTGGTTTGGAGGTTGGATTACGATGGGCTCGATCCAACTCCGGAGCAGTTGGGAAAATTCCGCCCCCCAGCAGCTCCTTCAAAAGTTGGGAAAAGAACTTTGTCGGCTGCGGGCCTTCGATACCTTCAGGTAAACCCACAAGGCGAACATTGCAGCGACGATTTCTTCCCTCGATGTCATTTAGTTTAGCCGATAGCCGCTTGTTATCGAGCCGAAGTGCGTCACATGTTGTCTCAACACGTTCCAATCGTTGGTAAAGGGACTCCGCATTCTCCTCTAAGGAGACCAACCTCTTGTCATGGTCACTAACAGTTTGTTGGAGCCCATCAAGTTTCCCGTTGAGTTCGGCAAATGAAGACTTTAAGTCCTCCAAGAGAGTCGACCGGTGTTCGGCTAAAATGGCTACTAGCATCGACTCGCTAACCGGCGTGGTATCGGCGTCGGGCTTGCCGACCAGTTTAGTCTGCTTTGGCGGCATCGTTACACTCCAAGCAACAAAAAAGCAAGGCACAAATCAAAAGTTAAGGTTGAGCAATCATCAGGCAGGTTATATACTGGTGGGGAATAAAGTTCGATGTGTTTAGCGGGAGAGCGAGGCAAACACGTCTCTACTCCATGCCTGCCCCGTTAGTCGAGGTTCTTTAGCCACCATCCGCACAATTTTTCGTTGAAATCTCTCATCAATTTTTCTTTTCCATCCACATCGAGGGAGGTTAGCCACAGTGCCATTGGCTATAGACTTATTGATGACACTGCGCATGGTTGACACAGGAACATGCAGGTCTTTGGAGATAGACTTGTAGCCTTGAGATTGCCCATGCTTCCTCACAATTTTGCTTCTCAATTCCTCAGACAGTTCTTTGGTCTTCTTCCTTTTCTCCATGCCCAATGTGGTACACACAAGGACACAGGACAGAGGTGGAGTCAACTTTAATCCATTTTAACTGGCTGCAAGTGTGATTTAGTTACTGCCACTGCCTGTTATGTGCCACAGATAAGTAACAGGTGCTGTTAATCACACAAATAAGAGAAGCATCACATGATTTTTCAAAGGGTGCCAATACTTTTGTCCAGCCCATTTTTGGAGTTTTGTGTAAATCTATAACGATTTGATTTTTTTCCCATTCTCGTTTGTGTTTTTTCATTGCAAGCAAAATAAATGAAGATATTACTAACCAAGCATTTGAATTTAGCAATTATTTTCTGGGAGAAATTGAGCATTATCTGACTTGCAGGGGTGCCAATACTTTTGGCCAGCACTGTAAATATTCTTGTAAGTTAATTTTATTGCTGACACTGTGTTTCCTATAACCATAGGTTTAATTCACTTGGTGGATCATAAAATATCTAATATGTAAAAAATGTAATTTAAATCTCTGTCTGTCTCTCTCTCTCTCTCTCTCTCTCTCTCTCTCTCTCTCTCTCTCTCTCTCTCTCTCTCTCTCTCTCTCTCTCTCGTCCTCCTTCCTTCCCTTTCCTCCCTCCCCCTCTCTCTCATGCACTATTTGAAGCTGGTCAGAAACTGGACACCCTACACAGGAAAGTCAAGCAGGTCTGTTTGGTGTGTTTTATCAATGACCTATAACACTAATGAAAGTCATTATAGGTTCATCCTAATGTTGTATGCATGACTGTAGACAGAACATCAAGCTCCGGTTTATCTGTGGAACTGGAGACAAAATCTGGACTTAAAGTGGACCCAGTAGAGTGAGCGAGTGCCGGTGAACTCCTCTGACCCAGTGTCAAAATGGCCTCAAGACAGGAGGACATACCAGGTAGCATGAGTAGTTACTGAAACGATAGACACATTTAAAAATTATTGACTAAAAACAAATTGTGGGACAATTAGATGGCCTGGATGAACATATTTTGCATGCAGTGGCGCGGGAAGTGTGGTGCTGGGGGTGCTGCAGCACCCCTGATGTTGGAGGGGGGGGGAGTGTTTTGGTAGATTTTTTTTCCCCCAAATAAATTATTAATTGACACATTAAAACAATATCGTATTTAACCTTGGCGATTAAATACATATGTTGATAAAGTTTTGTTGTTGTTGTTGTTAATAACATGGTCGCCACCTGACGCCTTGCTTGCTACCAGGTCACATTGAATGACACACTAGTGGAAAGGAAAAGTTAACTGTTGACAGACAAGGTGTTAACAAGGCGCAAAAACAATTTGGCAATTTTTTTCTTTACAAAACAGCGAAATTTTCTAAAATTCAATTTGAAGTCGATATTGAAGATGATTATGATAGTTTATAATAATGCCTAGCGAGGAAAAGTTAGCTGCGGATTTAGACTGTGGAGAACTTCAAATAGCTTGTATTGTGGCCATATTATATTTTGTTGTTGCTGTGGCCGTGTAGAGCACTGTTGGATATTCATGGGCAATTTATATGAGTGCTGTGAAAAGTGGGTGTTAAACCGAGGTTTATTGGACCTTTTAGTTTTCAAATGAGTTTGTGTGTCATTGTGCCGTCTAGCTCAGGGATTTGCATTATGATACAGAGGCGCTTTTATTTTCAATACAAAAACTCCAACACACATCGTAGGTGTAATAGAACTGTCTTTCTAGTAGACCAGTAGTAGTACCTAAAGTATCCAGCATGCGTGTGTACTGGCATTGTGCACGCTTTGTATGGAGAAAAAGTGTGTAGCATGACAAATTTGGACTGAAACTGATGTTTTTGGATGGGAAAAACAAAATAAGATCCTTAGCACCCCCTGCTGTGAGTGGTTTCGAGCGCCTCTGTATGCATGTCAATTATTTGACCATGTTATGGCTTACGAAAGGCTTTGTGAATACAAACTAAAGAGAATTGCAATATTTTATCAAAATTAATTTATCAGCTCTAGAACCTGGATCGTCTTCCGGCCTCTTCGGTGCGCTGTCATTGCCCATTGGACTGCCTCGCCACAATATGTGTCACGACGAACAAATGGATATCCCGATACATTCACCGCCTGAAGACTTTGGAGCTAACATATTATGGACAGACCCCATCATCCCAAAGCACAGGTTTAGGAAGACTGCAGAGGTGCATTCCAGTTTTGTTCGTGCTTCTTCATGCATACAATGTTTTGGGTGTGCCTGTATTACAGTAGGTGTTTTTTGTTTGTTTGTTTGTTTTGCTTTGGCATATTGGCAGTTTGAAATATGATTGCACTGTACTCAGCTCAACTCATTTTACAACAAACAGCCATTTGGCAGATATTTAGTCTTAAAACAACTAGGCTCCAAGCTGATCAATAACACAATCTACAGCAACCCATGTAGACAGGTTATCACTACATGTTATTATTAAGTAGTCAGAGATGGGTAGAGTAGCCAAGAATGTTACTGAATTAAGAGTAGCGGTCCTTCAAAATAATATTACACAAGTAAAAGTATAAGTAGTCATTCAAAAAAAAAAAACCTAAGTAAAAGTAAAGTATTCGGTGGAAAGAATACTCAAGTAACGAGTAACATTGTGAGTAACTGCTTACAATGTCATCTATATGATCTGCTATTTATATACTGTACTGTACTATAACTTATTACATAACCATATCAGGCAAAATACAGTGGCACCTCTACTAAGCAGTTAATTGGTCTGAAAGTAGTTTTGTGAACTGAAAATTCAATAAGTAGAGACACGTTTTCCATATAAATGCCCGAACCTGTTCCAAGCCCCCCAAAATTCAGACATAGATCTTTTATAAAGCATAAAAATGCATCAAAATGTGTAACAAATACATGTTACTATTTGATTATTTCACAATTCATTCATTTCATTTCATTTCATGGTTAATACACTAATAGAAAGCTATCGGAACACGAGGGGCGAATGAAGAGGACGCTGGGATACACAAATAGAGTAAAGGTCTGCCTTAGCCAATTGGATCCCAGGAAGATGCTAGGCAATAGCCAATAGCAGAGCAGCTATCAGCAGTGTTGGGCACGTTACTTTAAAAAAGTAATTAGTTATAGACCCTACCCACGTGACGTCACAACTCCTTCCTCCTGACTGGTGCCGCCCACTTGTCCGTCAACACATCATGTTTCGCTGTTACGGCTACGTACATTCCTCCTATTTACGACGTGTTTTTCTGCTCGTTAACATTAATAATCAAAATGGTGAAGGCGTGTGTGGCGGTCGGTTGCATGAAACAAAGAAGATAGACGGAGAAGACGGAGAGACTTGAAGTTCTACCGGATTCCGAGAGACCCGGAGAGAAGAGAGCGAGATGGGCTGCTGCAATTCGACGAGAAAACTGGGCTCCAAACGATTACCACAGATTATGTAGTAGTCATTTTATATCTGGTAAGATGCATTTAATATATATTTAGAGGGTTTTGGGCTGACAACCACAATTAAGATCATTGCTAGGCTAATCGCCGACAACATACACGTATGTATGTAGTGAGAGTGCTATCGCTAAACCATATAAACATTAAAAGCCCTAACTCCATTGACAAACGACATGAAATACATTAGACTTGACAGTGGATGTTAGCAAGAACAAAAGATTTTGAATTGAAAATTTCGTAACTCACCTTTCCAAGCACAAGATAGATTCCTGCCGAATTTTCGTGGACGAGGACCTGTTTCACCCAACCAGCAACGAAGTATTTATAAGCCTCCAAGCTCTTAAAGTTTTTCAAACTTTCGTGAGAATAGGCTGATTTTGTGTGGACAAGATAGTTGTACATATCAGGGTAGCTAGCAGATGTCAGGCAAATACGGCGGAGACAGCGGGTCGAAAAACATCGATTTAGGCATCAAATATGGATCTGGCGAATGGATAAACTGAAGCTTTTCCACATAACGCCTTTTATGCAACGCATCAAGTGAGTTTACGGCATCCGAAAGCACCGGGTCTTCCATGAAATGCATTTTAAATTCCTCGATCAATTGAAACCAATGCTAATACAGAGACAAAATGACGGACAAGGGGGCGGAACCATACAGCGAGTACGTGGTTTTGTGACGTCGGTGGGTAGGGTCTATAGTTACTCACTACTTCTTCCAAAAAGTAACTGAGTTAGTAACTGAATTATTCTATAGTAAAAGTAACTAGTTACCAGGGAAAGTAACTATTTCCGTTACTTTAAAAAGAAGTTGTTGTAAGTCAAAGAATTTGAAATTTTCTGAGCAGTATTCGAGTCAGTTGAATAGAGAAGAACAGACAGGTAGTTGTGTTATAGAACCTTGTAATATTTATTGCGTCTCACCAGCAACAGATTTATCCTACACTTGAAGTGCAACAAAAATAAACAGATTTGAATTGCTCACCACAGATGTCGACAAAAGCTTTGCCCCAGGACATAAATTACACTTTACATGCACGTTCTTTCCTTTAATTTCGACCAACTTGAAATAGTGTTTATATCGCCACCTCGTAAAGGACAAATTTTCCTCTGAATGCTCTGCTATCATATCCCTCTGCATCTGTTTTGCATGTGTGTGTTTGCCGCATGCGCTGTTCCGGTTTGTGTGTGAAAACACCGGCTCTGGAGTACGTGCGCTATTAGGCTCGAGCATTTACGTCACAGACTGGGGGATTACGTGAGATTTGACAACAACACAGCCATATTGGAAGCAGGTCTGGCTCGCGGAACATTAAACTTTAATCAGTTCGATAAAGAGACAAACTCGTTACTAAGGCGAAGAACAGATATGTGATAAAACTTAAGGACTTATTCAAATTAAGTAACGCACCGCTTTTGACCGTCAGTAACGGTAACAGCGTTGTAAAGGCTTAAAAAATAATAAGTTAGATTACCCCGTTACTGAAAAAAATAACGCCGTTATGTAACGGCGTTATTTATAACGGTATTATTCCCAACACTGGCTGTGGTATGTTATGTTGAGTAAACTCGCTGCAAGTAACAGCCCATACTGTATTTTTGCCTTTCGTATCCTGAATTTCTTTCGTAACAAGAGGGAATATTTTCTAGTCGAGACATATCTTATCCTGAAAATTCCATATGTAGAGACATTTGTAAATAGAGGTACCACTGTAAATAAGAAAAAATAAAAAAAATATTTGAATCATTACGAGAAAAATCTGCAAAAATGATACATCACCCATCCAAACAGCATGAGTGCCCTCTGGTTGAGAAAACAATATTTCCTACCATGAAATTAAAATTTATCTTATCTCCGGTTTTCCTTGGCCTTTCGGTGCCAAATAAAAACTAGGAGAGAGGTTGAAATTCACGCTTTTGGGTAATGTTGATGTAGTAGTGCAGCACTCTCCATGAAATAGTTTTTTTTGTTTTGTTTTGTTTTGTTTTGTTTTCTAACAGTGCTTTAAAGACCCCACGTGATTGGGCAGGTCGGCACGATCATAGAACTTCCGACTAAAAGCTTGTGTGTGGTCATGTAACTGTATTGCAGTGTTGTTTTTGGCAGTTGTCTGTTGGACGAAAATACTATTTGTCTTAGTCATATATTAGTCATTTCAAAATGTTTTTATTTTTGTCTAGTTTTACTCAACGAAATCTCATACATATTTGTCTAGTTCTAAGCCACAGGTACTCAAAATGTTTTCGTCTGTAAAAGTCAGTCCAAAAATAAATACAAGCTTCCAACAATTTCAAATGAACATTAACAGATGCGCACATATTGTAGCATCTACAAGGACAACGGCAACTTGGTGTTAATAATACAGATTCAACAGTAAAAGCAGTACATTATTTTCAAATAAACCTACCAAAATGCCACGAACTATGTATAAAAAAAGTTTTCCGACCATTATAATCTTCTGGACTTACTGACCAGAAAAGCCAAGTGACTGCTTTAGACCAGCCGGTTATTTAAGAGGACGCCCGCCATTCTGAAGCTAATGCTAACGTGAGTGTTACACTAACGCTAGGAGTTACATTTAGCGTCTGATGACCAGTCAGCACAGACCTTTAAAGGCTAAAGGAACATTGCATATTCTCTCTCGCCAAGATAAGAAAACAAATCTTACCGTGTTTTCAAACAAGCAAGATGGCGCGCAGCCTGGCTTGATATATATCCTAAACTCCGGTTAGGAGGGAGAGGCGCAACACATCTCACATGTGACAGGACCCAAACACTGCTATGATGCAAGCTGACGTACTCCACGTACAATATGAACATATGTCACGCATTTTGAATGCATGACAGAAACAAGCATTTTCGTCTCGTTGTCGTCTCGTCTGACAAAAACTGGCATTCGACTCGTTATGTTCTAGTCACCCGAGCCACGTTTTTAGCTCAGCATCGTCATATCGTTGCATGAAAAAATTGTTCGTTGACGAAATATTTTTGTTATCGTCACTGTTGACGGCAACAACACTGTTGTATTGTTACATCTGGTTGGTATAATGGAGTTGTGATTATTGTTGCGACGTCTCACTGGTTAAACTGATAGTGTCACTGTGGGGATCTCTGGGAAAAATAAAATAAGAAATGTAACGATTCTAGAGTAGCCCAAAGTAGCAGAGTATGAGTAGCGTTCTTCTTCACAAATATATTAATGTAAAAGTAAAACGTGTGGCATGGTAAAATTATTCTCATAAGTAGATTTTTCTCAACATGTTAAGTAAATATATCAAAGAAAATATAACTTGTTACTACCCACCTCAGAGTACAATATTAGCCAGCTCCTTCATTACTAAAAACAAAACACAAAGTTGGGTTTTTCAATGAAGCTAGAACAGATTATTTCCAGTTCCATTCATTTCTATGGGAAAAAAAGGATTTGAGATATGATAGTTTTGAACTACAAGCGTGAAAGGAATTAAACTTGTACCTCAAGGCACAACGACACTTTGAAACTAATACAAGGTCATCTTAAAGGTTTTGTGTATGCTGGTGCATTTACATTTCTTATGTAACTGCAACTAGGAAAATGTGACAAGTGGACAGATGATGACGGCCGAAAGATTGGAGCCAACTAGGTCTCCTGTTCCCGTTTTGAAATCCAAAGCCAGCTCTTTCATGAGCTCTCTTGCCATAAGTAAGTGGCTGCTCTTTTCTTGTACCTACTGTTTTATTCCATGGAACATATAGATTTTTCAATGTTAACAAAATGTTTGAACAGTAACAGCGAATTTAGCAGTACACTCTGTGCAACATGACCGATTATACTACTGTATTTTAATGTTGGTCATGATGGTGTTATTACAGAGCAGACCCAAGAGAATCTCCAAACTTTTGAGCACCGGGCAGGGCTGACTGATACTGGTTATACACCACATAAGGGCCTCTCTGCTGAGGAGACTCGCTTTCACCGTCTGGCTGATGGAACACAATCTGTGAGTATGGACTGAATACTAAAAAGAGCACCATGAACAGTATTATTAAGAACTATTTCTCCTTAGTGAATGTCAAGTGCGCCGTTATTGACTGATGACCCATTGCCCAAATTCAGCTAGTTGAAACAGGAACTGGTCACCAAACAGTCACAGGGCACATACACGCAACCGCCCACACTCACATTCACACACTGAGTGGAAATTGAAACCAAACTGCCTGCACTGAAGTCAGGCCTAAATTCTCCTTTCTACACCATCTGTGGTCCATTACAAACTTCTTCTAAATTCTTGAATACATATATGGAAATCTTGCACAGCTCTTGCATTGAAGCGTATATGAATTGAGAAAACTAATCAAGTTTTTTGTATTTTTTATTTACTTATTTACTTTATTGGGTAATTTTAATTTATTGCCACAGCCATGACCAGGAGAGGCAATGTAGATACAGTAATTGTAATTTTCAATCAACAGCTCCACCTTCTACCTGCACTACAACAACTTATATTTGTTAAAAGTCTGTTTGGGGAGATTTTTTTTTCTACAGACATATTCATCAAATCCAGAATTATAAAACAAGTGTCATTGCTAAGTGGGCATGGTTTGAAATTGGTCAACAATGCCTTGGTTCTATATTGGTTAAGTGTTGGCTAAATGGGTTAAAGCTGGTTCCATCTTTGTCTGGGTACTTTAAGGTTTTTACATTTTATCACCCGTATAAAACAGTTTCCTAATTTGACACTTGCGAAAACCCGCCCTCCAGCTGCAACACGGTGGCCCCAGATGTATCACTTTTCTATTATTCCAACCAGGGGTGTGACAAAAAATTGACATGGTGATATATCGTGATACTTTGCATCCTAAAAGGTTATCGATAACCTCATGCCAAGAATCGAGATATCATTTTAAAAAGGTGTCAATGTTTAAAAAAAAAAAAAAAAAAATTTCGGGGCGTTTACGGGTCACTCTCTGTTCATTTTAGGGCATTTACAGATCACTTCCTGTTTAGTTTGAGTCTTTGGCTATATATTTCCAGGCCACTTCCTGCTCTGTAACCCAAAATAAACAGGAAGTGACCCATAGAATGCCCCAAAATCAACAAGAAATGACTGAAAATTAACCGGTAATGACCTGAAATTACCTTGCTGCCTGGCATTGGCTGCCACTGATGGCCATAGAAATGCGAGGGGCCCGTTTGAAGTGGGAGGGGTTCATATGCTGCCACTCTCCCAGTTCAAATTGATTGGACGTCTACTAGAGATAAACTCACAGCAAAAGGAAGAAGATAGCTTGTTTTTCTGTTTATTAGTTGTTTTGTAGAATATCCTAAAATGATTTACTGACTGATGTATCATCGGCCAGTATGAGATCATCGTTATCGTGAGCTTTATATCGCAAATCGTCTCGTATCGTGAAGTACCAAGAGGTTCCCACCCCTAATTCCAACCCCGCAAACCCTCTTGTGGCAAGTCTTGTTGTCACAGAAAGTTTATTGTATACTATAAATTAGACGTCAGAGTCTTGTTTTGAAGCTGACAACCAGATGTAAAAGATCCGAGCCGTCACATTAATGGAGTTAGTGACAAAATTTGCCGGATGACACTTAATTACATCTGTCATAAGCATTCATGAATGCCCATGACAGTGTCATGTCATAATTATGACAGTGATATGACAGTCTTATGACACCACTGTCAAATAAAGTGTTACCTACTAGCCCAAATAATTTAACAAATATGCCAAACTAGACTAGTGGCTTATAGTTCTAAAATTACTGTATGTTTTATTGACAATTTCTTAAAATAGTTGCCTTATTTCAAATCCTTATGAGGCTCACTTCCACCCAATCGCTGCAAAATATACGTGTTTGTTATTCAATTTAATATTGCTATTCATGTATTTTAAGATATTCGTCAGGTTTATTTTACACAACAGAACTTTCAAATGTTCAAATCAGCGTTACTTCAAATTGCTGAAAGGGGAGAAAAAAGTTGCACGTGTCACACTTGGAGCGGACTCACGTGCAGAATTCAGTCTTTTAATGAACACAAATAATCAGAAGCAGTAACAAACTGAGGGCGCTCCAGAAGGAGGAAATAACAAGCTATGAAATAAAATGGTACAAACGGGAAACAAGAGAGCCAGGCAAAAACGCACTGGAGTAGAATACTATAACAAAGGACTTTGCATTAAGCATAAAAAACAAACTGTAGAATACTATGAATAAACTCACAACGTAGAATATCTTGGACTATGAATATGGGCTGTAGTGAAGACAAAGGACGAAGACACTTTGGCACGAGACTAGGGAGTGACAAACAATTTAAGCACATGATGAATAGGACACAGGTGGGAACAATTGGTAATCATAATCAGAGACAGGTGAGACAGCAGGAAGGGTGAGTGGTGGAAACAGGAGGGTGAGGCTTCAAAATAAAACAGGAAGAGAATATACCAAGACGTGACAACCCTCACCCAGGCGTGACAGCGTGTATTGACCAGATTTCTTTACCTGTAAATTAGTGGTGTTTATAAAGGGCATTTCATACAAACTGTTTACCATAGTTGAACACATTTATTAAAGACTTTATTATGCGGTGATTCACTGTCAAGAAGATAGTGTCACAGGACTGGCAAGCAACTTTTCTTGATTTAAAAAAAGATCATCTGATATTTTAAGACTGAACTGAAGACAGAACTCATCCTGTTCATTTCCTAAAAGGATTATCAGCATGTTTTAATCTGACTGTGATGTAATATGTGTTTACGCCTCCCCTTTCATGCATGTTTTTATGCAAATGTATAATTGATATGAAATACCATGTAGAAACGTATCCATCGTACTGTAGATGTAGTCAGTCACTTTATGCAAATTAAATAAAAGACAAACAGAATTCAACCATGCAGGAGCTACTGTCAGTCACAATTTACACCAATCTCCGTATACATCAGTGCTTCTCAATTATTTTCTGTTACGCCCCCCCAAGGAAGACGTAAATGTTTCGCGCCCCCCCCAACTCTCTGCCGCCACTGTAAATAGTATCATTTGTCTATAATATTACTATTATAAGTACGCCTCAGCCTGACATTGTGTCCTTGTTTTCTATTAAAGAAAAAAAGTAACACAGATCAACTTATAATAAAGTATAACTTTATTAACATTGTTTTGCTTGTAACAGAAAAGACAACGCGCATCAATTTGCCTGAAGTTAAAAAAAAAAAAAAAATCACATCCAAACTGTAAAAATACACGCAAGGTGCATTTTTGACCATTTGATACTGAAAAATAAAATGTAATAAAATCAGTAAATAATAACAAATTCAAAATGATTAGAAACATTTACTCTTCAAGACAACATGCCAAAAAATTTGACCGAAAAAACCAAAACGGAATACAAGGGGGGGGGAAAGTGTCTTTGGACAGAAGCAAAGTTTTTATTTTCGCTGATTCACCACAGTGCTCACTGGTTTACTGATATAACACTGACAAAGCGGGACGATTGTGACAATTGGCAATATTCGGCACGTTTTCGCTGAAAAACAATCAAGCGGCTTATCAATGAGATTGAGGTCTAATGTCTTTAAGTGGCGTCTTAACTGATTTGGCTTCAGACTCTCCGCTATAGTCATTTTTAGACTCAGTAAACAGTGGTCTTTCCTCATTCCCACTATATTAAAAGTCAAAGCCAAAAGGCAAACGGCCCGGAAAAAGCGCATTCTCGGCGGCCAAGGGAGAACCGTAGGTGAGGGCGGTGTTCGTGACGATCCCAAGCCGAAAACGGCACTTCTCGGCCGGACACGTGAGAACCGGTGTAGGTTCACCTACACATGAAGACAGTCGGTCGCTGCGTGAGTCCAGCTCTGCATAGTCTCTTCCGTGTGCTCTTGCTTACTTCAAAAATACTGCACGCACTTTGAAAATGAGAGCGCCACTGCCACCCACGGAGTGGATGTGCAAGTACACTTTATTCTAGTACGGCAAAAAAAAAAAAAAAAAGCGTGTTCCCGAGGTCACTCGCGCCACCCCTGGCATCGCTCTGCGCCCCCCTGGGGGGGCGCGCACCACCATTTGAGAAGTACTGGTATACATACACGCATCCTATTCTGTTTAGAGATTTTCTAGTGAGTGTGGCCAAAGCAGATGAGAAAGGAGGACTCATTAATTTCATTGTTGAGCCTTATCTTGCACTTTTTTTTAGCCTTATCTTGCACTTTTTTGATGGATTTGTGTCCAAAATATGATCTGATGTTATTTTAAAGTCACTTGTTGTAGCACCTTTAAGAAAATTTCTCAAAATTGCGACAAAAGCATGACAACTGACACCTGCCGAAGGCACCATATTTACCTACACAATGAACACATAAAAACCCACACGCACGCACCCCTCCCCACAGACACACACACAGAGGTGAGTACAGTAGCCAAAATTTGTACTAAAGTAAGAGTAGAGTTACTTCAAAATTATATTACTCAAGTAAAAGTAAGTTATCCAAAAATTTCCTTAAGTAAAAAAAAAAGTACTTGTTGAAAAGAATACTGAAGTAATGTGTAACATCCTGAGTAACTGCTTAAAATGTTAGATTTATTTTAATTATATGAAAATGAATGATTTTTTTTTTGTTTTTTTTTTTTAACATAACCACATTAACCCTTAAAAGTCTGGGCCTATTTTGTTCGATTTTGTAGCTGGGAGCTACGACAAAGTGTTGGTAGCCTATAAATCATTCTTTTCCTTATTTGTAAAACAGATTCTAAAACACAACTTGTTTTCAATATTATGGATTTAACAGAGGCACAACACTACCTCTACGTAATAGTACGACTTTTTTCCCGTTGTAACAGTTGTACTTTTTTTTCTCAGCGCAACAGTACATAGTACCAGACTTTTTTTCTTGTAGTAATAGTATGACTTTTTCTCATACTATTACTACGAGAATAAAAGTCGTATTATTTCGTTGGACTTATGTCGCTGAATAAACTGCTACTTACTTATGTAGTGCTTCGCCTCCGTTAAAATCCACGATATTGAAAGCTTCTTGTTTCAGAATTGGTTTTACAAATGAGAAAAAGGAAATCCTTCATATATTGGCTCATCTACATCAAATCTTTATCAATAGAATGATTTATAGGCAACCAACACTTGGTTGTAGCTCCCAGCTCTGTAGTAGCTTTTCAACATAAGTTATGTAATGGCGAATCTAAATAATACTGTGCATCTCCTGAGTCTATATTTCAAAATCTGCTTCATAAATAAGGAATTCTTCTGTCTTTGGCTCATCGACAATAAATTATAATCAATAGATGGCTTTATATTGATACTTCATCGTAGCTCCCAGCCAAGGTACATGTACTTAATAGTGTGTAGTGGTTTACCCTATATAATGATATGAGTTAAAAAAAATGAATGAATGAGAAAAATAAAGAATGGGCGAGAAAAAAATGACAGAAGTAAAAAGATATACATATAAATAGTTAACATTGACGCAAAAAAAAAAAAAAAAATCACATCAAAGCAAAACTACAAAAAAAATCTTTGAATAATGAAAAAAAAAAAGTTAACATCAAAGCAAATTCAAATATTGGAATAAAATAAAATAAAATAAAAAAGGTTGAAGAAAAAAGTGCAGGATATATACAATGGGGCAAATAAGTATTTAGTCAACCACTAATTGTGCAAGTTCTCCCACTTGAAAATATTAGAGGCCTGTAACTGTCAACATGGGTAAACCTCAACCATGAGAGGCAAAATGTGGGGAAAAAACAGAAAATCACATTGTTTGATTTTTAATAATTTATTTGCAAATCATGGTGGAAAATAAGTATTTGGTCAATACCAAAAGTTCATCTCAATACTTTGTTATGTACCCTTTGTTAGCAATAACGGAGGCCAAACATTTTCTTTAACTCTTCACAAGCTTTTCACACACTGTTGCTGGTATTTTGGCCCATTCCTCCATGCAGATCTCCTCTAGAGCAGTGATGTTTTGGGGCTGTCGTTGAGCAACACGGACTTTCAACTCCCTCCTCATCCCGTAGCGTCAAAATGATATCAAGAACGGGGAGCAAAAATCCCAGAACCACACGAGGGGACCTAGTGAATGACCTACAGAGAGCTCGGACCACAGTAACAAAGGCTACTATCAGTAGCACAATGTGCCGCCAGGGACTCAAATCCTGCACTGCCAGACGTGTCCCCCTGCTGAAGAAAGTACCCGTCTGCGGTTCACTAGAGAGCATTTGGATGATCCAGAAGAGGACTGGGAGAATGTGTTATGGTCAGATGAAACCAAAATAGAATTTTTGGGTGAAACACAGGTTCTCTTGTTTGGAGGAAAAAGAATACTGAATTGCACCATACCCACTGTGAAGCATCGGGGTGGAAACATCATGCTTTGGGGCTGTTTTTCTGCAAAGGGACCAGGACGACTGATCTGTGTAAAGGAAAGAATGAATGGGGCCATGTATCGAGAGATTTTGAGTGAAAATCTCCTTCCATCAGCAAGGGCATTGAAGATGAGATGTGGCTGGGTCTTTCAGCATGACGATGATCCCAAACACACAGCCAGGGCAACAAAGGAGTGACTTCGTAAGAAGCATTTCAAAGTCCTGGAGTGGCCTAGCCAGTCTCCAGATCTCAACCCCATAGAAAATCTGCAGAGCGAGTTGAAAGTCCGTGTTGAGAAGAACAGCCCCAAAACATCACTGCTCTAGAGATCTGCATGGAGGAATGGGCCAAAATACCAGCAACAGTGTGTGAAAAGCTTGTGAAGAGTTACAGAAAACGTTTGGCTTCCGTTATTGCCAACAAAGGGTACATAACAAAGTATTGAGATGAACTTTTGGTATTGACCAAATACTTATTTTCCACCATGATTTGCAAATAAATTCTTTAAAAATCAAACAATGTGATTTTCTATTTTTTTCCCCACATTCTGTCCCTCATGGTTGAGGTTTACCCATATTGACAATCACAGGCCTCTCTAATATTTTCAAGTGGGAGAACTTGCACAATTGGTGGTTGACTAAATACTTATTTGCCCCACTGTACGATAAACTATGAAAGTAACTGGCATAAAACTGCAATGTCAGTCCAAGTCAGTTTGGACACCACATCATCTCCACTCCTTCATGCAAATTAAGTAGCATTTTTGAATGTCGAATAGAGTCATGGAGGAGCTATCCCTCATGTGGAGATATCCCTTACGTGTTTACTATCAAGAATTGATCAGTTTGGACACCACATAATCTCCACTCCTTCATGCAAATTAAGTAGCATTTTTGAATGTCGAATAGAGTCATGGAGGAGCTATCCCTCACATGGAGATATCCCTTACGTGTTTAATATCAAGAATTGATCTTATATCATTCTATTTTAGGCCAATTTCAAGTAAAACTCAATTTACCTACCCCACATGTGTACAGGTTCCATAGTTGTCTTTGTTTACCTGAAATTTAGCCGCAAGTACACAACGCATGTTTAAAAATAGCAGAATTAGGTGCTTTTTTTGTTTTTTTCGCTTCGACTTAAAAAAAAAATGTTTTTTTGCTTCGATATAATTTTTTTTGCTCTGAAGTAAAAAACAAAAAACAGACAATGTTTCGATGTCAAATTCTTTTTTTTTGCTTCAACCTTAGGTTTTTTTTTTTTTACTTAACATGCTATTATATCCCAGGGCACATGTTATGTTTGTTTTTTGCCTAAACTATAATATTTCTTAAAAAACACTTTTTTTTCTTCAACGTCAACTTTTTTTCCCTCTTCTCTTCTGTCTTTTTTTTTTCTTGTTCTTCCATGTCCCATTAAGGCAGGGGTCAGCAACCCGTCGCTGTAGAGCCACATGCGGCTCTTTAGCACTGCCTTAGTGGCTCCCTATAGAAGTTTTTAAAAAATGTTCAAAAATGGAAAAAAATGGGGGAGGGAAATATATTTTTGTTTCAGTATGGTTTCTGCAGGAGGACATTTTCTAATTTATAACTAATGTATTGAAGTTAAACTTGAGGTGGCATCATACAACAGAGTAGTCACGTGTGTGTCATTCTTTATAGGATGCACTGCAGAGAAAATGAACATTTATTCATGAAGGCTCATTATATATTTGTGGCCAATTTAGTCATTTTGATAGTAGGCTACTATAAAGCTAATGTACTAGATACCAAGGGCGTAAGTTTGGTTTCAACATTGGTAGGGACGATATAACAGCATAACCTGCATGTACACTTTTTGCTGCGGACAGGACATTAATAAGATCAAACAAATTGGGTGAATGGGGATCAGGGCTACATTTCTCACAAATATGAACCTGATTAATTGATAGGCTAAATGATCAATGCAAAAATAAATTTGTATTGACTTATGCTAACTTTCACGTGTATTGGTCCAGGTGATACACTGTTCTATTCAAACCTTTTTCAAAAACTACTAAACATTTTGAAAACTTCCACAATAATTGTCTGGATTTTATTGAACATAAATTATATCACACACACAATAAATACAAAGTTTTTAATAATCTCTTGACTATCCAGGAATGCTAAAAAATAAACTTTTGTCTTAAGACCACTCAACATTGTCTATCTAAATAAATAACTTAAATATAACTGAAAAAAAAACGTCTTAGTCAGAGTATAACAAAAATAAATACCATATTCGCCCAAAGACTGTGTTTTTTGCATTGTAATAACACTTATATTTGCGGTCTAGAGTCATACCCATTCACGACGCTAGATAGCGCCAGATATCATTGAAGCGATGATCTGTCATGATAGATCTCAGCTACTCTCCCCATTCATGACGCTAGATGGCACCAGCAAGCGATGTTCTGTCATAACAGATCTCAGCTACTCCTTTTAGTTCAACCAGTTAGCATTATTTTATTGTAATGTTTTTCCTTATTCAGATTTGCTTCAAGACTACAGTTACAGTTAGACTTCACTTTGATGGTTCATGCAGTTATTGACAATTTGTTGTTTTATCACAATAGATTGGTTTATTTACATTTCAAAAACCAGAAGCCATTCATTTACGAAAGTGATTGCACTTTAGTTTACATATTTAAATGTTCAGATATTAAAATTTGAATGAGGCAAAATAACATGTTTTTTCTCTCAAATATATTGTTATAATCATTTGTTTCCGATGTACTGTAATTATTTTCTGTATAAAAATTAATTTGGTGTTCAAAAAGTCTTTTTTCAAACTTGAGTCTTGAAAAAGAGGGGGTTGTCTTATAATCAGGGCCGTCTTATATTCGGGCCAATGCGGGATATAAAAATGGAGCCTTCCTTCAGATAAAACACTACTGCTTTTGTCCACAAGCACAGCCAATCTCAACAAAAAATGAAAACGTTTTACCTCGGTTATGATTAATGTATGATTATCTTAAAAATCTGCATAGGCTGCAAATAACATTTTTTAAATAAATAATGTAGAAAATAAAATAAGACATTTTAAACAAATGCAAGTCATCAACCAATCAAACATGTGTTTGAGGGGAAAAAATGGACTGGCACATTCAGCGAGTGAAAAGGGGTAAATGTACTAGTCTGAACATACTGGTAATGAAAATAATTCACTTAATTATGGTAGGGTCAATTCTATCTTTACAACATGGTAAGACAATCTAAATTACCCATATACCTGAACTTATTATATAATGCAAATAAGGTTGCTTAACAGGTGGTGGGTAGTTTTTATTTTTTATTTTTTGGTCCAATATGGTTCGCGCAACATTTTGGATTGCCGACCCCTGCCTTTGGGTCTCCGTAAAAATGTAATATAGTAAATTATACCCAAAAATGTCCTTAGGTTAAAGTAAAGTTGGAGATTTAGAAGATACCAACCAAAAAGTACAAATTACATAAAAAAAACTACTTTGTTACTGTAACGAGAGAAAATGTAATTCGTTACTTCCAGCACTGGCTATCTAACTGTGAGAATTGAACAGAACACAATGTTATACTTGAGAGAGTGTGATGTGAACGCAGGCTAGAACCAAAAAAAAAAAAAAACTTTCATGGTAAACACATTATGTAACAGACTCGTTGCCATGCAACCTCTGATATGTGTGCTACAATCCCTTTATGAGCTCACTTCACGACACCAACTGTCACAGGCCTCCCGCACGCATTTGTGTCGTTGCTCTTCTGAATTATGGAAATAATAAAGGACGCAAACGTCAGGGAACGTCAAAAAGACATCATTATAAAAAGGTAGGTCCAACTCATTTTTTTTTCTTGAGAATTCAACGATAGACACCGGAAGCAGGCCGCGCAGTAGTTTTTTCGTGCTACTGACGGCCAGCACCATGGAGGCTACACAGCCTTTAAATTGCACATTTGCCGGAATGTGTACATTTTTGGATCGTTCGGAAGCCAACTTCTTGGATATTGTCGTGATGTGAGTCAGGCCTTTTGAGCGAATACTGTTTTCAAGTACAGTTGACATGTAGCATCGTTAGCTTGCTTTGTACCGAGCTAGCTATTACGGCGACAAATATGGCTAGCCTGTTTAACATTGACGTCGTTTCGAGTACAAATATTCGCCCCCCAAAAATGCAGATATTCGTTACTTTTAACACGAGCACATAAATCCACCGTCAATACAAGGTTATTATGATTATAATCTTCCTGCGGCACTTAAAAATGTGTCGAGGCTATTCCATTGTATACTAAAAACAACAAACCTAAAACGGTTTATATTACGTGATCAAATGATTTCAAAATATCAAATCAGTTAAGAGTGACAACCGCGACTTTGACGTATATCATTTATAGTGGAGTATGTTATGCTTTAACACCTCGGTAGACCAACCATAATTGTCAGTTACGATTTATTTGCTGACTTGTTCATTTGCATGTTCATAGGGAAGGTCAACAAAACAATACGCCCTCTTTTCGGGACAGGTGATTGGTCCTGAGGGATTTTGACGTTATCAGCTTGTCTGCATGTTGTGGGGAAACTTGATGAGCCCTTTCCAGGTGTCATTGTGTATTCAGGACTATTTGCTCAGTAGTGGATCAATGACGAGATGTCTCCAAAACTAGACTTTTCGTAGTACAGCTATATTCGGAACCTCCAGATTATCCATTGAGGAAAATAGTTTAACAAATCTGAGGTGGGGTGTCTTAATGAAGTAATAGTTTGAGGTTTTGGGAGGATTTGTTTGATTTGTTGTTTGTGTGCCTTGCAGAAGCTGAGAATGACAATAGGGGACTTCAAGGACGACAGGCTAACAACATCAGCACAATCCACCCCAAGTGGCACCCCCTGCGTCACTCCCTCGGTCACCCCCTCTGTTACACCGACTGTCACCCCCTGTGTCAGTCCCCTTGCGTCACCTGCTGTTGTTCGCAGGTAAGCGGTACATTGCACTCGTACAGTGGGGCAAATAAGTAGTCAACCATTAATTGTGCAAGTTCTCCCAGTTGAAAATATTAGAGATGCCTGTAATTGTCAACAAGGGTAAACCTCAACCATGAGAGACAGAATGTGGGAAAAAAAACAGAAAATCACATTGTTTGATTTTTAAAGAATTTATTTCCAAATTAGAGTTGAAAATAAGTATTTGGTCACCTACAAACAAGCAAGATTTCTGGCTGTCAAAGAGGTCTAACTTCTAACGAGGTCTAAGGAGGCTCCACTCGTTACCTGTATTAATGGCACCTGTTTTAATTCATTATCGGTATGTCCACAAGCTCAGTCAGTCACATTCCAAACTCCACTATGGCCAAGACCAAAGAGCTGTCGAAGGACACCAGAGACAAAATTGTAGACCTGCACCAGGCTGGGAAGACTGAATCTGCAATAGGTAGAACGCTAGGTGTAAAGAAATCAACTGTGGGAGCAATTATTTAAAAAATGGAAGATGTACAAGACCACTGATAATCTCCCTCCATCTGGGGCTCCATGCAAGAACTCACCCCGTGGCGTCAAAATGATATGACCTAGTGAATGACTTACAGAGAGCTGGGACCAGAGTAACAAAGGTTACAGTAACACAATGCGCCGCCAGGGACTCAAATCCTGCACTGCCAGACATGTCCCCCTGCTGAAGAATGAATGAATGGGGCCATCTATCGAAAGATTTTGAGTGAAAATCTCCTTCCATCAGCAAGGGCATTGAAGATGAGACGTGGCTGGGTCTTTCAGCATGACGATGATCCCAAACACACAGCCAGGGTAACAAAGGAGTGGCTTCGTAAGAAGCATTTCAAGGTCCTGGAGTGGCCTAGCCAGTCTCCAGATCTCAACCCCATAGAAAATCTGTGGAGGGAGTTGAAAGTCTGTGTTGCCCAACGACAGCCCCAAAACATCACTGCTCTAGAGGAGATCTGCATGAGGGAATGGGCCAAAATACCAGCAACAGTGTGTGAAAAGCTTGTGAACAGTTACAGAAAACGTTTGGCCTCCGTTATTGCCAACAAAGGGTACATAACAAAGTATTGAGATGAACTTTTGGTATTGACCAAATACTTATTATCCACCATGATTTGCAAATAAATTCTTTCACAATCAAACAATGTGATTCTCTGGTTTTTTTTTTTTCCACAGTCTGTCTCTCATGGTTGAGGTTTACCCGTGTTGACAATTACAGGCCTCTCTAATATTTTCAAGTGGGAGAACTTGCAGAACTAGTGGTTGACTAAATACTTATTTGCCCCACTGTAGTTGGAGCACGTGCTTTGTGTCTAAAACTGGTGCTCTGCCTCATGATTTATCACTTGGCATCCGAGTTGCATCTTCACAACACACACTATGCCTTTGGCGGGATTACAGGAGCTGGTTCCAGCGGAATACTGTGCCCTTTCTCACAGCGGGAGAGTCGAGTAGTGTTAGCCCCACAGCAGACATGGGTGGAAACCAGGGAGGAGAGGACAGATGGAGCTTCTTTGGAACTCGCTCTGTGGTACAGAAGTCCCCCACTCACCCAGGCTCTGAACCCAACACAGGTGAGGGACACTTTTGAGTGCATGACAGGCTGGTTCAGTTCATTGTCAGCCATTTATTTCAAAGAAATATTTATCTTAAACACTGCTTTATTGAACATCCCACCCTCGAGCTCATGGAGTTTTATTGTTCCAGATTAGAAAAAGCACAAACATTTTCAAGAAAAACTAAATTTCACAAAACTGTAACCAGTAGTTACTTGTTGCTTTCTTACACTTTTCATTTATTTGTCTCACTTGATATTGGGGGCGGCGTGGTTCATTGATAGTTGTACCCCAACGCAGAGGTTGTGGCTTTGATTCCTCTCCCTTGTGACCTTGTCTAAGTATCCTTGAGCAAAACATTGAACCCCTCGTTGCTCATGATGCTGCATCATCATAAGGTAATTGAGTATATAGTGTCAAAACACATCAAGGACCGTGGGGGTTAAAAAAAAGCGTAGGTCCATTAACCATTTGTTTTTTGGACCACAAACCTTAATGCTGCCGTCATGTGGTGTCATAATTATAGTAAATACCAGTTGTAGAGTCAAATTGGATGAGATCACCCCCTCCAGTCATATTTTCTACTGGAGAACTTGGATTTTAGTATGATACTCATTTTCCCGCTACGGTAAAAAACTTAAATATTTCTAAGAAGCGTTATCGTCAATTTGTGCGTTTGTTTTTGTTTTTTGTTTTCTTTTTACCCCAACATCATAATGTAGTGTACATGGTTGTAAAATTCTTATTTTCTAACCAAGTGTTTGCAATGTTTCGTTACAAAGACTTACCTTTAATTTTGATGCATTCTCTTACTGTAATAGATGAATTTAGAGGTCTAAATTAGCTTTGCCCCACACAACATACCAAAATTAAGCCATTGTCTGCTATGTTTTGTTTTTTGCTACTACAACAAAAGCACATAAGCAGGACACACTCCTGTTGTCATTTTCAATGTTCTTGGTGTTGTGCCCCTTAAAGTGGATAACAGTGTTACGTATGGGTTATTATTACCTTGTTGTAAAATGAAGATTAGAGTTACAGTACACTATGTAGCACAGTACACTATGTAGCACAGTACAGTATTGTTAAGCAAATGTATACAGTTGTGAAAATGCGCTTACTATGATTAGATCACTACAGATTTTTCAATGTAATCAAGGCAATTGTTTTGATCATGAGTCAGTAGCCACGTTTACATGCTGACTTTTATTCATACCGATTCAAATCATTCCGAATGGAAATTTCACATCAGCTGTTTACATGTCACTTCATCTATTCCGATCCAGCGTATACATGTGACTGCCTTTATTCCGAAAGGACGTTTGACAACTGCCGTCTGACATGCGCAGATTAATCAAAACAAAGCGTCACGTTGCAAAACATGGAGCTCGATCGTCAGATCAGCTGCTGTTTTAACTTTTCGAGTTGAAACAAAACTTGAGAATGATACGCCGTTCATTTAAAAAGTTGTGTGGGTGCGCTGTGTGTGTGCTTGGAAGCCATGTTGCAAGTGACGTTACTTACGTCACCGAGTGACGTCACCACGTCAGTACGGAGCATGCGCAGAAAGAACACAACCAGACACCATTCCGCTTCCCTGTTTACATGATATAATTTTACTTCTAATCGGTTTGGGAAAAGGAATATTACACCACTGTGAATCGGAATGAAATTCCATTCGGTTTGGGCCTGTTCATTCCGAATGAGGTGTTTATATGGAACACATTTATTCGGTTTGAACAAATATTCCGATTGTAATTGGAATATTTGGCTCCATGTAAACGTGGCAAATGTAGGTATAACGAATATCATGCAAGACCAATAACAAATGCAAGTTGATCTTACAGTGCCTGTGACAGCTTAAAAATTTTTTAAATGGCATTATTATTTGAATTAAAATCATATTTTGAGACTATTCGACTATATACAACGGTTTGGCAAAGCGCAATTGACGGGAAATTAAGTCTTTTATCTGCCGTTTAGACCCACCGGTCATAGCTCTCTAGTGTCCCCAGCTGGACGATGATGTCGGCAGGGTCACGATTTCATCTGATTTAGAGTTCAGCCCATTGAGGGTGAAGATTCAGAACAAGGAAAATACGACAGAGCTGCAAAATGTCATGATTGTTTCAAGTTTCTTAAATATTTTCCCCAATTGCTAAATAAATGGTATGGTCATGACAAATAACAGTCTTGTGCTAAATGGAATATGAAATATTAAAAATGCATTTATTCAGTACGACAGGGTAAAATTACTGCATAATTGTCAAAACTGGTGACTTTCTCCCGAACGGTATTTTATGCCACCAGAGTTAGTCCGACTTTTGTCATTTCCCTGCCCGGTTTCGGAGACGGAGGAAAAAGGTAAACAAAACAGGAGGCGTGACAACTTGCCGACATGCTAACCCAAACTGAGCAGCTTTTCCAAGTCTTATTCTCGCCTTTCGAATCGAAAAATAACACAAAACTGCCTTGACTCATGTCACACACGGCGGCGGGATTGATTGTCTTCAACGATCGGCCAGGCCCCGGCAGTGAACAACTAAGGGCTCGTCTTTCTGCTGCGGGCTGGCAGTGCTCGTCGCGGGGAATGAATGCCAAAAATAGCGCATTCTCGGTGGACAAAGCGGCCGACGTCGGAGCGGGGTGTTGCTCTTGGCTAAGCTGAGGAAAGCGCATTCTCGACGGGCACGTGAATAGGACCGAGAGGTTGGAAGTGACCATGGTGTGTGACAAGCTGTCGGCCAAGTAGCCTTCTCGGTGGACAAGGAGCATTGTCACCCACAAAATGCAAGCCACCTCCTTATTAAAACTTGTGCCATGATCCCAGTATTTGACATAATATAAAACACGTAGCTTACTCACCTCACAATTTTCCCAAAGTTGTCGGACTTGTCTGTATACCTGGCTGTATACTGAAGATTATCCCGATGACGTTACATTCGAATTCTTCGTCAATCCAGGAAGTCACCCTTTTTTCATGGCGCGGGATTAAAAAATATATATATATCAATCGCTTCCACACACATCCAAGCGGTCCATTTCATTCAGGAGCATTAAATACCACGTGAAATATGAAATAAACATGCTTTTTGCTGTCATATGCACTTTAAACTATAAGTATATATTAGAGCTGAAACGAATACTCGAGTAACTCGAGTTTAAAAATTGATCTGAGTAATTTTATTCACCTCGAGGAATAGTTTAATTTTGCGAGCTCTAGCATCACGTTTTGCACGGACTACTTTTAAAGCGGAGCTACGCGCTGACGTCACGTACAGTGTATCACAAAAGTGAGTACACCCCTCGCATTTCTGCAGATAATGACGTATATCTTTTCATGGGACAACACTGAAAAAAATGACACTTTGACCCAATGAAAAGTAGTCTGTGTGCAGCTTATATAATACTTATAATTTATTATTTACTCTTCATCAAATTGGTGTGCCTGGCTACCACCCCTGGAGGAAGGCTCTTCTGAAGACGGTACACAAGAAAGCCCGCAAACAGTTTGCTGAAGTCATGTCAACAAAGCACAAGGATTACTGGAACTATGTCCTACAGTCTGATGAGACAGGCGGGTTTTGTTGTGTACCATCTTCAGGGGGACAGCTAGGCACACCAATTTGATGGAGCACGGCGTATGGTCTGTCTACTAGTTGGCTGACCACCAACCTCTTCAATCTCTGCAGCAATGCTGACAGCACTCCTGTAACGAGTCACATGACATTTTGGAGGGAAAATGACAAGCAGTACTCAATTTGGACATTTAGGGATGTACAGTGGGGCAAATAAGTATTTAGTCAACCACTAATTGTGCAAGTTCTCCCACTTGAAAATAGTATAGAGGCCTCAACCATGAGAGACAGAATGTGGGGGAAAAAAACAGAAAATCCATTGTTTGATTTTTAAAGAATTTATTTGCAAATTATGGTGGAAAATAAGTATTTTGTCAATACCAAAAGTTCATCTCAATACTTTGTTATGTACCCTTTGTTGGCAATAACGGAGGCCAAACGTTTTCTGTAACTCTTCACAAGCTTTTCACACACTGGTATTTTGGCCCATTTCTCCATGCAGATCTCCTCTAGAGCACTGATGTTTTGTCGTTGGGTAACACGGACTTTCAACTCCCTCCACAAATTTTCCATGGGGTTGAGATCTGAAGACTGGCTAGGCCACTCCAGGACCTTGAAATGCGTCTTACGAAGCCACTCCTTTGTTGCCCTGGCTGTGTGTTTGGGATCATTGTCATGCTGAAAGACCCGGCCACGTCTCATCTTCAATGCCCTTGCTGATGGAAGGAGATTTTCACTCAAAATCTCTCGATACATGACCCCCATTCATTCTTTCCTTTACACAGATCAGTCGTCCTGGTCCCTTTGCAGAAAAACAGTCCCAAAGCATGATGTTTCCACCCCCATGCTTCACAGTGGGTATGGTGTTCTTCGGATGCAATTCTGTATTCTTTCTCCTCCAAACATGAGAACCTGTGTTTCTACCAAAAAGTTCTATTTTGGTTTCATCTGACCATAACACATTCTCCCAGTCCTCTTCTGGATCATCCAAATGCTCTCCAGCGAACCGCAGATGGGCCTCGACGTGTACTGACTTTAGCAGGGGGACACGTCTGGCAGTGCAGGATTTGAGTCCCTGGCGGTGCATTGTGTTACCGATAGTAGCCTTTGTTATTGTGGTCCCAGCTCTCTGTAGGTCATTCACTAGGTCCCCCCGTGTGGTTCTGGGATTTTTGCTCACCGTTCTTGTTATCATTTTGACGCCATGGAGGCCCAGATCGAGGGAGATTATCAGTGGTCTTGTATGTCTTCCATTTTCTAATGATTGCTCCCACAGTTTATTTCTTTACACCAAGCGTTTTACCTATTGCAGATTCAGTCTTCCCAGCCTGGTGCAGGTCTACAATTTTGTCACTGGTGTCCTTTGACAGCTCTTTGGTCTTGGACATAGTGGAGTTTGGAGTGTGACTGACTGAGGTTGTGGACAGGTGTCTTTTATACAGATAATGAGTTAAAACAGGTGCCATTAATACAGGTAACGAGTGGAGCCTAGTTAGACCTCGTTAGACCTCATTAGAAGAAGTTAGACCTCTTTGACAGCCAGAAATCTTGCTTGTTTGTAGGTGACCAAATACTTATTTTCCACTCTAATTTGGAAATAAAGTCTTTTAAAAAACAATGTGATTTTCTATTTTTTTTTTTTTTTCCCACATTCTGGCTCTCATGTTTTACCCATGTTGACAATTACAGGCCTCTCTAATCTTTTCAAGTCAGAGAACTTGCACAATTGTTGGTTGACAAAATACTTATTTGCCCCACTGTACGTTTTTTCAAAGGGGTGTACTCACTTTTGTTGCCAGGGGTTTAGATATTAATGGCTATATTTTGAGTTATTTTTAGTACACAGACTACTTTTCATTGTGTCAAATTGTCATTTTGTCAGTGTTGTTCCATGAAAAGATATATTTAAATATCTGCAGAAATGTGAGGGGTGTACTCACTTTTGTGATACACTGTATGTAGAGGAAGAAGCAACAATACCTGATTACAGCCGCAGCCGATACAAACAATGCCAACGTTGCTAAAAACGACACCCGCATGATGCTACGGTGGTAGCAGGTAGTGTCAGATGCGTCTCATAGATATCACATTTATATGGAACTAGATGCGAAATGACAATCTCGCCACCGTTAAAATCAAACCTTTTATAGCAGTGTAAAGGCATGTGTACCCTTTCAACCTTTATTGAATCAATGCATACATTTTGTATTGAAATAAAAAAGTATGAATACTGAAATAATGATGATCTTGTCTGTTGAGTTTATGGCAGTGCTATTTTATTTGGTTTGGTAAATTTGTGAACCACTGCTTTGAAAGAAATAGATTTATAGTTTAGTCATTAAACCTCTCTGCTTTCCTTCCAGGCTTTTCCCTTCAGTCGTACTTTGGCCTGCAGAAGTCCTCTACCATTGCAGGCACTGGTGGTCAGGACAGCCTCAGGGTTGGAGACACTGCCAGCTTCATGCCCCCAAAGATTGAAATTTCAGGCGTAGACCCCAAGCAAGTGCCAACACGGCCACATAAACTCAAACCCCGAGACATGAATGTCTTAACACCTTCGAGCTTTTGACCAGACGCACTATGGTTACATCTGCCCCCTTCATGTGCTTCCCTGCCTTCCTTCGTCCCCTTGGCAGACCACCCACCCTGACGTAGTATCAGTTGACCCTCAAAGTATAAAATATGACTGCACTGTTACTACTTTTAGTGGACTGCAATCTTCCTCTGTACTCCTCTTTCTTCCGATTTATAGGTCCAAATATGAGGGGTAATGTGCATCAACATGTCAAGTTTCCATTTTCAGTCACGGCATGAGATCGATGTTGTCAAAGCTTTTTTTTTTTTTTCCCTTAGAAATAGCACAGACTTTCATGGTAAAATTGTAATTTTTGGGAGGGGGCATCACAGATTTGCGGTAGTTTTGTGCCTAAACCTGCAGCAGTGTTTTTGTTCAGTAAATATTTGGCTTTGCTTTTTTTCATATTGAGTTTAACTGCTGACCTAAACAAACATTTATATTTAAGATCACTTTTTCATGTTGTCTATTCACAATTCCCATAGTTCACATTCTGGATATATTGTGTATGTTTTTAACTTTTTGGTACAAATGCAATATAACTCAATAGTTACAAAGCATTGCAGTGGTTGTTTTGGTTCCAGTTTTGTATTTTGTTTGTCAACAGGTTTGTCCTTAAAGTTGTATTTTGAAAATATTGACTCGCATACTTTATGTAATTGCACAAGAGAGATTGTAACTCCCACTCGCACGTGTAAATAAATCAACATAGAAAATGCAATTATGTCATTATTGGGTTTTGAGGTAATCTTTTTGAGGAAGAATGTAAATCTTTAGTTTTTTTTTTTTTTTTTTTTTAATGAAATTGTGGGTCTTCTGACCCTTTAAATTCAAGAAAATAGAGAATAAATACATTATACTGCTAATAAGTTAAATATCTGGAGGTCCTGAGTTTATACTCAAGGGAATGCAGTGCGTAATTATAGTCTTCGACCACGAGAGAGCAGTGTTGGCTCAGTTAACACGCAGAAGTCATGTTCCATTTCAGATGCAATACTGCGAGCTCAAAATAGAACACTAATAAATTATGATTTAACAAGTCAGATGATGAGATTAAATGTTTTTGTGTATTTTTATGGAAACCTATGAAACATTTTCTGTTCATGTTTACTATTGAATATCTCACTTTTTTCCCCCTTGTAATGAGTGTCAAGACTGTCATAATCATGACACGACACCTTGCATGAATGGAAATGAATGCCTGTGACGTCATTAAAAGTCAGTAAATTGTGTGACTTTTTGCAAAGTGGACATTGTTTCAAATGTCTTTGGGTTAGCGTTAGGCCACTTGATAGCTACCAAAAGCATGCCTTCATGTTTAAGATGGCTGTCATGATTATGACAGTCCATTGAGATGCAATAAGAAGCATTCATACAGTGTTTAAAAGAGAGGTTTATGCCGTTACCATGACATGAAAGACACATTCATTTGGTTTCGTTAATAAAGGCCAATTATAGATGACATCAATGAAAACGATGGCATTCAAATAGTGTTAAAAGATGTTTCAACCATTAGCATGACACGGAAAGACTCATTCTTTTGGCCATGTCATAATGACATCATTGAAAAAAAAAATGCCCCGCACCAGTGGTAAGATCAGTAAATAATTTCTGTAAATTGTCCCTAATACACATTCCCAGTAATTGCAAGAATTTTAAAAGAGAACGTCTGTTACTGCAGCAAACCAAAGTTAAGTTTGTATTTATTTTGTTTCCATGCAGAAATGACACTGTCACTCAAATACTAAGTAAAAATGATATTTTATATACTTTTTATATTGAATCTCATCTAAATGTGTGCATGTTGTGGGGTGGAGTTTGCTATTACAAATATTGCTGTTCTTAATTGTTTAGCATTTATTATTTATAATAAATCAGGGGGTACAGCTACGAAATGGATTAAACGGTTATTTTTTTTAAATCAAGGAATGCATTTTAATTAACCATTTTTGGAAGCAAATGCATAGTCCTAAAAAGAATTTATCATGTCATATTAAAGATGAGAAATTCAAAAATTTACAAAAAAGGTAGACAAAGTAGTATGAGGGTTAAAGACTAGTGGGTCATATGTTTTCCACCTCTGTGGTAAGATGTAATATTTAGCACAAAGGGTATTTCAAGCAAGTGATGAAGTCCTCCAAACTTGAGTGAATGAGAATGTGTATGCTGTTTTGAAAAATGCTTTATGGCATGTTTGGACAGGTGATGTCACAAATAAAAATGCAAGACTGCAGTTGTCGAAAGCCCACAAAAAATGTGATTTGCATCTTCATCCTGCACATCTACCAATACTGCCCACTTAGAGTTGTACATAGAGACATAATTGTACACTTTTACCCACCCATTTCCAAATACTACATAGTTATACGCTTGTCCTCATAAGGGTAGTGAATGAAATGGAGCCTATTATGGACAGACGCAAGGGTGAGATTTAGGGGGGTGCTCGCGGTGCAGGGCCCGCAATGGGGAAAGGTCAGAAAAACAATATTTGAGTGTCTTAGCCTCTGACATGTTGTGAACTGAGGTGAATAGTAACACATTACATTTTCTCCGTTACATTTAATTGAGTAACTTTCTGAAAAAATACTTATAAGAGTGGTTTTACCATGCAATTCTTTTTACTTTTACTTGAGTAGATTTGTGAAGAAGAAACGCTACTCTTACTCTGCTACTTTGGCCTGCACTAGAGTCGGAACATTTTTTTTTTTTCTTTATTTATACCAGCACTGTGGCTCACCCAATCTCACCAAACAGACGCAGCAACATTAATCACATGACTCCATATACCAATTAGACGTAACAATACACAGTCATCCTCTTGGGATAGGTGATTTTCATTTCAATTTTTTCAGTCGAAGTTAGATGATTCTGGTATATTTTTGGCCAAATATGGTCATCTAATAGGTTATAGTATAATAATAACAGTTCATATAGATGACCTTAAGCTGAGAAAAAAATATGCTATCATTAAAAAAAGAAAAAGAAATAAGGAATCACTCAGTACTTCAGTAGTTTTTTCATCAAATACTTTTTTACTTGTACTTAAGTATGTTTTTTTCGATGACTATTTTAACTTGTACTGTATTTTCCGCACTATAAGGTGCACATAAAAGCCTTCCATTTTCTCAAAAGCCTACAGTACACCTTATAAACAGATGCACCTCATATATGGAAAATATTGGTTAATCATGACATGACATTTCCATTAGCATAGCGCTACCTAGTGGATGCATGCAGCTACAGTACAGGTTGCTAACGTGCGCAGTCACGTATGTGTTTGTATTCAATATGTGCATTACATTATTATCAATATGTCATTATTTAAAAAGGGAAAATTCCATCGTTGTTACTTAATTGGCATATATTAAGGTTTCATTTACTATAAATAAAATATTTTTATTTCCATCACTCTATATTGAATTGTAAAAAGTTCCTGTTTTGGGGGGGTTACCCTGTATCTATGTTTGTTACTCATGCCATGACATTCCCTTGACAGCAGCTCCATCTTGTGGATACATAACGCAACCCCAACCACTACCACAACTACCACTGCGCCTTATAATGCGGTGCGCCCTATATAAGAAAACTGTTTAGAAATAGGCCATTCATAGAAGATGCATCTTATACTCTGATGCGCCTTATAGTGCGGAAAATATGGTACTTGAGTAATATTGTTTTGAAGTAACACTACTCTAAATTGAGTACAATTTTTGGCTGCTCTACCCACCTAAGGTTATGAACTGTTGATTTCTTGCATATATAGCTTATATTACTTCTGCTAGACTGCTGTCATTTCTTGCTGTCCATACCAATTTTAAGGTCCTAGTTTAGTCAATTATTGCAATTATAAGAAAAAAATCGTGGGGAAGCCCTGATTTCGAGGTTTCTTATGTGTTGATTGAAAGTGCATATGACACCAAAAGCATGTTTATTTCATATTTCACACAGTTTTATGCTCTTGAATGAAATGGACCGCTTGGATGTGTGTGGAAGCGATCGTTTTATGTATTCAATTTTTTAATCCCGTGCCATGATAATGAGTGACTTCCGGCTTCAGTCTTGGGTAAAGGACGAATGCAAATGTGACGTCACCCGGGTCAGCATCTCACAATACAGCATAGCTTTATAGCATGCAGATGGACTGCTGATTCAGCTGATTTTGCGGATTAATTTGTTTGTTTTTCACATCACGCGAGCCAAACGGCTGCAGAAAATTGTTGCTGCACCAGAGAGAGGCGTGTGAGCCTTTTTGGGTTTCAAAAGGTTCCCATTCACCGCGGATATTGGCCAAAACAAGCCCTACTACTGTGGAACCATTGGACTTACGAGGAAGTTAGTAAACATTGTATTTTGTATTCTGTCAAATACTGGGATAATGGCACACGTTTTAATACAGAGGTGGCTTGCATTTTGTGGCTGATTGTCCACCGAGAATGCCACTCAGCCGACGGCTTGTTTTCACACACCCCTCTATACTCTGCATTATTGCACTCTTCGTGTGCCTGGTGTTCCGTCAAATTTTCAACCCCAAATTTGTGTTAAAAATGGGTGCGAATACAGTGATTACCAAGCAAACACTACAAAGTTTCTTTAAATAAAGAACTATTTACTTACGTTGAAGTTCTCCTCAGACATATCCTGCCATGTTAACTGCACAACAACTGCACGCCCCTCTCTCACTGTTTGCGTATTCGCCATGTAGTAACGCATTATTTTACGCCATATTCGTGTTGACCATGTGGCAGCTACGTGCTCCTCCAACACCGGCCCGTTTGTCCGGCGGTACTCTCCAGCTGTTTCCCCGGCGAGCACTCAGGTCCGCAGCAGGGGAACGAGCTGTAACTTGCTTGCCGCTGGGCGGGTTGCCGATCGGCAAAGACAATCGACAACCCCGCCGCCGTGTGACATGATTCGGGCTAGTTTTGTGTGATTTTTTTGCTTCGAAAAGCGAAAATAAGACTTTAGAACGTCTCTCGGTTTGGGTTAGCATATAAGCTTGCTGTCACGCCTCTCGGTTTGTTTACATTCTCCAAAGCCGGGGCAGGGAAAAGCCGGACTAACTACGGTGGCATAAAATATTGTTCAGGAGGTGCGACAGTAAAGGTGAAGTCGACAGTTTTGACCATTATGGAGTAATTTGCCATGTCGTACTGAATAAATGCATTTTTATTATTTCATATTCCATGTAGCACAAGACTGTTATTTGTCATGACCATACCATTTATTTAGCAATTGGGGATAAATACTTCGATAAAAGGAATATCCTGTAAATATATTGGAGTAGATAGACTGACACAATGACATTTTGCGGCTCTCTGCGTCGCAATATCCTCGTCCTGAATAAATCCCCCTCAATAGGCTGAATTCTAAATCAGATGAAACCTGCCGACTTCATCCTCCTGTTGGGGACGTTAGAGCCCAATAATGGTAGGGGTGGCTAAACTGCAGATTAAAAGTCTAAATAAGTAGTTTATTATGCTCTGAATATTTGAAATAATTAAAGTGGATCTTGAATGATGTGGTCACAATCCGTGATGCTGAACTTCTTTGAAATTTTGTGCTTTTTTTTTTTTTCTGGTGGCCATGTAGCCTACTATTTTGGTTGTTCTCTTGATTCATTATCCTTCGTGTCAATTTGATGGACTTCAAAATTACATGTTGTGCTGAAGCTTTTAAGCCCCATTGTTGTGGGCATGTGTAAATTGTGAAAAGATGCTACGAAGATCTTTTATCTATTATTATTTGGGAGTAGGGGCTCCGGTCCTCTTGCTTACCCCAGTGGCCGATCGGATTTGTTCTGCCACTGTCCAGAAGCAAAGTACACCTGGACTGCTTACTAGCCCATTGCTAGGTGCGTACAGTATGACTATTCAATTAACCTGGATGTTTGTGGCAGAAATCGTGGAAGAACATGCAACATTTTCACCCCACAGGAAAGCTCAACCCTAGCCACTATTTGAACCCAGAACCTCTAAAATGTGAGACATAAATGCTGCCCACACTACATGTCATTAAACTAAAATATAACAAAAGTATTGTTAAAGTGTTATACTCTGACTCAGAAGACTGGAAATGAATGACACCCAGCCGGACATTGGTTGGTGAGATTGCAACAATGAGGAAAATACCTGCAAGGTCAAAGTCCATTGGATTGTATTTAGCGTTACACCCTCATTTAAACACACATTTGAATTTGTAGTGTTGTAACCCACATCTACCAACATACTGTATGAAGTTATCATCCACCTATCTTCACAAGGTAAAATATTTTTATAGCACAAATCAACGCAAGGTAATTTAAAGTGCTTTACATCAGATGAAAATCCCAAGACAAAAGTCAATTTAAATCATCAAGAAGGATAAAAACAAAAACAACTGAAACCACAAATGGAAGTAAAACCAAAAAAATGAATAAAAACAAAAGTTATATAACTACATATAACACATTTTCTGCACTAACAGGCCCACTTACAAGCTTTCAATTTTCTCAAAAGTCAGCAGTGTGCCCTATAATCTGAGGCGCCTTATATATGGATCAATATTGGTTAAGCATGGCATGACATTCCCTATAGCTCAGCTTCATCTAGTAGATGCATAACACAACCACTACTACTACTGCTGCGCCTTATAATGCGATGCGCCCTATATACAGTGGGGCAAATAAGTATTTAGTCAACCACTAATTGTTCAAGCTCTCCCACTTGAAAATATTAGAGAGGCCTGTAATTGTCAACATGGGTAAACCTCAACCATGAGAGACAGAATGTGAAAAAAAAAAAAAACAGAAAATCACATTGTTTGTTTTTTAAAGAATTTATTTGCAAATCATGGTGGAATATAAGTATTTGGTCAATACCAAAAGTTCATCTCAATACTTTGTTATGTACCCTTTGTTGGCAATAACTGAGGCCAAACATTTTCTGTAACTCTTCACAGGCTTTTCACACACTGTTGCTGGTATTTTGGCCCATTCCTCCATGCAGATCTCCTCTAGAGCAGTGATGTTTATAGGTTGTCGTTGGGCAACACAGACTTTCAACTCCCTCCACAGATTTTCTATGGGGTTGAGATCTGGAGACAGGCTAGGCCACTCCAGGACCTTGAAATGCTTCTTACGAAGCCACTCCTTTGTTACTCTGGCTGTGTGTTTGGGATCATCGTCATGCTGAAAGACCCAGCCACGTCTCATCTTTAATGCCCTTGCTGATGGAAGGAGATTTTCACTCAAAATCTTTCGATACATGGCCCCATTCATTCTTTCCTTTACACAGATCAGTCGTCCTGGTTCCTTTGCAGAAAAACAGCCTTGGCAGTGCAGGATTTGAGTCCCTGGGGGCGCATTGTGTAGCCTTTGTTACTGTGGTCCCAGCTCTCTGTAGGTCATTCACTAGGTCCCCCCGTGATGTTCTGGGATTTTTGCTCACCGTTCTTGTTTTCATTTTGATGCCACGGGGTGAGTTCTTGCATGGAGCCCCAGATGGAGGGAGATTATCAGTGGTCTTGTACATCTTCCATTTTTTAATAATTGCTCCCACAGTTTATTTCTTTACACCAAGCGTTTTATCTATTACAGATTCAGTCTTCCCAGCCTGGTGCAGGTCTACAATTTTGTCTCTGGTGTCCTTTGACAGCTCTTTGGTCTTGGCCAAAGTGGAGTTTGGAGTGTGACTGACTGAGATTGTGGACAGGTGTCTTTTATACCGATAATGAGTTAAAACAGGTGCCATTAATACAGGTAACGAGTGGAGCCTCGTTAGACCTCGTTAAAAGAAGTTAGACGTCTTTGACAGCCCAAAATCTTGCTTGTTTGTTGATGACCAAATACTTATTTTCCACTCTAATTTGGAAATAAATTCTTTAAAAATCAAACAATGTGATTTTCTGTTTTTTTTTCTTCTCCACATTCTGTCTCTCATGGTTGAGGTTTACTCATGTTGACAATTACAGGCCTCTCTAATCTTTTCAAGTAAGACTTGCACAATTGGTGGTTGACTAAATTCTTATTTGCCCCACTGTATGTAAACTGTTTTCATATAAACCATTCATTGAGGGTGCACCTTATACTCCGATGCTCCTTAACGAGCGAAACATATTAGTATACGCAACAATAAATAACATATGGGTAGTTATGAATACGCTGTGGTTGTCACGGTCTGCGAATGCGGAAAACAAGATAGGACCCAAGATCAGACAACTGAGGGGAAGCGTTCAAGAATTTATTAAACACAAACAAAACATGCGATCGTGGAAAAAAGGGAAAGACCAAAAGGGTTCCGTGAGAATAGGTCGACAGGTTCAATGATGCGAAACTAAGTGATTTGCAGAGAGCCCAAAAAAAACAACAAAAAATACACTCAATACCTGCACGAGGTAGAGGATCACAAAACAAAGGCAGCTGACGAACAAGATAGCAAATACAAAGTGACTCGAAAGTAGTATGTATTGAATGGCGACCAGCAAGCTAATATCTCGGCAACGTTGTCTTGGATAGCCGGCGTTTATATACTAATGTTGATTAGCTGGAATTAGCCGCAGGTGTGATGTCGGGAACGCCCCCACAGCCGTAACAAAACTGTCTGTAACAAAACAAAATCTAACCAGCAGCAGAATGTGACAATGGTAAACAATAGCGTTTTCAATTCAATACACTTCATGCCTTGGGAAGGTTTCCTCAGGGAAATTAGTTTTCCAGCGTCCATAACACCACAGCAGCAAAGATAAAAGTATAAAGTGAAAGATTGTGAAAAAGTGGTAGAATAAAAGGATTTTTACAAAATTTAAAATTTAAAAATGGAATAAATAATATTCAATACAATACACTATTACTTAAGAAATATAATAAAATAAATAATACAAATAATACACACCAGGCAGACAATAGCAGGAGAACAGAATTTCAAATAGCAGCAGATGTACTAAAGTGCTAATTGTGCATTACAATCCCTCCCCCTCCCACCTAGGGTAGAGTTGTGGAGCTTGATAGCTCTTGGGACAAAGGGGTCTCTCAGTCTACTGGTTCTGCACCTGGGGAGGAGCAACCTGTTGCTGAACGTGTTCCGCTGTTCATCTGTTCAGTGATGACAGAGTGTATAGGGTGACTGGCATTGTCCATAATAGCCATGAGTTTCCTCTTAGATCTACTCTCTACCACTGTCACCAGAGAGTCCATGTCCGTGCCGACCACAGAGCCCACGCACCTCATCAGTTTGCCCAGCCTGTTGGAGTCCCTTTTAGCTATGCTGCCTCCCCAGCACACCATGGCATAAAACAAGACACTGGCCGCCACGCCCTGTAAAATATCCGCAGCAATTTCTTACCAATGTCAAAAGATCAGTTTTCTTAAAGAGTACAGTTTTCCTTTGCCCCTCTTGTACCGGTGAACTATGTTTTATTGTAGCTCCAGGCAACAAAGCCGTCAACCAGGTCCCTGAACACCTCCCCTTCATCATCCTGAATGCGCCTATGATGACTGTGTCACCTGCAAAGTTCTGGATGTGACACAGCTCTGAATAAGCCTTGATTTAAAGGAGTTAACTGAGCACATTGCAGAGCTTCAGGCACCTTGTTCCAGAGGTGAGGAGCATCTGACTGGTTCTTGTTCTTGTAACACAAAGTAGAGCGGTTCCAGATGACCTTAGGCATCTAGATGCTTTGTAGACAAACAAATCAAGCATGTATTTTGGTCTGTGGCCATTAAGTGTTATGTAGACCAGCAGTACAAGTTTATAGTCTATCCTTTGGCTCACATGAAGCCAGTGTAACGATATCATAACTGGTGTAAAATGGTCCAGTTTGCTTGTTTTTGTAAGGACTCTGGCAGCAGCATTACGTATCAGATGCTGCTTCCTGACTGATTTTTTGTTGAGACCTGTAAATATGATATTGCAATACTAAAAATGACTGCATGCTTTTCCATGCCTTGTTTCTACAAAATCCCCTTAATTCTAGCTTTATTTTTTTAGGTAGTATTGGCAGATTTAGTGAACAAAATTTCTGGCCTTGATTTGTAGCTTTAAGTGACATTGTGCCAAAGACACCGCTGATCTTTGACCTTTTCTTTTTTGGCCAAAAATGATCACTTCTGTCTCTCCTGCATTTAGCTGAGGAAAATTCTGGCACACAAGAGTACCCCTTTTCACTAATCTGGTGCCTTCCAAGTGCAATCAGTTGATTGCAGTAGGTTCTTTTTGTTTCTGCAGAAACCTTATTGGTTAAACTGTCTAAGCTAGATATGTTGGAACAAAAAACTAGGACCCACAGCGGCCCTTGAGGACCAGTTTCCCCACCCTTGGACTATAGTCATGTGGAGACACTGAAATGTAGAATTGTGTGTCATTTACATAGGTGTGATAGGGTATATTGTACTGGTCCATAATCTGAGCCAAAGGAAGCATATAGACTAACCCTAGTTAAATAGAAGCGATCTAAGAATTGACCCTTGAGGAACCTAACATATGAATTTGGTTCATTTAGACTGTTTGATTGCCACAAAGAAATCTCAATTTTTAAGTAAAGTTTGAATCTCTGAAGCACAGTGTCAGTGAGCCCTACCCACAGTGTTGAATGCGGCACTGAGATCCAGTAATACCAGAACAGATAACTTAAGTTTCCAGTGAAATTACCTACCCACAATCTGCCTAACTACTACGTACTGCCTCTACTTACCTACCCACTGCTCCTACTAACCTTCTGCCTATGAGTTCTACTTTCCAACTACCTGCCAACCAGATTTCTTTAGCTCTTGAGCTATGCTGTTAAGCTTTTGAACTTTGACTTTCACCAAAAATCCAGGCGAATTTGCTGAAGGGAACACATACTTACCAAAATTACAGACTACATATTATGTCTGGTTTTCAGCTGGTGTGCGAGTGAAGGTGAACATCAAATGAGACTGCAAGTGCAGACAAGATTACTAGTCCATCAGAGGCTCGAAGTAGTCATTAGTTGCAGTTAAAGTGATGGGCAGATGGGAACATGACATGAAGGGGGAGATGGACAAGATAGGCTAGGATGAAGTGCGATGTAATTTGTTTTAAAAGTTGGCTCATACAACTCTTTTCATGTTACATGTGCAAAAAAAAAAATAATACAAACATACAGTTGGGCAAATAAGTATTTAGTCAACCACTAATTGTGCAAGCTCTCCCACTTGAAATATTAGAGAGGCCTGTAATTGTCAACATGGGTAAACCTCAACCATGAGAGACAGAATGTGGGGAAAAAAACCCAGAAAATAACATTCTTTGATTTTTTTTGAAGAATTTATTTGCAAATCATGGTGGAAAATAAAGTATACGGTCAATACCAAAAGTTCATCTCAATACTTTGTTATGTCCATTTGTTGGCAATAACGGAGGCCAAACGTTTTCTGTAACTCTTCACAAGCTTTTCACACACACATCTTGCATGGAACCCCAGATCAAGGGAGATTATCAGTGGTCTTGTATGTCTTCCATTTTCTAATACTTGCTCCCACAGTTGATTTCTTTACACCAAGTGTTTTACCTATTGCAGATTCAGTCTTCCCAGCCTGGTGCAGGTCTACAATTTTGTCTCTGGTGTCCTTTGACAGCTCTTTGGTCTTGGCCATAGTGGAGTTTGGAGTGTGTGGACAGGTGTCTTTTAATAATAATAATGAAAATAATTATAATACATTTTATTTGTAGAGCGCTTTTACCAATGCTCAAAGACGCTTTACAGTAGGAACAAAAACAGCAAACAACGTGAACAGAAGAGAACATAGAAGTTAGACCTCTTTGACAGCCAGAAATCTTGCTTGTTTGTAGGTGACCAAATACTTATTTTCCACTCTAATTTGGAAATACATTCATTAAAAATCAAACAATGTGATTTTGTGGTTTTTTTTTCCACATTCTGTCTCTCATGGTTGAGGGTTACCCATGTTGACAGTTACAGGCCTCTCTAGTTTTTTCAAGTAGGAGAACTTGCACTATTGGTGGTTGACTAAATACTTATTTGCCCCACTGTATTAGAAGTTGAGCAAGAGTGGGTGGGTGGGTGGGTCTAATGTAGTGCTTGCTAAGTAGGGGAAAAAAGAGGGAAATAGAGCAAAGGGTGGAGTGTGCTGGCAGTCATGACATTATACAGATGGCTTTCTTTCTACAGGCCCGACATGACGTGGTCTCGAAACGCCCAATCTGCTCACTCACAGATGTGTGACAACAAGCACCACCCTAGCAGCGTGACCCTAGTCTGTCATTTACAATCAAATGAGTTGTGTTCTTTCCTTCGCAACCTCCAAGCATTTTTATAGTATTTTTCATTTCTCACACCCATATGACTTGTTTTTGATTGTCTAAAAGAAGTTACTGTGCGTGCGTAAAGGTTCGCTTTTATGGGGAACAAGTGAATTTCTTTCCAAAGCTTTATTGATTGGTGGAAGCTCCTTGTTCAGGATATCCACTTAAATGTGAAAATAAACCATAAAGACATCGTCACAGTGAAAGAAACACTAATACTACAGGCCTGTCTCTTATTAATGACTTTCACGGATTATAATAAAGTGTGCTGCAAATTTTTATTTATTAGATGGGGCTTTGCAAGGCAAAGGCCCATATAATAACCCCCCCCCCAAAAAAAAAAAATCCGTTCACCTGCAAACACAGGTTTTTTGAAAAGAAAACAAAAACAAAATTAAATAAATAAATAAAAACAAGAAAGAAAAAATTTCAAAACGCTATTTGTCGTATAATTTTTGACCAAATGACAAAATTTACACATTAAAAAAATTCCACGAACGGAAGGGGTATAAAAGTTGTGTACAGAATTTGGCAAAAACCTACGGTTCCCCCCAAATTTGCCAAAAGCTTGCCCATTCATTTCTAATGGGATGCCATTGACAGCCATGTACGTACAAATTTCCTATTTATTTTCAACGGCAGGAAAACATAGGTCTTTGTAATTTTTGGTCATTTACCATGACAGCTCATTGACATTCAACTGGCACCCAAGTAAGTCGATGCCATTGACAGCAATGCACGTCCATGCCATTGACGGCCTTATACGTCCAAATTTCCCGTTCATTTTCAATGGAAGAAAAACTTCTGTGGTTGTAATTTTTGACCAAAAACTTACTATTACAACCCATTTACATTCAATTGGCGCCCATTGACAGCCATGCAACCAAAAAAAATAGATCACTTTATTAGATTTAAAATATTTATATATACTATGTTTTTTTTTTTTAAATTGCCTATCACAAAATACATGCAGGCAACAATAATACTGCAAAGAGATGTCAAATTGGGTCGCAAAATATTGTACCATGGGCCACAAATAGGCCCTGGGCCGAAAATTTGAGACTCCCGTCCTGAATGTATGTCATAAGTAAAAAAAAAAAATCATCGTTCATATGCCTACAATAATTAATAGTTGTACAAGCATGAACAGTATACAGTACATTACAATGTTGGCACAAAATCTCTTTTACCTTTTTTTTTTTTTTTTTTTTAAACTTTTTTTCACTTTTACTGAAATGATCAAGACTTTCACACCAAGTGACTTAACTTGAGGGATTTTAAGGTGGCCCCTTCTGACGTCTGCAGCTATGTTGTGTCCCTGCGCCATCCCAGCAACAGATCCACATCTGGACCTGATTCACTGTGAGCTGGCCCGGAGGTGAACTCGCCAAACTAACTAGAGGTTCCTTCTTTGTGCGTCTGTGTGTTTCTTTTTGTGTTTATGAGTATGTGTATACTGTATTTATATATACAGGAGGCCTACAGTATGTATTATGTGTGTGTATATATATATATATATATATATATATATATATATATATATATATATATATATATATATATATATATATATATATGTATATATATATATATATATATTAGGGCTGTCAAAATTATCGCGTTAACGGGTGGTAATTAATTTTTTTAATTAATCACGTTAAAATATTTGACGCATTTAACGCACATGCCCCGCTCAAACAGATTAAAATGACAGCAGAGTGTCATTACCACTTCTTACTTGTGTTTTTTGGTGTTTTGTCATCCTCAGCTGGCGCTTGGGTGCGACTAATTTTATGGGTTTAAGCACCATGAGCATTGTGTAATTATTGACATCAACAATGGTGAGCTACTAGTTTATTTTTTGATTGAAAATTTTACAAACTTTATTAAAACGAAAACATTAAGAGGGGTTTTAATATAAAATTTCTATAACTTGGACTAAAATTCATCTTTTAAGAACAACAAGTCTTTCTATCCATGGGTCGCTTTAACAGAATGTTAATAATGTTAATACCATCTTGTTGATTTATTGTTATAATAAACAAATACAGTACTTATGTACAGTATGTTGGTTGTATATATCTGTCTTGTGTCTTATCTTTCCATTCCAACAATAATTTACAGAAAAATATGGCATATTTTATAGATGGTTTGAATTGCAATTAATTACGATTATTTTGAATTGTGATTATTTACGATTAATTAATTTTTAAGCTGTAATTAAATCGATTAAAAATTTTAATCGTTTGACAGCCCTAATATGTATGTATATATATTAGGGCTGTCAAACGATTAAAATTTTAATTTTAATTAAAATTAAAATGCTGTCCTCACTCTGAAGCGTCTACTTTTTCCAAAGCTAGACAGCAAGTGAACGACGCCTTAATAATCAGACTTCTTCCTTTTTCATCTGATTTATTAATAAAATAGCCTCAAACCATTGTCCTCTTTAGACCGTCATAAAACTACCAAAAAAAAAGTACACAAGCATTGCATTAGCAACAACGTTAGCTTAGCACGCTATAAAGGTTCACTAAACATCAACAAAAAGCGTCTCATACAAAAAATAGAACATTTCCCTTACTAACATAATATGTACATTCTTTACAACAACCATACTTACGGACAAATCTTGTCCAAGGATCATATAAGCACAACATTACAACGTAGGCTTCAGCCCGAGACGTCGTGCAGCCATATGAACTGGCAAGAAAGAAATAAACCATGTCGCAAAGCGACCACAAGAGTTCGCTGTTGTGATGCAGCACAAAAAGCCTTGCTGTAAAACTTACCAAAAGGCAGAATACTGTCTGAGCGGGACATGTGCGTTAATTGCGTCAAATATTTTAACGTGATTGATTTAAAAAATTAATTACCGCGCGTTAACGCGATAATTTTGACAGCCCTAATATATATATATATATATATATATATATATATATATATATATATATATATATATATATATATATATATTAGGAGTGTGACTTTAAAGAGTTTATTACCATTATTTAATTACAAAAGCATTGATGCGTCACATTTTTTCAAAAACACATTTTAATTGAAGGTTTCATTCCAAACACTGTACCTTTAAACAGCACATGACCTTTGTCAATGGACAATCTCCAATACGCAGGGTTGCCAGATGGGAAAGGCAGTTTCAAGCCCAATCACACCATAAAACCCGCCCAGTTCAATAAAAACCAGCCTAAATTAAATCACAACCTCTTTGCAGACCTATTAAACCTTTCAAGATAAGATTTTCCCCTACTAAAACTTGTTGTACGTTCGTATTATGATCAGGAAAAAAATAAGTGAACAGTGGGGGAACCATTGCTATTTCGCTGATAAGTATCATTGGAGATGTAGTTCGTCTTAAGAAAAAAAAAGGTTAAAACTTGTTTTATTTTCGTTTCAAAATGCACAATAAATACAAATTAATCTTTTTTGTATTCATCATTAAATGTCAAAAATAGACGTTAGTCAATAGAAATCACAATCAAAATAACTTTGAAAAAGTTTTCCACAGCAGATTCCGAAGTTTATTGTGAGAAAAGTATTTATATAGTACAGGTAGTCCCCCGGTTACGAACGAGTTCTGATCAAACGATGGTGACGTAACCCGAACTGCCGCGTCAGAATTAACCCTTTAGGTACCGTGATTTTCGGACTATAAGGCGCACCTGACTATAAGACGCCACCCAGCAAATTAGACACGAAAACGGCATTTGGTCATAGACAACCCACACTGGACTATAAGATGCAGCTGTTCTCACTGTACTATGGGATATTTACACCCTGATACATGTATTAACTGATGACACTTTATTTGACGGCGACATCATAAGACTGTCACACGACCAAGTGAACCACCATGAAGCTCTGAACCAATTGGCTGCAAAGCTTCATTGCTTCAAGAAGTTTTATTTGGCCATCGCTGCTCCCTTAGGGGAGACAGTCAACCTCTGCTGCCACCTGCTGTTAACTTTGTTATTTTCCAACATGCCTCCTAGCATGCATTGTGGCGCTACAGAAAAAAAATCATGTTCTGTGCTAATTATTTCTTCAATTACTGTTCCAGTTGCATTCATTCCCAATTATGGTATTTGGTAACGCTTTATTTGACAGTGGTGTGATAAGATTGTCATAAGACAATCATAATTATGACATGACACTGTCATGAGCATTAATGAATGCCTCTAACATGTCATTTAGTGTCATCGGGAAATTATCTCACTTTTGAATGGATGTAAAACGATCCAAACTAGACATAAACAGAGTTACATATTTTACCGGATGACAATTAAGGACATCTGTCATAAGCATTCAGTAATGCTTATGATAGTGTCATGTCATACCCGTATTTTTCGGACTGTAAGTCGCACCTGAGTATAAGTCGTTCCAGCCCAAAAATGCGCAATGAAGATGAAAAAAAAAAACATATAAGTCGCACCCCAGTATAAGTCGCATTTTGGGGGGAAATTTACTTGATAAAATCCAACGCATAGAATAGCTATGTCATCTTGAAAGGCAATTTAAGATAAAAATACAATAGAGAACAACATGCTGAATAAGTGTACATTATGATAATGTTACATGATGCATGAACAAAGAAATGCGAACGTGGCCGGTATGTTAACGTAACATAGCTAATTAAGAGTTATTCAGATAACTATAGCATAAATAACATGCTAACAAGTTTACCAAACCATCAGTGTCACTCCAAAACACCAAAATAACTTGTGAAATGATATAATAATGTGTTAATAATATCACACATACAGTAAATCGCTCCAGAGATTAAAGTTGCACCCCCAGCCAAACTATGAAAAAAAAAACTGCAACTTTTAGTCCGAAAAATACGGTAATTATGACAGTCTTATGACAGTGTTGTGACGCTGCTGTCAAATAAAGTGTACCCTATGAACCCAAATAAATCAGCGAACAAGCTGCTCTGGACTATAGGCCGCAGGATTTAAAATGAGGGGAAAAAAGTTGCGGCCTATAGTCTGAAAATTACGGTACCCTAAATCTCAAATTAACAATCCAAAAACATGTATTTTTCATCATGGTACTGTCCTCGCCAAGACATTGGAGTTAACTCCTAGCTAGACAGTGAGCTAAGTTCCAAAATGAAGATGCTCATGACATCAACACTTGCAGAATGAAACTAAAATAAAAGTTAAATTAAATCAGTTTCATCTTCAATAACAGAAATTCAAATTTGTGTTTATCACTAGCCGCTGATAGAGCAATAACAATCCACATAAACGATTAGCATGTAACAGTTAGCATCCGGGCCTCATCAAAAACAATCACATAAATGCACCCTGTATTCAACCACAATTTAAAACACACAATACACAGTACAAAACGTGTTATATACAGTTGTTGCTTCATAACCAACAAATGTGCTTGCAGCTGTAATGTTTCCCCTTTCTCTCTCACTCGGCTACACGTCTTCACAGGAGCAAATGTGCTCTTCCTCGTGTGTGCTCGTGCACACTTCTTTGTGTGCGCAAATACGTTCTTTTTCGTGTGTACATGTGCCCTTACTCGCGTGCACAAGTACTATCTGCTCTACACTTCCTGCGCTAAAATAAAAGCATGCATCACAAAACAAAAGTCAACATTAACATGAAAAAATTGACTGGAGACAAAGTGGCGGCGAGACTCCTGCGTCGTAAAGTCGAAATCACTTAAGTCGAGTGCGCTGTAACTACCTGTACTTATATAGCAATTGGTGTCAAAAGCAAATGCAAACCCCCCAATCACAAGGAAACTGAGGGTTCCTCCTCCTCTGTCCTCATTCTTAAAGGGTAGATGAAGGAAACTGGACTTTTTCATTTGCTGAGATGTTTCACAGGCCAGTTGACTTGATTCATGTCTACAATGTTGTTCATTCTTAACCTTTTAAACCTTACCTTTGCTGGTTACAAGATTAGCTAATACAAAAGTAACTTAATCTGACATAAATCTTTTATAATGCATACAAACGCATCAACACACGTAAAAAAATACATGTTACAATTACATTATTGCACAATTAATATAATATCAGAGTTGTGCATAATGTTAAAAAAAAAAAAAAAAACGGGAATAGAGTAAAGAATAAAAGTTAATACACTCTTGTAAAGCTGTCGTAACATGAGGGACGAATGAACAGGATGCTGGGATACATACACATACAGTAGAGGTCCCTCTTACCCAATTGGATGCCAGGAATGCCAGGCAATAGCCTGTGGCAGAGCAGCTATAAGTATGTTACGTTCAGTAAACTCTACAATTACAGCTACAATTACCAGACATGCTGTATTTTTGCCTTTTGCATCCTGAAATTTCTTTCGTAACAAGAGGCAGTATTTTCCCGTTGAGGCGTGTCTTAACCTGAAAATTCTGTATGTAGAGACATTCGTAAGTAGCGGTACCACTGTGTGAACAATAAGCTGTGTGTTAAATGGGTCCAGGACAACTAGAATTATTGTTGCTAATTTGCAAGGGATCACAGACTTATTTCACTCAATAAATTTACAAAAAATGTAACTTCTGCATTGTGTGCCATGCAGTAAATCTAAATGTGCTGCTGGATATATGCCCACTTTTGTGTATGTTTTCAGCAATTACTGTAGAAGCGTCTGTCTCTGTGGTGTTCATCTGGCACTGTCATGTTCTCCCCCGCTAAGAGGGAAATAAAAAAGTGTGTTCAGACCCTCGTGTGCAGGCCTCCAGCGCCTAATACAAAACAGATGTTGACAGCGAGGAGATCCCCCTTCAACAAGATCTGACCAGAGAGCTGGATGTGTTCAACTCACTGAGATCCCACATCCTGCTGATGCATGTTTAGTGTACTAACAGTATTGGAACATGAAATTCATTTTTTCCCCTGTATACTGAAGACATTTGGGTTCAGATATAAAGATAAAAAGCTCATAATCCCAGTTTTTATTTTGTAGTTTTGACATCAAAATGTGTTAAACAACCCGTTAAAATAACCTTTTCTTGAACCCACACGCTTTTCAAGTGAACAGAAGTATTGGGACAGACATTATTAATGAGTTTAAATTAAATAACATTTCCTATTTGGTAGCATAAACCCTTACTTGCAATAAATACATGAAGCCTGCGACCAGTGACTTCACCAGGCTGTTGCATTCGTTGTAAGGAATGCTGTCTTTACTGCAGCCTCTTTAAGTTATTGTTTGTTTCTGGAAGTTTCTCCCCTTAGTCTTCTCTTCGGGAGCTAACATGAATGTTCTATTGGGTTAAGATCTAGTGATTGACTTGGCCAGTCCAACACCTTCAACGTTTCCCTCCTGGTGAAGTCCTTTGTTGCTTTGGGTCATTGTATTGTTCGCATAATGTAGGGTGACCATATTTTAATTTCCAAAAAAAGAGGAAAGATCGGCCCAGCCTTGAGATACTTGAATTTTGAGTGAATTTTTGAAAGTTCACTCAAAGATGCCAATATCACTTTAATATATTCAAAGTGTGCCTCCTTCATCTGGATTGTAAAATTCAATTTTATAAATAGAAATTATAGCCATATAGTATATAACCAAAGACAAAATTCAAATTCTCAGAGGTTATTCAATAGGCTTTATCATTTGTTTAAAAAATAATCGAACAATAAAAACGCTAACAAACAACAACAAAAAAAAAAACCGAATTAAATAATGATAAATAATAATAATATAATGCAGACCCATGGAAATGCAGTCCAGTCAACACACACACGCACATTTTTATAAATCAAGAATAACATTATCTGGCTTTGCCAAAAAGGCAAAGCCCAGATAACTATCACGACAATTGTCCTTGACAAATTGTTATTCCCACTCAATTGTTATTCTCAATCAATGTTCTAGATTGCACACACACAATAACTGAAATACACTGACAAACAATTCAACCAGCATGTTTCAAATGCAGCAGTTCAAAACTACATTTACCACAATTTCTAGCGCGGCTTAGCTCACTGATAGCTACCCTATTAGCAAGCACCGGTAGCCGAGACAAATTCAAACATTGCTATAAAAGTTTACAATCATAAGCAGTGATTTTACAGATCACACCAGTACCCAGCTCCGACAGAAGTCAACAGTTGCCAAAAAGTAATTTTAGCAAGTGTACATACCAATAGCCAGTGAGCTCTTGTCAGGACATAGGTTTGTTTGTGAATGAGAATTGACAATTAACGCCATGATAACGTAAGTCTGTGACTGCGCAGGCATGCGAAAATTTGTATCCAAAGCAGAATAAAGGTAATAATTTATTATTTGGTTATTCATAAATAAAAGTCTTAACAACTGGCTCTCTGGAAACGCATCACAGGTAGCACAGTACTGTAGTATTCCGTGCAAAGTGTCAGTCAATTTCAACACACGCTAATTGGTCACATGAAAAATAATGAAAACCAGACAATTTCTTGAATTTATCAAATTCCTCTGGACGCACCGGAAAGGATGTGAAAAGTGGACATGTCTGTGCAAAAGAGGATGTTTGGTCACCCTAGCATAATGAAGCTTAGTATGGATGATTTCTTCTGTAAATTGTCAGACAAAAGGGTTTTGTAGACAACAGGATTCATTTTGGTGCTACTTTCATAAGTTAGTCGTTAGTCTAAGCATTGTCAACAGTTTGTTGCAACAGCCTTGCTAACTTTCTCTTGTATTGATATTTTCCACCTACAATGACCACTGTGACCATATTTTGATTTCCAAAAAAGAGAGCACTTGAGATACTTGAATTTTACTCGAAGTTCATGTCAGAGTGAAACTTCCTGCTTTGAATATGTTGACATTTTGATTTTGTTTTGACATTTTGACTTTGCTTATTTTAATGTTGCCGTTAACTTTGCTTTGTTTGTTTGTGAATGACAATTGGCAGCTAACGCCATGATAAAGCCAGCCTGTGACTGCGCACGCATGCGCAAATTTGTATCCAAAGTAGAATAAAGGTATTTTCGACTTAATTACTCTTATTGGTACATGAGCATTTGATTATATATGTATTAATCGTCAAAAACTCTTCAGAACTGGGCAGGCTCTCTGGGAACACGTCACAGGCATTACAGTACCGTAGTATTCTGCGCAAAGTGTCAGTCAGTTTCAACACATGTTAATTGGTCTCGTGAAAAATGATGAAAAATGGATATTTCATGGATTTATAAAACCCGACCGGACGCCACGGACAGAACATGAAAAGTGGACATGTCCGGGCAAAAGACGTTTGATCACCCAAACCTACTATATCAGAGGTCACACGGACCTCGGTCCGGTTCCGGACCCCCAAGCTGTCTGGACCGGATCTCAAGCTGTTCGGACTAATACACGTTGCAACAACAAAAATCTTTTTTTTTCTGCGGGTTTGCAGAGTGGAGGCGGGCAACAAACAAAAACCTTAGTGGTGACGCGCGTGAGCCAGCCAATGGGAGTGAAGCATTTGAAAGTTATTTTTAGAACAGCATGTCTCACACTCGCTTTCCAGACTCTGTGGAGTGACAGCTAAAAACTGAGCCGAATGAAGCTGGAGGAAGAGGCGAAAAGGTACGGCAAATGGCGTGCTCAAAACTACGCAAGATTGATGCAGAAAACAGAGTGTTTAAGGAAGAGAGGACCAACACATTTTTGTTCATTTTATCTGGCGGCAGCACAAGACCGCTATGCCTCATCTGAGACTCATTCAGTGACGGTAGCGCTTGTAAAAAGCAGCAATTTGAAAATGCACTATGAGACGAAACACGCAGCTTTTTTTGCAAAGTTCCCCTATGAACTCTGCCATCCGTTCTCAAAAAATAGCGGAATTAAGGCCTCAATATGATCGCACCTCAAGGCTCATGGTTCATTTATTCACTGCACAGCAACGCACAAATGAATTCTCCCTCAGAATAGCGTGGACATTGGGTCAAAACAAAAAGTCTTTCAGTGATGCACCGATTGTCAAAGATTGTATGAGTGCAGTTGCTGAAACTTTGTTGATGGAAAGCAAAAAGAAGAGGTCTGTCAAAAAATAAAGCAAATCCCCCTGTCAGCATCCACAATTTAAAAAAAAAAAAAAAGTCTTGAACATGCTCTTATGTTGCTATTTTATGATTCAATTAAAGCACTTTTTTAGTTGTATGCACCTTTTATATTTTATTTATATTTTTGAATGTTGTAATTATCAGCATGGCCACGTAAAAATACGTTTGTATTTTTGGGAAAAAACAGAAGCATTAAAAATATTTCCGGACCCAGAGGATTTTTAATTCATGACCCCTGTGCTATATCATCAAGTATTCATTTTAGTTTTACATTCTTTAATCTTCAGCTCAAGGAGCTTTAGTTTTCTGTTGACACGCATTACGGCACTTTTCTTAACAGTTTTGCTAGAGGTTTGTGGAGTAACAGTCTCACTTGAAGTGTGTGGAAGGTCAGGAGGCGTAGGAGAAGATAGACAGAAGGCATGGCAGTGGGTGTGGGAGGTGGCAAGGTAGTCCATCACTCTTTGACTTTTCACCAATAGGCTACCCTGTGATGTTGCCGTCTTTTTTGCCATAATCATCTGACCTTCCTTTACTCCCAGTCAAATAAATCAATGATAGATTTGATCATTCCTTTTTACTTTCGTTTGTTATTTTGTTCTTTCCTTCTTTAAAGATTCTTTGTACTTCTCTGCGTCATACTTCAATCTTTTTCTGTATTCACTCACCCTCTCTGCTCTGCTTGCTTTCTCCCAGCTTAGTTTATGTCAAGTATAATTATCCTCATGTTTTATCATATAATACTGTAGCACTCTGAAATTCTTAAGAATGAAATGTGCTTTACAAATCAACTATAGTAACTCTATCATTATTATTATTTTCATTACTATAATGTCTGAACAGTATAATTCAATAATAATGATCAAATATTGCCTTAAATATGTGGAAAATTACATGTTTTCACTACCGTAATCAAGGGCATTGCACTCGTAGAAAACTTCAATCATGTTCCTTTGTTTCAGTCACTGACAACTTCACACAACATGTTATAGTGTGAGATGGGACGGAACTAACTCTGGACCTCGTAGTTGGCAATGTGAAGGAAACTCTTCATTTTAACTTGAAAGCAATATAGCATTGTCTTGATTTTATTATGACATGCTTTGATACTTTGTGTTGTGGCTGTTAATCGAAGTGCACGATAAACCTGAGCTGAGTTGCAAAGTTTGTTATTAAAGCTTTGTGACACAGAAAAGCTTGCCTGAGAGTGCATGTCATTTAAAATTGATCTTATTGGATAACAAAGTCACGTTGCAAATATCATTATACTGTACTGTATTAAGCCTTTAAGCCTAGATAGGAATGCAGTGGCTGCCTTGTCTTTCCTTGCTTTCACTCACGCAAGCATCAAACATCAAACTTTCACATGAAGACTTTCATCCTCTAATACAAACACAGGTAAATAGTGTGAAAAGAAAACATTAAAAAGTGCGTACAGCAGGAGAAAAAAAGTCTTAATTAAGATTATTATGTGAATTAGAATCATATTTTGAGACGATTCGACTATATACAACAATTTAGCAAAGTGCAGATGACGAGAAATTAGTCTTTTAATCTGCCAGTTAGCCACGCCCACCATTATAGGGCTCTAGCGTCCCCAACAGGTGGATGACGTCAGCGGCGTCACGATTTCATCTGATTTAGTATGCAGCCCATTGAGGGGTAATTATTCACAATGAGGAAAACGCGACGAAGAGAGCCACAAAATGTCATTGTTTCAGTCTCTCTACTCCAATATTTTTACATGATATTCTTTTTATCCAAGTATTTTTCCCCAATAGCTAAATAAATGGTATGGTCATGACAAATAACAGTCTTGTGCTAAATGGAATATGAAATAATAAAAATGCATTTATTCAGTACGACATGGCAAATTACTCCATAATGGTCAAAACTGTCGACTTCACCTTTACTGTCGCACCTCCTGAACAATATTTTATGCCACCGTAGTTAGTCCGGCTTTTCCCTGCCCCGGCTTCGGAGAATGTAAACAAACCGAGAGGCATGACAGCTAGCCGACATGCTAACCCAAACCGAGTGATGTTTCAAAGTCTTCGAAACGGAAAATCACACATAACTAGCCCGGATCATTTCATATGACGACTGGGTTAGCGATCGGCGAAGACAATTGACCGGCAGAGAGCAATTTACAGCTCGTTCCCCTGCTACTACGGACAGGAGAGCTCGCCAGGGAAGCAGCTGGACAATGACTGCTGAACAAACCAGCCGACGTCGGAGGAGCGTGTAGCTGCCAAATGGTCAACACGAATATGGCAACATAATGCTTTACTACACGGTGAAGTCGTAAACAGCGAGAGGAGGAGGGCGGCTGCAGTTGTTGTGAAGCTAACATGTGCAGCTAATGTGTATGAGGAGAGCTTTTCACATGCCCATCCATGATCAAACGTAAGTCGTCCTTTATTTAGAGAAAGTTTGTAGTGTTTACTTTGTAATCGCTGTATTGGCGGCCATTTTTAACACAAAGTTGCAATTTCTGATCGGTCAAAAAATTTGGCAGACACTGGGCACATGAGCACAATAAGCCGAGTATAGCGCTCTCCCGGAGGGTGGATGTGTGACAAGCCGCCAGTCGTCGCCCGAAGGGACAAGGAGCATGTCAACCACAAAATGCAAGCCACATACATATTAAAATGATCCCAGTATTTAACATAATACAAAACACGATGTTTACTCACTTCCTCGAAAGTCCCGTGGTCCCATAGTAGTAGGGCTTGTTTTGGCCAATATCCACCGGTGAATGGGAACCTTTTGAAACCCCAAAAAGTCGCACACGCCTCTCCCTCGTACAGCAAGATTTTTCTGCAGCCGTTTGGCTGGCGTGATGCGAAAAATAAACATATTAATCCGCAAAATCAGCTGAATCCTTAGTCTTTCTCATACAACAGTACGGCTGTATGGTGAAGAGGACTCCTTTGTCCGTACACATAACAGCGCCCTCTTACTCAACTCGAGACTGTAGCCAGAAGTCACTCATTTTCGTGGCGCGGGATTCAAAAAACTAAATAAATATAGCGATCACTTCCACACACATCCAAGCGGTCCATTTCATTCAGGAGCATAAAATACCGCATGTATTATGAAATAAATATTATTTTTCTTGTCATAGGTTTAAGGTACTTTGTAATGATAGTTTTTTTGCTATTTTGTTATTCGTCATTTTTCAACCTCACTGAACTTGATGTAATTGTATCTTTTTTATACTTTAGGCTTGTCTGTAATTCTCAACAGTTATAAATTACATTAAGATCCAACGATTGGCTGGTTGGGTGGTTGGTTGCACTTTTGTTTTTGGCGGCCCTTTTAATTTTTGTTTTAGTCTTTTGGACGAAAATACTTATTACTCTTTGTCATTTTTTAGTTATTTCAATATCTGTTTGTCTTCATTTTAGTCGACAAAATCTCATACAAATTTCGTCTAGTTTTAGTCGACAGTTACTTAAAATGTTTTCGTCTGTAAAATTCAAAAGTTTTAATTACCTATAACAATTCATATCTGTATGCATCCACCTTATTCTGTATATTCATATATATTCTCTATTTTCAAAGAGAGGAATACAAAATCCTTTTGTTCTTGTGCGCTCCCTTAAAATTTCCAAATATTCATTGCAATGTTGTTTTTCTCTTATTGTAAACAATTTTTGAGCATTTAAAGATAACATAATGTTTTGCCTTGAAAATAATTTGTCCTGTCTGCAATTGTATCGGATCTTTAAACGTGAGCAACTTTGACCAAAGAAAAAGCAGATTTATTTGGTCCTTATAACTCACAACATGTATAATTCTTATCGTCTTTTGCAGTTTCTAAAGTGGTTGTAGTGTAGTAATGCAATTGTTCCCCCAGACGTCAGCATAATAAATAAGATATGGCAGAACAATACATTACAACAAGTGAAAGCGGAATAGAATAGAATGTTTGTCAATGTAACATGAATTAATAACAGTAGGTTATACAGTGCTGGCCAAAAGTATTGGCACCCCTGCAATTCTGTCAGATAATGCTCAATTTCTCCCAGAAAATGATTTGCAATTACAAATGCTTTGGTAGTAATATCTTCATTTATTTTGCTTGCAATGAAAAAACACAAGAGAATGGGGAAATTTATTTTTAAAATCATTATCATTTTACACAAAACACCAAAAATGGGCCGGACACAAGTATTGGCATCCTTTGAAAAATCATGTGATGCTTCTCTAAATTGTTACAAATTAATTAAATAAATAAATAATTAATTAAAAGCACCTGTAACTTACCTGTGGCACATAAAATGTGGTGGCAACAACTAAATCACACTTGCAGCCAGTTACAATGGATTAAAGTTGACTCAACCTCTGTCCTGTGTGTATATACTACTTTGAGCATGCAGAAAATAAAGAAGACCAAAGAACTGTCTGAGGACTTGAGAAGCAAAATTGTGAGGAAGCATGGGCAATCTCAAAGCTACAAGTCAATCTCTGTTCAGTGTCATCAATAAGTTGTTGTGCCCATGGCACTGTGGCTAACCTCCCTAGATGTGGACGGAAAAGAAAAAATGACGAGAGATTTCATTGAAAGATTTTGCGGATGGTGGATAAAGAACCTTAACTAACATCCAAACAAATTTAAGCTGTCCGAGGGTACAACAGTGTCAACCTGTACTATCCAAGGCGTCTGAATGAAAAGGGACTCTATGGTAGGATACCCAAGAAGACCCCACTTCTGACCCAGAGACATAATAAAGCCAGGCTGGAGTTTGTCAAATCTTACCTGAGAAAGCCAGAAATGTTTTGGAACAATGGTCCCTGGTCAGATGAGAAAAAAGTAGAGCTTTTTGGGAAAAGGCATCAACATAGTTTACAGGATAAAAAACAAAGCCTTCAAAAAAAAGAACACCGTCCCCACAGTCAAGCATGGCAGAGGTTTGCATCCTCTGGCACTGGACTGCTTGACCATGTGCATGGCATTATAAAGTCTGAAGACTAAAGATAAATTTTGCAGAATAATGTAGGGCCCAATGTGAGAAAGCTGGGTCTCCCTCAGAGGTCATGGGTCTTCCAGCAGGAGAATGACCCAAAACACACTTCAAAAAGCATTACAAAATGGTTTTTGATAGAGAGCACTGGAGACTTTTAAGTGGCCAGCAATAAGTCCAGATCTCAGTCCCCTAGAACACCTGTGGAGAGATCTGAAAATGGCAGTTCGGAGAAGGTACTCTTCAAATCTGAGACCTGGAGCAGTTAGCCGAAGAAGAATGGTCTAAAATTCCAGCAGAGCATTGTAAGAAACTCATTGATGGATACCGGTAGCGGCTGTTCGCAGTTATTTTGTCTAAAGGTTGTGCTACCAAATATTAGGCTGAGGGTGCCAATACTTATGTCCAGCCCATTTTTTAAGTTTTGTGTAAAATGATGATTTTTTTTTGTGTGTAAAATGATGATTTTTTTTCATTCTCTCTTGTTTTTTCATTGCAAGCAAAAAAAATGAATATATTACTACCAAAGCATTTGTAATTGCAATCATATTATATCATATCGATAGACTTGCAGGGGTGCCAATACTTTTGGCCAGCACTGTACTGTATGAAGTACAAAGTAAATAGCCATCAATTTTCAACATCACTTATCCTTGTTAGGATTGCAGGGTGCTGGAGCGTACCCGAGCTGAGTTCGGTCGAAAGGCAGACTACACTTTAAATGCTAATATCCAATTTAATTAAATGTGATAAGTGAATCAAACTCAATTTCTATCAACCAGTGTGAACACTAATTTTTGATACGTAAGTAGTAATTTGGGGCTGGAAAACATTCCTAACATGATGTATCTCAGTAAAGTCAAATTAGAGAAAATATTTTTTTTGTACCCAGTGTTCTTTGGCTGTTTTTTCAGACATGCACAAATCTACCAGAGCTTTCTTCAGCACCTTCACTTATGTCACATCTATTTGGTAAGTAAATGCCTTCTCACCGTCGGGCGGGTTGACTCTTCATCGCATTTTCCTCGTTCTGAATAATTAATTCTCCCTCAATAGAGAGCCTTTTAACGGTAGGCGTGGCTAAACGGCAGATTAATAGACTAATTTCTCGTCATCTGCGCTTTGCCAAATTGTTGTATATAGTCGAATCGTCTCAAAATATGATTATAATTCACATAATAATGCTATTTAAGACTTTTTTTCTCCTGTCGTACGCACTTTAAATGCATTGTTGAGCATTTAAAAATAATTTAATTCACCTGTCATTATTATTTGAAAATGTGTTACAAAAATTTAATTTGCATGTGCTGTTAATATTGTAGAATTATTTCAGGTAAAAAATAAAGTTCTCCTGCAAATGATGAATGTGTGGCACTAAAGCTAACTAAAGTATCAGTTCAGTACTGGAAACTCACAATAAATAAATTATGTAATCTAATTCATTCAAGTTAATTTTAGTACTGCAAACTCAAAATGAACAATTTACTATAATCCAAATATTGAGGTTAATTTGAGTCCTTAAAACTTGAAATATTTGAGTAAATTGCTTCTCGTTAATGTAAGTTACATAAATTACATTTTCTAAGGCAGCAACTTTTCTTTCTTTCTTTCTTTCTTTCTATCTTTCTTTCTTTCTTTCTTTCTTTCTTTCTTTCTTTCTTTCTTTCTTTTTTAAGTAAAGTTTTTTTTTTTTTTTTTTTTTTTAAGTAAAGTCAACATGTCATATTTTACAGTGTACACCCTAAATTGGTCACCAGTCAGTCATAGGGCACATACAGAGACAAACAACCATTTACACGCATAATCACACTGCTACTGAGTCAGAGGAACGTAGCACTACACCATCAGCGACTCACACAAAATGTAAATGATATTTCCTACATTTCACAAATGAGAAATGTAAACCCATGTTTGGAAATAAAAACGTTGGCGTCATCTGTAAATGAAACAAATTTTGGAACCTTTAACATCGTACACAATTCATTATCTTAAAATCACATTCAAATCAGATCATAAAGCCACTGTCAACATACTAATGTATTGGTTGCCATAAAGTCATACAAGAATGTAAATGCCAAATTAGTTTCTATCTGTCAGCATGTTGCCTTGGTTAATGATCCTCAGCCAGACATGAAAATCCAGAAGGAGTAGCAGTTATTAATGTGATAAGGCGTACACTTCACTCCATGACGGGAAAATGATCGTATTTTTCCAGAAGCTATTCATTTATTTGCTTACGAAACATGTAAAAAGCACATACATTGGTGTTTTTGTTGAGTATGAGTTTGTGAATTCGAAAGTGATTGAGGCTCACCTGAATTAGATTGGATCAGACACCGCGATACGGTTTAATCTCTGGACTCATTTGCGTTTAGCTGTTGACATCTTGCACTTATAAATCATTATTCAATAAGACATGCTCTATAGGCGCACATATTCCAGAGTCCAGTTAATAGTTACAGTGATAAGACGGAAATGTCGACAAAAAAGGAGAGCGAAAATGAACTCCTTTTAGATAAGAAATTTTCTTATCTAATATCCAGAAGCATACAGAGATAAATTACTTTCATTCGGTCTTAATTTTGTTGTTTTGTCTGATTTTAGAAGAACAAAAATTATGAGGAATATTTTCAGTTCACTTTATTAAATGTTATTGCCGTATGATGGAAGACTGGTAAACTCCCACTTGGTTCGAGCACCTTGAAAATCAAAATGCCGACATATTTGTTATTTTATTCTTCATTTCCTCCCTGCAGGGGAGTATGTTGCAACAAATTGCAAATAAAAAAAAGGCAATGTCCAATAAACATTTGCTAGGAAAAAAAAAAAACAATAAATCAAGGACTTACAATGTCATAGAAACACTGGCACTTTCGGCTGTAGCAACAATGTTAACTTGATAAAATGAGTTAATAATATATACAGTATATGACTTGTGTTAACTTCAATAATCAGGTTTGTAGACCATACTTAAATTTCAGTGTAAACTAAAGTTGTATGAACTTCAAATGTTAAGTTGGTTGAACTTGGTCTTAGCGTCACTCCTGATGCCTTCAAAAGGGTGCTAGCATCAGCACAGTTGGCCACATTACACATTACAGTCATTAAATTAACCAAATCCTGTTTGGATTAATTTATTATAAATGTACTTAAACATAAGTCAAGTTTACTTGAAATTTTGAGTGAGACTACGATAACTAAACAAAAGTGTAGTTTACTTAAAGCAGTGCTTCTCAGTTATTTTCTGTTATGCTGCCCACCCCATCCAGGAAGACAAAAAAGTTTTGCGCCCCAAACCCCCCAAACTCTCTGCAGCCACTGTAAATAGTATCAGTTGTCTATAAAATTACTATTATTATAAGTACACCTCCTCATAACATTGTGTCCTTTTTTATACTAAAGAAAAACTGTTTTGTTTGTGACAGAAAAGACTTAAAGTGCATCAATTTGCACCCGCATCCAACCTGTAGAAATGCACTCAAGGAAATTTTTGACCATTTGATACTGAAAAGTAAAATTTAATAAACTCAATAATATTAAATTCAACTTGACTAGCAAAATTAACTAATGAGGACAATATGGCAAACAATTTGACCGAAAAAAAAAAAAAAAATGCTGCAGGCAGTACCAGCTCCTTTGCTATGGTGTGGGGTTATTTTTGCAATGAGCAGTTTGGTTTGCCACCTTATATGATGCTATCAGTGTTCGCTGGTTTTAAATGTGACACTGACAAAGCGTAATGATTTTTGGCAATATTCTGAATGTTTTTGCTGAAAAAAAAAATCAAGCGGCTTATCAACGTAACTGGGCTCTAATATCTTTAAGAGACATCTTAATTGATTTGGCTTCCTGCTGTCCGCCGCAAACATTTTTAGATACAGTAAACCGTTTCCTCATCTACCACTGTATTAAAAGTCAAAGCAGTAAGTCATGCACTACATACACTTCGGCATATTTCCTTGTCTTAGCTCTTCATATCTCTAGTGCTTTTTGCTGTGTGCTCGTTTGGTTCAAAAGGACTGCACACACTCTGAAAATGAGAGCATGTGAGTGGATGTGCAGTTACACCCTTATTCTAGTATGGCAAAAAAGTATGTTCCCCGAGGTCACATGCATTCTGCACCCCCAACTATTTGAGATGTACTGACTGAAAGGGATTGGCTTTTTAATTAGTTAATTTAGAATATTTTTCTACTCCATGCGTGCTCCATCAATACCCTGATGGGTATACAGAGTCCTGACATTTTAACTGAGACTGCCCTAAAAAAGCCCTTTTTTTCATACCTTCAGTTGAGAGGTTTCAGGTAGACCATTCTGGCCGAACACATGCCTCTGCACGTCCACTCGCATTATCTAACCCACTTAAGACTTCTTACTAACTGTTTTTAAGTTTCTGAGTCTGATTGGATGGGCCAAATGCTCATAGTTTTATGTTCGTGCGCATATAAACACAAACGCCAAGCACAAGCTGCAGTTACGCTTTAGTCTAGTGGTGGGACTCGTGAGTAATGTAAAAAAGTGACAAACTCAAATTCAAGTGAAATAGCTTGATTAAAAGTTAAATGTTCTGCTAACTTTTTTTTTAACAGCGTTGGATGAAATGATTGACAATGGTTTTTATGTTGCAATATTAAAAAAACAGAAATAACAAATTAACTCATCTTTCATGAATCAATGAATTAATCTTTATTTTGTATATGTGACAAATATGAAACCCCAGGGTTTATGAGTCTGTGTCCAACAACATAAATTTTTATTCGTGTCCCTTGAAGGGCAATGTGGGTGCAGCATTTGGGGCCTACGTCTGACGTCAAATTACTTTATTCTCGCTATATAATTGGCTGAGGAGTCATAATGCTCCCCTATAAAATGCCTGTTTAAAAGTTTGCCAGTTGCCCTAGAGTAATAATGCATTTGTTTAAAAATGCGTATGTATAGCTATTGATAATATCGAAAAATGTGAACATTATATTAAAGAACAAAAGTGTGCGCACACAATTGTCTCTCTCATGTTGGAGGACATTAAATATCGGGGCCTATCATTATAATTTAAAAACAGGCCCCAAACGGTTTGTTCAACCCAAACTGTTTGTGTACCTACACTGGAACCAGTAAAGATAGGGCTGAAATTCAGCATGCAGATTCTCGCTTACCATTCTAAGGGACTTACAAGTCTCAATTTCCCATCATATCCATGGGAAATGTTGATTGCAATAATTTAGATTATTTGGCCTATTGTATATTCATTGCTCAAATCATGACAGGTGTAACTTATAGTAGGGCGAAAGAGGTCAGCAATTAATTTCACAACAGTTTTAACTTGTAAAACATTGTTTAAAAATAAACATTATATGCAAAATCTTGCCAACCTCAAGCAACATCTACCGTATTTTCCGCACTATGAGGTGCACCTAAAAGCCTTCAATTTTCTCAAAGGCAGACAGTGTATCTTATAACCCGATGCGCCTTATATATGGATCAATAATAGTTAATCATGGCATAACATTCCCTTTAGCACAGCACCATCTAGTGAAAGTATAACGTAACCCCAACTACTACTCCTACTACTACTACTACTGTACCTTTTAATGCAGTGTGCCCTATACTGTATATAAAAAAGGTTTTAAAATAGACCATTCATTGAAGGTGCGCCTTATACTCCGATGCGCCTTATAGTTCAGAAAATACAGTACTTGTCTGCAGGATTTCTCGACCTGTTCCTTCATTAACTCTTTCCAGTTAAAGTGGATTGGACGTTTAGCGCTGTCTGTGGCACCAAAAGATGAGTACAGTGATCCCTCGCTACTTCACACTTCAAATTTCACGCCCTCAGTCCTTTGCAGATTTTCCTTCAATCAAAAAAATATATAGATACAGATAAGCTGTCCCGAGCCGATGGGGTATGTTCACGCCCGCTCCCTCCCTCTCTCTCCGTGTGCTTTGTTCGTCAGAGAGTGAACTGGAGTTGCTTATTAAAGTAAACGATGATTGACAGCTTTGAGCTTTGAGACTTGACTTTCAAAGCGCGGCAAGTGTCAATCATCGTTTAACTTGTCAAACAGTTGCTGTGGCAACTCATTGTGTGTAAGTGAGCAGCTGGAGCGGATTTGAGTGGACAAATAAATTTTTTAAAAACATTTTTTAAATGGAGTGGGCGTCTACTTTTTTCTTGTTTAAATATAATTCTGTGGGACTGTCGCATGTTTAAAACTTTATCATAATTATTACATTTAAGGTGATTATAAACTATTGAAATATATACCGTATTGGCCCGAATATAAGACGGCTCTGATTATAAGACGGCCCCCTCTTTTTCAAGACTCAAATTTGAAAAAAGTCTTTTTGAACACCAAATTATTTTTATACAGAAAATAATTACAGTACATCTGAAACAAATGATTATAACAATACAACAATATTATAACAATAACAATGCGATTTTTTTCCTCATTCAAATCTTAATATCTGAACATTTAAATATTATTATATTTATTCTATTTAAATATGTAAATTAAAGTGCAATCGCATTCGTAAATGAATGGCTTCTGGTTTTTGAAATGTAAATAAACCAATCTATTGTGATAACACAACAAAATTGCAATAACGGCATTAACCATCAAAGTGAAGTCTAACTGTAACTGTAGTCTTGAAACAAATCTGAATAAGGAAAAACATTGCAATAAAATAATGCAAACTGGTTAAACTTGAGAGTAGCCGAGATCTGTCATGACAGAACATCGCTTCAATGATATCTGGCGCCATCTAGCGTCGTGAATGGGTATAACGTCTAGACCGCGAATATAAGACGACCCCCACTTTTTCAGTCTTATTTCAATGCAAAAAACACTGTCTTATATTCGGGCAAATACAGTATATTCAAATAAACGTTTTTCTTTTTTATTATACTTTGGGGAAAAAGGTCAAAAAAAAAAAAAAACATGTCCTTTGTGTATCTTTCCAATGATCGATCTGAATAAATGCATTGAAGAAAAAAAATTTTTTTTTGGGGGGGGGGGGGGGGGGGGCGCTTCTTTGCGGTTTTTCACTTATCGCGATGGGTTCTAGTCCCGCAAAAAACAAGGGATCACTGTATTCACAACCAGCATCCCAGTGTAAATGAAATGGATGTCTATCTTTGTCATTGGGTTAAATTTAGGTCACTTCCTTGTAAATTTTAGGGTACTTAAAGATCACCTCGTAATTATTTTGGGTCACTTCCGGCAATTTTTTTTCAATTTCTTGGCCTTTTTTTCCTCAATTGTAAATTAGTGGGGCCATTGGAAAAATATGGGGATGTTTTTTTTTCCAAAATTTTGGTGGAAACACGTTTTGGGCAAAAACAGTATTCCTTTGTTTGCCTTGATGTCCCGATTTTTCATAAAATGAGCAATCAGTCTACCAACATCTGAGGCCATTATTTATGTAAAGTTCATAATGGAAAACTTTTTTTTTTTTTTTTTTTTTAATCATCTGTGTGATATCAATATTAATAACTTGAAGATGTGATTTCTGGAGAAATCACATTTTTGGGGGCATTTTTTGGGTCACTTCCTTATTAACTCATTGGCTGCGATAAACGGCGGTAGAGGTCCAATCCATTTTGACTGGGAGGGGCGAATGAACCTTTGGATGTCTATCATTGTCAATGGCGGGCAATGAGTTAATTATGGGTCATTTCCTTTTAATATTAGGGTACTCATAGGTCACTTCATGCACATTTTGTCCTGGAGATTTTGCACATTCTTCAAGTCACTTCCTGTTGATTGGTAAATTTTTTCCCAGTTGGAAAGTAGATGGTATCGTGCCATCAGTGGCATTCACAGCCAGTCCTCACAGTTTAAATGAAATGGATCACAGTAGCGGGCAATTAGTTAATTTTGGCTTACTTCCTTGTTAATTAAAGGGCACTTAAAGGTGATTTCTTGTTGTTTTTTCGTCACTTCCTGCACATTTTTGGGGATTCCGGAGTCACTTTCCTGTACATATTGGATTATTTCCTGTTCATGATAGGTCATGTCTGTATGTTTTATGTATTTTTTTACCCATTGGAAATGAATGTTGCCTTTGAAAATAAATAGGGATTTTTAAAATTTTATTTATTTCAAATTTTGGTCAAACCGTACGTTTAATTTTGGTCAAACCGTACGTTTTGGGCAAAAGCTTTTACAACTTTTGTTCGCCTTGATTTCCTGTTATTTATTTATTTTTTCATCTGTAAATAATGTGAATTGGACAGGGAAGAGTATTAGTTATTAATCATTAATCATTATTATTTGTGGACAAGAAGGACTGACTGATAATGACGGGTCCTGTGAATCCTGTTCAGGTCGGTGTGTCCCGTGAGGTGACAGATGTGGATTCGAAAGGACAAGGGCGGCGTCAACCGGGGTGGGTCAGCTGCCTCTCCAGGAAACACCATTTAAATGCTCACTGCCAGCGTGCTGTCCACACACCGAACACGAGAGAAACAGCATCATCACTCCCATAGAGACCATAGCACCGTTGTTTAACGTTTAGTATCCATATTCATCTAGGAGAGTTTGAGCCATGTGCGGTAAGTGTTGCATTTTTCCCTCTTACTTGATTACAATGTATAACTTCTTGAAGTCGTCTGTGTGGATGGTTTACATAGAATTGTATTCGAGATGGTAATTCCGTGTGTGTGTTTTTTTATTATTATTATTATTGTATAGGCACCCGCACTGTAGACGCGCTTTAAAAGTTTTCGACTTTTTTTTCAGCCTTTTTATTTATTTATTTTAACTAAACTGCTACGTGTCCGTGTTCCGACTCCACCGCCGCCACTCGTCGGACACTCTCTCCAGTCATGACAGCCTCACTTCGGATGCGATGGAGCGTTAATATTATTAGTAACGTTGGAATATTTTTGCTAAGTGTTTTTGAAGCTTACGCATTATTACAATCTCCAATGTGGTAACTTCAGTATATGTTTACAACCCAAAGTCAATCGTTAACTTTCCCCCCTCAGCCCTCGCCACAACCTGCTGAACGGCTTCTAAAACACTGCTTGCTATGTTCTCCCCTTTCCATTGGTAGCCGTGTGCGTGCGTGTTTGTATAGGTAACATTCGTGCGTGATATTCACGCGCACAAAGCCTTAATTGAGGAAAGCAGAGAAATTTTTAGATATTGAAATGTTAATAGTTTTCTTATTGTCAGATGTGATTGTTTTATGACAGTATTACACATAACATTCTCATAAGATGCAATTCAAATTGTATAGGATATTGATGCAAAATATTCAAGTTGGGTATTCATCTTTCAATAAATGCTATGTTTCTGCTCCGTTCTGAGGGGTAGTCTTATTTTATTTTTTTTTATTTTTTTTTTTACAGTGGTACCCATACCTGTCAACCCGAGGCCGTGTGCAATCTTACAAATAGTGACGTATGCCCTTACAAATTGGTGACTAATCTTGCAACTTTTTATATAGAGTTAGCTATATATACAGTATATTGTTTTATATTGAAATATGAAACAAAAATAAAACTCAATTTTTAAAATAATATGAATTTATTGGTAATTTTGTCACATATAGCCTGGTGCAATCAATATCTTCAGCTACATCATGATTACTAAAATGTAACAGTGACTTTTGTTATAATTGTATGTAGCACTTTTGGCAATTTTTATCATGTCTTTTGATGGCTGCACTTCATGGCACTTCAGCTAGCAATTCAGTTTGACTTGAAGGTAGTTTGTTAGCGTGTCCAATTATAATTGAAAATGGTCAATTGATAAAATTAATTTACCGATGTTATCTTTTAGTCAGGGAACATTTCTATTGTTAATTCTGAGAAGTGATCAGTAATAGTTGCAGGCAAATTGTGTTCGGCAAAAAATTGGCAGAATAAAATCTCCGCTTTCGTCACAGCATTTGCCTGGCACAGCCAGACTATTCTCCCTGTATTTTTCAAACACTGTCAGAAATAGTCTGGGACCCAGCCCATTAACGGCCTCCCGAGCAAGATAGAAAATCAACCGTCCAATCAGATTCGTTTATTTGCGTGACATGTTCTTAACGAGTAACGTCACTCTTGCGCGCCGAAAGTCATCTCTACAACAACACAGATGGCGAACGGGAGAGCCGAGAATATGTTCCAATCTGCGGTAAAACCAGTTTTAAATTACCAAAAACACAGCGAAACAAGTCATTGACAACAGTCAACATGGCTCGCGCTAGCCATGTTGAATAAACTTCTCCATTCTCCGCTCACGCTAATTACTTGTCGCTTTAACAACGTCACGTCTGCACATCGCTGATTGGTCCACTCCGCTGTCTGTTTGCTGTGGCTTGCTCCGCCCTCGGAATTTGATCCGCCGGACGGTCGCCAGACTCAATCGCTGGAACAGCGGTGAGTCTGGTATACCAGGCAATCACAGCATAGCTTTTCATTCTGCTGACTCTTGTTAATCTTACTTTTAAAAAAGTAATTAATTACAGCTACAAATTACATGTCCCAAAAAATTAATAACTCAGTTACCTGAATGTAAGAGTAATTAGTTACTTGGCAAAGTAACTGGTGTTACCTTTCATGTTTTTTTTCCATTCAAAAAAAAAAAAAAAAAAACATGATAACCTTTGCTATGTTTGGAAGTCATTTAATGTTGTGAATCAACTGTTAAAGTTGTCAAAATTGCTCCCGTTTTTGCATTAGTTCCTTTCTGTCTACTTTCGACATGTGAAAGTTTTAAAACTGTTTTAACGATAGATTCAAGTCAAGATTTTGCCGATTTAGGAGTATTTTAGATAAAAAGTTACTTAGGTTTGCTAGGAAGGTTCACTACAACAGAGCCTTTCTGAGAAGTATACTGCTTTAAGATGGCGGCTGCTTACTAACGCCGCCGAGTCTGTAATTTCACATGTATTTATATATGCATGTGATATCTAGCGTGGCATCAAGTGGGCGTAGATTGTAGGCTGTAGGCTACAGTCAGGAAGTATTGGAGCCACCTAGCCTAGCATCGCGTTTGCAACACCGTCACAACACTCTTCCCTCCTTCCCACTCCCGTTCTTCTCTCTCCGTGTCTCTGACTTTTCTCGTGTCATTCAACCAACGTAGTAACGCATAGAAACACACATTGACTCGTTGCCGAAACGATGACGAAATCGGAGCGGAGAAAAAAAACCGTAATGCACGAAAAACGTACAGATTTTGGACGTATGGCGTACATATTTAAAAATCAGTGCTCACTTGTACAAATTACGCCGAAACCGTACAATTTGACAGGTATGGGTACCTCTACTTACGAAATTACTTGGTTCTGGAAGTAGTTTCGTAAATTGAAAATTCTGTAAGTAGAGACGCGTTTTCCATGTTAAGGCCCTAATTCATTCCAAGCCTCCCAAAATTCAGACGTAAATCTTTTATAATGCATAAAAATGTACCAAAAGATGTAACTACATGGTACAATTAGATTATTGCACAATAAACATAAAATTAGAGTTACAGTATGTATGTAAAAAGTAAAGAATCAAAATTAATACACTCATGTAAAGCTGTCGGAACTGGCTGGCATACGCACATGCTAAGGTGCCTCTTAGCCAATTAGATGCCAGGAAAGCTAGCCAATAATCAATGGCTGAGCAGCTATAAGTATGTTACGTTCAGTAAACTCGAGTACAAGCCATACTGTATTTTTGCCTTTCTTATCTTGAAATTTCTTTAGTCACAAGAAGCAATATTTTTCCTTTGAGGCATGTCTTAACCTGAAAACTCAGTATGTAAAGACAACTGTATTTCAATAACCACATAAGAGCTACCCGTAAAACTGTTATACACCAGTAAAGCTGTTCGTCGTCAGTAAAGCTGTTATTAGACACCAGTAAATCTGTTATTACATATAATATGACTGTTGAATGTACGATCAATATATAGGGACAGCAGTGATGACGACGATGATGGCAGAGGTAGTTCCAGCTGTTGTGATAGTGATGATACGATGATGATGATGATGATGATGATGATATTGGGAAGTGCCTGTATTCTCTTTTTTTTTTTTTTTTTAAGGAGTGGATTGGGGGTGGGACCCAAAAAAGCTCGGCTTCTTCCCACTCCTTTTCTTGCTACATATGTATGTGTTTGTTACAAGGGCGTAGGTTTGGTCTCAAGCTTGGCAGGGACGATATAACAGCATAACCTACATGTAGACTTTTTGCTGGGGACGGGACCCTAATAAGACCAAACAGATTGGTTGAATGGGGGCTACATTTCTCACGAATATGAACCTAATTAATTGATAGGCTGAATGATTCATACACATCTGTAAATCTGTATTGACTATACTAACTTTCAAGTGTATTGCTTCAGGTGATACACCGTTCGATTCGAACCTTTGTTTTCAAAAACTTCTAAAGAAACATTTTTTTTAAAGATTCCAGAATAAATGTCTGGATTTTATTAGCAAATTTTAAAAATAAATTATATTAACATACACTTGTTATTCATCTCAACTAACCAGGAATGCAAAAAAAAAAAAAAAAACATTTGTGTTCAGACCACTCAAAATTGTGTAAAAAAAATTTAAATAAATTAATTAAATAAATTAATTAAACTGAAAAAATTTCTTAGTCAGGGAATAACAAAAATTAGTTTAGTAAGTCTAATTACAGTCTCTCTAAGCAGCTTCCTATTCAAGTTTGCAGGTTAGCAAATTCACACAGTTTAACGGTATACTAACTCTGAGGTCAGACTTTCAATAGAAATATTAGTGGTGTGTTCCCCACCTACGGAACATTGATGTCTTTTTACATACAGTGGCTGCTGCTGCTGGTCGGAAAAAACTTCGAAGGGGGCAGAGGAGGCGGCATTGTTGTCGACATGTTTTATTTCTTTCAGGGCTGTGAGTGCTTTTGTTGATGGGGTCAAGTCATCAGTCATTCAAACGTGCGTTTGAGGGGAAAAAATGGACTGGCGAGTCAAATGATGTAAATGTACTGTAAGTCTGATCATAATGAAAATAATTCATTTAATAATGGTAGGGTCAGTTCTCTCCTTACAACATATGGGAAGACATTCTATATTACCCATATAACTGAAGTCATTATCAATGCAAATAAGGTTATTTAAAAGTTGGTGGGGACAATTTAAGCTTCCTCAAAAGTTGGTAGTGTTATGTCCCTACTGTCCCTATGCAAACCTACGCCCATGGTTTGTTATTATACTTGTTATAATCAACATTACTGCTATTATTGTAGCTACCCCCCCCCACTCTTGTTGTTGTATTTAGTTATTACTGCTTGAAATAAATAAATCAAATCGAAACATTAAAATAAAGACACTAGAACCAACATGTCAATTTATTTGGGATTCCCTTAAATCATCTCACATATAAGTGGGTGGTGTGGCTCAGTGCTAGATAAAGTAATTTCCCATCCTAAAGGTTGTGGTTCGATTCCCTGCCTTGGTGACTTGTTTAAGTATACTTGAGCAAGATACTAAAACCCACGATGCTCATGATACTGCGTCATCAGTGGGTAAATGAGCATATTGTGTCAAAGCGCTTTGAGTGCCTTGATGGTGAAAAGGCACTATACTAGTGTTAGTCCATTTACCACATAGCACCCTTGGTCAAACTATGAAAAAAAAAAACCTGTGAGTTATGGTAAAAAAAAAATACAATAATTAGATTGTGAATGTCCAGTGAATTATGTGGATAGTAACTTAACAAGTTTCAACAAGCCTCCATGCTTTCATTGAGGGATGCATGCTCAGTCCAAGGCACAGGAAGTCATTCAGTATAGCCCAAAACAAACCCTCCAAAGCTACGTATGTACTGCAATGATGAAAGTTTCATTTCCAGCCAATAGCAGTGGCAGCGGAGCCAATGAGTTAAATGGAAAAAAAAAAAAGATAATTCGTGCACAAAAGAGTTACGTATGCAACATCCATAGTAAAAAGGAGCAGTCAACTGTATGCAAAAGGGAAATGGATGCCGCTAAACAATAATTATAGAATAGATTAAGAATTTTGGACTAAAAACAATATTTTAAAGGAGGAAAAAATATTTATCCATTTTTATGAGATCTTTTGGAGCCATCATGCAATTGACTGTTTTCCTAATGCTAAGTATATCTCTATCATGTGACTTCTTTCCTAAAAATGCATTATTGACATATACATACAGTACTTCCAAAATAGTTTGGCTGCAGTCCGCTTCACGCTGCCTCTTTGTGTCCTATAGGGATTTTTGCTTACCTAAACCACCAAGTGCCTCGCACCAGGAAGGAGATATTTGAGACACTAGTGAAGGGATTGCAGAGACTTGAGTACAGAGGCTACGATTCAGCAGGTAAGATGCCTGCCACGAACACACGTCTACATATCCATACGCACACTAAACATGCTGTAGGCATATATTTTCTAACATTAAAGCAGAAGAAACTAAGTCTGAGGAGTTCATTGAATCGGAGCTTAAAAATGTGGCAATACCGGTTTCATTCTTCACATTTTACCTATTTGTCATCACTGTATGCTCCTATATAAGTACAATTATATAATATATATAATTATATACAGTACAGGGCAAATGTTTGGGCACACCTTTTCATTTGTGTGTTTTCTTTTTTGTCATGATTGTTTACATTGTAAATTGTAATTGAAGGTTATAAAACTATGAATGATATGTTAAGCAAAAAAGGTGAATTAACTAAAAACGTATATCATTCTAGTATCTTCAAAGTAGCCACCCTTTGCTCTGATTACTTTTTTGCACACTCTAGCCATTCTCTTGATGAGTTTCAAGAAGGAGGCCCCTAAAATGGTTTTTGACTACACATGTATGCCTTTCCAGGGTTAATTAGCGGAATTTATTGCTTTATCAATGGGGTTGGGAGCTTCATCTGTGTGCATTGAATGAGGTATGTCCAAACTTTTGGCTTGTACTGTATGTATATAATATGTCTATATGCTGCCATAGCAGATTCATGGTGCATTAAGTCCCCAAACTATTTTTAAATTTCCCGTCTTACCCTGGAAACCCCCGTTTACAGACGTCGCGCAACCGTTTTTGTTTCAACCCAGCCATGAAAACAACGTAAGTAATTATATTTATTATTAGAAATGTCCGTCATTTTTAGCTTAGAATCATTTATTGATGTCTAATATTTTGTTTAAAAAAATATATATATATAGACTTTAAAAAAATTATTCACCCGAATATTTAAAACTTTTAAACAAATGACGTCACAATGAAAAAAATGGCGTCTGTAAAAAAGTCACTGATATCTATCTCTTAACTCTCGCTTAATTGTATTTTTTGGTACTGTCGCATTTTCCCTGATATGTTAGATGACAAATAATCGATCCAAACAAAGAAAAATTGGGAAAAAAAAAAGTTTAAAAGGGTAAATATAGGAAAAAGAAAACCTCGACCACTCCTTGATGTCTGCGATTTCTTCATCGTAACCCTTGTTATATTACCATGTTTCACCCATAAAATCCCCAAAAAATCCAGCTGTGGCCATTCACATTTGTGTCTCGACACTCAGTGATACATGTGACATGGAGTTTTGGGATCGAAACAAGGTAAGTACGCAATAATATCTCGTTAAAGTTATGGCGTCTGTAATTCTGCTCTCGCGTGCTCTCACCTCCAGATAGGGTTTTGCTGGTTAAAAAACATTTTTTTTTAAATAAAAATGCTCTCCTGTCCAAGATTTTTCTTCCACCAGAAAATTGAGATTTTAAGCTCTCCAATGATGTATCACATCTGCATATCTGACAATTTTGAAATTTGGCCAAATTGGGGGTCTCAGAGCATATGTATAAATATATATAAATATATATATATATATATAAGTGGGGAGAACAAGTATTTGATACACTCCCAATGGGTTTTCCCATTGGCTGTGTATCAAATACTTGTTCTCCCCACTGTATATAGTATATATGTATGTATGTACTTGACGTTCCGCTCTGAGACCCCCAATTTGGCCAACTTGCAAAATTGTCTGATATGCAAGTGTGATACATCATTGGAAAGCTTAAAATCTCAATTTTGTGGCGAAAGAAAAATTTTGAACAGGAGGTAATTCAAAAAATTTTTAATTTAAACAGCGAAACCCTATCTGGAGATGAGAGCATGAAAGGGCAGAATTTAAGACGGCATCACTTTAACGAGATATTATCACGTACTTACCTTGTTTTGATCCAAAAACTCCATGTAGCATGTATCATCGAGTGTCAAGACACAGCAGTGAATAGCCACAGCTGGATTTTTGGGGGGATTTTATTGGTGAAACATGGTAATACAACAATGGTTGCGATGCAGAAATCGCAGACATCAAGGAGTGGTCTAGATTTTCTTTTTCATATATTTACCCTTTTAAACATTATTATTATTATTTTTTTTTGGATCGATTATTTATCACCTAACATATCGGAGAAAATGTGATAGTAACACAAAAAAAATACAATTAAGCGATAGTTATGAGGTAGCTATCCGTGACTTTTTTACAGACCCCATTTTTTTTCATTGTGACTTAATTTGTTTAAAAGTTTTCAAATATGCGAGTGAATAATTTTTAATTTTTTTTTTTTTTTTTTTTTTATACGAAATTGTAGACATCAATTAATGATTCTAAGCTAAAAATGACAGACATTTTGAATAATAAATATAATTAATTACCTTCGTTTTATGGCTGAGTTAAAACAAAAGCGGTTGCGCGACATCTGTATACAGGGGTTTCCAGGGCGAAACGGACAAATTAAAAATAGTTCGGGGGCTTAATGCGCCATAAATCTGCTATGGCAGCATATAGACATATTGTTCTATCAAACACAACAGTTGTTTTGGCTTAAAATACAGCAGTTTCTTAAAGAGGAGTGCAAGAGCAGAAACTGCTTTTTCAGTCTTGTCTGAAATGGTGGTACTATGCCTACCTCCCCACCATCTTTTCGCACACATCTACATAAATTTAAAATTTTTCATAGAAGTGAATTATGCTTGTGTTCAATGAAACATTTTTCTGAAAATACCACCATAAAACCAATTTTCAAAATAACTTGGAAGTTAGGAGAACTGTGACCATTCTTGCAAACAATAGTGATTCACATGGGACTGACACAGCCAATCAGTGCATGTCTCCCTCAGGTCAAAAATGTTTGCAGATAAAAGGAAATTATTTGTTGAATAGTGGAACTTGTTGTTGATACTACTTTCATCTCTAATCCACCAGGTTTGGTATTTATAAACAAAGTTATTCATATCATAATTCAGCAAGGGAGTCCTGCTGTCAATCTGTCTCTGTCCATTTATCCTTATCTACAAATGTTTGATGCAAAACCCATCATTTCACTGACTCTTAGTGTCTCACTGCTCGTAATCATATGTGTATGCAAACATTCACAATTGAGAGCACCAACCTCTTTTCATATGGCTATTGATTATCATGAATATTAGTGTATTGATGCCAATGTAAATAAATGCGTGTTTTGTGTTTGCTCATCCTGTATCCTGCAGGATACAGCCGGTCATCATGCAGCTGTTTCATATAAATGCCCACAATGATGGTTGGATTGATTAGTCAAGTCATTTCTATAATGTGTTGAACATTGTGCATTACAAACTAATTGAATGCAGTCAGTGCAATCACAAACCCCACATTTTTCGATTTATTGTGGACATGATTAGTTCACGACTCTTTCATAATTAATTTCCCTCATAACTTAGTTTGCTGGAGATGGTGAAACATTTCCTCCCTTGCAATGATCAAAGTTGAATCTGGATGTTCGTTTTGTATGACCTGTCAAAAGTATTTGATAAATGTTGTCTACTCTTTGTTCACAGGCATTGCTGTGGATGGAAAAAGCAAAGAAAGCTCTGACATCAATGGCAAAGCAATTTGTTTGATCAAGAAGACAGGAAAGGTCAAGGCTTTAGAAGAAGAACTTAACAGTAAGTTGATGCACCGTGGAATCATATTGATCTCTCAAATCAAGTTCCGAACATTATAAAGTATCACCCGTTTTTTTAGATAAGGATTTCACACTGTGCCCATGCCAGTAAGAACGAATGTGTTGTCTCTTGGATTCTCCAGAGAAAGACAATCTTGACCTGGAGGAGGAACTGTGTATGCATTTCGGCCTGGCTCACACTCGCTGGGCCACACACGGAGAGCCGAGCGCACTGAACAGCCACCCTCATCGCTCTGACAACAATAATGGTAAATTCCCAAAGAAAAAAAAAAAACGTGGTGTCAAACAAGCTAGCTAAAGCACCCTCCATTGTATTCATCGTGAAGTCTTTACCGTGAGTGGGCGTTGTGCAACATTCCTAAGTATGATACTCATCTACAGGAACATGCCTTTTATTCTATCCAACCAAATGATGAATTGTTTTTTAAATAATTGCTTTTTAATGACACAGTTTCCTCATAATGCCACAGACAGTCAGTAAGGTACACTGGATGGCTAACCTTTTCAATCTCAATCTCTCCGCCAGAGTTCGTCGTCATCCACAATGGCATCATCACCAACTACAAAGAGCTAAGGGCCTATCTGGTAAGTAAATATCTTAAGGTGCAAAATTCGTTATCCAAGGCAATATCTTGGCAACACTAAATTTTGGTGTGTGTATGTGTACAAGGATATGGAAAAGTATCTGAACCTTTAGGAATTTCTCACATTTCTGCATAAAATCACCATCAAATGTGATCTGATCTTTGTCAAAACCACACAGATGAAGAAACAGTGTCTGCTTTAAGTAAAACCAACCAAACATTTATAGGTTTTCATATTTTAATGAGGATAGTATGCAAACAATGACAGAAGAGGGAAAAATAAGTAAGTGAACCATCACATTTAATATTTTGTGGCCCCACCTTTGGCAGTAACAGCTTCAACCAGACGCTTCCTGTAGCTGCAGATCAGTCTGGCTCATCAATATAGGACTAATCTTAGCCCGTTCTTTTCTACAAAACTGCTGTACTTCAGTCAGATTCCTGGGATGTCTGGCATGAATCGCTGTCTTTAGGTCATGCCACAGCATCTAAATGGGGTTCAAGTCTGGACTTTGACTTGGCCACTCCAGACATGTATTTTGTTCTTCTGAAACCATTTTGAAGTTGATTTACTTCTGTGTTTTGGATCATTGTCTTGTTGCAACATCCATCCTCTTATTAGCTTCAACTGTCTGACAGACAACCTCAGGTTTTCCTGCAAAACATCCTGATAACTTTTAAATTCATTCTTTCATTAATGATTGCAAGTTGTACAGGCCCTGAGGCAGCAAAACAGCCCCAAATCATGATGCGCCCTCCACCATGCCTCATGGTGGGAATGAGGTGTTGATGTAGGTGAGCTGTTCCATTTTTCCTTCACACATGATGTTGTGTGTTACTCCCAAACAATTCAACTTTGGTTTCATCAGTTCACAAAATATTTTGCCAAAACCTCCGTGGAATGTCCAAGTGACTTTTTGTGCGAACATTAAATGAGCAACAATGCTTTTTAGACAGCAGTGGCTTCCGCCGTGGAGTCCTCCCATGAACACCATTCTTGGCAAAGTTTTAAGTATAGTTCATGTGTGCACAGAGATATTAGACTGTGCCAGTGATATCTGTAAGTCTTTAGCAGACACTCTAGGGTTCTTTTTTACTTCTCTGAGTATTCGGCGCTGAACTCTTGGCGTCATCTTTGGTAGATGGCCACTCCTTGGGAGAGAAGCAACATTGCCAAACTCTCTCCATTTGTAGACAACTTCTCTTTGTAGACAACTGTCGACTGACGAACATCCAGACTTGTAGACATGGTTTTGCATCCTTTCCCAGCTTTATACAAATCAACAATCCTTGGACGCAGGTCTTCATCCAGCTCTTTTGACCGAGCCATGGTGCACACCAGAAAATGCTTCTCATCAAGACAATTCTTAACAAGTGTGTGTTTTATAGTGGGCAGGGCAGCTTCAAACCACTCATCAGGGATTGGGCACACGTCTGACTTAAAATGTTTGGTAAAAATTGGTTTCAATTGCTCTTTCGTCCTCCTTAGGCAGAGGGCTCACTTACCGTACTTATTTCTCCCCCTTCTGTCACTGTGTGCATGCTATCCTCATTAAAATATTAAAACCTAAAATGTTTGGATGGTTTTAGTTAAAGCAACCACTGTATGTTCATCTGTGTGATTTTGACAAAAATCAGATCATATTTGATGTTGATTTTATGCAGAAATGTGAGAAATTCCAAAAGGTTCATATACTTTTTCATACAACTATATGTTTCATAGTACAGTGTACCCTAATGATACGAGCACAATCCGTTCCACTAGCAAACTCGTAACAAGAATCTGCCCATATCGTGAAATTTAATATTAGTTCATGCGTCCTATGCGCCCTCTAAGATGCGCGCGTGCGCAATCGCTCACTGCTTGCATATACTCAGCGCACAATAAAATCTATGCAGCGCACAAAAGATATTCAAAAGAAACATTCTAGCATCACTAGGACTACTGTCGGTGCCGTAGTGATGTGTCAGCGCGACACTCCTGCTGATGCGTTCGATACGACAACATAATACTCCTATTGGTGCAGTGATACTAAACTCATAAAGCCTAAGTAAAAAGGAAATGCGGTTCTTTTAAGATGTAATGGCTGTTGAAGTATGTGCAAATAGAAGAACAAGCGTTTAAACTGAGTGAGATTTGTTTTTTGTTTTTTTAAACCTGTCCTGTATAGCTGCTTACACAGAGAACATCTTGACTGTCTTTATTGTCTGAGCGGTTTTAATGTGAGTTTGATATGCTCCCATTGTGGTTTTTCATTATGTTTTATTTACTGTATTAACTCACCCATGCCACAACTGGAACTTACCAAGGCCAAGGCAGGACTTTTCCTATGGTTAAAGCAGGACTCTCACATATAATATAGTACACATCTCATGAAGAACGAGATTTTGGTCTTTTTCATTTTCAGTGGGTCAAATCAGTTATATTAAAAGTAACCTAATGAAAATTGCTGCTGTAATTTAATTCTTTTAATAAGCCATACAACCTGCTATGATCCAAGGTTTTGAACAGGCGTTATACTGGTGTGCTGCCACAGCGTACGCATCTGATGTTGCTCACAGTGGACCTCAGTATGCTCAGGGAGCTTGCGTGTCTGCTCAGGCACATGAAATGTTAGAGGGAACATTGCCCATATTACCCCTAAAGAATAATTCAGGGCATCATTTTTAAGGCTAAATAATCTGGGGAAAAAATATTAAAACAACATTATTTATATACAAGCACTTACCATGAGGCATGTGGAAAGCGAGAACTTGCAGCCATACATACACTAGAACATTAAAGGAAACGATAGTGTAACCAGTCTTGATGGTGCTGGCGTCGCGATCCGTCCCCGCTAACCAGGCCAGGACTCGCATCAGCGCAGCCAGCGTGGCAAGAGAAGATACTAACCACTAGGCTAAAAGCCCAGGCTAAGCAGCTCTAGCCGCTAGCCTGCTATCTTTAGGGCATCGGGAGTGAGGTTTCCTCGGCATGCACAGCACCTGCTTGCACCCGATACTATAGCATAACATGAACCAACTAATTTTTTGTGTAAATAAACTGGGGGACATGGTTATTGGTTAATGTTCACTTGTAAGCACAAATGTTTTAGGCTACTTCTAGACTAGGACAGATCATTTCCTCTGGCTATTTTGCCAAGTATTTTTATACCTGTCCGCACTTCGTTTAACGTGCGTTTAAGCCCCCCCCACCCTCCCGCTTCTGCAACGTACGCCTGCATTTACGCAAGCTAAGCATATGTAGAAAGGAGCAGCCTCATATGTTACGTCATCGTCTGCTCGGTTTACCTCTGAACCGGAAACTTTACCCGCTACACCTTCTAGACCAGGGGTCGGGAATTTCATTGTGTGATCACTGTTTTTTTCGTGAACGCAATCGAACGCATCATGCTGGAGCCAGAGTGAAGGGAGAGCACGCTCGGCTTTTACGAGCAGTCGCCGAGTTGGGATTGAAATAAATCTTTAGAAAACATCAACGAAAGCGTCGTTAGTTGGGATGTTACGATCGATGCTCAGTTGCGCTCTCACCACTTGGAAAATAACAAATAGAAACATATTGTGTGGCGCTGCGTATATTTCCTGGAAGCCGCAACCAGGAGTCCTTGTGCATGGCAATCCTGGAAGTGGCGACAGTTTTGACAGGTGGAAATGTCATGAAAAAAACTGATCGCGCGTCTCTTTGACTGATGGTACCACGCAGTTCACATTTTGGGGTTTAATTTTCCTCTACGTATTTTTATATACTCATGTTTGGTCGGCATTGAGTTGGGAGGGGCCAGCCCCGCAGCTGGCTGATCGGAGACTTCATGCGGGAGACGACTTCTGTAAGAAAAGGCTCATCTCCGCGTAATCCGCGATGGGAGGACCACATATGAGCACTAAATTGAAGCATATTATTGCAACGTAGTTTCAAGGTTCAAGAAAAATGTGGGGAAAGAAAACAGGAGCAGGAATGCCACGTCTTGATCATCTGCCTCCGTTGTTTATGATGCTGTCATGCAGCACCATAAATGGCGACGGCATGACGTTACTTCCTTAGCATCTGATTGTTGTACGGACACACTAGCCTATATTAAGCATCGGGTAATATTAGCTGGCTAACTTATCTGTGTAAGTTCTTGCATAGATAAAAGGCAGATTAGTGTAGCCGACATGCCCTATAGTCTAACTAATTACACATTTAAGGCCATTATCCGTCCTATTGTAGACGTAGCCTTAGATACCCTTCGATAGAAAATTATATCACTGGAGAAAACAAGAATGAGAGGCAGGTAAGCAGATGGGCATTCTGTTGGTACGAGATGCTCGTATTCCCCTTAACAGGACGCCGTGGCGTTGCCCTTTTCATAAAAACCCATAATGTGAGGTGCTCCTAACATGAGCGTCAACTGTACATAATATAGAACGTTGCTATGGGATATTTAGCCACAGAAAAACAGATTTATGCCATGTCTCTTAACTTTCTTAGATCACCAAGGGATATGAATTTGAGTCCGAAACGGATACAGAAGTGATCCCGAAGTTGATCAAATACGTTTACGACAACCGGGAGGATGACAGCATTCGCTTCTCAACACTGGTGGAGAGGGTCATTAAGCAGCTGGTGAGTGGCAAGCATTATTTTTGTGTGTGATTTTTTACTGCAGTAGCTTTTCTGGTTGTACTCCAACCAGTGACTGTGAGGAGTCATCAGACATAATACACAAGTAAAATGCACTTACATTGTTACTTAAAACTGAATATTTTTTTGTCAAATTAACTAGATTTTTCTTTTTTTTAATTCTCTCACACCATAGACTTCGTGACCTATTGACATGACATGGGAAACGGGGTCAATTCGTAGGGGGCCTATTTTCAAAAACTTCAAATTATTTTTTTTTCAAAACCAAAGCTGCTACCGACCTAAAACCAAAACAGGCGCCTACCTTAGCCATATATGAATCTCCATGAGCAGCGGCATAAAAAAAATCGAGTGATTTCCTTATAAAATCACGATTAATTATTTTTTAAGTAAGTATAACACAACTTAAAATGGCTAGAAAGGTCTCAGATTTTACACTACATGCACAAAAATCACAAAATGCAGTGATAATCACCTATATTTTCAGGATCAATAGCAATATTTAACATATAAGTTTTTTACCAAAATAGCAACTTTTTTTTTATTTACTGCAAGTTTTCAAAGGCTAATAAATCACTCAATTTAACATCAGAAACGTAATACTTGAGGAAAACATGCAGAATCAATTATAAATAATATGTAAATAGATGATTAATAAATTCTATATACAATCACAACTTAGAATAGAATATCCCTTTATTATCATTATACACTATATACTGTTGGCAAATGAGGCTAGCGGCCGGCTGACGTAAACAGAGCTTTTCCGGCGAAAATTCTTGTGAATAAATGCTTAAATCCCAGAATTCTTCATAGACATGGACGTAAAACAGTTTCAAATCTTGGTTAAAAGCAGAGAAACCGTAGAGTTAGCGTTTATTTTACGTATATATGTCGAAATACAATGCTACTCTGTTAGCGAATGAGGCTAGCGGCCGCCTGACATTAACAGAGCTTTTCTGGCAAAAATTCTTGTGAGCAAATGCTTAAATGCCTGAATTCTTTACAGATATATACGTAAAACAGTCTCGATTCTTGGTTAAAGGCAAAAAAAACATGCTGGTAGCATTTATTTGTTTATTTATTTCATTATAAATATCGCCAACTATGAGGCTAGTCAGTTACGAAAATTAGCCGCCTCCATGTGTAAACGAAGAAAATTCCCGCGAATAAATTCTACAATCACTGAATTCTTTGTAGATATGGACTTAAAACTGTCTCGATTCTTTGTTATTAGAGCAAAAAAAAAAACGAGCAGTTACGCATCTATTTTACATATATATGTCGAAGAATGACACCAATGCCGCAGCGGTTCCCATTCTCCCATTTTTTTTTTTTTTTTTTTTTTTTACAAAGTTTCAAAATGCATGCATGGTACGAAAAATATAATATTTACCTTGAATCCTCGAACAAATCACTCCTGAGACGATCCTTCCTGTTTGTATGCGATACAGCTTTCATAGTTCTTCAAAAATCCAAGCTTGAATCCAGTTTAGACATGAGCGTATGCCGTCTTCGCCTGACTATAATGAATGAAGCTCGGCTCCCTCTGATAAGGCGTGATGCAAAGAATGACGAAGTGTCACGTCAATAGGTAATGAAGTCTATGCTCACATACTAATAAATTCATCTTACATAGTGAAACACTCATGCACACTGCTGAAACATGTATTGTAACGTATTCCAGTGTATTAATACATTTATGTTTAATGTGTGAAGTTTTCAGTAGTGTGTGTTTCACTCGGGTCTATAAGAGTATTTTTCTCGTGTGTGTAGGGGTGTTTCAGGAGTGTGTGAAAGAGCATTTTAGTGTTGTGAGTTTTTAAGAGTGTATGTAAGGATAAAAAAATCAGTTGCGCATATGAGAGGGAATTCTGAATTACTGTACACTGTATATCCCTGGCAGCCCCTCATATAGGTGACATCACTTTCTTCTTTCTTTAAATGTGTTTTTTGCAGAGGCGGTTTCACATTTCAGCTTACCATATGTTTCTATATTCTGCCTGTGAAAAACACAGTAGACCATCACAAAACGGTCTCTGCGGCAACCGCACTGAAAGCATCACGGAAAACATCATCATTACGTAGATGAGTTGATAGATCATAAGGGTATTTTCCACTGCGTGAATTTTGGGTGTGAGCGAGTTGTCTGGCCTGTGAGCAATTGTCCTTTTTGGAGTAATGGGAACCAGACAGTCAGACCCCACAGACCGCCGTATGACCACGACAAAACACCCCCGCCCTAAGCTTTCAAAACCGCAAAAACTCAACCAGTTGTACTTCTATTCACCACAGTGCTTTCGAAACACAGCATAAGTTACGCAAGAGAATTCCCAGTTGACTTTTACCTTCGGTACAGAAGAAACTCCTACGCGTCATTCCGCTCTAACCCCACTTGAGCTCTTTTTAGGAAGCATTTTCAAGTCTCTGCCCGATTCAGGCCATGGCGTACCGCAAGCAACACTTCACTTTTGCTCATTAATATTCATGACGTTAGCAGTTGTTGCTATGCGGGTCAATCAACATCCTGTTTGTCCATAATAGTAAATCCATGGAAATAGTGTATGAACGATATGTTTACTGAGGTAAACCCACCAATTCTGTCCGAAAATGATGTCCCTGGTGCCAAATTCACTGGTAAAGATGTGGAAGAACATACAAATGTTCAGATGGCTTGAGTGTTGAGGGCTGAAAAATACGGGAAAAAGAGCCGACCTGATCCAGGGTTAGCTTTTTTATCAACACCTTTTTCTTGTGTGCATTGCCTTATGCCACTGACAATTACATTCTACTGTTTCAACAGTCTATCCTTTCCCATCATATGCCCTGTCTTTCTTATATATTATATTCTCTGGGTGTCTTACGTCTCTGACCGTTATTGGGGGCAATTTACATTGCTATTTTTGTGTAGCGATCGCAAATGCTACTCAGTGACAGCCAACGAAGACTTAATTTTTTCCATTAATAACAAATCTTAATTCTATAATTTATTTACATTTCCCCCTCACTAAAGTTGTTTATTTTCACAACAGAAAAGTTAGCAGTGGCAGTCAGATACCATTTGAAATTTTTTCAGATCATTCATTGTCAGACAGAAGCAGCACGGCAAAACGCCACGCTAAAAAAGAAGTAAACATATCAAAAATGGCTTATCTCTTTGGCCTCTGTCAGCCCATGGACCCCAACAAAATATTTACTGCATATGAAATGTGAATGGCTTCACCTTGCTGGTGTTAAATGATCCATTCTTTACTTTTTTTCCCATGAGCTTTGGTTTAGGGAAACGTATGAAGAAAACATCCTTCATATGTCGTAATGTCCAGAGTTGTTTCTACAACTTCTATAGCAGCAGTGTTTGATCGGCATGTTCTTTTTTTAAAGATTACCAGAGAAAACAAGCAGAAATGACATGGACTATATGCGAGGGCATGTCTATAATGACCCACTTCCGAGTTATGATGGCGACGTCACAGTCTAAAAATAACATTTGTGCAGTACGCTATTGTTAAATGTGCAATAACTAACCATAGGCTTATAACTTTTCTCTTCTTTTTGCTTAGGAAGGAGCTTTTGCTCTGGTGTTCAAAAGTCGCCATTTCCCAGCAGAGGCTGTGGTTGCCAGGTTAGTTGTCACACTAACAAACACTCACACGTGTCTTTGTGCGGTCACAGACATGTGGTCTGGGGGATACACATGTTATGATGAGCCACCCATTTTAAGCAATCCACAGTATGATTCATTGTTTTACTTTCATTCACTCATCAGTTTTTGTTTAGCAATTAAATGCTTCTTGTGTATTACATTTTTGTGTGTGTGGATTGTTCCGTGAGTGTAAAGGTTTTTAAAGTCACATCCAACTGCTTGCAACATATCCCTCTTTACCGTTAGGACCTGGAAAGATGGTGTGAAGTGTTTTATTTACCCTTCTCCTGGGCATGGGCTATTTTTTGTGGCCATTGGACCTACTCCCTCCTGTTTCTGGCTCTTCTTCTCTCTCCTGGGCCTGAGCTCTTTCTTACTTTGGGGGCCTCTGGGCAGCTGGCCTTCTGCTTGCGCGTCTGACTCATTACCGAACAGTTTCCTGTTTCAGACGTTGCCAGCATGACTCCTGGTTATCAATCCCTAAGTTTTATATCGCTTTATGTTTTTCCTGCTCCACTTATCCCTCATAGATCAGGGAGAGGCAATTGACTGTATGAGCAAAGGGGAATTCGTAAGAAAGCGGGCGCTACTGGATATAAAATGACATAAGATACTGGAAATTGGCAGTAGCCACAGCGGATATGACTGTGAACCAAGAACCAGTGTCTTATCATTCCATTCCTCCTTTTATAGCGGTGAATATAAATGTAACACATATTTTGTTCCACGGTTCGCAGTGGTATTTCCTAGTTTGTTTCGTCGCATTGACACACACACCAAAAAGTTTTTGTTTCCCAAAATGTTTGGGTTTGTGGTCACAACCATGAAATTCATTTTCCACTTTCCTTTACTGTTGTACTTTCTTAATGCCTGTATATGTGTGTACATTATCCACCTTATTTTATAGACTGACCTGAAACACAAACAAATGACATTAAACATCTAATTTTAGCTAAACCAAACTTTTACCTTTTTTGTTGCACTTTATTTAGTTTGAACCCCCCAAAACACAAGTAAAATGATTACAACCCAGAAAGAAAAATTTATTTTGTTTAGGTAACATGGTAAATATTTCTCTCATATTGCTTTGGTGCATTGTTGTTCTGTCAACCGCTACCAAAGGAATGTGTTAGCACGGTATATAAGAATTTACTGTATAATTTAGATTATTAAGTAGGACCAGCCAAATAATGCACAATGTATAGTAAAAAAAAAAAAAAAAAACATGCCACAAGTCATACTGGAGTATTAATGTTTTAGGGGAGGATTTTTTTTTTAATTTATCAGAAACTAAGAAAGAACATGATATGTTTAAGAAATAATGAGAAAATGGAGAAAAATTCTTAATATGCATGTGTTATTTAACAGTTTTTCACATCACTATAGCCTAAACATAACAATCTTGCGCAATGGCGTGAGAAGTGGGATGCTGCAGCACCCCCTGGTGTTGGAGAGAAAAAGTGTTTCGGTAGATTCTTTTTTTTCTTTGTTTGTTAGTTAAAAATAAATCATTGAATAAAACATTTTGAAACAATAGCGTATTTAACTTTGGGGATTAAATATATACCATAATTTTCTGACTATAAGCTGCTACTTTTCCCCTTCATTTTGAATCCTGCGGCTTATAGTCCAGTGCGGCTTATTTATTGATTTATTTGGGTTCATAGGTAACACTTTATTTGACAGCGGTGTCATAAGACTGTCATAATTATGACATGACACTATCATGGGCATTACTGAATGCTTATGACAGATGTCATGATGTCAAGTGTCATCTAGAAAATGATGTCATTAACTCCATTGATGTCCAGCTCAGATCTTTTACATCCATTCAAAAGTGAGATAACTTGCCTGATAACATTAAATGACATCTGTTATAAGCATTCATTAATGCTCATGACAGTGTCATATCATAAATATGATTGTCTAATGACAGTCTTATGCCGACACTGTCAAATAAAGTGCTACCAAATACCATAACTAGAAATCAATGAAACAACTGGAACAGTAACTGAAGAAATAATTAGCACAGAATTTTGATTGTTATTTACATCTGTAGCGCTGCAATGCATGCTAGGAGGCATGTTGGTAAGCAACAGTGTTGACGGCAGGCGGCAGTAGAGGTTGACTGTCTGGAAGAGTGATGGCTAAATGTAGCGTCTTGAAGCAATTAAGCTTTGTAGCCATTTGTTTCAAAGCTTCATGGTGGTTCATTTGGTCTCATGACAGTCGTAGGATGCCGCTGTGAAATAAAGTGTTACCGGTTAATATCTTTGGTGTATGTAAATATCACACAATACAGTGAGGAAAGCTGCAACTTCTAGTCCAGTGTGGCTTACGGTATTTATGAACAAATGTTGTTTTTGTGTCAAATTTGGTGGGTGGCGGCTTTTTTTCAGGTAAGCCTTACAGTGCGAAAATTATGGTATGTTGAAATTTTTTTTTTAATAACATGGTCGCCACTTGTCACCTTGATTGCTACCAGGTCAAGTTGAATAATGCGCTATTGGAACATTAAAGTTAACTGTTGCAGATGAGGCGTTAACATAGGGCAAAAACAAATTAGCGTTTTTTTTTTCTTTACAAAAACAGCAAATTTTTCCAAAATAAATCGAGGTGGAAAATGAAGATGATTATGATAGTTTGAAATTGTGCCCAGCGAGTAAAGCTAGCTGCAGATCTAGACTGTAGAGAACTTCAAATAGTTTGCATTGTAGCTAGTATATTATTGTTTGTAGTTGCTATTGAGCTGCCGCCGTGCAGAGCGCTGTTGGATATTCATGTGCAATTTATTTGAGTGTTGTGAAAAGTGGCTGTTAAACCAAGGCTTATTGGACCTTTTAGTTTTTAAATGTGTTTGTGTGTCATTGCACCGTCTAGCTGCTAATAATTTGCATTATAATACACAGGCGCTTTTATTTCCAATATGAAAACGTCAACACACTGTAGGTGAAATAGAACGCTGTCTTTGTCGTAGCCTAGTAGTAGTACATAAACCATCCAGCATGTGTGTGTACTGCCATCGCGCACGCCTTGTATGGAGAAAAAGCACGAGCATGACAAATTTGGATGGAAATTTCAGATGGGAAAAACAAAAAAAAAAGATCCTCAGTACCCCCTGCTGTGACTGCCACGTCCCTGATCTTGGGGTTTCACGTTGAACAAAAACATGTAGAAAAGTTGCCCTCGGCCAAAAGTCGCAGGCCCAGTTAAACTATGGGAAAAAGTGTGACTTATAGTCCAGAAAATACGGTATATGATATTCTACAACATATCCAGCATTTACAGTCATTAGAGAAGCTTTCAATTTGAAACAAAGTTCCAAAACATACACAAAATAACTTTTTATCATATTTGTCAGAACAGTAGCTATGACTTGACAATACAGTGATCCCTCGGTTTATGTGGGCCGCCTCCCCCCACCCCCTCCAAAAATCAGAGAAGTAGAGGCGGCGCTTATTTACATTGAAGTTTTTTTTGTATGTGTGCTCCATATATTTATTCAGATTTAACAGCATTGTAAAGAGATGGATATGCCCCCCCCCCCCAAAGTATAATTTAAAACAAAAACAAAAAAACTTCTATGTATATTTTTATAAATTGTTTTTAAACAAGGCAAATGTCATTTTTATAATATAAATGAGATACATACTCTATAAAAGAAATACGGAGCCCAAAAAGGGACATCAACAGAAATAAAATAAATTTAAACAATCTAGTGCGCACCATTTTAAAAAAAAATGTATTTCAATTCAATTCAATTCAGTTTTATTTTATTTGTATAGCCCTCAATCACAACAGAAGTCTCAAAGGGCTTTACAGAGGCAGTATGATACACAATTAGAAATGAAGCAACAAAGATGAATAGATACAGTTCAAATCCTGGGTATCCCCTATCCTTAAGACCCTCCGTGCCGGCAAGGAAAAACTCCAAAAACTCCAGAGTCAATTGGGAGAAAAATGAGAAACCTTGGGGAGTACCACAGTCAGGAGAGATCCACTCCCAGGACGGATAGACAGGAACCCCAGAACTGCTAATGGGAATTAGCAAGCGAAGTTATAGTCCGTAAAAATACAGTGGAGTAAAGGAGCAAGAAGAGGTCCCTCTAGTCAGATGAGACGGGGGTAGCAGCGAGGACGTCTATCCAGCCAGGGGTCCGGACAGTCAGGAGGCTGCAGCTGAAAAATAGCCCCTCCCCAGAGGGGAGGAGGGAAAGGGGACACCGGGTGACTAGTGATGAAGAGACTAGACAACTAGATATTAACATTTGAAAATAGAAATAAAGTAAGACAAGTGGTAGGTAGAGTAAGAAAAGGAGATAGAACTCAGCGGCTGTACTGCCCCCAGCATTATAGCTTCTAGTGCAGCTTAGACTAAACTGTGAGTCTACTCCGACTTCAACTAGCCTAACCATAAGCTTTGTCGAAAAGGAACGTTTTTAATCTAATCTTTCATTTCTGTTCATTTCCCTTTATGGGCTCTGTATGAATACATGAATGTATCTTAACATTTTTAGATAAAATATTGTATTTATTATTTTTTGTTTTAATTGAAAAAAAAAATCTGCGATGGACTAAGGGCGCGAAGTTTGAAACGCGAGGTAGCGAGGGATCACTGTAGTACATACCTAGTAAGTATTATCACGGGAGAAAAACAATTAGCTTCGAATTTAAGGTAGAACAACAAAACTAATCAGAGGCATGACTGACACATTCTCACGGGAACCTGGTTATCCCACAAAATCCTCATATCAAGAATGGCCTTCTCCGACAACACTAAAATGTTTATCTTTTTTAAATTGCATATTATTTGAGAGACCACAGGTTTAGCCCATGATTAGGGCGCATCAAATGATTGACACCTCGTAAATCCTGCCGTTGTTTTTCCTAAGGCGTGGTGGTTTCTTGCATATAAATAGACACAAGACTTGGCCACAGATTTTTTTTTTTTGGGGGGGGGGGTCATATCTGTCATGTACTATCAAGTCATAATGACTTTCAACAAATTTGAAAATTTATTTTTATTGGCTTTTTTCAAATTCTTCCCTGGATCCACACATCATTGGGTCCCTTGAAAAGCATGATATATAAATAAATATACACAAAGAATTTACTTGAACATTCATGAATACCATTTAAAAGCATGTGTTTGTTTCTCGGTGCAATTAACATACAACATCCACAGCTTGTTTGCACGGTGTTAGCATTTACTTTTCATATCCCAAACAAAGTAGTTCTTACACTCTAATATTGTACATGGCAAATAAAGCAGCTAGGCAGCAATGATGTCACGTCATCCCTATGTTTGCATGGTCTCTGGTGTGGCTGCTGCGAGCAATGATAGGGTAAAGATTCTTCATTTATTTCTTTGTTTGGGATTTCTCTGTGCAAAACTTGCATGTATATTTTTTGCTGGGGACGGGACATTAATAAGACCAAACAGATTGGGTAAACAGGGGCCAGGGCTATATTTCTCACTGTTGTGAACCTAATTAATTGATAGGCTAAGCAATCAACGCAAAATAAAACTTATACTCTTATATTAACTTTCATGTGTATTGGTTCAGGTGATACACCGTTTGATTCAGATCTTTGTTTTCAAAAACTACTACAGAAACGTTTTGAAAACTTCCAGAATAAATGTCTTGATTTTATTAGCAAATTTAAATTGCAATATTTGAACATAACTTAAATGATATTAACATACACAATAAATATAAATGTGTTAATCATCTCTTACCAATCCAGGAATGCAAAAAATAAATATTTGTTTTAAGACCACTCAACATTTTCTGTGTAAATAAATAAATACATATAACTGAAACTTCTTAGTCAGTGAATAACAAAAAAACAAAAAAAAACAAAGTGAGCCTTCTTTCAGATAAAACACTACTGCTTTTGTCTACAAGCGAGCCAAACTCAACAAAAAAAGAAAGCTCCTTTGGCTTGCTTTAAGACCACACATAGACTTCATAACGTCATAAACTTTAAGTCACTGTGGCACTGCCTTACCACATCAAAAGCTTTTTACATTGAAATTATTGTGAATAAATGCTTTGATCCCCGAATTCTTTATAGATATGAACATAAAACAGTTTTGTTTCTTGGTCAAAAGCAAAAAATCAATGCAGTTCGCATTTCTTTTACATAAATATGTCGAATGTGCTGCCAGTCTTTAAGTCACTGTGGCGCCGCCTTACCATGACAAAGAGCTTTTTATGTAGAAATTCTTGTGAATAAATGCTTAAATCCCTGAATTCTTTATAGATATGGCCGTAAAACAGCTTCAATTCTTGGTTAACAGCAAAAAACGGGCAGTTTACATTGATTTTACGTAAATATGTCGAATGTTCTGCTAGTCTTTTAGTCACTGTGGCGCTGCCTTACCTCAACAAAGAGCTTTTTACGTTGAAATTCTTGTGAATAAATGCTTAAATCCCTGAATTCTTCATAGATATGAACGTAAAACAGTCTTGATTCTTGGTTAAAAAAAAAACAAATGTGCAGTTTACATTTGTTTCACGTAAATATTGCGAACTATGACGCCAATGCGGTAGCGGCTAATTTCTCCTATTGATATTTTTCACAATGTTTCAGAATGCATGCGTGGTATGAAAAATGTAATAATTACCTTGAATCCTCGAACAAATCACTCCTCAGACAATCTTTGCTGTTTGTATGCAGTACAGCTTTCGTACTTTTTCACACTAAATCTGGCGTTAGATTGCTGCATGCGTTTGTTTGAGAATAACTCCTCTTGATGTGGGGAGGCCCCCTACTTGAAGGCGAGGCGCAGTGTATGACGGATGTAACCCGTCAACATAATTATGAAGTCTGTGGACCACATAAATAAAATAATGAAAATTGGGATGAAGGGAGTACATCGCAGCTCACTACATTTCTCACAGTTTAATAACGTTAACAGTCGAAAACACAAACAGGAGGACACTTCTCTCTAAACAGCTTCCTACTCGAGTTTTGCAAGTTAGCAAGTTCAACCAGTTTAATGTTATGCTAACTCAGACTTTCAGTAGCAAAATTAGTGATGTGTTCCCCACTTCCACAATATTGACGTCTTTTTACATTACTTACAGTGGCTGCTGCTGGCTGAAAAATCTTTTATAATCCCTCCTCTTTGAACGAGGCTGAGGAGGTAGCATGTTGTCGACATGTATTTCTGTCATGTCTGCGGGGCTGTGCGTGTGGGTGGATGTGTGTGGGAAGTTATCAGCCAATCAAATGTGCGTATGAGGAAACAAAATGGACCAGCACATTCAGCAAGTGAAAAGGGGTAAACAAATATCTGAATATAATGAAAATAATTAACTTAAATAATGGTAGGGTCAATTCTATCCTTACAGCATATACATATAACCAAACTCATTATATAATGCGAATAAGGTTGCTTAAAAGTTGACGGGGACAATTTGAGCATCCTGAAAAGTTGGTAGTATTTGTCCTTACCGTCCCTATGTCCCTTGTTGTGTGCCAATTCTAGGCATCTCTTGTTGCAGTCTATAAGTATCAGCTTAAGGTACCTGATCTTACTCTTTTATTTTCTGACTGTCTCTCTTTGCACTAACACGTCTCACTTTTCTATCGTCCACTATTTGCTTCACCTCTTTTTCCTGTCTTTTCCCTCCCTCAGGGTAAATATTGAACTGGAAAACGACCACATGTTTCTGTTTGCAAGCCTCACTTCAAGCCCCACGCCCCTTAAAACAACTGGCAGGCTTGCGTCAGTGGAGCCGAGCCCCGAGAGAAAAGATAGATCCAGCCATACAAACAATGTACGTTCTAAGGAGAGGCATTAATTCTTTTAGTTATGAACCAACTTGGCTTGAGGACACTTGATTGACAATTGGTTTGCTCTAAGAGCAGTCACACCTGTTAACACCCTTGTCAACTTCCCCAAGACCAGAGACTGAACTGGGTTAGGGAGCATTAAAACCAGTTTTTCAGAATCTTAACAAAGCCGAAAAGAGATGCCAAATCTGTTGTTTGAATTGCTGGAATTAAGAGAGGAGGTATGATGTCATCATGAAACAATTAGAGAATTCTATTGTGAAGCTGAATAACAAATGAAGGGACGCAAGTGTGCTTAAGCTTCTATTCTACTAGTATATGTACCTAAAAGTTGTGTACAGTCATTTAAATTGTTAATTTACCAGTCAATTTTTCATTTCTCTTCACATGTCATCAGAAGAGGAAGTCCGTTGCTTATTGGCGTGCGAAGTGAAAACGAACTGTCAACCAAACACATCCCGGTCCAGTACAAGAGTGGTAAGTACCCTTCCTCTTGTTTCCTGAATTATTGCAAACACTCTTGCTTTTCCCCTCTCCCTATAGATGAAAAACCATACGTTGGTTTATTTGTTGATTATATTTTTGCTGTGTTTTTCTCCAGACTATGCAAAATGATGTCCCCGTATGTCCAGCTAATTGGTAATTTTAAATTAGCTGTCGACAGAAATACGAGTGGTTGTGTTTCTTGTAACTGACCACTGTGCACAGAATGTGGGGTAATGCTGCAAAACATAGTAGTCTACTGTAAATAATTTTCCCGTGTAGATTTCACTTTTTCTTTGTTTGTGACCGCACTGCAGAGTTATGAGTTATGTAAAAAAAAAAAAAAAAAAAAAGTATGTCATTACTGGGACACATCTTGCTGTGAATTTGGGCTACTACAGTGCAACCTCTCATTCCAAAGCCTTAGATAATTGTTGCGTGTCATTCCAGATTTACAGAACATTTTGCATCACACCTTTCACGTGTTAAATTATCCACATATAAAATACTAAAACATGGCATTTCTGACTTAATTTATTTTTGCTGACAAGAATTATTAAAACACCAAATCAGTCTGGAGTACCTTCTGATAAAATGCCACTTTTTTTCCAGGGTTTCTACAGGTATCAGAAAATCCCATTTAAATGCTTTAAACTTTAAAGCATATTTAAACATATTTAATGCCCATGCCCAACTACAGATAGTTTTACACATACAAATTGTAAGCAGAGTTGTCCGATAATGACTTTTTAGTCAATAACTGATATTATCCAACTCCAAAATCCAGGACCGATATCAAACAGATACCGATATATGCAGTTGTAGACCTGGGACTACAGTTAGTCCCCGGCTTACGTACGAGTTCCATTCCTACGCTTGAGACATAACCCGAATTTCCGTGTACATCATTGTACTGTCCTCGCCAAGACGTTGAAGCTAAGTCCTACCTACACAGCGAGCTGAGCTCTGACATGACGATGTCAGACGTCCATGTGGTTTGCTGACTTTATTCAGCTGCTTATGACATCAACATTTGCAAAATGAAAGTAAAATAAAAATGAAATTAAATCAGTGTTCAATAACAGCAATTCAAATTTGGCTTAATAACTGGCTGCTGACATAGCAATAACAATCCACAAACGATTAGCATGTATCAGTTAGCATCCACACATCATCAAACACACACACACAAACTCACCCCAAGTATTTGCCTCCAATTGAAAACGCACAATAAACGGTACAAAAGGTGTTATATACAGGTGCTGCCCGCCCATCTCATCAGACCATAGGACATGGTTCCACTAATCCATGTGGTTTGTTGACATGTCATCAGCAAACTGTTTGTCTTGTGTACCGTCTTCAGAAGAGGCCTCCTCCTGGGGTGACAGCCATGCACACCAATTTCATGTAGAGTGCAGCGTATGGTCTGGGCAATAACAGGCTGACCCCCCACCTCTTCAATCTCTGCAGCAATGCTGACAGCACTCCTGTAACCAGTCACATGACATTTTTGAGGGAAAATGACAAGCAGTACTCAATTTGGACATTTAGGGATGTACGTTTTTTCACAGTTTTATTGCCTGGGGTTCAGATATTAATGGCTGTATTTTGAGTTATTCTGGGGCGGGGGATATATATGATCTTTATTCCGGAATCTCACAGTGGGTCCATAGCACACACACACCAACAAAGAAAAAAAAAAAAAGAATACCGTACATACGGAGACATAATAATAAAGTGACTTGAAAGAAAAAAAAAAAAAAAAAAAAACAGAACAACAAGGAAGCACTGGCAATCAGTGCACAACAAACAGGCTTTTGTGCCAATGGCACCACACAGGCTCGAACTAAATCTAAAGCTCATTGTAGGGTCTCTTAAATTCATTATAATATTATTTCCAGACTCATTTAGCCGACACATGAAGCTGTACATCAATTTTCTTAAAAGCGCTTTAAATGTGGGTAATCCAGAGCTAACAAATAATTGACTGGCGCTGTACCATCTAGGCACACGCAGTAACAGCCTCAGGGCATCATTGTAGGCTACATTTAGCCTCTGCATGGATTTAGCTGTGTACCTTGACCACAGATGAGCTGTGTAAAATGGTGTGCAGTATGCCTTAAACAGCGAGGTCTTAACGTGGGGGGAGCACGTAGAAAATCTTCTTTTGAGCATATTTGCCTGTGCATAAAGTTTACAACATTGACGATGAATATCCCTGTCATCCGACAAGTCTTCAGATATGAAGTGGCCGAGGTATTTGGCTTCATTGCAAATATTCATAGCTATTTTGCCAAGAAAGAACTGAGGGAATATAGCCGCCCTATCTTCTTTAGAACGGACAATCATGATATTACTTTTCTCTGCGTTATATTTGATGTCAAAATGATCACCAAATTCGGAACATATCGAGAGTAACTCCTGCAAGCCAGAACTGCATGGGGAGAGCACCACCACATCATCTGCGTACATAAGATGGTTAATGACAGTGTCTCCTACAACACCTCCCGTATTACACTTATTGAGTCGGCTGGATAAGTCGTCCATGAAAACATTGAACAAATATGGAGAGAGAATTCCTCCCTGTCTTACACCATTACCTACTTTAAAGCAAGCAGAGACCGAGCCACCCCATTTTATGCGAACAAGTTGATTTGCATACCAGAAGGCCAGAATACGGATCATGTATTTGGGCACCCCTCTTTTTGCTAACATAAGAAAAAGTTTGCTGTGATTGATCCGGTCAAAGGCTTTCGATGAGTCAATGAAGCATAAAAACATTGTTGAGTTTAGGCTTCGGTATTTAAATAATAGCTCCTTCAGAGCAAATATACACATGTCGGTTCCATGTTTCCTTTTAAACCCGAACTGATTGTCGCTTGTCGAAATAAATGAAACAATTCTGCCCAGTATGATTGACTCTAGAACTTTAGAGAGCACACTGGCCAGGGCAATAGGTCTGTAATTATCTTTACTATTGATTTTACCAGCCTTGTCTTTTAAGATAGGCACAAGTTGTACTGCCATCATAGAGTCAGGTAAGATGCCATGCTTAAAAAACCCGTGAAAACACAAGGCAAGAAGAGGGATTATTTTCTGACTGGCATGTTTTAAATGCTCAGCTGTAATACAATCGGCACCACCAGCCTTATTGTTTTCTAGTTCAGTAATAGCTTTGTGGATTTCATCCGGGGTTATCACTAAAATCTCACTGAGATCAACATTATCCTGTATGTATATATCACTCTTAATACAGTTAAACAGCTCATAGTAGTGCTGTCTCCATAATTCCGCAATGTTATTCGAGCCACATACTCCGTTAATGTTAAAAGGTAAGGGAGCTTTACAATTATTCAATATTTTCACCTCTTTCCAAAAGTCACAGTATCTATGATTACTAAGTTTGCCAGCAAGGGAGTCTGCCCTCATACTGGCCTCATTCCTACTAATAAAACGTACAGCAAGCTTAAACCTTGCATTTGTGCGCTTTTTATTCTCAAAAAGAGGCCCACATCTAATTCTGCCAGATGCCGCCCATTCTTTAAAGGCTTGCCTAGCTGCTGAGTGAAGTTCAACCACATAAGAATTCCATCCAGGCTTGGCATGATGAATTTGCCCATTATTGTTATTATGTAAAGTTTTACCAGAGTCATATAGGCATTTAACAATGAAATCATACAAGCTGCACAAATCTTTGCGATGCTGTATGTTTTTGCAGTTTATATCGCAACATAGTAGAGTTTGCTTTGGTAATAACACGGAATCTAACAACATATCCGTTTTTAAGGTGTACTTGCTGATTATCTCATTTGTTAGGGCTGACCAGTTAAGTTTACTAAAGCTGGCTCTGCTTTCGTCTGCGCTTATCATTGGTATTTTCTCCACTTTGACACACATTAATAACGGAATATGGTCAGATGTAGCTAGATCGTAGCAAATTTTCATACTCATCAGTGAGGCATGGGCATCTGCCGTGGATACGCAGTGATCAAGCCGAGATACAGTATGCCACACATCACTAATGTACGTGTAGCTGTTTGCAGGCAATAACAGTTTGCTGGAGATAAGCACGCTATTATCATTGCAGAAGTGTAGCAAAAGTTTCGCAAAATTGGAAGAACCATCAGAGATGTCTGCATTATAATCCCCTACCAAGAACACGCTGGTTGAGCCACATCTGTCAATAAAAGATAGATAGATAGATTAACTCTATTATATAAACTGCACACAGACTACTATTCATTGTGTCAAAGTGTCATTTTGTCAGTGACGTCCCATGAAAAGATATACTTAAATATCTGCAGAAATGCGAGGGGTGTACTCACTTTTGTGATACACTGTATGTCCGTTCTTTTTTTTTTTTTTTTTTTTTTCCAAATAAAATACTTAGCCTTGAATATCTCAATCTACCTCATGCAACTCTATAATGCATATAATCAGAATAAGACTTTTTACTTAAACTGTTTTTCTTTATTTAATTACATAAGTAAATTAGTCCTCTTGTTTAGCAGTAACAGTTATATAAACAGCAAGCTTGTGCCCTGGAGAAAAAAACATACATTAGTACAGATAGTATGTCAACATTGTTACTGTGATTTTACCAAGGATTATAAACACAAAATAAATCATGTCTGACAAATTTTACCATTGATCTTTAAGTGAGCTAATCAGACTTTTTGAGAGTGTATGTAGCAAGACATCGGAAAAGTGAAGACTTCTTTTTCAAGAATTTTGAAATTCTGGAATGAGCCTTAAAAGGTGTGAGCTGCCAAGCTTTTCAGTGAAGTTCCTCTGGAAGAAACATTCAGAACTGAAAATGATTTTCAGTAGGTTACAGATTGGCATAAAAATTATTTAGTACAGTTTCGATGTGCTTGTTGTCTGCAGACAGAGTATCTCTCAGCTGTCTTAACTAGTTATGATTTCTTCGACAGTCCAAAGTGCAATGGGTGAGGTCAGAAGAAGTCTGGGTGTGTCAATTTAACACTGGTTAAAAAAAAACTTTATACCTCTTGTGCTCTATCCAAAATGGCCTTGACCATCAGATGACAAAGTAAACAAACTACTTCCAGTTATCACAAAACTATATTTAGTGTATTTAATTTTATTATCTTAAATCAATTATGTTTTGCAACCGCAATGACAACCAAAAGTAAAAACACTCTTTATGTCATTCTAAGTTGTCACCAAAAGCAGATTCACCATTAAATAATATTTTTTTAAGCAGAGCATTCGAAGGAAGAACTTGACCACTTGTGATTTCTGACCCCACAGCTCTCCAAAAGGACGGCATCCAGGAAATGAACAATCATAACCGTCGTGGTAGCACTATTAACTCTGTAGGGGATGGCAGCGCAGTGGAGTTTTACTTTGCATCTGACGCCAGGTGAGAATGCCACTAACAGTGATTAACCATAAACAAACCAATGTCAATGTGAATATTTGTCTTGTCTTGCCTCTCCTTATTTATTAAATGTAGGGTACAAATTTAATTCAAATTGAATCACTTATTTTTTATTCTTGACTTTTGTAAACATTGGTATTTCACTTATAATTTACAGTGCCATTATTGAGCATACCAACAAAGTGTTGTATCTAGAGGACGATGACATTGCAGTGGTGAAAGGAGGGAAACTTTCCATCCACAGAATGAATCGACAGGCCGGTGAAGATCCTGTACGGGCCATCCAAACCCTAAAAATGGAACTGCAACAGATAATGAAAGGTCAGACATTTGAATGAAACAATTCTTAGAGAAGTAAAGTATTCCAATTTGTCTGCTTGAATTCAAGTAAATATTGTTCCATCTATACTTGCACTCCCTCTGCTGGATAAAAACAGTCAATACAAGTCCCCCCCCTCCCGGTTTAGACCAAAGAGTAACAGTCGAGTTAGAATAAGCTATGAACAAAAGGGATGGACAACGTCATCATACATACATTCATTCATTCATTCGTCCGTTTATCTTCCTTTTGGCTTATCTTCATGATGGTGGTGAAGGTGCTGGAGCCTATCCCAGCTTACTATGGGCAGTACGTATTGGTTATCAGCCAACACAATACAATACAATACAAAATAATACAATACAATAAAACATAATACAATAGTTTTATGTCACTGCACCCTACTGTAGCATTAAAGTGCAGTCAATTATGTATAGTCACTCATTACCACAGATTCTAAGATTAATTAAATCATCATCATAATTTGACCTTACATACAGTAGGAAATACAAAAAAAACACTTTGCATAAACCAAAAGACAAAAGACGAGCCAGCGTAGCCCATCCTTCTTCCCACAGCCCGGCAAATGAGCCATCGTCATCCCCCACCATCCAGTGTGGTGCCCGGGGCCATCCGCACCCCCATCGACCAGCCTTCAGGGATGGGATAAGGGGACACACAAGAGCCCACGAGCCACCTCCGCAGCCACCCAACCAGCACGGCACATCGCAGGACCCCCACTCTGATGGGACAAGTCGAAAGTTGCAACAACAACTACATTTGTACTTACTGTACACTATTGTGATATACAAATAGTGCTGTGAAGAAATAGTACAACATCCTTATGCTATAAAATAGCCATTATATACGATACGATATGATACGATAGTTCATTTACATGTTCGGTGTTAGGATATGTGACCGATGCACATATTTTAATGTACAGTAATTTTCTACTATTTGCAGGAAACTTTGATTCTTTCATGCAGAAAGAGATCTTTGAGCAGCCAGAGTCTGTGGTCAACACAATGAGAGGCCGCATTTGTTTTGATTCCAAAACTGGTAAGCATTATGTATTTCTAAATTCCACCTATTAATTGCATACATACTGTATGTCAGATGTATGTACCGTATGTCAGCATATCTGTAATGAAACTAACTGTTTCTTAGTGGTTCTCGGAGGATTGAAGGACCATTTGAAAGAAATCAAACGCTGCAGACGTCTCATCGTGATTGGCTGTGGCACTAGTTTCCATGCTGGAGTCGCTGTATGTTTACTTGAGTGACTGTCAAACATCATCCAGTTTGCATGTTTATGTTTGAACATAATACTCAACTACCTACTTGTCAAACAATCTCAGACCAGACAAGTCCTGGAGGAATTAACGGAGCTCCCTGTCATGGTTGAATTGGCGAGCGACTTCCTGGACCGCAACACACCTGTTTTCAGAGATGATGTCTGCTTCTTCATAAGCCAGTCAGGTGACAATAACACCAATAATGCTAGACTGTACGCCACTTGGCTAAAAGACATTTCAAACGTCAAACTTACCTGTGCACTCGCTCACCTTCAGGAGAGACGGCAGACACCTTGATGGCTTTGCGTTACTGTAAGGAAAGAGGTGCCTTAACAGTGGGCATAACGAACACTGTGGGAAGCACCATTTGCAGAGAAACAGACTGTGGAGTCCATGTCAATGCTGGACCTGAGATTGGAGTCGCCAGCACTAAGGTGAACCTACTAAAGCATTGATCAGTCTTTTTAAGATAAAACTTTAGTTTTTGTCATAAATATATATTTTCCTGCCTCTGTGTTATCCAGGCGTACACCAGTCAGTTTGTAGCACTCACAATGTTTGGCCTTATGATGAGTGAGGACAGGCTCTCCCTACAGACTAGAAGACAGGAGATCATCAACGGCCTCAAAGAACTACCTGGTAATAGAATACCACACAACTACAGTGCTAGTCATTTAGAGTACAGACATCTTTGATGTCGGATTTTTAACCGATGTTCAAAAAATAATCCTAATATACGGTGACATCTCTTGTCATTCATCTGACCGTCAGTGGCGGCTGGTATTAAAAAATATTGTGAGTGCACTTGTAGACAGTGAATACAACACAGTCACAAAGTAGTAGTAGCCCTCTCTTCAGGTTAGCAAATTTTTCAATGATTTTCAAATTAAAATAAGACATTTCCATTTCGCAAATAACTCTTTACATAGAGAGAATGGCAGGGCATTTAGCATCTCCTGAGGGACGATATGACAGCAGAACCTGCATGTATACTTTTTGCTGGTTACGGGACATTAAGAAGACCGAACAGATTGGGTGAACGGGTGTCAGGGCTACATTACTCACGAATATGAACATAATTAATTGATAGGCTAAATGATCAATGCAAAATAAATCTGTATTGACTTATACTAACTTTTATATCTGTTGGTCAAGGTATACACCGACGTTCAAGTCAAACATTTGCCAATTTTTCAGATGCATTCATCAAATCAATGAATGGATGTGTCAGAATTTTCTCCAGCTAAATGTGGAGAACACAAAAGTCATCATTTTTGGGCCAAAAAAGGAAAGGTCAAAGATGAGCATGCACCTTAGCACAATGTCACTTACAGCTACAGATCAAGTCAGAAATAGTGTAACTATTGACACAGACTTAAAATTCAATAGCCATCTAAAGTCCGTCACTACATCTGCTTATTACCACCTAAAAAATAACGCCAGAATTAAGGGGCTTCTGACTCAACAAGATGTGGAAAAACTTTTTTTCAGTAGATTGGACTATTGCAACGGTATATATACAGGCCTTGATAAAAAATCAATCAGGAAGCTGCATCTAGTACAGAATGCCACTGCCAGAGTCCTTAAAAATACAAGGAAACTGGACCACATTGCACCGGTTTCGAAATCGTTACACTGGCTTCCAGTGAGTCAAAGGAAAGACTATAAAATACTACTGCTCGCCTAAAAAACACTTAATGGCCTTGGACCAAAATACATGCTTGATTTGCTGGATCCCTATGAAACATCTAGACCCCTAAAGTCGTCTGGAACCAGTCTCCTTTATATTCCAAAAACAAGAACCAAGCAGGGTGAGGCAGTATTTAGTTATTGTGCTCCTCACCTCTGGAACAAATCACCTGAAGGTCTGAAGTGTGCTCAAACTGTTAACTCCTTTAAATCAGGGCTAAAAACACTCCTGTTTATCACAGCATATCCATAACTTGTTGGTGTTTTATTCATTTTTTCTTGATTATTTCTGATTTCAATTATTATTATTATATTTCTTTTTTTTTCTTTTCGTGATTTAATGCGATTTTTATGTATAATTTTATTTCTTGTTTCGATTGTCTTAGTTTTAACTATTTTGATGATCTTCATGTGATGTAAAGCACTTTGAATTGCCTTGTGTTGAATTGTGCTATACAAATAAATTTGCCTTGCTTTAAAAAACTACTAAAGAAACATTTTGAAAATTTCCAGAATAAACGCCTGGAGTTTAATAAATTATTATCATTTCAATTGCAATGTTTGAACATAACAAATAATATGAACATACACAATAAATACAAACTTGTTAATAATGTCTTAATTTTTACCAGGAATGCAAAAAATAAACATCTGTCTTAAAACTACTCAACAATGTCTAAATAAAGAAATTAAATATAACTGAAAAAACTTCATTATCAGGGTATACCCAAAATAAATAAAAATTGAGCTTTTCTTTCAGGTAAAACACTACTGCTTTTGTCCACAAGCACAGCCAAACTCAACAAGAAATGAAAGTTCCTTTGGGCTGCTTTAAGACCACATAAATAAATTTAAAATGAAAATTGGTGGGAAGGGGGTAAACCTCGGTTCGCTACATTTCTCACAGTTTAATTAACCTTAACAGTAGAAAACATAAAGGAGCACACTTCTCTTTGGGCAGCTTCCTACTCGAGTTTTGCAGTTTAGCAAATTCACACAGTTTAATGTTATGCTAACTCTGATGCAGGTCGGACTTTCAGTAGCAAAATTAATGGCCTCCACAATATTGACGTCGTTTTACTTTACTTACAGTGGCTGCTGCTGGCTGAAGAAAAATTCTACTATCCCTCCTCTTCGAAGGGGGCGGATGAGGCGGCATGTTGTGGACATGTTTAATTTCAGTCAGGGCTATGAGTGTGTGCGCGTGTGTTTGTGTGTGGGGGGGGTGTCAAGTCATCAACCAATCAAATGTCCAGTACAGATACCCGAAAATGCACTTAAGTACAGTAATGAAATACTTTTACTTCGTTACATTCCACCACTGGCGAGGCACACCAAAATCTAAACTGTGAAAATAATGTACAAATGGGTTGTCAGTGAACCAGTAACAATTGTTATTATTATAAGCATTAGAATTTTTGAACATGCTTTACTCTGTAGTGGGTAAAGTTAAACATTTAATTTTGTGTATAATTGACCTGGCAGCACCTATATGCTGACATCAGAGGGAAACCTAATGTGAGCATAAAGTAACATCTACTTTTTACTTGAAGAAATGCAGCCATCATAAATTCTATAAATTGAAGAGGAATGACTTTGAAATAAAACGAAACGCATTCATGAAACATTTACATGACTGAAGGTCCCTGTTTCTGATAGTTTAAACCTACTTCATGTATTGATTTTGTCATTTACAAAACAGGAACGGAATGCTTCTTAAAGTCATTATCATTTGTTTGTCCTAGATCTGATTAAAAAGGTGTTGGCTCTGGATGAGAAGATAAAGCTTATTGCAGAAGAGCTGTACCAGCAGAGGTCTCTTCTGGTCATGGGCCGTGGTTTCAATTATGCCACATGCCTCGAGGGGGCACTGGTAAGTTGGTTATTGTTCCAGTATCGCATGAAATATAGTGATTAGTAGGGGTGTGAAAATTAATCGATATTATTAAGCACAATTGAATCGAAACCAATCACTGCACAAACATCAGTCAATGCCCTTATTTTTTTAGAAATGTGATTTGCGATTTTGTCAAAAAAAAAAATCATTTCATTGTCTGAAATGTTTCAGCAACAAAATTGTGACAAACAAAAATAGCTTTTTATTTTTCATTCTTTAATATGAAATGGAGCTGATGCATTAAAATGTTTCCATAATATAGTATTAACTTGATCAAAGGCCTTTGAGCATATGTAATAGTAATATTGCCAAATATCATATCATCCAAAAAAAAAAAAAAAAAAAAAAAAAAGATATCTTATCATCATGACAGTAGTGATAATACACCTCTAGTGATTAGGTGAAACTTGCAAGGAACCTGTTGTACTCTAATATGCCTTAAGCAGCTTTCCTTTTTATTCTGAGCAAACCTTTGAGTCAGCTTTATTCTCTACGCTCCCACAGAAAATCAAAGAAATCACTTACATGCACTCCGAGGGCATTCTGGCAGGCGAGTTGAAGCATGGGCCTTTAGCTCTCATTGACAAACATATGCCAGTCATCATGATCATCATGAAGGATGCCTGCTACACCAAGTGTCAAAACGCCCTACAACAAGTCACTGCTAGATCGGTAAGTCTTTGAAGCAATCAACAGCTCTGTGCGATCCACTATAATATATTCTGGAAGATGTGAACTTGTGAAATAATCACTTGCCAGATTCATAATTCTAATTTTTACAAACTGTTACCACCCTAAAACCGTTGTTTTAATACCAACAGTTGTTCTTGGTGTTAGAAAACAATAATATGCATACCTGTCAACTTGTAAGGTTTCGGCGTAATTTGTACAACTGAGCACTGATTTTTAAATGTGTACGCCGAACGTTCAAAATCTGTACATTTTTCGTGCATTACGTTTTTTTCCTCCGTTCGGATTTTGTCACCGTTTCGGCACCGAGACGATGTGCGTTACCATGCGTTACTACGTTGGTTGAATGACGCGAGAAAAGTCAGAGACTCCGAGAGAGAAGAGCGGGAGTGGGAACGAGGGAAGACTGTTGTGATGCTTTTGCTAACGCGATGCTAGGCTAGGTGGCTCCAATATTTACTGACAGCCTACAATTTACGCCCACTATCTGCTACACCAGGTATCATATGCATATAGAACTACATGCGAAATGACAGACTCGGCGGCGTTCGTAAACAGCCGCCATGTTAAAGCAGCAGACTTCTCAGAGAGGCTCTGTTGTAGTGAACCTTCCTAGCGAACCTAAGTGACTTTTTATCTAAAATACTCCTAAATCGGCAAAATCTTGACTTGAATCAATCTTTAAATAATGAAACCGTTTTAAAACGTTCACATGTCGAAAGTAGACAGAGGGGAACTAATGCAAAAACGGGAGCAATTTTAGCAACTTTAACAGTTGATTCACAACATTAAATGACTTCCAAACATAGCAAAAGTTGCTGTGTTTTTTTTTTTTTTTTTTTTTAATGAAAAAATATATATATGAAAGGTAACACCAGTTACTTTGCCAAGTAACTAATTACTCTTACATTCAGGTAACTGAGTTTCTAACTCCATCATTTTTTGGGAGAAGTAATTTGTAACTAATTAGTTACTTTTTTTAAGTTAAGATTAACAACACTGGTCATAAAGATGCAGATGCAGAATGGAAAGTGACGAAAGGGGAGGGTTTTTTCTGCCAATTTGTTGCAGAACACAATTTGCCTCCAACTATTGCTAATCACTTTTCAGAATTAGCAAAAGAAATGTTCCCTGACTCAAAGATTGCATCGGTAGGTTAATTTTATCAATTGACCTTTTTAATTTATAATTGGACACACTAAACTACCTTCAAGTCCAACTGTATTGCGAGCTGAAGTGCAATGAAGTGATATCAAAAGACATGATAGAAATTGCCAAAAGTGCTACATACAATTATAACAAAAAGTCACTGTTAAATGTTAGTAATCATGATGTAGCTGAAGATATTGATAGTTCTTTGATTGCACCAGGTTATATGTGAAGATATTACCAAATTACCACTAAATTTATATTATTTTAAAAACTGAGTTTTTTTTGTTTTGTTTTGTTTCATATTGCACGCTATATAAAACGTTGTAATATTAGTCACCAATTTGTAAGGGCATACGTCACTATTTGTAAGATTGCCAACGGCCTCAGGTTGACAGGAGATATGATATAATAAGATTAGGTTGCTAATGAATGCCCAGTTACAAGAACATGACTTTGCATGGTAAATTACATTTCACTTTATTTTGTAATTTCCACACGAAACACCGAAACATGTCTGTGAGGCTGATTTCAGCATTCCGAATTTCCCCTTGGTTTGAATGTGAGCGTGAATGGTTGTATGCGTTATTGTGACCGCAGTGTGTGCTCTGCCTACTGCTCATAGTTAGTTGTGACAGGCCCCAGCACCCCCACGTGAGGTTAAATGAATGAATGAATGTTTGTTTTTCATTTTGTTAAATTAGCTACGTTTTGGTTAAGCAGTCTGGACACAGTTGCACAAATGGTGTCCCTTTGACTATTTGCGATTAGATAAAAGAGATTCACCTATTCGCAGGTATTTAGGAAGAACCTTTCCTCTGTTTTGCACTAAAATACCCACAACATATGGTTTTTGTGCTTTTTTTTTATCCAAAAAATAGTTGAATAACAATTCAAACTCAAAATAAAAACCTTACTACCACTAACAACCCAAGCTAATCTTAGCTTCTTCCAACCCTGTGAAGTCTTGTTGTGGCATCTGTGCGCAAAACTGCAAAATGTCAGGATAGGTTCAAAACACAAGTAAACTCACAAATAGCTAACTGCAATATGACTGGGATTCTGTTTTTTTTCTTTCTTTTGAGTCCTTTTGAGTAAGAAAGTCACCAGTCTTATATTCACAGAGACATGACTGAATGAAATCCTATTTTTTGCTACCAGCAACAATTTATGGGAATCCAACATCACAATCTAATAACTAAAAAGATGGATCATGTGAAAGGCCATTAAATTAGATGACATAGGCAGCACACCAACCCCTACATACAGTATGTACTGTCATTAACGATTTCTGGCCATGACTTCCCTTATCCCCCATTCAGGGCCGGCCCATCATCCTCTGTTGTCAGGACGACACTGATGTGACCATGAATGCCTATCGGACCATCGAGCTGCCGCGTACTGTCGACTGTCTGCAAGGCATCCTCAGTGTCATCCCACTGCAGCTAATGTCCTTCCATTTGGCTGTACTGCGAGGATATGATGTAAGTATAACGTGTGGGTGAGATACACACACAAAACTTTAATGAGGGATTTTTTTATTTCCAGAATATTGGTAATGAAACTAATTCCAATTCCAATTAAGTTGGGACATTGTGTTGAACATAAATAAAACCAGAATACTCTGATTTGCAAATCATGATCAAGCAATGTTTAATTGAATACACTATAAAGACATGATATTTAATGTTCAAACTGATGAACCTTGTTCTTTTTAGAAAGTAATCATTAATTATATGGCCTAAACACATTCCAAAAGAGCTAGGTTAGGTGGCAAGAAAGACAGAGAAAGTTGAGGAATGCTCATCAAACACCAGTTTGGAACATTTCACAGGTGAACAGGCTAATTTGGTACAGGTGGGTCCCATGATAAGGTATTAAATGCATGAGAAAATAGTTAAACAGTTGAAGGACAATCTTCCTCAACATACTATTCGAAGGAATTTAGGGTGAGGTGACCATATTTTGACAAATCGCCCAGTCCGAGATACTTGAATTTTACTCGAAGTTCACTCGAAGATGCCTATATCACTTAAAGTGCGCCTCCTCAGTCTGGATAGAAAAATTCAGTTTTTATTAAAAAAAAAAAAATTGTTTTTAAATTACAGTGATCCCTCGTTTTTCGTGGTTAATGGGGACCAGAACCCGCCGTGATAAGTGAAAAACCGTGAAGTCGCGCCTGAAGATTTTATTTATTTATTTATTTGTTGTTTGTTCAATGTATTCAGATCATTGGAAAGCGATACATATAAGACATGTTTTTTTTTTGTTTTTTTTTTTTGTTTGTTTTGTTTTTTACCTTTTTCGTCAAATTATAGTTTAAACATTTTATGTATATTTATATTTCAATAAATGTTTTTTAAGCACTTTAAATGTAATAATTATGAATAAGTTTTAAACATGCTACTGTTCCACAGAATTATTCTCAAACAACAAAATAGTAGACGCCCAATCCATTTAAAACAAAAGGGAAAGAAAATGATTGTCTTTATTAAATGCTTCTTTGATTGTCCACCCAAATCCGCTCCAGCTGCTCACTTACACAGCAACTGTTTAACAAATTAAATGATGATTGACACATACTGCCCTCTGAAGGTGGAGTCTCTGGTAAGATCAAAGCTTAACCGTCTGTCAATCATCGTTTACTTTAATAAGCAACTCCAGTTCACTCTGAGGAACAAGAGCAGGGAGCGAGCGTGAGACTGTGATCGGCTCAGAACAGCTCATCTGTATTTTCTTACATTTTTAATTGAAAAATTCTGCGATGGACTGAGGGCGTGAAGTTTGAAGCGCAAAGTAGCAAGGGATCACGGTATAGCCATATAGTATATAACCAAAGACAAAATTCCAATTCTCAGAGGTTACTCAATAGTATTATTCCTAAAATACATAATCAAACAATAAAAATGCAAAAAAAAAAAAAAAAAAAAAAAAACTGTAAATAAATAATGATAAATAATAATAATATAATGCAGTCCAATGGAAATGTAGTCAAGTCAATACACACACACACATTTTTATAAATAACTACCACGAAAATTGTCGTTGACAAATTGTTATTCCCGCTCAATTGTTATTCTCAATCAATGTTCTAGATTGCACGCAAACAATAACCGAAATAAACTGACAAACAATTCAACCAGCATGTTTCCAAACGCAGCAGTTCAAAACTAAATTTACCATAATGCTTAGCTCACTGACAGCTACCCGATTAGCGAGCAGTGGTAGCTGAGGCAAAATAAAAAATTGCTATAAAAGTTTACAATCATCGGCAGCGC